>NW_020664436.1:49681729-49740326 GCF_002925995.2 Terrapene triunguis
GACCTCTCGAGGTCCCTTCCAGTCCTAGAATCTATGAATCTATGAATAAGAAAGTACTAAAGAAAAACCATACCTGTTCAAAAAACATGTACTTGTGTGACGAGTAGAATATTGCAAGGCTGCATTAATGTCTTGCTATGGGAGGACACATCTCTGTAAGGGGTTTCACTTCAACAGCAGCCTATTACAAGAATACATTCATGAATGCAGGGACAGAAAGCTGTGGTGTTGTTTTTTTAAGACTAGGTAGCCTGAAAGGTGAGTGGCTTGGTTGCTTCCGTTTCATCATTGCTGTCTGAACTTGTTTTGACTTTGAAAAAGGGAGCATTAAAGTTGAAGAATTTCTGATCACAAATCAGAGGGGAGATGACAACAGTGGGAAAATGGACGTATATACACTATGAAATATTACTCCTGAGGGAATTCTGTGCCAAAAAGTAAAACATTCTATGCACACAATATTTTAAAATTCTGCATATTTTATTTGTCAATAAATAAATGTGGAGGCCCCAGCATGGCATGGGGGAGCACAGGCCACTGGCTGCAGGGAGGTGGGAGATCACCCTGCAGCCCTCCCCCAGGACATGGACTCGGTGGTGAGGTTGCACCAGATCCTTACACAGCGCAAGGGCTAGGCCTGCCCCAGAAACACCCCAGGGCTCTGCTCCTTCATGCCAGGTACACCAAGTGAGAGGGACAGAGTCTCACACGTTTGTCCAGCCTTGGCCCCAATCCAGGTGTGGTGCAAGCAGGCTCAGCCCGGTAGGATCCAAGTGTAGAGGGGTTGAGTGTGGGGGGGATCCAGATGTGGGGTGAGAAGGTTCTGTGTGGGGCAAGCTGGGGGAGGTGTCCAGGTGTGGGAGGATCTGGATGCACAGGGGCTTGTTGGGTGGGTTCTGGGTGCAGAAGGAATGGGACTCTGCAGAGGGGTCCAGGTGAAGGTGGTTGGGGCTGAGTGGGGGGGTGTTTGGGTTTGGGGGCTCCAAATCTGTGGGGGAGGCTCTCCAGGGGCCTTAGGTGCAGGGGTCTTGGTGGGGAGTTCTGAGTATGGGGGGGTGAGGCTTGGGGGGTATCTGGGTATAGGGGTGTCCAGATGCACGGGTGTTGGGCGGATGGGGGAGCAGCTCTCCGCATAGTGACTGCTCCCCCTGTGGCTGAGGAGCGATGGGGTCAAGAAGTGTGTGTGTGGGGGAGGGGGGTTGCAGAGCTTCCTGCAGCCGGGGGAGGTTTGTGGGTTTGACCCTGCCCTGGCTGTTTCTTTCAGGAGAAGAGGAAGTTCTATCCTCCCCCACCCCTAGCTTAGCTGGGACCATCATGTGAGCCCAGCGTGGGGTAGGAGCCACCAGCCAGGGTGTCTCCTGCCCACCCTCTCCCCCTGCAGTGATTTACATCTCTGCAAGCTGCTCTGGGCGCCCGAAACAACATGGCCATGCTGCTGAGGAGGGGCACGTGACTGCTCTTGAGGCTTCCCTCTGCTTCCCCATCATTTTCTGTGGAGAAGCAAAGAAATCTGCAAGAGGAATTAATTCTACACATGCACAGTGGCGCAGAATTCCCCCAAAAGTAAAATATGTGAAAGACTGCATGACAGCCCAGCATAAACTAGAGCATCAAAGATACCCTTACAACTAGAAAGCTATTCTATAAAGTTTACTTGTTTCAATGGTGTATTTTGAGGCTTAATATTGTAAAGTGCTTGGAGATCTTTAGGTGCAAGGTGATATAACGTGGTAAAAAACCCCACTCAAGCTTTGGAGTGTCTCCTAATTCAAAAGAATACAGGGGAGGAGCCACTTTCTTACTAAAAAGAATATTGAAGGTCTGCACTGCAGAAAAGTTCCACAGAGAATCAAGGAAGTGAAGACCTCATATTACTAAATTCTGTCTATCCCATCCCTACTTACACCTGATTCAGTAGGGTAGGGTTGCCAACTTTCTACTCATACAAAATTGAACACCCTTGCCCTGCCCTGCCCTGCCCTGCTCCTCCTCCTAGGCCCTGCCCCATCCCACCTATTCTCCGAGGTCCCGCCCTCTGCTCACTCCATCCCCCACCCATCGCTCGCTCTCCCTAACCTCACTCACTCACTCATTTTCACTAGGCTGGCTCAGGAGATTGAGGTGTGGGAGTGGGTGAGGGCTCCGGCTGGGTGTGTGGGCTTGGGGGAGGGCAGGGATGAGGCATTTGGGGTGTAGGAGGGGGCTCTGGGGTGGGGGGTGGAGCCAAGGGGTTTGGAGGATGGGAGGGGGCTCTGGACTGAAGCAGAGGGTTGGGGCCTGGGAGGGGGTACGAGCTCTGGGCTGTGGGTGGAGGTTCTGTGGTGGGGCAAGAAATGAGGGGTTCAGGATGTGGAAGGGGGCTCCGGGCTAGGGCAGGGGCTTGGGGTTTGGGGGGTGGTGAGGGCTCTGGCTGGAGGTGCAGGCTCTGGGGTGGGCCTGGGGATGAGGGGTTTGGGATGCAGGAGGGTGCTCCGGGCTGGGATCAAGGGGTTCGGAGGGTGGGAGGGGGATCAGGGCTGGGGCAGGGGGTTGGGGCACGGGAGAGGATCAAGGGTGCAGGCTTTGGGTGGTGCTTACCTGAAGCAGCTCCTGGAAGCAGCGGCATGTTTCCCCTCCTGCTCCTACATGGAGGTGTGGCCAGGCAGCTCTGTGTGCTGCCCCGTCTGCAGGCGCCGCCCCCGCAGCTCCCATTGGCCGCGGTTCCCGGCCAATGGGAGATGCAGAGCCGGCGCTTGGGGTGGGGGCAGCATGCAGTGCCCCCGGCTGCCCCCATGTGTAGGAGCCACTGCTTCCGGGAGCCGCGTGGAACCAAGGCAGGCAGGGAGCCTGCCTTAGCTCCGCTGCGCTGCCGAGTGGACTTTAAACAGCCCTGTCAATGGTGCTGACTGGAGCCACCCGGGTCCCTTTTCAACTGGGCGTTTCGGTTGAAAACCGGACACCTAGCAACCCTACGGTAGGGCCAAAATACTGTAGTGGCGCTTTTAAAATATACTAAATTCTAGGCAAGAGCTCTCCTGCTCCTCTGTCATGGGTTGTGCTAGATGGATGTGTAAATGGGAAAACTTCCAGTCTCTTTTGTTTAATTACTTCTGTCTTGCTCTATCTCCTATTGTGTTTGTGTATGAATGAGCAGTGTGCTGATAAATTGATGCTTTGTCTGGTTTCTCAACTTTTTCTTCAAGAATAGCTGTCTGCCAGCTGGCCTCAATGAAATCCATCATATGTTATTACTAGTTGCAAAATTCTCTATGACCATCATCAGGATTCAAATGAATAGATCACAAGAAAGAGTGTATAAGTTGAAATTTTTAGAACTACAGTTCTTTCTGTCTTAATCAGTCAGTGTCCGGTTTCAACAGACCTGAAAATCAAATGGCATTTACTTGCATTAGATTTACAAAACTGGGAAAAGAGTTTATATTAATTATTGAATCTGCACAAATCTGAAATGCAAGCAAATAAATATAGCAGGACTTCAGCAGATGTGAGAGCCTTTTGTTAAAGGTAATATTGAGGCTTTTATCTGTAATTGCAGTGATGAGCAGAAGTAGATTATAAAATCAAATTACATGAGATGCAGATCTCAATGTGGTGCTTTCACAACATTGTCAGAGTAGCAGAAGAATAAATTGTATTCTCTTAGTAACGGGATGGGAGAATTGGCTTATTAATGACTATCTCTCAGATTCTCTGATTTATAACTATAAAGGATACAGTAGCAAAGCTCAGATTAATCTTGAAATAGTTTTGTTAATATGAAGATTAAATAAAACTAAATTGATATCTCTCTGCAAACTCCTAGGTACTCAAATTCTGAATGGAGCTTAATATACAAATGTGAAAACAAATGCTAAAATAGTCCATGGGGGGGGGAAATAGTGTGTGTGTGTGTGTTTATAGAAGTATATATTTTTATGAACTGTTTTAGTATTTGTTGTCACACCAGTACATTAAGCTCTATCTGAGAATTTCCTAGGTATATGCACACATTTTATATTTATCTTTATCTATATCTATATCGTGTGTATTTCCTGTTCATATTCTGGTGTATTTTAAATTCTGGCTAAAATAAACTCTGCTTCAGTCTCCCCATTAAAGTAAGAAAGTTCGTTGTAGTTTGTGGAATCCTGCAAGTCTTCCATTTATTTTCCATGGGAGTTGTGCGCAACATAAGACTGGTGGTTTTTACACAGGCAGCCATGTAACTGTATTTAATATGTTGAAAGCTTGCTCTATGAAACTGTGACCTTGAAGTGCTGTCTTTTATAGTACTGTGACACTATTTAATTTCTCCCCACCCAACCCTAAATAGTGTAGTGATTCTGATGAATATATGACTTGTGAACTTTCAGAGAAGTGTTGATTTATATTGCCAGTCTCAGATGGAAAAAGCTTCCAACAGGAAAACCATGTTAAACACTTGTAGTGACAACAAATAGGCAATAAATTACAGCAATATAAAGAAGGAATGGTATAGGATGATGGGTGTTAATTTTGACAACAAGATATTGAAGCTTTCTGTGGAAAGCAGAAACTTTTCATAAAAACTTAATTTTCCATCAAAATAATTTTGACATACATTTTTCAGCCAATCCTAATCCTGATAGGTTTACTTTTAATGTTAAAATTTCTTTGTAGTTTGCATTAGTTTACTGAATCTTAGAGGCAAATTTTGTTCCTCTTTTCCCTTCCAGGAGTTGAGGGCCCTGGATCCTTAAAGTGTGGGCTTTTTGGCACAGGGACTGCACCTTCTTATGCATCTGGGAACCACCACAAACAAATGATAGATGATTATAATTAGGGCCCTACCAAATTCATGTCCATGAAAAACACATCACAGACTGTGAAATCTGGTCTTTTATGTGCTTTTAGCCTATACTATACAGATTTTTTGGAGGAGACTAGCGTTTCTCAAATTGAGGGTCCTGACCCAAAAGGGAGTTGCAGGGGGGTCACAAAGTTATTTTAGGGGGTTGCGGTATTGCTTCCCTTCTGGGCTGCCTTCAGAGCTGGGCGGCCGCAGAGTGGTGGCTGCTGACCGAGGCAGCAGTGCAGAAGTAGGGGTGGCAATACCAAACCATGCCATCCTTACTTCTATGCTGCTGCTGCTGGCGGTGGCTCTGCCTTCAGAGCTGGGTTCCCAGCCAGCAGTTGCCGCTCTCTGGCCATCCAGTTTTGAAGGCACCTTCGCCACCAGCAGCACTGCAGAAGTAAGGGTAGCAGTACCGCAACCTCCCCTACATTAATTTTGTGACCCTCCCACAATTCATTTTTGCGTCAAGACCCTTACAATTAAAACACTGTGAAATTTCAGATTTATATATCCGAAATCGTGAAATTGACGATTTTAAAAATTCTATGACCGTGAAATTGACCAAAATGGACTTTGAATTTGGTAGGGCCCTAATTATAATGCATTGAAACTAGTGTGTGTTGCATTGTATTGGAGGTAGAATTGAGGGAGCTTGCATGCAGGGATGAAGGAGGGCATAAACCTTGTGTGTGCCACATAGCACAGTTCAATAGGGGTTGCTTGTTGGCTGCCATGGATGTGGGACTTGGGGTTACAGACAGTCAATCTGTGAATACGTGGCTCGGATGGTCGTGTATGTCTGTCTAGGTTGCTATTTTGGCCCCCACCACTGACATGTCTGAGCATAGTGACCACAGTGTTAGTAGAGGCAACTGCAGATCTACGGCCTTGGTGGTCACCATGAAACAATCTGCTGCTGCTTTGCAAGAGGAATCTTTCCCCCATAATCTCCCCATTGTAGAGTTCAGTTAATTGGACTGCATGGCAATGTACAGGATTTGTCCATTAATTCGTAATGTCTGGTATAGACTGTACATTCTCCTTGAGTCTTCACTTTGCATGGGGAAATGCTGACCCCCTAATAGTAGAATTAATTATTATTAGTTAATTTTTGCAAGATACTGAAAATTTATCTAAAAAAAAAAATCATCCTTGACCTGCACTCCCCTAGACACAACTAAGTATATATCTGTCCATTCCAATACGCATAAAGGATTTGGTATTTTTTAGCAGCTATTTAATTTCAGTCTATCAGGGTTCCTCTGTGGTGAGAATGCTATACCAGAAGGTCTTATAATTAGACCATAATGTGGAAGATGAAGGAAGTGGGTGTGTTGTAAAAGAACTGAACAACATTTTAGAGGCTTAATTTGGGCTCAAGTTATTGTCAATAAACGTTAAATAGCAGAAAAAGAACCTGGGTTCTGTGGTTTCAAGTGTGGGTTTATATATTTTTATTTTGGACAAATCTCCTTGCTTATAAAAATGAAAAGCTGTCCAGAATGGGAGACACTGTGGGCAGGTGGTGGTGAAGTGTCTCTGTGTAGTCCTTGTGTGATATATCATAATCCTAAACTGTTCCCCCCCCCCCCTTTTCCCACACTTTTACATTTACAGTTCTGTTACCCCTGTAGCAGAGATTTTTACCTGGACAGTTAAATTATTCTGAAAGCTGATATTGCTAGATTGGGGAATAAATTGTCTGTGGATTAAAGCTTCAGAGCAATATTCAGCATTGATGCAAGTGGGTGCAACTCTCCTTCAAGCCAAAGGAGTTGCCTTGCTTCCACTGACACTGAATTTGGCTCTGTCTTACTTAGGAGGAAGATGCACAAGTGAGGGATAATTCATAGATTCCAAGGCCAGAAGGCCTGTGTGACCACAGACCACTGTGATCATCTAGTCTGCTCTCCTGTAGAACACAGACCATAGAACTTCCCCAGAATAATTCTAGAGAATACCTTTTAGACAAACATCTAGTCTTGATTAAAAATTGTTAGTGATGGAGACTCCTCTACAACTCTTTGGTAAATTGTTCCAATTGCTAAATACTCTCACTGTTAAAAATTTTACACCTTATTTGCAGTCTCAATTTGTCTAGCTTCAGCTTCCAACCATTGGATCGTGTTATACCTTTCTTTGCTAGATTGAAGAGCCCATCATTAAATATTTGTTCCCCATGTAGATACTTACAGACTGTTATCAAGTCACCCCTTAACCTTCTCTTTGTTAAACTAAATAGATAGACTCAGAGAGCACAATCACCATAAGGTATGTTTTCTAATCTTTTAATAATTTTCTTGGCTCTTCTCTGAACCCTCTCTAATTTATCAATATCCTTCTTGAACTGAGCCCCAGAACTGAACACAGTATTCCAGCAGTGGTCGCATCAGTTCCAAATGTAGAGGTGAAATAAACGATAATAATGCCTAGTGTTACCCAGGTTTTTCAGAACCCAAAGCAGTGCTAACTTAACTGTTTCTTTCCAGGGGGTGTCAGGAATAAATCAATGGGGATACAGCTAAATTATAAATGATTGGTACAAACAAGAGTGCTTTTACCTAAAACTACTCTTTAGGTCTCAAGCACACACACACACACATGCTGTAGCAGTAGGTTCAGAGCATCCCAAACATTGTAGTTACCCAAAGTCTGAGATGGTTTCAAGTAATCAACAACCAGGCTTCCCGGGGCCCTCCTTCCGTCCAGCTGCTGGGGAGTTTAGGTGTCTGCTCCTTGCCCAAAGGACAGCTCCTTGTCAGCTCCTTCCTCAGACTTCTCCAAAGTGTATAGTTTTGCTTAATCTTTTATAACTAACTTAAACAATGCACATAACTCATAGTGACTCCTGGTGGGTCACCATAGTAACCCCTAATGGGTCACCAATTCTCCTAATTTCAGCAAATTACTCATTATCTCTTATCATCAACGCATTTCTAGTATTTCTGGTCATAACAACAATAAAACTTATAGGTCAGGGGCACTGAACCAAGGTCGGCTGTCCAAACATTTCTTCCATTCTCATGGTACATTAACTCTCTGTCCCATACTCCCATTCTGATTAGCGAAACTGCAGTCATGTAGCTATTTGGCCTTGTCTCTCAGAGCCTAGGATTATTCCTAGCTATATGGTATTTGGTTTTCAGCTAGCAGTGGCTGGACACACAAAATGGCTGACTGCAGTACTGTCAATTTCTGGGGTTAAACTAGCTCTGGCACTTTTCATCCATAGATTTTAGAGCTATTTGTGAATGAGGCAAGTATCGGGATCCTTAGATAGGGAAACTGAGGCACAGAAAGGTTTAAAGTGATTTTCTCACTGTTGGCATACCTGGGAATAGAACCCATGTCTCCTGAATCTCCGTCAAGTGACCTGTTCACTGGGTCACACTTGATCATGGGATGTGGGTAGGATATGGTTTATCTTCTGTGCTGTTAAGATAAATGTGAAAGGACATGGCCCTTTCTGTTAAACAGGTAGAGAAACAATGCACAAAAGCAATAATATCATATAGAATGGTTAGGCATTAAACTATTGTAAACACTACTAAAATGATTCTAAATTAATTGATAGGCAGTTTTATGATAAAAGCAACGAGGAGTTCTTGTGGCACTTTAGAGACTAACACATTTATTTGGGCATAAGCTTTCGTGGGCTAAAACCCACTTTTGGTTGTCATTTCTGCATACTATACTGCCATTTGGCTCTGAAGATGTGATATGAATGTTTGCGTTGATTGCTATGTACTCTTTACTCTGTAAATAACGAGTAAATACTTTCCTATTTTTTTTGCTATAGCTTTTGGCCATACAACTGACACTAAAGAAAACTAAAATCTTTGCTGTCAATGACTACTTGGCAATACCACGGGAAAAGCAAATACATACCTGTTTATCAGGCCTGCTTAAGCTAGTCTTGCAGAGATTAACTGCCTTTACACCAAGTGTTAACAATTTAGTTCAAATGAGTCATATCCGCTTTCTGTTGTGGGATGCACTAGTGCAATTACCTCTAAGGCTAGGCAGTCAATGTTAGCTTAGTGACACATTGCAGGATACTGACAGTGTCAATTGCAGGATACTGACAATTTCAAACATGTGTTGATCTGGTGTGAGATTTAAGGTTGCTTCACTAATTGACAAACATTTCTCAGAAAGCTAATGTTTAAAAAATAATAAACAAAATCCAGAAAGTTGATGTGGTAACTGAATGTCCAGATCTATTTTGTAGCAAACCTAGTGCAAACAAACTGTTGCCAAATTGTTCAGGCAAAAATCTCCCTCTCTCTCTTTTCTGGCTGTTCCTTAGGCCCTTTGTCTGACAGACAAAGCTGTCAGTACAAGGTGATGTCTTGTCATCTGTGCTCTGCTTAGGCAAAGTGAGGAGATATGCATCAGGTTAATGGCCTTTGAAATCTATATGTGGGTCAAGACTTGTAGATAGCCCATAATCATCGATGTAGAGAAATTTGATGAAAATTGCCTTTGCTGTGTAAAGGAAAAACAAAAAAGCAACAAAGATGCACTAGTCATTTTTTAAGATTATAGGAGCCGGGAAAGATTTAGCTGTGCTACTTCCATTAAAACTGCTGTGTTACCAGCTTTCAAAAATCATTAGTCAGACCACCAGAATGATGAGATTTAAAAATAATTATAAATTTTGGGTTCTTATTTGCCTTCTGGGTTTTTTTTCCTTCCCTTTTCTTTGAGCCTTTGGGCATTACATTGCCATGAGTTCATGTTTTCAAGTTTTTCTCCAAATGAGGGTTAAAGATATACTTCTTTTAAATAGAAGCTGAGATTCTCACGTAATTGCTCCACTCCAGGAGTTGGGGATTTAAGAAAAATACCAAACATCACAGGCGCTGGCAACACTGAAATCTGAGTTTTGTGTAAAACTTCATGCACCACGCTGACTACAGTGAGGGTTTACCTCTTTTTGTTAGTAATAAGCTCCGTCTTTTTACCGTAGTTTAGGTTTGGCCATTTGAATTTGAAATGGCTTTTGTCTTTTAACTTGTGTGTCAATAGGCAAGGTTACTTGTGTCTGTACAGTTGGGTGTCTTGTAGAGTGGGGTCCTGAGGCTGACTGGATCCTTTGGGCATTACCGCAACAGAAATAAATATACCTCTATGAATCCTAGATAACCAGCCCATAGCCAAGAGCTTTAGGAAAGAACTTGCTGAGAGGACAGGGCAACCTGAAGTCCAGTGAAATCAAGCTCATCCTGACCTCTAGGGATTATTAGTTCCATAATCCTGAGTACCCCACTAGGAATGCCTTTTCCCAGGCTCCTGGAAGTTTCACTTAGGTTTCCATCAACTGCAGCATACTTGTTGAGTAGAGCTGTCTGTGCGTGGGTTAAAGATGGTACAAATTCTGTTGATGCAGCTATTGCCATCAAAGAACATGCACTGCGTGGTTATAACTCCCTAAGAAATTTTTCAACTAGCAATGTAGCTAACCTAATAATGTATTATCTCTACTCATACCCTTCTAGCTCCTCTTAATCTTTCAAGTAACAAAAAATATATTCTGCCTATTTATAGAAGGCATTGTCCTGAATTCATTTCTTATATGGCAGGTGACATGTGTAATTCAGTTCCCTTTGACACCTTTCTAAATATTGTGGCATTTCTCACTAGAAAATTATAATTTGACAGGTAAGGCTAGGAAAAACGTGCAATGATTCTGTGTGAGAACACCTCAAATAAATGAACTGATTGGAGCCTAGATTTTTCCAACACAGAGCAAAATAAATCTCTTTATGAGACAATTTGTTTTACTTTGAGTGATTTACCTCCTGCCCTGAAGATAATCACGTTTCACTGGAACATGCTCCAAGCAGGTTTTGTATATTGATTTGTGTTTCCAAATAATAATAATAAAGTCTGTTTACATGTTTTAAGGTTAGCTTTCCAACTAACTACTCTCTTGGCATTTTAAATAAAAAAGGTCTTGTTTGCTTTACTTCAAAGCAGTGTCATCTGAAATGAATTACTCTAATTCATGAAAGTTCTTCTGATGTATACACATTCTCAAATCTTTGGCAGAGATAAGAGTTTTTGTTCTAATGAAATTGATTCTATTCTAATACAGGATACTTACACAAAAGGCAGAAGTAGGAAGAAAACTAATTCTTGACAAATGGTTAAGATGAAGGAGTGCTTCCCAATCTATTGTTGCTTTCAAGATTTTGTTTCAACTCCTTATGTATACTTTTATCTCTAGTTATAGACACATTCAGGGTGGGACTTTCAAAGGTGCTCTGCATTGGCCTAACTGGTCTCTGTTTGGATCCAATGGGAGTTTTATCATTGACTTCAGTGGGAGCAGTGTTAGGCCAAGGTGAATGCTTTTGAAAATCACACCCTTGAACTGTGCAAGTCCTACTGGTATCTAGAAGTCTACCGTTGTACCTTGTTATGTACCTTAGGGAAGTTCTGCAGGCGGGTGTCTCTCACCTGGACAAAAATACCTCTAGCATCTTCTTTTATTCCTTCTGGGTCTTATCTTGCAATCCTTTTTCTGGCAAAGCTTCCATGAACTTCAGTGGGAGTTTTACATGATTAAGAAGAACTGCAGGTTCAGGCTCTGTCACTCTTCTTTAAATCATTTCAAATCTTCTGGTTCTTTCAACATTTAAAACAATTAATTGTCTTCTGGCTAGGGCTAGATCATCCTCTCTGATTTTTGCTTCCTGATCTACTGTTGTGCCTCATGCAACCATTTTCCTCTTTGTTGGGCTCTGTGGCTGGATTACATCTCCCATGATACACTGCAGCAGCTCAGAAGGGAAACCCTAGTGCATCCTAGGAGATGTAATCCTTCTACACAGCACAACCCATAGAGGAGAATGGAGGCATGATACTATTTCGAGTCAGTTCCACTTGACTCAAAATAAAATATTTTTGTTTCTTTTTTTCCTGATAGAAAATTGAAAAATTTAGACAATATTGAACTTTTCTTATGGCAAATTTTCTTCCTGTTCTGTATAAAAAAAATGTGATGGGAGAAATTAGCTTTAATATGTGTGTAGTAATGACAGTGTACCAGTTGAATGATAGAAACACATTGATTTTCAAGATATAGTGTAGCAAATGTAAGTTAATAGCCTGTGTTCCTTAATATCCCGCAATAGGGATCCTGTTCACAATTGTAATCATAAATAGGTTCCTGCTGTTCTTGGTTAAAAATAACATTGTTTTCAAAGTTTTTGTACCTTGGGAAAAATATAAAATGTTGGCATAGGTTGCATCTTAATACTGTGGAGTCCAAAAACTCACAATATGTTGTTTATTTAAATTTGTTGAAGTAGCTTGCTTCAAACTCTCAAAACACTCTACATACAAAATAGAAATATTAAAAGGGCAACATCAGGTATTATATTACTTAAAAGCTCAATTCAAATTCAATGTTGATAAATGCAAAGTAATGCACATTGGAAAACATAATCCCAACTATACATATAAAATTAGTCTAAATTAGCTTGTACCACTCAAGAAAGAGATCTTGGAGTCATCGTGGATAGTTCTCTGAAAACATCCACTCAATGTGCAGCAGCAGTCAAAAATGCTAACAGAATGTTGGGAATCATTAAGAAAGGGATAGATAATAAGACAGAAAATATCATATTGCCCCTATATAAATCCATGGTACCCCCACATCTTGAATATGCATGCAGATGTGGTCGCCCCATCTCAAAAAAGATATAGTGGAATTGGAAAAGGATTAGAAAAGGGCAACAAAAATGATTAGGGATATGGAACAACTTCCACATGAGGAGAGATTAATAAGACTGGGACTTTTCAGCTTGGAAAAGAGACGACTAAGGGGGGATATGATTGAGGTCTATAAATTATGGCTGGTGTGAAGAAAGTAAATAAGGAAGTGTTATTTACTCCTTCTCATAACACAAGAACTAGGGGTCACCAAATGAAATTAATAGGAAGCAGGTTTAAAGCAAACAAAAGCAAGTATTTTTTCACACAATGCACATTCAACTTGTGGAACTCTTTGCCAGAGGATGTTGTGAAGGCCAAGACTATAACAGGGTTTAAAAAAGAACTAGATAAATTTGTGCAGGATAGGTCCATCGATGGCTATTAGGTGTCTCTAGCCTCTGTTTGCCAGAAACTGGGAATGGGTAACAGGGGATGGACCACTTGATGATTGCCTGTTCTATTCATTCCCCTGGGGCACCTGGCATTGGCCACTTCGGAAGACAGGATACTGGGCTAGATGGACCTTTGGTCTGATGGCCGTTCTTATGTTCTCCTTATTTATATTGTTCCCCCCTCCATTTATGTTGTTTCTATTTTGCAGTGCACGCTATCTCTCTCGGATCAAGCCTAGTGAATAGTGTTGATCTATAAATCTGTGCACTCCTAGCAGATCTTGTTTTCTTCCAGAAAGCACTATTATCTTATTGATTATTTATATTGTGGTAGGACCCACTGTGCTAAGTGCTGTGCAAACACAGCACAAAAAGAGAATCTCCAATAAGCTTACTATCCAGGTAAATCTCTACTAGCTCTCATTTCTGGGTTTGCAATAAACTTCAGACCAAAGAGGCAGCAAGCAAGAAGCTAAACCAGCCCAATGAAAGATCAGCTCTGATGACCCCTGCTGGGCTTGGTCCAGCCCCGGGGTCTGCCCCGGGAATATATTAGGCACAATAACAACAAGGAGTCCGGTGGCACCTTAAAGACTAACAGGTTTATTTGGGCATGAGCTTTCGTGGGTAAAAACCTCACTTCTTCAGATGCATACCATGAAAGCTTATGCCCAAATAAATCTATTAGTCTTTAAGGTGCCACCAGACTCCTTGTTGTTTTTGTAGATACAGACTAACATGGCTATCCCCTGATACTTAGGCACAATAGCAATTGATGCATTGCTGATTTGCAAATTTGGGTAAAGGATACTATTAGGTTATGAGTCTAAAGAAAGTCAGGCATATTGGGTTCATACTGTTCCTTTGGTCAGTCCTTTTTAATTCGAGGCTTGGGAAGAGTGTCCTGACATGCTGTGTTATTTATAGCTAGGGTGACCAGACAGCAAATGTCACAAATTGGGATGGGGGTGGGAGGTAATAGGAGCCTATATAAGAAAAAGATCCCCAAATCAGGACTGTCCCTATAAAATCAGGACATCTGGTCACCCTATTTATAGCAGATTTGTTTTCCTTAGGGTAGAAACTTTTAAAATGACAATTAGTAAGTTAAAACATTTAATAAACAAAAGTCTATATACAGTGCACTCAGAATGCTGCTACATCAATGGTTTTGTTGAAGTCTGGGAAGAATTTTCCCACCAGTGTTCCAGCTGTCTCTTTGCTCACCACAAAGAACACAATTCCCTTATCTGTCCTCCCCACTACATGAATGCCTCACATTTAAAACCATTTTTGGTAGCACTGGATTAGGAAATATTTGTCCCCCGGACTTCAGGGAATTGAAAAGTATTCTTCTGCGAGCTCCCTCTGCATGTTTGGATCAGAACTGTCTCCTCTAATCTGCATCCTTTTCTCAAATGGCCCTGGTGCACATGGGTTTGGGCCCCGAGTTCCTTTTGGAGCCAGAAGGTCTCAAGACTGAATTCCCTACCCTGGTCCAAGAGACTTTATTCCCCTCCCCCTACCATCCCTCAAAATTTAGCAAATTCAATATTGCTGAGTTTTTTGGGCACTTCCTCACTCCTGTGGGATTTTCCATAGGTGCAGGAAGTATTTTAGTCTACATTTAGGCAGATACGCAGCGTAGCTATACTGGAGCAAACACCTACTGCAATGGGGCAATTTACTCTTCAAATCAGTGGGGCTACTCCTGTGCTTGAAGTTAAGCATGTGATTAAATGCTTTGATGGATTGGGGCCAGAGTGCTAAGTATCTTGCAGAATTGAGTCATAAAGGGGCAGCAGCAGTGGCGTGTATTTTTTTTATATACACCTCTACCCCGATATAACACAACCCGATATAACACGAATTTGGATATAACGCGGTAAAGCAGTGCTCCGGGGGGGCGGGTCTGCGCGTTCTGGTGGATCAAAGCAAGTTCGATATAACGCGGTTTCACCTATAACGCGATAAGATTTTTTGGCTCCCGAGGACAGTGCTATATCAGGGTAGAGGGGTGTGTGTGTGTGTGTGTATGTATGTATGTATATGTGTATAATATATATATATACACACACACACACACACACACACAATATATGTATAGTAAAGCTATAGTAAAAAGACAGAAAATTGTAGTTTGTGTAGAAGGTTCTGTTCCGTATGTTTTCAAGGAGGAATTTCTAATCTTTCATGCAGATAGCAGCAGCCCCAGCCCCCATCCTGACAGAACAGACAGAGTTCTCCCAGCTACTTTGGAACGCTTTTGCTGCCTTTCTGTTAAATAACTAACTAAATCACACTCACTGTGATACCAACCCAGATTTTACAGGGTACAAATGTGCCAGCGCATTGTTGATATCCCTGAGTGCTGCTTTCCTTTGGTCTGTGTTCTTTGATGCTAATGAGAGAGCATGAGGATTTTTCTTCCTTTTGTATCTAGTTCTATGCTCATGCAAGCTATTACCATGACTACCTTTTCATCCTGTTGGTCTGGCAGGTTGTCTGTATTAGGACAGTTCTGTGTCTGACCTATTATAACGGAGTTGTCCTTTAAGAATCAGGTCCCACGTTGCTGTTGCCCCTTAAAAAAAAAAAAATACTAAGGATAGGTAGGCTAGAGGTGACCTCCCCACTGAGACAGACACACAGATTTGCCCCTCTCTGAACAAAACCAAACTCGTACATGCTTTGGAACCATGGAGCTGTGCACATTGTTGGCCTCTGCCTTCCTCCTCTCTCTCTCCTATTGTAACAAGTGAATGTGACAAATGTGTCTTAATTTAGGCTGTAAGCATGGTACGGGAGCCATGTCTTCCCATGTAATTGTAAAATCTAGCACAGTGAATCCCCCAAACTGTGGGGCGCACCCCCCTGGGAGGATTCGGAGGAATGGGGAGGGGGCGCCACACAGCCCAGCTCTGGCCCGAGCTGTAGCTCCACTCTGCCCCCTGCTCCACCTCCAGCCCAGTTCTGCTCTCATTCCCTCTTTGCCTACAGGCCAGCTCCCACTCTAGCCCCAGCCCCTTCCTGAGCCAACTGTGCATTAATGGAGTGGAGGCCTGGACAGATTCCATTACTAGTAAGGGGGGACGCGACAGGAAAAGTTTGGGCATGACTGCCCAATAGGAAAAACAAAATTAGAGGTGGACTTTCTCCTGACATCCTTCTTTAAGAAGGCCTGATGGTCTAATGTTCCGTACAGTAATTCAACATTTCACTGTCCAGGATGGAGAGTGGATAGTACATTTTCTTCCATGCCTCTGTCTGCACTCCATGTGCTAAGGTCTA
Organism: Terrapene triunguis; assembly: GCF_002925995.2. Classification (NCBI taxonomy): domain Eukaryota; kingdom Metazoa; phylum Chordata; order Testudines; family Emydidae; genus Terrapene; species Terrapene triunguis. Next base: position 49,697,951 of record NW_020664436.1, read on the forward strand.
TCCATTTGGCCTTAATATTGTGTTTTACTATGTTCTTAGTAGTTGGGCAGACATTTTATCTGGATTATTTAAAGTTGCATTTGAAACAAAATCCAAAATGGTCACCTGCCATGCACAGAAGCCTGGATGAAGGCTGCTGGCCTGTGACATACAGCGACTCTGGGTTCTAGGATGACTACTTTTATATATATATTTTTGATACTCTTGGGAACAGGAAGCCTGTTTCACTAGGATAAGTCCAGGCACAGTGGGCCTTAATGCATGTAGACTGCTTATAAATAAGTTACTTTTTTGATTACTGGAGGGCACTGGGACCGAGGCAGACCCCCCTGCTTCTACCGTCCCGGCCCTTTAAATAGCTCCCGGAACCCTGGGGTAGTGGCAGCGGGGCTCCGGCAGCTATTTAAAGGGCCCAGGGCAGTAGAGGCAGCAGGAGCCCCGGAGCCCCGCTGCCACTACCCCAGGGCTCCAGCAGCGGGGCTCTGGCGGCAATTTAAAGGGCCTGGTGCTCCAGCTGCTGCTGGGAGCCCCAGGCCCTTTAAATTGCCACCTTAGGAAGCCGGGCCACCCCGGTATGGCGCACCGGCTCTTGTCTGTATGCCATACTGGGGCGTACCAGCTTACTTTCACCTCTGAGTAACTTTTCCCTGAACACAGCAGGAATCAGATTGCTCCAGGCCACTTAACTGGATAACCTGCAAGGAACTGATTTACACCAATGTTTCTAAGGAGCATCGTGATACCTACTGGGAAAGACTGGCGTGCAAGTCTGTTAATAATTGTTCACAGATGATCTTGTGTGGAGACAGCACTGCAGGCACCATACAGGATCTACTGAGTGTTTAATCACTATTATTGATTTCCGCTTCAGGTGTGGCTATTTAAAATATAGTCAGCACTGTACTGATAAAACCACTGCCAGGTTTGTTTGTTTGTTTGTTTTTGTTTTTTAACACATTAAAGAAAAAAAGGTAGTGTGGAGCATATTGGACTAGGTAGCAGATCCACCTGACTATGATATAGCCATGGTCGTGTGTAGAATGGGCTTCCATCTTGAATGGCTCCTTGCAAGTCATCTTCCTTTGGGAGGATTTAGGCTCCTTAAATACTTCAGAATTGCATCTTCCAACCTCATTCGTGGTCAGCCTTGTACTCTACTTCCTTCAACCTCAGTTCTGTAAACCTTCTGTAAAAGAATACCCTCTTCTGCATGCTGGACATGAACCCACCATTGCATTTTTCTTGTTCTCAACTGGTGAAAGACCGCAACTTTCTGGGATCGTCTAAGTATCTCCTAGTTTGTGACAAAATCAAACCACTGGATATTAAGATTACACTAACTTTTGACATGGAAAACGATTTAGTTTCCTCTCCTCAGCTGTTTTAACAGGTAGGTTTCTGTTCCATATAAAAGTGTCATCATTATCGCCTTGAACACTGACATCTTAGTTGTCACACACATATCCTGCTGTCCAAACAGAGGCCTTTGAAGACACTGAAATGCCATTGATGCAGGACTGATCTCTTGTGTGATTCTTCAGATATAGAATCCCCTGCTGTCAATCAGCTACTCAGATAGATACAACTATTCACCTGTTCAGTTATTGGACTAGATAAATGTATTATTTTCTTGCCCTTCCTTCCTGTTCCCACCTATTTTTGGTCACACTTACTTGTTGCATCTTTTTAAACTGACTGTAAACTCTTCAGGTGAGGGACTGTGTCTATTTCTATGTTTGTACAATGCCTAGGACAATGAAGCCCTGATCCCAATTGGGGACCCTATGCAATATCAGAATGTAAACAACAATAGGTTATGGAATGTTTGTGCCAACTCTTGCTATGATCATCAACATACCGTTAGCTGATACATATAAGTTTAACAATGTACTGTGCTTTCCCCACAATTCTGTTCTGTCATACTAAGTATACTGCAAAACGGAAGTCAGCTTTGGCACTAGCTAATGGAGAACTTGTCAAAGGCAAGATACATTTGTTCTATGTCCTAGTAGTAGTACAGGTACCTTCATGGGCAACTGGTTTAGAATGTTCTATCCAAAAGAGAGATAAGAAAAGTACAGAACAAAACAACGACTAAGGAACTGTTGTAAGCTGGTGGGTTGGATTTTAATGCCATGTAGAGAGTTTTGTACAATGTAAAACCATACTATAAATATAGCTAGTTTAAATGCATATTTTCGAAGCACACATTCTGGGTAAGAGATGAGATAAGAGTTGCTTCCCAGAAGGAGGGTATGTGTGTCTCCTTTTTGTATTGTACTGCTTTGTCTTTGAACAATAAATTTGGCTACATTCAGTTATTTGGTCTCTTGAATATTTTTAAGAACAAACTGCAAGTGCAGTCTAACAATTGGCTACACCTTTTTGTTAGTAATACCAATGTATCTCAATATGCTTGGAAACATGAAACATGACTTTTTCAGGTTATTGTGCATATTAAGGAAGTAGGGTGTTTTTTAAAGGATGTTTTAACAGTGTAATGTCCACTATGGGTGGCTAAAATAATAAGAAACATTAGAAGTTTGATTTCTTTGTAGCACCATAAATGTGTATTTTTCACACAAGTAGAAGACTATGGCCAACATTTTTAAAATTCAGAGCTTAAGTCCATATTCAGGCACCTACATAAGTGGTCTGATTTTCAACGTGCTGAGCACTGAACAGTTCCTGTTGGAGTCAAAATCAGGTAACTTATTTAGGTGCCTAAATATGGATTTAAACACTTAACTTCAGACACCTGATTTGTTGGGGGTGGGGGCAGTGTTTTTTGGTTTTTTTTAAATCTTGGCCTGTGTCAGGGGTGGGGAAACTTTTTGGGCCGAGGGCCACATCTGGGTGGGGAAATTGTATGCAGGGCCGGGGCAGGGGGTTGGGGTGCAGGAGGGAGTGTGGGGTGTGGGAGTGGGTGCGTTGTGCAGGAAGGGGCTCAGGGCAAGGGACTGGGGCAGAGGAGGGGTGCAGGTGTATGAGGGGGCTCAGGGAAGCGGACTGGGGTGCAGGAGGGGTGCGGCCTGCAGGAGGGGGCGGGGGGCGGGGGGGCGGGGTGCAGGCAGGATTCGGGCTCAGGCCCAGCGCCACTTACCTAAAGCGGCTCCAGGGTGGCAGCGGTGTGCACCGGGGTCAGGGAAGGCTCCCTGCCTGCCCTGGCCCCGGCCCCGTGCCGCTCCAGGAAGCGCTGCAGCCCCTGGGGGAGGGGGGACCGGGGGGCTCCATGTGCGAGGCCCTTGCCGCGCCTCCAGGTACATCCCCCGAAGCTCCCATTGGCCGCGTTTCCCTGTTCCCGGCCAATGGGAGCTGCGGTGGGCGGTGCCTGGAGGCAAGGGCAATGCACGGAGCCCTCTGCCCCCCCGCCCGGGGGCTGCAGGGAAGTGGTGCCGGCCACTTCTGAGAGCAGCGTGGGGCCCGTGGCACCACAGGTGGCAATCCCATGGGCTGTAGTTTGCCCACCCCATGCCTATGTCCTTGCTCTGAAGAGCTCATCCACTAAACTAAGATATGACATCCACAGGACATGAACAAGCACTCTCCAGTTAGAAGGAGAGTTTATATCCCAGAGATGTATGCATTTCTGTGCTGGGTGAAATGATTCCTTTATATATTGGGTCAAATGTGGTCTTCAGCCACTACCAGAGTTAGAAGCAATCAGAGTCACATTACCTGAGTTGGAGCTCCTGGAGAAGCAGTGCTATTCAGATGCAGTCCCTTACTGAGCTCATGGACAGCTGTTATGCTTACACTGTGCTTAGGAATGCATTTGTGTAGAAGATACCTTGCAACTTCTCTCCCACTACTGTGCACGCACACAAGTTTGGGGGAAATGTTGCTCATGGTTTTGTAAAGCACTTAGAAAGCATTTGGGGTTAAAGGCAGGATGTGATGTAAAATGATACTGGTATGTATAATAAATATTTTGCAAGCGGCTTTTCAAGTTTCCATGTTGCTTTTCTTCTGGATACTATAGACCCTAATTTACTGATCTCTCCACTTAGTGCTTGCCAATTTTCATATTTGTAGTTCATGGAGTTTCTTCAACTGTAATCTTCAGGGCATTTTTGTATAGGTTGATTATTTCACACAGGAAAATAGCTCTTCAAAAAAAGACAAAAAACCTAATCAGTTCTCCAAATCTGTAATGTGCTGGGTTTGGTTACTTTGTTCCTGTCGCCGTCTAATAGTGACAATTTTGATAGTTAATCTTTGTAACTGCTTTTAATGCACTCATCCAGTGTTGCTTTTAATTTGGATGAATGAAAGCTTTGTAAATATCTGCTTAAGGGATGTATTTCTATTCCAGCAGCACTAGAGGGAATGAGCCAGCAACAAAACCAACGTTTCTATTTTAGAAGGAATTGTTTTTTTGGCTAATGTAAATAATTTTCTCATAAGTATCATGATAGAATCACTGCCAGACACATGCAGATATGGAGATGTTGAAGTAGACATAGGCCACTTTAATTTCCTCCACCCCCAGAAGATTTCTCAATAACAAATTTCATTGCACGTTGAAACCTCTGAAGTTATAAAACCTAAAATGAGGGGCATAGTTGGGCACCCAAACAAATATTGTCACGTGTCCTCCTCCTTACTGTAGATATCTTTATATCTAATGAGCTTGATGTCATTTTATTTAATCCCTGAACAAAGAGACCTACATAAGAAAAAAGAAAAAAACCCACTCTTACTTTGTATAAAAGCAAAGTGTTCTTCTGGTATTCCATTAGTTTCCACTGCTGACTTTTCTCTTGTCCTAGCTGAGTAATTAGAGCGTGGTGAATGAAAGACAACAGTCATGTGTTTAGCACAAGATAAATTCAGAAAATAATCTGGGCACATAGATGTATTCATTGCAGATTTATTTTTAATTTCACTATTGAAGTAGACTGCTTATAGCCAAAAGATGTGTGTATGTATAATAGAATATAACATGTTACCCTGCAGCATTTGTTTAGTAACTTGGACGGGTTCTTCCTTGTACTATTGTATTTAAAAGAATGAGTGGGAGATGAACTTTGGTCACTTTGCATTTAATTATTCACTTTCTCAGCAGTTAGAGGTACTGATTATAGCCAAAGGCAAACAGCACTACACACAGTAATGGGAGTTCACCCTTCCTAATGAACTATTTTATCATACATAAAAAATTTGCAATCTTTTAGAGCTTTAGATATGTAATTCAGGTGTACACCTCATTAGGGTCCAACCTTTGTACGCTTTTCTAGAGAGAACTTCACTGATTTTAATAGGAATTTTACCCAAGGAGGCTATGCAGGATTAGTACCTAAACCTTCCAATATTATGGGATCAAATATCCTCATCCTTCAGAAATTGCTGAAATGTGCATTTGCAGAGAATACAGTTAAAGGCCCCCCTTGAACCGTATCAGTAAATCTTAAGGGTATGTTAAAGGGAGCAGGAATAAACATAATTGCCCTTCTCTTGTCCTCAGTGAAAGAAGTTACTGGAGTGGGAAATGAAGCTGACTGCTTTGTGCTCTGTAACAGGCACTCTGCAGTCTCCTCTAAGTAGCCCTCCTTTTTCTGTCTGACTTTCTGTAACATGTAGGAATAGCAAAATACGGGAGGCAATAGCCCTTTTTTAAATGCTCTAATCCCAAGTGAATGGGTCCGTCCCTAGGGCTCTGTTCAAAGATAGCAGAGAACAGTCTGCAAAACTTTACTGACATCTTGGACTTGAGCCAGTTGATGACCAGATGTCCCAGTCCTTGGCTAATCTCCTAGAATACCTGGGATTGTAGGCTCCACTTCCCTGGAAGTAGGGGAGTCCCACTGAGCCAATGTGCCATGGTTTTCTCTTAGTCCTGAGGTAGACCATTCTGAGGCAGGCAAGGTGAGACTCTGACTAAGAACTAGGCAGAGGGCTTCTGCAGGAGCTGAGGGCTGCCAGTGCCCCCTGCTTTTGGTACACCACTGCGTACCATTTGTCTCACTGATCTGACACAGTACACTGACCTTGCAGCATTTCTCAGGCAGGGAGGGCCAAGCAGATTGCCTGTGATTCCAGCACATTGATGCTAGTTTCCCAGGGCAACCGGAGCCAGGTGCCCTGCACTGCCTGTGTAAATAGCAACATTCTGTACTTGCTCTTTGAGTGCTGGTCCCTAAGTGTATTCCACTGTGGGTGTCCATGTGCTCCATGTGCCCAGAGTCAGAGAATTCTTACAAGCAATGTCCATTGGTCCACACACGCACCCTTGCCCTCTTTGTGCTTCCAACCGAGGGCATAAAGGGCTGCCTTTCTAGTTCTTAATGCTGCATGGCCTGGGTTAGAACTTCCAGCATCAGGAGCTGCTACTTATTCATTATTCTTTGATTTGTAAATGTTTCAAAGATTGCCTGTAGTGTATCTTGTAAATAGTTTTAATGGCTTTTAGTAAGTTTTTTAGAAAAGTTTTTGTGGTTAAATATCAGAGGGGTAGCCGTGTTAGTCTGAATCTGTAAAAAGCAACAGAGGGTCCTGTGGCACCTTTGAGACTAACAGAAGTATTGGGAGCATAAGCTTTCGTGGGTAAGAACCTCACTTCTTCAGATGCAATTTGCATTTCTGTTAGTCTCAAAGGTGCCACAGGACCCTCTGTGGTTAAATAGATTCCCTGCCCCAAGGGAACTGCCGCACCGCAATGCTCAGTAAGAGATAATGGACTATTCTGAGAACTGGGCTTCAAAAACTATTTCCTGTCCATGCTCCTCACTCAGTGACAACCATCAACGCTACCTGTACTGTCTCAGGGGAGTGCATCTTGTGGCTAGGTGCAATATCTGCTGCTTTCACCCTGCTGGAGCTCCGGATCAAAAGTGACTCATGGAGAAGGCCATGAGACCGCAGTTGGATCCAAGCTAAGGGACCCTCCTGTACATTGGTTTGATTTGACATGGAGTGCACCTCCCACCATTAGGTTTGACTCTGATACGAGGGAATCCATATCCACAGACCCTCTGTCGGGATCTCCCTAGAGGAGATCTAGGATCCAGGACCCAAAACACACACTCTTGGATATCCTGCAACCTACCAGATCCAGTTGAATAGCACTTCTACTATTGTGGAACCTACTAGAGCATACACCTAGCCACATGAACCCCACTCTCAACTCCTATCTCACTAGTTGTTCAAGCTGCCGCAGAGAGATCTAGACAGCAACATCTTAAGTCCACTCATTCTGCCAAGGAGGCTAGACAGCTAAACTTGATGTGAAGACCTTTCTTCCCACCTACTAGCCTTCAGTTTAGAACTATCAACTGCTGTTGGCTAAGTATGACTACCTGAACTATTCCAAGTTCACAGACTTTATAGACAAATTACCACAGCAAGACAGAGCACAATTCCAGGCTCTTATTGACAAAGGTACGCTGGTGGCCAGAACCATACTTCAATAAGAGGTTGATGTGGTGGACACATCATCAAGATAAATGGCAATAGCCATTGTGATACACCGTGAGTCATGGATACATGCTTCAGGATTTCCCAGGGAGGTCCAGAACACCATGGAGGACTTGTTCTTTGATGAAGCCCATCTTTTCAATGAAAAGAAAGATGAGTCCTTACACCCTCTAAAGGACACTAGGGCCACCCCACACTCCCTAGGACGATATATACCTGCTCTGACGAGGAAATCTCACAGGCAGCCCTACAAACCTAGTCTGGTGACTCACAGTTTTATCATCAGCTAACTTATAGTCCACTTTGTAAGAGACAAAGGGTGCAAAATCTCATTTCCCTTCACCTCCTGTGTCAACAATGCCATCTCAACCTCATTCCCTAGCTAAAAGATATTTTTGACAGGAGTTCAAGAGCTGAAAACCACCAGTGATGTCACCACTGTTTGATTCCCACATATTCTTTGGGGCTCATCTAGCACTCTTTTTTTGGCAACTGGAGTGTAATAACAATGGACAAGTAGGTATTTGACATTCTCCATTTCGGCTCTGCAGTTGAGTTTACTTCCCTACCCTCTCCAAAACCCCAATCCCTGTCCCTCTTCAGGGACCATTTTCATGAGGAGATTCTCTGACGGGAAGTGGAATCTCTCCTGCAGCAAGGAGCAATAGAACTGGTACCTCTTCAACACCAGGGAAAAGGCTTTTACTCAATGTAGTTCCTAATACCCAAAAAGAAAGGCGTTTGGAGACCCATTCTCAAGCTCCGCAAACTCAACCACTTTATTCACAAGCTGAAATTTCACACTGTCTCACTGGCATCAATAGTTCCATCCCTGGAAAAGGACATTTGGTTTACAGCTCTTGATATCCAGGATCGGTATTTTCATTTGGACATTCACCGCACCCTCAGGTGGTTTCTCAGATTCATGGTGGACCCCAACCACTTTCAATACAGGGTGCTCCCATTTGACCTTACAACTGACCTCAGGATCTTTACCAAAGTCATCCTGATAGTAGCAGCTCATTTCAGATGAAGCAGCTTCACCATCTTCCCTTATCTCAATGACTTCACTTATCTCAACTTCTCATTGCCAGGACACATCAACAAGCCTACATGTTGCCCTCATTAATGCTTCAGCTCCTATCCTCTTTAGGAGTCAGTGTGAACTTAGAAGTCTATCCTCAGTCCGACACAAACTATAGTCTTCACAGGAGCGACCTTGGCCTCAGTCACAGCAAGAGCTTATCTATCGGGGGACAGGTTTTACTCCAGGAACAACCTGATAGACCAGGTTATGTGCAACTCTGGTGCACCAATCATGACTCGTGTTTTTCTCCTGGGGTACATGACTTCATGCCCTTATGTTATCCCCTTCACCAGATGCCACCTTCATTGCCTATGGTTGTGGCTCCAAATAGAGTATGCACCAAACAAACACAGCATGAATACCATGGTAACAATTCCCACCAGGGTATTGTCATCACTAATGTGGTGGAAAGATCCCTATCGACTATGTGAGGGTGTTCCCTTCCTATCCTCACCAGACAAGATAATTACAGAGGCCTCCTTCTTAGGCTATGGGCCCACATGGACAGCCATACGGCACAGAGCACTTGGATGCCTTGAAGAGACCAGGATGCGCATGAATCTTCTGGAACTTTGGGCAGTCCAAGAGGCTTGCAGAGCCTTTCGGTCATTCATCCAATTTCACCATGTCCTCATAATGTCAAACTACATGACAACCATCTTTTACATCAACAAACAGGGAGGGATGAGATCCACCCCCTGTGGGTAGAAGCAGAAACCCTATGGAATTGGTATATCAGGAATCTAATTACCCTGTCTGCAGCTTACCTTCCAGGAACTTGTACTGTGTTGGCAGACACCCTCAACAGACGTTTTGCTATTGATCACGAGTGGGAATTGACAATTCAGAAGTGAACAGTATTTTTGCTCAATGAGGAACCATCATCTGGGATCTGTTTGCCGGGATCCCAAACAAACAGGAAATGCAATATATACTGTTCCAGAGGATCCCTAGGCAATGCTGTCCTTTCTTGGTCAGGTTATCTTAGCTATGCCTTTCCTACCTTGGGTCTTACGGGAAATTCAAGAGGGCAAGGCAAAAGTCATCCTCATCACCCCCAATTGGCCCAGATAATTTTGGTTCCCAGATCTACTACCAATCACCATTCAGTCCTTTCTCAATCTCTTGACCCAGGAGAGTGGCAGGATCAAGCATCTCAAGCCTAAAGCACTTCATCTCAGGATTTGGTTTTTGGAAGGGTGTCAAGCCTAAAATGTTTCTGCTTTGAAGCCTTACAAACCATTCTTAATATCGGAAAAGATTCTACCAGGAAATGTGACTTTGCCAAGTTTAAGTGTTTCTTCATCTGGGCATAGCAGAAACACACATTTCCAGAGTCAACAGATATTCCCCTCATTTTTGAATATTTTCTCTCTCTCAAAACAACTGGTGTCTCCCTCAGTTCTGTATGAGTCCACCTGGAAGTAATGTGTGTGTGTGTGTGTGTGTGTGTCCTCTGCAATCAGATGGTTATTCAGTTTTCACTCCCCTGCTGACTTGCAGATCCTTGAAAGGCCTAATCAGAACCTTTTTGCCAGTAAGGAAACCAACTTCTCACAGGGACTTGAACCTTGTACTTTTGGCACTCACTAAGCCCCTTTCAAACCACTAGCTACATGTTCTGTGTCTCACCTGTTAATGAAAGTTGAATTCCTTTTGGCCATCACCTCAGCCAGAAGGGTAGGTGAACTTGGAGCCCTAGTGGCAGATATGCCATACACCATAGTCCATAAGGACAAAGTCTTGTTATGACTATATCCAAAATTCACCCCTAAGGTAGTTTCAGAATTTCACATAAACCAGGCAATTGACTTCTGTGTTGTTGTTTTTTTCTGAAACCCCATGCATCTGAGGAGGAGAGGAGACTTCATTCTCTTGTCCAATCAGAAAATCACCTAGACTGTTGCTTGCCACTGCAGAACGAGTCTGAGCTTGAGCTGTATCCTCCTAGAAGATCTTTAAATGGATCTCCGGCTGTATCCTACACGGCTACCAGTTGTCACAACTTCCTTCCCTTCATGGGGTAAGGACGCACTCTACAGTGGCACAAGTGGCCTCAGTGGCATTGCTTCAAGAAGTGCCCCTGCTTGACATTTTGCAGGGCAGCTACGTAGAGTTTGAGCCACACGTTTTCAAGACGTTATGCTCTGGTCGGAGACTCCTTTTCTGATGCATCCTTTGGTTCTTCAAACAGCTTTGCCATCTGTATCCTCCTTCCCTCCTCCTACTTGAGTACTGCGTGTTAGTCACCCACAGTAGAATGCACATAGGGACCAGCACTCTAAGAAGAGGAGAAAGTTACTTACCTTTATAGTAACTGGAGGTTCTTGGAGATGTGTGGTCCCTATCTATATTTCACTACCTGCCCTCCTTCCCCTCTGCTTCAGTTCATACCTCGATTTGCAGAAGAGAAGGAATTGGAGAGATGGTCAGTCTGCTCTGCTCTTTACACCCTCTTTTAGAAGCACAAGAAGAGCAAGGGCACATATACAGACCAGCAGACACTGCTTGCAAGAATTCTTTGATTCCAGGCTCATGGAGCACAAGTGCACCCGCAATGGAATACAGATAGAGACTGCACGTCTTGAAGAACCTCGAGTTACTATTAGGTAAATAACTTTCTCTTCTGAAGGTACAATTATTCAGTTGATAGTATTTATAGTGTAGACATTTTTTGCCCAGTAACACTGATAGTCTTGTCCCCCCACTTCATCTCTTTTGACTGGTGCCTGTTTTTACTTTGCTAACTAGCAAACAATAATATTTAGCTTTTGCATGGCACTTTTACCTGTTGATCTGAAAATGCTTTACAAAAGAAGATCGTATCATTTCTGGTTTTTAAGAAGGTTACCCTTTATCAGTGACCTGTAGCCAGATCAATTTTTTTTTATCCAGAGAATGAAATTCAGCCTTTTGAACAAAGCCCCACTGGTCTGGCTTTGTGCGAGGGATAGCATTTGCCCTTTTTCCCCACAGCCAGTTGGCAGACTGTGGGGTTGCAGTGCACATCCTCCACTGCACTTTCTTCACCCCCACATGTTACCCACGCCTGTCCCCAAACTCAATCTGTTCACTAGCCTATTTGGGGCCAGAGCAGATTCTCTCCTTTTGCAGTACACAGGATGTGCAGAAACCTCCTGAGTGGTTTGCCAGCCATGGCACCAACAAGAGCACAGGAGTGATTATTCCCCTCTATTCGGCACTGGTGAGGCCACATCTGGAGTATTGCGTCCAGTTTTGGGCCCCCCAATACGGAAAGGATGTGGACAAATTGGAGAGAGTCCAGCAGAAGGCAACGAAAATGATTAGGGGCCTGGGGCACATGACTTACGAGGAGAGGCTGAGGGAACTGGGATTGTTTAGTCTGCAGAAGAGAAGAGTGAGGGGGGATTTGATAGCAGCCTTCAACTACTTGAAGGGGGGTTCCAGCGAGGATGGAGCTAGGCTGTTCTCCGTGGTGGGAGCTAGGCTGTTCTCAGTGGTGGCAGATGACAGGACAAGGAGTAATGGTCTCAAGTTGCAGTGGGGGAGGTCTAGGTTGGATATTAGGAAAATCTATTTCACTAGGAGGGTGGTGAAGCACTGGAATGGGTTACCTAGGGAGGTGGTGGAATTTTTAAGGCCCGGCTTGACAAAGCCATGGCTGGGATGATTTAGTTGGGGTTGGTCCTGCTTTGAGCAGGGGGTTGGGCTAGATGATCTCCTGAGGTCCCTTCCAACCCTGATATTCTATGATTCTATAAGGCTTAGATGTTGAGAAGACTTTGTCTTCTGTTCATAGCACAGGTGAATTTCACCCGTATATTATGGTTTCTCTCCCCTTAAAGGGGAAGTGCGAATATTTTGATATATGGACTGAAAGGCGGTTTTACTTCACTGCAGATCTGTAAACATTACAGTAACCTTTGCTGAAATGCTGCTTTATAACTTGTAAAGCAATACTTTCCAGTCAATGGAAGACAGATAAACAGGTCCCCTACTGCAACAGTACATTAAAGGGATTAATTTCTTCTTTTGATGGCAGTGATAGAATACCACGGTTACAGAGCTATGTCAAATGAGGTTCTGGCATTTTATATACTCATGACCAATATAATTTGTAGGCTAGATCAAATCCTGGTCCAACTAAATTTTTGTCATAGGTTCGATAGAATCAGATTTGGCTCTTCAAGTATTAGTCTCGCTTTTTAAAATCCCCGTTCACACACTACAGAAATGAGAAGGTCTTTATAACGAATTTAGAAATTGAACATTAGATTCACCCCCAATCCCTTCCTGGTTTGAGGAATTTGCTCTGTTGATGTCTGTGGAAGAAGATAGACAAGACAGGGTATGTCCCTGCTATTAGACGATTGTTCCTTATCCCATTGGACGCAGATCTGGTCCCAGCGTCCAGCGATCCACCTATTTGTGAGCTCTTGGCAAGATTATTGCAGTTTATATCTAGGAATGAAGCCTGAAAAATCCACTACAAAATACAGCAGTCTGGCTGCTTAGCAACACAAACTGCTGTGAATGCATCCCCTTGTTCTGCACTCCATGTGCTAACTCCTTATTGAATTCAAAGTAAAGTTCAAGGTTTCTATCCTGATATCCAGGAGTTCCAACTACTGGACTAGGTCCATCTACTAGAGAGATCTCCATTCCCTTCTTAACCAAGACCTCCTGTGACAGCTACACTGCAGAAGCCTGTAAAATGGGAGACAGAACTTCCGGGAAGCTGGATTTAGAATACGGACATACTGTACTCCTGCAAGAGATGGGATTGACCATAGGCCTCACATTATTCCTAACTAAATCCATAGGTCATTTCTTTGGCCTAGCTTTCTCCCAATAATTTCTCCACACACACAACACATACATTCTCTCTCTCGTACACACAGACATAATCCAAGCCTATAAACCTATAACCTAATCCAAACCTACACCTATAAACTAATCAAGCTATTTCTCCTACAGGCTAGTCAGGAAGAAAGCGAGTGAGATGGTTGTTTTTATTTTTAAATACTTGGGAGCCACTCTTATACTGTGGTGATGAGAGCCATGTAAGTCCATAGATATAGATAAGAGAGGATGCTGCCAGACATTTTGTGAAATTTACACTCCCACCCACACCTATACCTGCACCTCCTTCTAATGGCCCAGCTTTCTCTGTGTTTATGTATTAGCCTAATTTGAGAGTGTCAGGAAGAAGACACTGAGCGGGAGTGCACTTGGTCATGTGACACCAAGAGTGAGGTAGCAGCGTGGGGGCAGTGCAAGGAAAAAGCTTTAGATCCCCTGCAGCAAAACATTGCCAAAGGTTGGGGCTTTTCTCTGTTCCTTGCTCGAAGGGCTGCAGGAAATGGATTCTCTCCTGAGGGAGGTTTGTTGATGCTAGAAGATAATCATACTCTCAGATGGCAGAGATAACGTGCTCATAAAATGCTATCTATTTTGCTCATAAACTGCTGCTATGCAAAATGATAAGCAAGGTGAGTTTAATCTCTAATGGGCTGAGTTCTTATAGACTGTGTTTTCCCATGATAGTGAGAACATGAGATTTAAGCAGTGCTCGCAAAGGATGATCTCAAATATCTTCCATATTTTTTGTCTGGTTTCAGCCTGCGTGCTTTGAAATTATTTTTGTTTCTTCTTATTTTATATTATTTCTGTTACTCTTTTTTTCCATAAGAGTTTCAAAACCATCTTGTAAAATTCAAGAGTTAAACATAATGGAAAGTTGCTCAAATTCCCCTCTTAGCACCATGACAAGAAAAGTATACCATAGCTTAAAATTGCTCAAGATAAACTCACGTTGTCACAGTTCAGAGCAACTCTACCTGTATTTCCTCTCCGTGGTCCATCGAGGACACCCACTTTTAGGCTTCTGGCTCCCAGTCATCACCTCTCGTGCGTGGAGATGCATGTCTCACCCTCCTTACCAGGTTTTTTTCCCATGCTGCACAGTTCCACTGCAAGCCAGACAGCCTACCGGTCAGCAGCTATGCTTTGCTTACTCTCCAGAGGTTATACACAGCGTAATTGCCCGCAGTTATAAGGTACACACAGCTCTTTCTAAGCAACCTCTTGTATTCTTTAGGTGAAAGCATCACAGAGAAAACATATTAAAAACAATAAAAGAAACTACATGCATGCTGAAAAGCTTACCAGAGTTCACCCCCAACTCCAGCAGGGGCTCTGATAGGAGTTAATCCTTCAAACCCATCCATGTGTTTTTCTGTGATGACAAGTTCACCGCCTCAGCTCAGAACTAGCACAAAGACTGCTCAGATCAGCCTATTTCTTTATAAGCCTTTGATTTCCTCCACCCTTCGGGAACAGCTAATCATCAGACAGTGGTTCTCTCCTCAGGGCATAGCTTCAAAAGGTTGGGTTTTTTTTGAATAACCAATGTAGGCACTTTGTATTCACCTTCCCCGTGATATTTCCCAGGAATTCCATTTGACGTTTTGTTCCAAAAGGTCATTCTTGTCTGACACATTGTTCAGTATAGTCCTTTGATCATCCTGGCCCAGAATAATACATAACCTTTGCATTGAATACAATAGATTCCAAAGATCCTTAACTTAGTGCAATAAAGTTTTTCAAGGGTATTGCAAGAAATTGTCATACACTCGCAAACATGAGTAACAATAGTTAAAAAAATACTTTAAAAGGAGAACTTGCTGCAGTGTAACTTTTTTTTTTTTTTAAAGAAGCATAATCACACAGAGATAAAGTACAGTGGCATTATCATACTACTTATTCGGCTCTTGTTACACTTTCCCCTCTCTCTCCTGCTCTCTTCTTCCCACCCCCCCTTCCCATTTAATGTTATGGTACATATTTGTGTGTGCAAGAGAGGGAGAGAGCGAGATGTAATATTTGGGTATTACATTTCTGTTCTTCTTTGCTGTAATAGACTATAATTGAAAGAAAATGTAAATGGATAGAGAATTGCTTTCAGTCCCATTCACTCAAAGAAAACAAAACATTTGAAGCTTCTAAAAGAGAACCTCTCTCAGGTAATCATGGAGGTTGAAAGGAAAGCAGATGCTTTATAACAACCAATAGTTTACATAACCCATTTGACTCGTTCTTTTTTTCTTTAAAATCCATATATTTTGGCTGACTCGAGGAGGAAGTGAGGTGGGTGCAAGAGACAGATAGTGTGTGCGTGAGAAGCAGAGATGAGTCAGTTCTCTTAATGTAGTACATTTTTTGACTCCACAAGGGTATTGCAGGAGAAGAGAGCTACTTGATTTAATAAACATCCTCATAAATGTGAGCTGCAATTAATGAATTTTGTAGTTGATTTTTGTTTGGTCATGGCATTGCTATAAGTTTGGAAAAGTGAAGCTGGGGATGCATCAGCTTAGGCACTTAATTTATTTGTGTGCGCTTGATTTGGGTGTACAGGTGCCTGGAAGGACTGTGGCCCCATTCTACAAGCACTTACACATGTGCTTTACTTTGTTCATATGAGCAGAGTTCTGCATGCACAGACCTGTTGGCTGGGTCAAGGTCTATGTTTACATTGTAATTTGTGTTGGGGTACCTAGGGATTTGGGATTCCTCTCTCTTCTTATATAAATCAAAATAAATATATATCACTTTGTCTCTCTTGTCTTTTACTTTCTTCTGCACTGAATTTTAAAGGTAGATTGTTCTGTAGAATTTCAAATGCAGAGATTGTGGGTTTATCTTTTATCATGCAACGAGACGGATACAGTGCAATTTTTTTTGTACATCTTTCCCAGAGTAAATACATTTTGAGTATTTTAATGTACAAGTTAAAATATCATTAGTTTTTTCCACAATCACAAATCATGTATAGGATAGGCAAATAGATCCTGTGCTTGTGCAAGGCTCAAAATGAGCTTTTCCATTATCTCCTGTTCAGTGACATTCTATCCTTTTCTAGTTAGTGAAATGAAGTTCTGCTTTCTTTAAAAAAAAAAAAATGCTGTAAAGAGAAACCACTTCCTGCTGGTTATGTACTGAAAATTCAGCTGTGATAACTAAAAAGGGGGAAACCCTCCTGTTCTTTATTTCCGTCTTTAAAATGCAGACTCTGTCAAACAACAACTGGTGGAGGAGAAGAGCTTAGGTACTCCCCTTTCGGAACTGTATGACTTAAGGTTATTCTGTTATTGCTTTTTGCAGATATTGCAGTGGTGGAGATGAGTGACGCTTTCCGTCAGCCTTCCTTATTCTACCACCTGGGAGTCAGAGAGAGCTTCAGTATGGCCAACAACATTATCCTCTACTGTGATACAAATGCAGACTCTCTGCAGTCGTTGAAGGTAACACAAGAAAATGTTTAACACTTGCATATCTCTAAACATAGACTCAGATTACTAATGATAATGCAGAGACCATTCAAGGGTTCTGAAAAGAGCTACACGAATGATTAGAAGTTTGGAAAACTTGTTTGGAAAACAGTGACATGCTGAAGAAACTCAGTCTGTTTAGTTTATCCAAGAAAAAATTAGGAGGTGACTTGATCATGGTCTGCAAGTACCTACATGGGGAAGAGATTTCTAATAGTCCGTTACTCTTTAATCTAGTAGAAAAATGCATAACGATATCCAAAAATTGGAAGCTAAAGCTAGACGAATTCAGACTAAAAATAAAGAGCAGATTTTTAACAGTAAGGGTAATTAACCAATGGAGCAATTTTATCTAGTAATGTGGTAGATTCTCCATCACTTGGAGTCATTAAATCAACTTGGGATGTCCTTTTTAAAAGAGATGCTCTAGATTAGCGGGTTGATGCAGGGATTACTGGGTGAGGTTCTAAGGCCTGTATTTTGCAGGAAGTCAGACTGGATGATCACAGTGGTCCCTTCTGGTCTTAAAGTCTATGAACCTATGAAGCACATCCTGATTTCCATATTATATCTTGCCAAATGCAGAGTGCAACCGCGTGCACTTGCCTGGTAGATTAAGGAAAACAGCCAATTAAAAAAGTAAAATATCCTTGAGAGTGCAGTGAGTGCGTCCACTCTGTATTAGGAAGTCTGGAAACAACATGACAGCTGCCGCCACACAAGTTCTTATAAATGTAAAGATGCAATGTACAGAAAATAAAGGCATTACTACCATTACTTCACACGATACGTCACTGATAAGCCTGATGCAGAGCTGTTTGGGCAGAGAGTGAATCTCTAAAAATTTCCCAAAGTCTAATTTAAAAATGGAAATTTAGATTAGTACCTGTCTTTGCAGGCTTGCAGAAGCCTCGGACCCAAATCAGAGGTCCTTAGGAAGGGGGTGTAAATTAAACCTTGGTAAGCAGGCCTATGAAAGTCTAAGATGGGGCAATTTGCATGCTGCTGAGCCAGATGAAAAAGTAAATCACAACAGTACAGATTTACCTCTGGACTTGGTCCCTGTGACCAAAGGAAGGTTCCTTCCAATGGCCCTTGTTAAGAAAGGAAACTTCCAGGCCATGCACAGTCATTGGAGACCTCTTAGTGCATGTCATATTAACTAGA
The DNA here is from genome assembly GCF_002925995.2 of Terrapene triunguis. Taxonomy (NCBI): domain Eukaryota; kingdom Metazoa; phylum Chordata; order Testudines; family Emydidae; genus Terrapene; species Terrapene triunguis. The sequence goes on from NW_020664436.1 coordinate 49,715,936, forward strand.
ATTGAGACTTGTAGTGGAAAACCATCGTGTGGTGGACTGACATACTGAAGTCTGATTGGATATAATGTTTGAAGCTTGTAGCACTGGACATTATTACTTGCTATTTGTTACTCTTTCATGTCAAGGACTAATAGTTTTCGCTATGTGATGGGAGACCCACTGCTCCCATCCTCTTTGCTTTGCACAAACGGCTCAGAGACCGCCTCTCATGTAGATATTGTGCATTATTTACAGTATTTTGCTCCAGCACCTTTTAACTACTAGTGCAGTCACACTATTTACCATGTCCTCTAGTTTTACTACCCCTTCTCCCAGAACATCATGCCATTAAAACTTCTGCAGAAATGATCTTACATTAGAATTTTGTTAATATATATTTTTGCTGGCTCCTTAGCCACTGTTGATTTCTGCATATGTATAGAAGATATAGTTGGAATAATACTGCCTCTGATGAATCTTCACTGCAACCAGAGTTCTGGAACTACACCAATGTCTCATATCCAACCAGTGCAGAACTCCACTGTAAACTTGGACGAGGCTACCCAACCCTCTCACACAGGTCATGTCTAACTGCCTCACAGTTTGGACAACAGGGGTGTGAATAGCAGTGCACACCCAAGTGCTCTGCTGTAACTTCCCTGTCTGAACACTGCAGGCATGAACTAAAAGGTTCCTAGCTCTCATTAAAGAGGACTGTGTTAACACAAACTAGGAACCTTGAAGTGTGTACCCACAGTGCCCTTATGGGGAGAGTTACAGCGCAGCATTTTGGTGCACGCTGCTGTTCACATCACCATTGTTTGAACTGTGGGACAGTGTCGACGTGCCCTTGGATTTGTGAATAAAACTAGCATTTTGAACTTTCTTCTTGTGTTAATCCACTGGACAGCACATCCCTCTTTAAGCTAATTTCTAGCCTGCTTTATTACTAAACATAAGAGCTACCTTATTGGTATACTTTCTGTTTGAGCATAGTGTTCTTCTGATTGTCAAAATCACTGTTAAAACTACCCAGAAAATGACTTAGTCACTGAGAAGTTAGTGTTTATAACCAGTCACTTACTATTTTTGTGGCTACCAGAAAGTTTCATAAATACCCATTTTAATTACAAGTTTTATTTAAATTAAAATATAATTCTCAGTTTATAAATAGTGAGAAATATTTGTCTACTATGCAAGTTTCAGAGTACACTGCTGAGGAAGGCTCTGCTTAGGAGCAGCCTCTTTCATGTAAGTTTCTTTCTTGCTTTCTCTTTTCAACACAAGAGTGTATTGGTCTGTGCCCTCAAAATAAAAAATCTAATGACAAAATAGCTATTTGAATTCAATTTTATTACTCCTTTTACTATGGCCTCATTGTCCACTGTACTGCATAAGTAATCATAAGGATGGGAATTTCGAAAGCATTGCAAGGAGTCAGATGCCGAACTATTGACTCTCTGTGGGAATTGGACACTTTTGAAAACTCCACCCTTCATAGTTTTAAGGGCCTGATCCCACAATCCTCCATGTGCAGGACTCTTATTAAAATCAGCAGGAGCTCAGCATGCATAAGGCTTATAGGACTAGACCACAGGTGTCCAAATTCCTCCCTCAATGGGCCTGATCCAAAGCCCATTATAATTAATGGAAAGATTCCCCTTAATAGGAGTTAGCAAGAGTACAACAAATCTCTTAGCTATTTTAGATCAGGTTCTGTTATGGTTCCTCTCTCAGAATCTTTGCATTGACTTCAGTAGGCTCTGGTTTAGGCCCTTACACAGTTACAAAACCTCCTGCTAATCGATAACCTCAGTGGCGGAACTAATGATGGTGGGAGTCTTTAGGTGTATGTTTGGTGCATTTCAAGCCAATAGGTATAAATGAAGGTGCCACCACCAATGGCCCATTGCCCTCCCCCCAGCTCCACCACTGCTCCAAACCTGGCTTTGCTACTGGGTAACCTATTGAAGTTCTATAACAATACTTAATGATTAATGATTTACTCTAGGTTTATTTGTACTGCTAGGGCTTCTCTACATAGTGCATTAGTGGGGTGTAAATTCTAGTGCGCACTAGTGTGTTGCACACTAAATGGCCCATGTGATCCCTGCTGGCATGCACTAAATCTCCCTAGTGCGTGTTATTATAGCGCCGTTTCAAACAGTACTATGTTAACACGCACTAGTGAGATTTCAGTGAATGCCAGCAGGGTCCACATGGGTCAGTTAGCCTGTGACACACTAGTGTGCACTAGAATTTACATCCCTCTGGTGTGGACTAATGCATTCTGTAGACAAGCCCTTATGTTTCTTAAGTTGGCTAGATAGGTCTTGTTACTGCTTTTTATTTATTTATTTTTAAAAACAAAAAGCAGGGCTTCCTGTGGTGTGCAGGAGAAATCCTGTTCACAATGGAAAGCCCCACTCCCTAGCTACTTTGGTTCCTGGTCTGGAAAACAGCTGTGGAAGTGTGTATGTGGCTCAGGAGGGATTCCTATGCAATAAGATGCGCCCCCCCCCCCTTGCATTTTCACCAATCAGCTGTTAGAAGAGCGGTGATGTATGAGCACATGGTTTTGTGTAATTATGGTTTTCTTGCCTCTTTTTCCCCATATTTTTAAATTTGGGATTTTTTAAATTTAAATTTTGGGTATGGGAGAAGGAATTCAGTACCATTTTAAAAATAATTTCCCAGATGTTGGGAAAGCAGCCTGCAACTTGCAGCTCAAACAAGCATCAACAAAAAACAGTAAATAAAATCCTGCTGTAGGGCAGGTGGGGATAAACTGACAAGTTGACAGCTGTAAAGTAGTGGACTATATGTGCAGATACAGTCCATCCCTGACTTCAGACCCCACTGGAAGTAACTGCCTGAGGCGAATCCCTACAGCACTAAACATGGCTGCTGTATAGTTGTTTTATATGTGCAGCCTGAGAAGTAAAGACCATTGGTTTGACATCCCCTCCATTTTTAGTGTGGAGATGAATAAGCTCAGTGCTACCCAGTGAAGCATGTGTGGACTGCTACACTGAATAGCCATTTGCTAATTCTGCTTCCTCTGGAATCGATAACAAAATTCCTATAGAAGCAGGATCAGGGTTCAAACATGGTTTTGCAAGCAGACTATCAATGGGGTGTGCAGGAAGAAGCCTTGAATATGTAACCCATAGTGGGTTACTGTGTCAAAACCATGTCTGCTCCAGGGTCAATATTTTAAAAATACTATAAAACGTCAAATTTACCCTGGGAATTTTTCACACACCCCTTGCCTGAGACATATTAGTACAAATTAAATTTCAAACCACTCAAGTAGTAAGTGGTCGGACTGGCTCTCAGTTATTCACGCTACTAGTGCAGATTGGGAATATTGTAAAAATATTTAAACTACCATTTACGCTAGTTTTACAGTCTCTTTTACAGACGGTGTAGAAATGATACCTGTTGAGTATAAATGTCTCACAAATTAGCATGGCATTCATCCTTAGGGCAGGGACAAGGACAACTAGTGTGCACTTTGATGAAGAAAATGTAAGCTAAATCCACAGTTCCAGTGATCTGTTAATATCTAAATCAGGGGTGGGCAAACTTTTTGACCCAAGGGCCACATCGGGGTTGCACAACTGTATGGAGGGCCAGGTAGGGAAGGCTGTGCCTCCCCAAACAGCCTGGCCCCCGCCCCCTCCCACTTCCCGCCTCAGAACCTCCAACCCATCCAACCCCCCTGCTCCTTGTCCCCTGACCACCCCCTCCTGAGACCCCGCCCCCTATCTAACCCCCTGCTCCCTGTCCCCTGACTGCCCCAACCCCTATCCAGACCCCCGCCCCCTGACAGGCCCCACGGGACTCCCACCCCCTATCCAAATGCCCTCCGCTCCTCGTCGGGGTTGCACAACTGTATGGAGGGCCAGGTAGGGAAGGCTGTGCCTCCCCAAACAGCCTGGCCCTCGCCCCCTCCCACTTCCCGCCTCAGAACCTCCAACCCATCCAACCCCCCTGCTCCTCGTCCCCTGACCACCCCATCCCGGGACCCCCTGCCCCTAACAGCCCCCCGGGATCCCACCCCCTTATCCAACCCTCCTGCTCCCTGTCCCCTGACTGCCCTCCCGACCCCTATCCACATCCCCGCCCCCAGGACTCCCACTCCCAACCCTCCCTATTCCCCATCCCCTGACCGCCCCCCCAGAACCTCCGCCCCATCCAACTGCCCCTTCCTCCCTGACTGCCCCCCAGGACCCCCCGCTCCCCGCCCCCTTACCATCAGCAGGAGCTCGCAGCCGCGACACCCGGCCAGAGCCAGCTGCGCTCCCCATGCTGCCCAGCGGGAGCGGCGGCGGGCCAGAGCGCAGCCCGCGTGGCGGCATGGCTGCGGGGGAGGGGGGACAGCGGGGGAGGGGCCGGGGACTAGGCTCCCCGGCTGGGAGCTCAGGGGCCGGGCAGGATGGTCCCACGGGCTGGATGTGGCCCACGGGCCGTAGTTTGCCCACGTCTGATCTAAATACTTAATGTCTCTGCAGAGCTGATGCTTATTATTTACAGCAATTTGACAGAATGAAAATATAACACCTACCCTCCAGGTCTTCTGTAAATGTTTATCGGTGCCCAACAGTATTAAACACATAAATCTTCTAAAGGTTGTTCAAGTTCTGTTTTTAATATTCATTTTTATTTTTACAGGAAATTATTTGCCAGAAGAATAATGTAAGTAGGAGGTTTTTTTTAATTTTAATTAAATTTGGATTTCTGTCCCACTTAATATTATTTATACTGTCCCGTTTCCTGCCTGGATCATTTAATATTATCCTACTGTGGTTCCCATTATAGTTATTTTACATATCTGTTGAACTACAATTCCGAATGTTTGCACTCCCAGCAGCAAACTGTATACATCATTTCATAAACCTGTTGCTAGGTAGCATGCTCACCCCCTTACCTTTTCTCTACCCTTCAATAGTGTTTTCCTCTCCGTCCCTCCTATTTTTCTTTCACACACACCCCTTTTCTTTGCCACCATGTTTTTGTTCTCTCTTCTCTGTCTTTTCCCCCTAATTTCTTCTTCCTATCTTCTAGTTTTCTTCCCCAGAACTGGTTTAAACACATGCAGTGTTGTCCTCCTGCTTGTAAAAACTGTATGCAGTATGTACACGGTACCGCAAGCATCGGGGGTGTGTGTGTGTGTGTGTGTGTGTGTGTCTGTCTCTCTCTCTCTCTCTTTCTTTGTCATACATGCATACTCAAACTTACCCAACTCCCATCCACTTGCTCTGCATATTCCTGTGCAGAGGCTGGGACTTCCACTCCCTCTTTTCACAGGAAAGATGTGATACAATTACAGAGCATCTTGCACTGACTGTTGGCTCTTGCTGGCTCCCTGCAACAGCAGTTGATCTGGATCTGCTGCTGCAGAGTAAAAGATTGTCCTCTGCTGCTGTGCATACATCAGCACAGACCTAACAGACATGGGTTGACCAGGTCTCATCAAACTAATGTTACTCAGTACAAAGCTCTGAGCAGACTTACTTGCCAGGTGGCATTGGCAGGTGAATAATACATGTGGTAGGTGGACAACCGTTAGTACGGGCAACAAGATAAAATGATCATATGCTAATTTTACAATACTAAATTCATTATGCAGTATGTTTAAATTTAATTAACAGTTTGATTTACTGCTGAATGTTTCCAGTTCATCCTTGCATTTCATTGTCATCACTGGAATGTAAATGGACGATAAGTAACAGCGGAGAACTGTCAGTGAAAAGGGTAAATCAGACAGGAAATTTTGCTTAATGAACTGTGTTTTTCTTCTGGGTATTTGGGGGCAGTATCAGTTCCTTGAATGGGGAAAGGAAATCTGGTGAGATTGTTCTAGAAACAAGATGAGGAGACTGCAGAAGGTTTTCTTACAAAATGAGGGCCTGTGGTATGGATTTCCTTTGACTTCCATTGAAATGACTAGGAATTGAGAGTGCTGGAGATGCGCTGTTCATCTAATATTCTGGCTCTGTGGTTGCCAGCCACTGAAGCTCTATACCAGGGGTCGGCAACCTTTCAGAAGTGGTGTGCCGAGTCTTAATTTATTCATCCTAATTTAAGGTTTCGCGTGCCAGTAATACATTTTAACGTTTTCAGAAGGTATCTTTCTATAAGTGTATAATATATAACTAAACTATTGTTCAACAGAGGGTCCTGTAGCACCTTTAAGACTAACAGAAGTATTGGGAGCATAAGCTTTCGTGGGTAAGATGCCTTGCATCTGAAGAAGTGAGGTTCTTACCCACGAAAGCTTATGCTCCCAATACTTCTGTTAGTCTTAAAGGTGCCACAGGACCCTCTGTTGCTTTTTACAGATTCAGACTAACACGGCTACCCCCGATACTAAACTATTGTTGTATGTAAAGTAAATAAAGTTTTTAAAATGTTTAAAAAGCTTCATTTAAAATTAAATTAAAATGCAGAGCCCCCCGGACCGGTGGCCAGGACCCGGGAAGTGTGAGTGAAAATCAACTCGCGTGCCACCTTTGGCACGCGTGCCATAGGTTGCCTACCCCTGCTCTATACACTTATCCTGCTCAGTATCCATTCATTTTCTGGAATTGCCCTGTAAATCTTCCTTTCCTTATGTTATAGACATACTGCCCTGGGAGCCTGAGAGGATAGCCAGGTTTTAGGCCATTAATTTTTATAACAGTGTTGACACAGAAATATTGTCCAAAACTCTCTTAATTTACACCCATTCCATCCTGTTTACTTGAGTGGGCTTTCCTGATTAAGGCGTATAGTGTTTAATCTTAGGAATTTGCCAATTTTACCTCAGATAGATAAATTCAGTAGCTGCAATCTTCCCTCGTATTTTCCTGACTACTGCAAACACTGAGATAACTTTTTAGGTAGCTAAATAAATTTATCTAAGACAATTGGCATGGTTTCTAAGAGGACTCAGAGAAATTAGTGCAGAATTTGGCCCTAAAACTGAACTTAAAATAGCAGTAGACTTTCTGATCATTTTCTGTTAAGAAATTGAAAAGAATGACAGGTAAAAATTCTTTCTTTTAACTTCTTGTAAAAGTGCTTGTGCGGGCATTCTGAGAATTGATGACATCACTGCGACAAAAAGATCCTCCCACATCTTCCAGAGGTAAAAATGGACTAAATGATCACTTAGGCCTTTAAAAATAAGGATAGGCTTGAGAGCAATGCCATTTCTGCTGTGAATTAGCTTGCAAGAATGTTTTTAAAGGCAAACATTATGGTAAAGGGTTGATTGTCCTGAATATGAAAAGGCAAATAAATGGAGGAAACCCTGCTGTCAGGAAATGAACAGGCAGTATCACATAGAGTAGACTAATGTGAAAACATTGCCTGTTAATATGTTTATATGACAGTTGCTGAGACTCAGTAAGAAGGTTGGTAACTTGACATTACTACTCTGATTAAGAGATGCTCTATTTTACATCTAAATTGGAAGGGAGAATGGTGGACTTGTCATCTGGCTTTAAAAAAACCCAGTTTCTATAAATTCTATATAAAATGTGTCCTTGGAGGATTATTGATGTTACCTGGGTATGCTTAGAAACCTCTTTTTTGTGAGGAAGCAAACCCTAGTGCTTAGAACAGGGGAGAGTGTCAGTAGATCTGGGTTCTCTTCACAACCCCTCCAATGATTTACTACGTGACCTCGACAAGTCACTTGGGGTATGTCTACACTACGAGGGTAATTCGATTTTACTTAAATCGAATATGTGGAATCGATATTGCAAAGTCGAACGTGTGTGTCCACACTAAGGACACAGTAAGGACAGTAATTCGACTTTGTGAGTCCACACTAACGGGGCGAGCATCGATATTGGAAGCGGTGCACTGTGGGCAGCTATCCCACAGTTCCCGCAGTCCCCGCTGCCCATCGGAATTCTGGGTCGAGCCGCCAATGCCTTCTGGGTAAAAAAAATTTGTCGTCATCCGTCTGTCACTAACGCCCTCCCTCCCTCCATGAAAGCGCCGGCGGGAAATCAGTTCGCGCACTTTTCTGGTCAGTGACAGCGCGGACGCCACAGCACTGCGATCATGGATCACGCTGCGACCATCGCTGCACTTGTGGCCGTTCTCAGCACCTCGCAGCTTATCATACACCTTTCCCTGAGGCAGATGCAGAGAAATCGGGCGAGGAGGCTACGGCACCGCCGTGAGAACCTGAAGTCGGAGAGTGGCACTGAGCTGTCAGAAACCACGAGCCCCAGCGCCCAGGACATCACGGTGGCAATGGGGCATGTGGATTTTGTTGAACGGCGATTCTGGGCCCGGGAAACAAGCACGGACTGGTGGGACCGTATAGTGCTTCAGGTCTGGGATGAATCCCAGTGGCTGCGAAACTTTCGCATGCGGAAGGGGACTTTCCTCGAACTTTGTGAGTTGCTGTCCCCTGCCCTGAAGCGCAAGGACACCCGCATGCGAGCAGCCCTCACTGTCCAGAAGCGAGTGGCCATAGCCCTCTGGAAGCTTGCAACGCCGGACAGCTACCGGTCAGTCGCGAACCACTTTGGTGTGGGCAAATCTACCGTGGGGGTTGTTGTCATGCAAGTAGCCAAGGCAATTGTGAAGGTACTGCTCCCAAAGGTAGTGACCCTGGGAAACGCGCAGGTCATCATAGATGGCTTTGCCGCGATGGGATTCCCAAACTGCGGTGGGGCTATCCATGGGACTCACATCCCTATCCTGGGACCGGACCACCAGGCCAGCCAGTACATCAATAGAAAGGGCTACTTTTCAATGGTGCTGCAAGCACTGGTGGACCATCGGGGACGGTTTACAAACATCTACGTCGGATGGCCGGGCAAGGTTCATGACGCTCGCGTGTTCAGGAACTCTGGTCTGTTTAGACGGCTGCAGGAAGGTATTTACTTCCCAGACCACAAAATAACTCTTGGGGATGTGGAGATGCCTACAGTCATCCTCGGGGACCCAGCCTACCCGCTAATGCCCTGGCTCATGAAGCCCTATACTGGCGCCCTGGACACAGAAAAAGAACTGTTCAACTACCGGCTGAGCAAGTGCAGAATGGTAGTGGAGTGTGCTTTTGGCCGTCTCAAAGGGAGATGGAGAAGCTTACTGACTCGCTGTGATCTCAGTGAAACCAATATCCCCATCGTTATTGCAGCTTGCTGTGTGCTCCACAATCTGTGTGAGAGCAAGGGGGAGACCTTTATGGCGGGGTGGGAGGTTGAGGCAAATAGCCTGGCTGCTGATTACGTCCAGCCAGACAGCCGGGCCATTAGAAGATCCCAGCGGGACGCCCTGTGCATCCGGGAGGCTTTGAAAGCTAGGTTCCTGAGTGAGCAGGGCAACCAGTGACTTTTCAGTTTGTGGACAGAAAAGCTGAACCTGCCCCCGTTTCTTTACCCAGTTCATTTTGACTATCCTCTCCAGTTACATACCCCCTTCACCCCCTTCCCCTTCCCAAAAAATAAAATCATTTCGATTTTGTTAATGAACACCGTTGTCTGTGTTGCTGTTTTCGCGGGAATATTTTAAACCGGGGACGCAGACTGTGGCGGGGGGCGGGTTCAGTGTTCTGATGCAAATGATGCTTCTAAACTCCCAGAATGCCAGGCTCCGCACTGGTGGACTGGTTATTTCAATGGAGAACATGAAAAACACCTCCCAGACTGACCAGGGTAACCAGTGACTGCACTGTGTATGTGTCCTGATGCTGGACCTGACACCGCCTCTGTACCCTGCTAAAGGTCACTGTCCTGCCCAATTACCAAGCCCCTTCCCCCCCTCCAGACAGACTCTCCCTCAAAAGAACCTGACTGAAACAGTAATGGAGAGAAACAAACATTTTATTGCGAACCAGACATGAAACGTGGGGGGTGAAACTTGGACGGGGGCTTGTGTGAGGTGGGTAGGAAAGGACTTATGAAATTTTGGGGAATGTCAGCCTTCTAGTGCTAGAGCAGTCTGCAGGGGTTGACTGAAAGTTTTAACGGCCCTTGCCGCCCCTCCTTCTTTGGAGTTTGGGTGAGGGTGGTGTGGGACTTGGTGGCGGGTGAGGGCGGTTACAGATAGACTGCAGCGGGGCTCTGTCCTCCTGCCTCCGGTCTTGCAGAACATCCACAAGGCGCCGGAGCGTGTCCGTTTGCTCCCTCATTAGTCCAAGCAGCTTTTCAGTAGCCTGTTGGTCCTCCTGACGCCACCTCTCCTCCCGTTCCATGACTGCTCGGTGCATTTGTGACAAGTTCTCCCTCCACTGTGTCTGCTGGGCTGCCTGGGCTCGGGAGCATCCCATTAGTTCTGAGAACATGTCTTCACGCGTCTTCTTCTTCCTCCGCCTAATCTGCGCTAGCCTCTGGGAGTGTGCTGACAGGCTGGGTTGGGAGACAGTCGCAGATGTGTCTGTGTGAATTGTGAAAAGGGAGTGAATTCCTGAGACAGATAAATGAAATTGTATACAAAGAACCTAGTCTTTCTCTGTGAACAAGACCATGCACTGCACCTCTCACATGCGCACTCAGGACAAGGTCGAATTTTCGGCCGTCGCCTTCAGTGCCTGTGGACTTGCGGAGGTCTTGGAGTGATCTGAGAAGCGTGGCTGGAGACCTGTCTGGAGCGGGCAATAATGGTAAGCCGCAGACTTGTGGCTGCTTAAAACTCCAGCAGTAGCACTGGCCTCCTTTCACATTGAAAGCAATGCCAGTCTCTGCTGCCAGCAATCAGGACAGCATCAACTCTGCCCCTGTCCCACCCCCTCGCGGCTGTCCCAGGGAAAGATCCCTGTATGCTGCCCCTCTCCCTCCACCGCGTGGCTGTAAAGCAGTCCCAATACTAACATTCCCCTCCCTAATTCAAAGCAGGGCGTCATGAGCGACATCACCCTCCTGAGGATCCCGGACACCCAGAGAGAACGCATGCTGCGGGAAAGCATGCAGAAACCGGGGCCGTATGCCGCCATGCTATGTCGGGCCATGATCCCGGAGTACTTGATTGTGGCGTGGAGGGGGCATGTCTGCTACCACGGAGGGCCCACTAAGATCGCCCTACCCCGGAACCTGATCAACAGGCTTGAGCTCTACCTCCACGAGACCTACGAGGAGTTCTCCTACGAGGATTTCTCGTCGATCCCCGGCCACATTGACCGGATTTTCGCGTAGGTGCACTGGGACTATGGAGTGGAGCGTCTTGGGCCTGGGAATCATGGAGTAACGGACATTGTGAAAATTTTTTAAAACACTTGGGACTAAATTGAGAATAGCCTAAGACAGAGAAATCATGAAAACCCATTTGTTACCTTTGTAAATATTCCTGTTTTGTACCTGATTATTTTTTTACTAGTTTACAGAACTTTTATAAATGTACATTGTTAATAGTATAAATATTACCGTTCTGTTTTAAATAAATGTTTACATGTTTACAGCACTTACTGCTTGATCCTTCCCCTGATTCTGTGTCCGGGGTAAGGGATGGGGACGGTTCGTACGGGATCTCGGTAAGGGTGATGAAGAGCTCCTGGCTGTCGGGGAAATCAGCGGTGCCAGCGCTGTCGACTGCCTCGTCCTCCTCATCTCCTTCTTCATCTTCCCCATCCGCTGTCATGTCCGACGAGGAACCGGCCGCGGACATGATCCCATCCTCGGAGTCCACGGTCAGGGGTGGGGTAGTGGTGGCGGCCGCTCCCAGGATGGAATGCAGTGCCTCGTAGAAACGGGATGTGTGGGGCTGGGATCCGGAGCGTCCGTTAGCCTCTTTGGTTTTTTGGTAGCCTTGTCTCAGCTCCTTGATTTTCACGCGGCACTGCGTTGCATCCCGGCTGTAGCCTCTCTCTGCCATGGCTTTGGAGATCTTCTCGTAGATCTTAGCATTCCTTCTTTTGGAGCGCAGCTCTGAAAGCACGGACTCATCGCCCCACACTGCGATGAGATCCAAGACTTCCCGATCAGTCCATGCTGGGGCCCTCTTTCTATTAGATTGCACGGCCATCTCTGCTGGAGAGCTCTGCATAGTTGCCACTGCTGCTGAGCTCCCCTCGATGTCCAAAGAGGAACTGAGATTCAAACTGCCCAGACAGGAAAATGAAAATGAATTCAAATTTTCCCGGGGGTGTGGCTGGTCAGAGCATCCGAGCTCGGACTGCTGTCCAGAGCGTCAACAGAGTGGTGCACTGTGGGATAGCTCCCGGAGCTATTACCGTCGATTTCCATCCACACCTAGCCTAATTCGATATGGCCATGTCGAATTTAGCGCTAATCCTCTCGTTGGGGAGGATTACAGAAATCGATTTAAAGAGAGCTTTATGTCGAACTAAATGGCTTCCTGGTGTGGACGGGTGCAGGGTTAATTCGATATAACGGCGCTAAAGTCGACATAAAAGCCTAGTGTAGACCAGGCCTTGGAGAGGGATTTCCAAAGAGCAGTTAAGTGCCCAGCTTCTGTTTACTGTCAGTGAGAGTTAAACACTGTGTCTTTGAAAATCTTCCCCTTAATTTATTTGTGCCTCCGTTTCCCTGGCTATAAAGTGGGTATAATTCTTGCCCGATAGGGTCTATGAGGTCTGTTTAAGTCACTGTTTGTACAGTGCTTTAAGATTGGACTAAAAAATAAATTGGAGAAAGCTAAATCAGTGAACATAAGAACAGCCATACTGGGTCAGACCAATGGTCCCTCTAGCCCGGTATCCTGTCTTCCTATAGTGGCCAATGCCAGATGCTTCAGAGGTAATGAATGGAACAGGGCAATGATCTTGTAAGTTGTAGTTATATAAAGGATCTTCTGTTAGGCATTGAACTGAAACATATGAATAGTTATCTGAAAAAATGTTTCCATTCCCTGAAACGCTAGTGTGTGGTGTTTTATGTAACATACATATGTTTCCAGCAATGGAACAACAGGACACCTTGTCACCAAGGGGTTAAATGAGTTGCAAAATAGGTGTGTGTATGTGTGTGTCATAAGTAATTGGTGTTTGTTTCTTTTGAACTTTGTCTTCCTACAAAAATTCATTGCCAGCTGTTTTGTTTTTTGTTGCAACAGGATTTTCTCCTTCAGAGTAACAGCCAATATTATACCGGTAGGTTAAATGACAGCAAAGTTTTTGTGGGCAGAGTAGGGGAAGATAACAGCAAATGGTCATTTCCTGTTACAATGTGATTTTATAGTAATCCAGTGGATAAAGTTTGAAAACAACAAAAGTATTTATTCTGTATATTGCAATAACCTTAGAAACAAAGGTGGTTTGATAGAAGAGAGCTATTTTGATGTTTATGCATTTAAGCATCGTTTTTTGAGGTCAAAAAAGCAGCCAGTGGAGCCATTCTAAAAATTCTTATTAAAAGGGATATGCTGTTTTTTAAAAAATGTTGGCATAAAGGCTGCACTTTGCTTATGCTAGCTGGTCAATTTCTATTGAATCCAATCCTCTGTGGCTTACATTTTACTTATTGGGACAAATAGCTGCCGTTCAGGTTAATGGCAATATGAGTGACGTTTATTTCAGTTCTAATTGGAATATGTGAAAAGTTGATGTGATGTGGATGTTTTGAGTCAAACAAAGTTTAAGCTATGTAAATGTTTACGTAATTGTACAGTATTTCTAAAAATATTACCAGAATTACCGATATTACCAAAACTCATGAAATAGCTCCTTGATAAAGAAAAGAATCATTGAGCATCCCATAGGTTTTAAGCCCCCTCCTTACACTATATTGAAGCAATAAATAATCTCAGCTGTTTCCATAGGTATATGAAAATAGACAATAATTGTTAGACTGATCACCTCTAAGATCAGTGCAGGATGGAGAGGAGAACAACCTTCGACACAAAAGGAGGGTTAACCACCTCTGCGGCAGTGTTACTCCCTTCCACTGGACCCCATAAAAGGCAGGTTCAGGGTATCCACATGGGAGAGGGTTAGGGAATAGGGAGGCCAGGGTGGGCCAGAAAGGATGTACATTTTTCCCCACTGGCCCCTGGGAGCTATGAGTGGAAATGTTATATAGTTTGTGACTGTAATATTTTTCCACAGCTCCTCTCCGTGACGGCAGAGCCTCCGTTTAAGGCATGTCCTGAGGGATTGCTTAGGAAGCCCTGGCAGTGCTCCTCCAATGGAGCCCTGGTGTGAGGGATCTGGCACGGGGCATGCCAGAGACCCATTGTTGCTGAGGAGGTGTGGGGCCTCCGGGTGGTGAACCTGACCGTAGAATGGGTTTGGGTTTGGGGGCTGCCCCCATGGTGTCTTCCACACAGTGGAAGGGGGAACTTTTATAATCCCCACCTATCCTCTGAAACCAGGGGTGATGGTGCACCATTTAAAGTTGTCGAGCCTGCCCTACTCTCATCCACAGCAGCTCCAGTCCTGTGGAGCTGACCTGGCTGCCTGCTCTGGCCTGTTGGCTCTCAGTACAGCATGCAGGCAGGGCATGCTGATCCCACTGTATTGCCTTCTCTGAGCTGGTCTGGGCTGTGGCAGGCCAAAAAGTGGTTGGAACAAGGCATGGGCAGCTTCCACCAGCTCTGCATCCTATGTCTGACAGAATGATCTGGGAGGGAAGCCTATGAGAGTTAGCTCACAAAGTCATCCTCCATTACAGTTCCCTGCCACAGGTTTTCCTGTGGGGCGGGTGGTTTGATGCTGAGGTATCTAAGTAAAGGAATGTTAATGTGGTATTGCAGATACCACACAGTGCTAACCATGGATAATTTATTGCATTTTTAATGACAACCACGGTATTATTATCATTATCTTATTTATAATAGACATACTACTGTAGTGCCATAGGCCATGATCAATATATTGAGGCCCCATTGTGCTAGGTGAGGCGAGCAGGTGGTCAGTGGTAGCAAGTCTGGTGGTATATAAAATACTATAACCTCAGTGCTCACTTAATGAGCAACTGTTCAATATCTTTTCTCCTCATTGTTCAATGAATTATTTACTGCACACTGCTCTAATTCTGCTCTTACAACAGAGTCATTAATTTCCTCATAGGCTTTTCTGTGGTGCTTATCACTTCAGTATGTGAGTGATTCAGAAACCTGTGAGATGTGGGGGTGCTGTTATCCCTTGTTACAGATGGGGAGCTGAGCCACAAAGATTAAGGTCAAAAGTATCTGCTGATTTTGAGTGCCCAATCTGAGACATGTAGGACCTGATTCTTCAGAGTAGTTAGCACTTTACATGTTCAAAGCACAGCTCCTGTTGATTTCAATTGGAGCTGTGAGTGGTCAGCTCTCTGCACATCAAACCCCAGGGTCTCAAATCAGGCACCCAGAGACTGAGGCACACACAATTAGTGACCATCTGTGGAAAGTTTGGTTTAAGTGACTTGCTTAGCATCACATTGGAACTCTATGGCAGAATCAGGGGTAGAATCCAGTTCCCCGCCCGGGTGGCATTCAGCTGCCTTACTCATAAGACTGCCCTTTCTCTTCCTACAATCCTCATCTCATTCACTAAACACCTTCAGTCTTCTGCAACAAATGAAGCAGGAGTCCTAAAGACAACAGTCTCCTTCACTACATAACCCTGATTTGTTCCCAGAGCAGGTCCACACTGTGCAGGTAACTGAACTTGGAGGGAGCATGCTCAGTTGCTCTGTGGGGATGGTGCATGCAGTCTGCTCAGTGCTAGGAGCTGTGAGAGGCTCAGCCCTGCTCAGTGAGGATGGAATCTTCTAAGAAGTCTCTCCTGAGCATGAGTGAATTGCGATTTTTCAAAGGCTTATAATTTGGCCAAATTTGGGTGTTTTTTGCCCCGAGGGAACAGCAACAGACACATCCCCAATGAAAGGGCCCCACTCCCTACCAAATTTCAAGCCCCTGCTCCAAGGCATGGGGGCACCAGAACATTAACACTTCAAAACAACAGCTCTGCCTTATCTTTGGGGACAGCTCAACTATTAGCTGAGGTTTTCAAAATATAATATATATCAGCCTTGGCTAGATCCCACCCAGGCTGCACAATTTCATCACAAATGGCTGAAGATTGGCAACGTTATAAGCACCTTAAAACAGGATATTGTGACAGGAAGGGTTGGGTAACCTAAATAATAGGTAGTGCGACCCGCTCTGTTTATTTTTGAATTTTATTTATTTTTTTTATATATATATATATATATATATATATATATATATATATATATATATAAAATAAGAGAGACGGGGTGTGTGAAAGGGAGGGTAAGGGAAGGAAGGGAAAGGCGTAACCTTGTGTAAATACAGTAGGATATTTTTGATCTGTTCAGTAAAGTGAATTTAGATCAGTAAACCTTGCTGACTCTTTGATATTTTGAGTTCATTGACTGATTTATTTGTTACCTGGGTTCTCCTTGGAAGAATCTAGGACTCTTTTATGAGGAAATCTGGAGTGGAGACCATCAAAATCAGATACTGAGTCCTCCTATATGGATTTGTGGCACACCAAGGCTTTATAAAGACTAAGGGGCTTATTCTTCCCTTATTCCACATATGAAATGCACAGTGATAATTTTGTGTGATACAAGGTGAGAATGTACCTTTAAATCTGGACACCGAATGAAAGTGGGACATGATTTATAGGTCATTCCTGATATCTTTAATGTGCCCTGCTCTTTAATTGACTTTAAATCTCGGGTCCAATTCTGTCCCCTTTCATGTCAATAGCAAAGCTCCCATTCGTTTCAGTGGGAGTAGAAACGCCCATACTGTGTATTTGTATTCATTGTAACATCAACACATGGTAAGATGATTTGATTACTGAAAATTCTCTGGGAAAACAGGTTTAATAACTTGTTTTAGGGTTATGCCATCTGTCACACACGGCACCATGTGTAGTCAGAGAGCTGCCGTCTTTGACAAATTTACATCAGAAACACTGAAATAATCATAGATATGCCTCAAGAGAGCCAGCAGGAGGATTGCAGAAAGCTGAAGTGAATCATAATGTGAGTGGACCCATAGGGAGAGTAGTTCCTATTACCAAGACTGTTGGCAACTTTTCCCTCAGATGAAAATAAAAAGCTAAATTTGGGGGGTTCTGGCTGTGCTGGTTGGCTGTGCACTAGCAGATTCTCTCAGCCCATAAGGCAAAGCATTGCAAGTTAATGAAGACTCCTCCTCCTGTGCAGATTCCCCCTTTCCTACGGCGAGATCCTGGAGATAGCTGATAGTTAGCAGATCCCTATAGAAGGTATGCTGTCAGTGACCCAAGAGGTTGGGAGACCGTGGTTGAGGTTGCCTCTTGCCTGGGGTGAATCCTCCTAAATTTGTGGGTTTGTTGAGAGGAACCCCTACCCCCTTCCCTAGGATGTCAGTTCCTACATTGACACACAGCATGCCAAATAAACTATTTTTTTCTTTATTTAGAACATGGTAGTGCCCACATTGTGTGATGTGCTTTCAATCACATCAGAAGACATGATCTCTGAATCAGATTGTACCGAGTTTCCATTCCCTCTATGCAGGAACAACCTGTGTGGAGGATAAAGAGGCTTTATATGTGATGTGAATAATGAAAGGAATGTAGATTTTCTTTCCTCCTTCTAATGTTCAGAATGTAATTAAAGTGAATACCAGGAACTTTTATTGTATCTTAAAGAAACAGAGTAGGGGCTTTTTTTTTTTTTTTTTAAAGGGATGAAAAAGCAAGACAAAAAGGAGTGTTGGATACAGACACTTCTAGCTGTGAGCAACACAAAGTCTTCTGATAGTTTTCATAGTTCTAGGTACTAGATTTAATCTGAAAAATGCTCAGAGAATAAGCCTTGAAGGTTGTGTAGTAGTAGGCAGTGAGCTGTGAAAGGATATTATAAAAAGACATCACTTAAAACACGTGAATGAATCACTTGTTTAGTCACTAGGCAATAAACATTTGCTCACACATTACTGACTCCTCCTAGTGCTTCCATTTTCTAATTAGTCTGACTGGTTTGATGAAATACACCCTGTTTTACAGCAATATGGATAATCTCTTAATAAGAGGCCTGATTCTGCAAGGTGTTGAAAATTTTGGCCCCAGTCCAGCAAAGCATTTATGCATGTGCATATCTTTGTATGTGTGTAGTCCCACTGACTTCAGTAATGATGGGATTCTAAATAGAGCTGACTGGAAAGCTTCCCAGAAGAAGAGCTCTGTGTAAGCTCACAAGCTTGTCTCTCTCACCAACAGAAGCTGGTCTAATAAAAGATTTTACCTCACCCACCTTGTCTCTCTGATTGGAAAATGGAATTTTTGTCCAATTGTATTGTCGGGGTGCCATTTCTACCCATTTTAACGGCTCCTTTACAATGCCAGAGTGGTAAAGAAAGGGCACTTGTGTAATTGAGAACTGGGCCTTGTGTCGTATTCATGTCAGTAGTGACAAGGCAGGTGACCAGGCAATATCGTTTATTGGACCAACTTCTGTTGGTGATAGAGAGAAGCTTTCGAGCTTACACAGAGCTCTTCTTCAGGTCTAACAATTTTCTGTATTCTTTGCTTGCTTCTTTCTTGAGGGCCAGAAAGTAAATTTATATTTCATTTCAGGCAGTGCAAGTTGAACAGTTTTTTTTGTTTTGTTTTGTTTTTAACAGTAAAAATGTGTGTGACTACAAGTTTGCTTGCTTTATTATTCCATTCAAAATTATATTCGTGCAAAAAGGTGAATTCAGGATTGGGTTCTCAAGAACTGTTGATCAAAAATGAATGAAAAGCACTCAGATACACTAAAGAAAGAGCAGCTTTCCTGTTTGTAAGGTTATGAAGGGGTTAGTACTCAATTTCTGGAGGTGATCCAAGAATCATACCAGAATGAGCTTTTGAGTCTTGTGGGTTTCAAAAGCTGAAAAACATCCTTTTCCAGTGTTGTTTTTTATTTAAAAACTCTGCTTGACAATGTCCCAGAGGTCTCAGAATCTTCCCCACAAGCTAGTCACAGTTTTATTTTTATTTAATTTTTTTTGGTTAATTCTCTGAATAAACATCAGGAAGTAAAATACCCTAAGAATAAATTGCCAGCCACATAAGCCTTTCTCCTAGTTTTGTCTCCCCAACACTCTTCCTAAGAAAAGACAGTTAATTAGAAGTAGGATGTACCTTCACTTCCTGTGTTGGCCATAGGCCAGTTGCTGCCTTTCCTTCTCCCATAACTGGAGCAGAGGGAGGGGAAAGGTTAACCGTTATGCCTGGCTAACCTCTTTTCCTCTCTTCATTTGTGAATATGGCTATTGGGCTAAAGCACCCCACCTTTCCAAGAGGGTACGTCCATTAGCATTATGGGTATGTCTGCACTGCAGTCGCTGGGTGCGATTGTAGCTCTCTGGTGAATAAAAGCCATTTCGGCTTCCGCTTGTTGTACTCCTTGGCTGCTCCTCAGTGGTGGAGCTAATAGGGAGAACAAGACAGTGACCCCCCTCCCGCCCCCATGGCCTTTAGGTGTGTATGTGATATCTTGTCACCTGACAACAGAGGCTCCTGTCACACAGGGATCGGTGTGACTCCCTGCTCAGGGCACTGCAACATGGTGCAAGGGATCACATGTCACAATGCCACTCACTCAAATTTGGCCTGGCCACCACTCCATCATGACAGAGGGGCAGCCAAGCCAACCTGAGTGGCGCTGTGACCCTGTGTGCCAAGCAGCAATGGCCAGAGTGGGGAGCTAGCCCATGGGGCGGGAACTACTGCTGCTGGGTGAGTGCAGGGCAGGCTTACTATCTGGCACACCCCTCCCCTTCTCCCTTTACCCTTGAGCCTCCCTTCTGCACTGGCCTGGGATTAGGGTTGTGGTTCCGGGTGCAGAAGGTGCTGCTGTGGGTGGTCGGTGCCCTCTCGATGGGGCAAGGAGGAGGCAGCAGCAGCAGAGGAATGCAGCCACCCCCAATAATGACCCATCACCCCTAGGTTGCAAAACTTTGCTCGCCACTGCTGCTGATTAAATATTGTAAGGCCCTGGTCCTGCAATTCATTGTTCATGGGTGCACCACTGCCCTGCTGTGCCCATGCACAATGAAATGCAGGATCATGACCTAAATGTTCAGCTAGGGGGTTTGTAGTTGTATGGAGGTTTCTAGATTCATCCCATGTAAACCCCTATCAGGGTGGATTTGATTAAATCATGATTTAAATCACTAGTCAGGAAGACTCAATTTAATCATGGTTTTCTACATACAAGTGCATTCTTGTTGGTTGTTATAACCTTAATACATATTCTTCACAACTCAGAGATAGATGTAGGTTTCATTTTTAGAAGGTACACACTATACATTTTTAAACAGTGATTTATTTTGAAAACTTTTCGATTAGTTTTACAGCTATATCAGAAAATGAATGATTGTTTGGTTATTTTATTTACCAAAGGTAATTGAAGCAGATATTTATGAAGTCATTAGGAGGCGAACTATCTCCAGTTCAACAGGTTAATCATTAATATTAGGAGGATTTTCTTGCCATGCTGTATTAGGAGGAGAACATCACCAGACAGACATTTAAACTGTTTTATTTAACTGAAGCAACAACGTTAAGTATTCTGGATTTTTTTCTTCAACAGCAAACATATAATATTTTAACACAACAAGCACATTTCCCTCGCTTCTCACATTTATCTCCAGACTTCTTCTCCTTGTCCAGATCTATTCCGCCCCCAACAATCTTCTATTCATTGAACTTTTTGAAACTTTGCACTTTTAGAGAGAGGTAAGGAATTGACTCTGTGTACACAAATTTGCAGAGGGACAATAGAGTTGAGGTCTGTTATTTTTCACTTCTATCTATTATGTATTTATTTAAAAACATTTTTGCTGTTAACAAAAATGTTACCTCTGGAGATATAAATCCACAGTCTGAGAACTGCAAAACTATCTCTGATGGTATCTTCTAGACTGAGCACTGAATCCCATTGGATAGATAGAAAGATTAACCTACAATAATCTATACAGAAGCCTGTGGAACTCCATAAGATTGGATCCCTAATCCATGAACTATTTGAACTCATTTACAAAGCTTTTCTTAAACATTACATGAATATATTGTCTCATACTATAGAATTAGAATTTATAATCCCTATTCCATGATGAGATACATTATAGCTCAAAGATATCTTAATTAAAACTATCTTTAGATACATTTTCCTCAAAAAGCATTTTATCAAAAAAATCCAATTTAAATAAAAACCGATTTAAAAAAAAAAAATCATTGATTTTTATCCACCCTGACCCCTACACATTACAGAACCCCTCTCAGGCTCTCAGTTAGGGTCAGAAGTGGAGCCAGGGGCCTTGCACAAGCCATCTGAATTGGGTGTGACTTTCACTCTAAGTGAATTTAAACTTTGTACACCTCTACCTCGAGATAACGTTGTCCTCGGGAGCCAAAAAATCTTACCACATTATAGGTGAAACCACGTTATATTGAACTTGCTGTGATCCACTTGAGTGCGCAGTCCTGCACCCCCCCCCCCACCCCCCGGAGCGCTGCTTTACCGCGTTATATCCGAATTTGTGTTATCTCGGGTCTCGTTATATCGGGGTAGAGGTGTACTTAGCAAGTCTGGGACGAAAAGTTAAATATTTCCAGACTGCCTAGAAGGTCACTTAGTTTAAGATTGTAACTGAAGGGCAAAAAAGTAGAAAAAAAATCTATTTGCTAAATTTTGTTTTTCAGAAGGAAAGTGCTGGATGTTGAGAGTAAGAATGGTCATGTGGTTCAGATATTGGCTTGTAATTTGGGAGAGCTTCTGCAACTGACTTCTTGTGTGACCTTGGGCAAATCACTTTATTGCTCTGTACCTTCATTCTTTGTTGACTAGAGATAATAATCCTAGAAAGCAGTGTGGTCTGGTTGTTAGCTTATTGGTCTGGGAGTAGTCCAGGTTCAGCACTGAACTCACCTGTGTATGTCTGTTTCCCCTCCCCTCTTTTGTCTCTCTGGTATATTTAGATTGTAAAGTGCTTGGGGTAAGGCCTGTCTCAGGGCTGGTCTACACTGGGGGGAGGGGTGGGAATCGATCTAAGATACGCAACTTCAGCTACGCGAATAGCGTAGCTGAAGTCGAAGTATCTAAGATCGAATTACCTGGGGGTCCACACGGCGTGGGATCGATGGCTGCGGCTCCCCCGTCGACTGCGCTACCGTCGCTCGCTCCGGTGGAGTTCTGGAGTCGACGGGTAGCGCATTCGGGGATCGATATATCGCATCTCGTTAAGACGCGATATATTGATCCCCGATAGATCGATTACTACCCGCCAATCCGGCGGGTAGTGAAGACGTACCCTCAGACTGTGTTTGTGCAGTGCCTCACACTTTGGGACCCCACCTGGAAAATACTTAGTACTAATAATAATGTCTAGTAAGGTATTGGATACTTTTTCAGCAGCCCAACCTAGTTGGTCAGTCTCTCTCTCAGGGTTTTCTAGAGTCCACCATCGTACCATCTGCCTCATGCCATTTCTCAATATAATGGGCTAAATTTTCAAACATAATTTCCTAAACTGTGTTTACAAACCAGAGTTTATGTACACACAACACAGATTTATACAGATAAAACCAGCAATTTAATGTTCAGAAACATGTCTTTTTCAGAGTCACTGCTTCCCAGGATAATCTGCTGAACATCTGCTCCCAGTGTGACACGGTGGCCAAAAGGGCTAATGCAATCCTTGGATGCATAAACAGGGGAATCTTGAGTAGGAGTAGAGAGGTTCTTTTACCTCTGTGTTGGTCACTCGTGTGATCATTGCTGGAATATTGTGTCCAGTTCTGGTGTCCCCAGTTCAAGAAGAATGTTGATAAATTGGAGAGGGTTCAGAGAACAGCTACTAGAAGCATTTAAGTATTACAAAACATGCCTTATAGTGATATACTATTACTCAAGAAGCTCAATCCTTTTAGCTCAACAAAGAGAAGGTTAAAGGGTGTGTTGACTGCAGTCTGTAAGTACTTGGGGAACAAATATTTGATAACAGGGTCTTCAATCTAGCAGAGAAAGGTATGACACGATCCAGTGACTAGAAGTTGAAGCTAAACAAATTGAGATTGGAAATAAGGTGTAAATTTTTAACAGAGAATAGTTTACCATTGGAAGAACGTACCAAGGGTCATAGTGGATTCTCTATCACTGGCAATTTTTAAATCAAGATGGGATATTTTCTAAAAGATCTGCTGTAGGCATGATTTTGAGGAAGTTCCATGGCCTGTGTTCTACAGGAGGTCAGACTAGATGATCACAGTGGTCTCTTCTGGGCTTGGAATCTATGAACCCAAGAAAATTGCGCTTTTGTCATTCTTCTACAGCATGGGGCCCATTTTACCAGAGAGGGTATATGTGATCTGACATCTCCTTTCCTTCCACTGCTGAAGAAGGAGAGCGGGCTGGCCTGTGAGCCACTTAAACCTTGGAAAGCGTTTGTGGCACAAAATTGCAGGAACCCATGCAGTTTACTTCGTAAAGGTGGCCCTGCTGCTTTGATGTCCAATTCACTAGTTAAAGGAATGCAAACTTGGAGTGAAATCCTGGTCCAATTGGAGTCCCTTAGTGGTCTTTCAGAAATGCAGACATTCAACATGCACACATGTTTCTTTGGTGCATGTGGCATACAGCAGTAGTTCTCAACTGGGGGGTCTGCGGCTCCCTGCGGGGTCTGTGAGCCCTTTCAGGGCTGAAACCCCTCAGGTTCCCTGAGCCCTGGCGCCCCTCTCCCCCGGGGCTGAAGTTGGGAGCGACGCGGGGCTGAAGCCAGGTGCCCAGGGGCCCCCCGCCCCGATCTGAAGCCCCAAGCCCCGGCGATCGCATGGGCAGAAGCCCTGAGACCATGGCAGAGTTGGGGGGGGCACAAGGGTGTTGGTCCCCCAAACTGCAGTGCCTTACCCAGAGAGGGGCAGTCCCAGGGGGCAGCTCCACCCCCCACCTCCTCCTCTCCTCCAGCCCCCCTTAGGCCCTGTACTCTGGCCAGATCATAGGTGGGAAGCCAGAGCCAAGCAGTGTGCGGCAGCTGCTCCTCTGGCTGGTGGTGCCATGGGGTGGGCAGCTGTGGCATTCCCCCAACTGCTGCTGGTGCCGGGGGGTTGTGGCTGCTCCTCAGCTTCCAGCCCCCCCTTGACTGCTCATGCAGCCAGTAAGAGCTGCCTGGGTGTGGGGACCCAGTTCCGGGGCCGGCAGAGCCCTCGGGGAGCAGCCACTGCCCCTACCCTACCCCTCTCCCTGCCCTCTGAGCTACCTCCCTGCCCACACACTGCCCCTAACTACCCCCGCCCTGGAACCTGAGATACCTCACAAGCCTGCACACAGCCCCTAGCTACCCCTCTCCCTGCACCCCGAGCTGCACCCCGAGCTACACCCCTCCCAGCACACAGCCCCTCGCTACCCCCTCTCTGCACCCTGAGCTACCCCGCTGCCCACACACTGCCCCTAGCTACCCCCTCCCTGCAACCTGAGCTACCCCCCTGCCCACACACAGCCCCTAGCTACCCCCTCCC
>NW_020664436.1:49740426-49862101 GCF_002925995.2 Terrapene triunguis
CCCTGCCCACACACAGCCCCTAGCTACCCCCTCCCTGCACCCTGAGCTACCCCCCTGCTCACACACAGCCCCTAGATACTCCCCTCCCTGCACCCTGAGTGGTTTTCAAACGTTTTGAGCTGAGCCCCCCACCTTTGAGTTATAATTTTTGGTTGTGCCTGCCATCCCCCACAACCCAGACAGGCTGGGTGGCCTGCTGAGGTGAGTCAGGGGGTGGAGGTGGCGCTCCCTCCCTGGGGCCTGCTGTGTGGTATCTGGCCAGAGCCCTGCCAGCTCTTGCCCCCCCAAAATAGAGGTCAAATTATGCCTATGCCTAAGGGTCCCCGCCTGGCCCAGATCTCCGAGTCCCCCGCCCCAATCACCCCCACTGGGTCCTGGAGGTTTTATAGCATGTTGAGGGGACCTAGAAAGAAAAAGGTTGAGAACCCCTGGCATATAGTACACATTCTACATACTAGTATTACTATAAGGAGCCTCCTTCTCAACTTGGAAGGCAAATTTAGATGAGTCTGATTAAAAAATAGCTTTCATCCATTGATATATGTAGATATAATATGCAACACAGAAGGAAATTTTAATTCTTGATGTCAAAAGCTTAGTGTGCTAAACTATTTTAGTAATTTTCCAGTCTATAGGAGGGTTATCTTCACATAATTATCTCAAGATAATGCAAATGGCTTACAATGTTCATGGCTTGTAACATCTATGGGGCTGACTTAAACTGTGTACCAAGTCCTCAGAGGGTTATACTGCTGCCTTTTCAATAGAAGTCATTTTGAAAACAATCCACCTCACTCTCCACTTTAGAATTAAGCTGATGGTCTGGGATGCATGGGGCACGCTGTCAGGCTACTATAGTAGTTAGAAGAATCTTTCTGATAAGTTAATATGCTGACTATTGTAAGGTGAGAGTGAAGCCCTTAAAAGGACCCATTTTATGAAAACAATTCAGAAATCAAAAAGAATATATTTCGGGTGGCCTCATCTTTCATCTGAAAATTAAATTGCATAATCCTAAACCATTTAGGAGAAATCCTGATCCAGTTGAAGTCAATGGCAGAATTCCCATTGACTTCAATAGGGCCAAGATTTCACTCTTTGCGATTAACTATTTCTAACTTGAGGCCTATAAATATAGAAATAACTGTCTTAACTATTGCATCGTGTTTTCACAGATGTGCACTGGTAACTACATATTTGTTCCATATATGATAACCCCACATAACAAAGTGTACTGCTGTGATAGCAGTTTTATGAAGGGATTAACAGAGCTAATGCAGCCCAGTTTTGAATTGCTCCTTGGGCCAATATGTTTACCTTTGGTGGATCGCTTCATTCAACTCTTGAAGGTGGCACAGGCCAGTTCAAGGTAAGATCTCCTCTCATCTCCTCCCATGAAACACACACATTTTTACGGATGATTTCGATATTGGTGGTAGGTTTCTTCAGGGAGATGTTAAAATTCTATAGCATTTTCCATGGAATAATTTGAATTGAATGAAAGTAACTATTTTTAAAAGTATTCTAAAACTATTATTTTAACTATTTTAAAAAATATTTATTTTCTTTATTCGTATTGAATTATAAGCTAGGGCCCCACTGTACTAAGGTACTGCACAAACGCATAACATAAGACGGTCCTTGCCCCAAATGTCTAAAACAATGTGTTTAATTGTAGCCAATATTTCCGGGAGTCCATTCTTAATGATATCAGGAAGGCCCGCAACCTGTACACAGGCAAAGAGCTAGCTGCAGAGCTGGCAAGGATACGACAGCGAGTGGATAATATTGAACTCTTGTCTGCGGACATCGTAATAAATTTGCTGCTGTCCTACAGAGACATTCAGGTATGACCTTGCTGTTCAGAAATAATACGTTGTTTCAATTCTTCTTCTTCTGCAATGTAAAAGATATGGTGTTTTTACAGTGTGGTAAGCAACTGGTTCATTAACAAAACAGTGCTTTTGTTACATGCGTTATAGACACTATTAAAATTAATGAAAATTTTTTTTGACTGAGGCTTTGTTGCTTTATTTTGCAGTTATAGTGTGTGCATCTACTCACTTGGCAGGGGTTAATAACAGACTGCTTGTTGTGTTATATATGTTGCTTCTTTACAATTAATTATATGCTTGATCATAGGTTAATGATGGTTTTTAAATGTGTATCTGTAGTTGAAGTGATACTATCTCTTAAGTTCATGAGCCTCTGGGGTATTAAGACTTTTTTTTAAAGATTGAGGGACGAATAATAATTAAATTCAATTATACAGTAACCTTCACTAAGAGCCCGAGGGTACTTTATAATTCAAACACAATTAACTGCATAATATGTCTGTCTTAATGTGAAAGATAATACAGATTCACCCTCTGAAGCCAATTTCACAGCAGTGGGACATAAATGCTAAAAGCTCCAGTTCCATGGAAGAATATATGAATCTATATTTATGTAGTTCAGCAGACATGACTTCACTGATTTTCACGTTAAGTGCCATGTCCCCTTATAATAAGAGGTGGGGTATGACACCAATCATAACATGAGATTGAAGAAATTGAAATACATAAAGCCTATTATGAATTCATAATAGATCTCTCTGTATGAAATTCCAAATCCATAATTTATAAGCAGAGTTTATATAGACATTTCTGCAAGCACTTACAACTTCATTATTCTCCCCTTCTCTTGGAAGGATTATGATTCCATTGTGAAATTGGTGGAAACTTTAGAAAAGCTGCCTACCTTTGACTTGGCCTCCCATCACCATGTGAAGTTTCATTATGCATTTGCACTAAACAGGTAAGAATAATTTTTCTCCTATGTGAGAAATCTGAAATAATAATCTGAGTTATTGTTTTACTTCAAACTCTCCCCAGGGCATGGTGATCCCATTGCAAGACCCCCTTCTGGAATCTTCTCACACAGGTCTTAGTCCCATATATTGCACTGAAGCATTTTCAGGACTCTCTGAATTTCATTTTCAACTAAATGTCCTTCCCCTTCTGTGCCCTCAAATTCCATTTCACCCTTCTTCATTCTTCCTCCTTCAGTGTGGGAGTTCAGTTTGTCTTGTGTAAATCAGCATTTAACTTCGCTTTCCACACCTGATTTTGTACAAACAGAAAATATGAGGTGGGACAAAGGCCAAGTAAATGTTCTGTAAAATGCACTCAAATTAATAAGCAGCATAATTTTGTCAGGGTGCTGGAGGTACAGCATGGTAGCAATCCCACTGGTTTAGATAGCCTCGTGTCTAAATATTATCTATTCCCATGTCAGGGGACAGAAGGATAAGTAATGCTAATGGGGTGCAAAAAGTAAACCCTCCTGTCACCTTAAGCAAAGCAAAACATCAGACAGAAGATTTAGTTCATTTTTAAAAATTTCTTTTCATCTCCCTCGCACTGTTTGCTAGCACATAGATAATGTGCCATCTGCTGTGCTATATATGGCTTTTACGGGTTAAACAGGAAACTAAGATTTTTTGCATGACAGTCCAGAAAAATACTGGCCACTGAACAAGACATTAAAATGGGATTTTCAGAAGAGCTCAGCAAGGAACTCTGCTCCCTTGCTCTGCTGTCATTCAGGTCAGTGGGAGTTGTACCATTGACTTCCATGAGAACAGAGGCCAACTATGAGCATTTTTTGAATATCTCACACGAAATATAGAAAATCTCATAACAATAAAGGCTAAGATCAGCCTTTATTATCAGAGAAAAGCAACAAGCTTTGAACACCATGTATTCCCCCATCAAAGAGATTCAGAACTGTCCAACTATTAAAATAATTGTGAGAAGATATTATAGGTGACAAGCTGAAAAATTAGGGACAATTATTTTTGTAGGAAATGAATGCTGTCTAGCATTGTTTAGCCTGCGGAAAAGATCCAGGCCCTCTCAGGCAGACCCTTATGGCCATGCACGCTCCATTGACTATAATGGGACTCCTCACAGATGTTAGGATCTACCTTTGCAGTTCTGATTGCAGGATGGAGCCTTAGAAGGTATCTGACATATAGGCTTTTTGAACAGTAGCTAGAAAGGTGTTCAGATATAATTTCACCTTTTTTCTTTCTCCAGATTGTAAATTCAACTGGGATCAGCGGTAGCCATGAATATGGTCACGCTTTATGGTGTGTGCTTAAGTCAGTGAGGAGGGTTCTGCTCATGCTCAGTGTTAACGTTTTCCCTTTAGGGAGATTCATGTTATGAGGTGTTTCCTCTTGTAAGCCTAGTCTGAGTGGTGACTGTGAGATTTCTGGAAGTGTTACTTAATATTTGTGCAAGTAGCAATGATGTTGACTGTGGAAGAAACAGCGTCCTTCACGTCTAGTCTAGAAATGAGGTGTTAAGTGTTGGTCGCTATTAGGAAGGAGTAGAGCAGCTCCTGGTCAGAATCAGTCAGAAACAAGTTTTTAGGAGGGTGTGGATCGTGGAAGAAAGAACCAAAGGAAAAACACAGTGGAGACCTCTGTCTGAGGAGAGCAATGAAAGCATAAAATGGTTAATTTCTCATCACAAAATATTCTCATGCTTTGTTGATTTTGCTCATTGTCCTATGAAGTCCAAGTTATAGACAGTCAACCAGGTCAGACTAATAGCCAGCCACTGAGAAATTTAGAGGGGTTATCCAGCCCAGTTCCCACTCTGAGAATGAACAGTTATATAATGGAGCTCAGCCAAAAGTGATGAAGTGGCCAAACACATCCCCCTTTCTCTTCACACCAGTGGTGATCATGAGAAGATGGGATGAGGAATGCTCTGAACAACTGGTCAAGTCCTGCTGCTGACAGGTCAAAACAGCAATGCAGACATAGACTGCCCACAACCATCAGTCAGAGACAGGAGCCTCCAACTGCTCATCAGCAGTAAGCAGAGATGGGAGAGTCTGCACAAAACAACAAAAAGGGAAACCAACCGCTGTTCCATCCTGGAACCACTTATGGAGTTTACAACAGCCATAGAGCTATGGCAGTGTACCCACTCTGGCTGACCCAAATGAAGGGGGAGACAGGTGGGCTGAAATTTGGAATAGGGGTGCTTGGAGGGTGGAGAATCTGTGTAGTTTCTGTGCACAGATCAGTGTTTATTTATTTGCTTTCTTACCAGGTCGATACAATTGTATAGGTTGGCTGAGTGCACAGTGGTGTATAGCCGACTGTACTTATGTGCTCCAGAAAGTTGTATATATTGTCTACTGAAACGCAGTTCATTGTTTTGCAGATATTTTTTCTTCTTTGAACACTTAGAGATCACTTAGTTCCATTTAATTTAAACATATCCTGCTGTGTAGCTTTCTTTTTCAGCCACATTTCATGAGCTCTTGTGAGTACCATGGAGGAAGCAGATTTGGTGTCCAGTGCCAAATCCTATACTAAGCAGCTTGACGGTTGCTTCAAGTCAGTGGTTTGCATTGCAGGGACAATGTGCTTTTTGGCTAGCTCACCTTATCAGGAGTTTGCACAGCTGCTATAGAAAGGGAGCTTGTGTGAAAAATGATTGTTGATGTATTTTTATATTTGTTTTGTTTTTGCAGATTTAGCTGATGCCGTTTTGAGAAGCCATTCAACACCTGCTTTGGCTTTTTAAAAAAAAAAAAAAATCCTAAAAATACAGAGTTCAAGTGATTAGCTTAAAGGGAGAGAAACTTGTTAGTTTTGAACTAACCCAATCAATTTTTTTTAAGTTCTGTTCACAAGCCTAAACTCCTTAGTCTCTAAACTTCTAACATTGAGAAAACAGAGCTCTGTGATATATGTGGCTTTTAAGAAATATCTCTCCGATGTGAGAATAATATTTTGAAGGTCACTTGCAATAAGTCCTTATCTAGATATCAAGGCAAAACTTGGGAGTGATGTGGCTTGCATGAACATGACCCGTTGTACTTGAAAGTCCACAATCCTTTTTTCTTTCTTGGTGTTCTTTGTGGGCCTAATTTCTTACTTGAGCAAAACTCCCATCCTAGTGGTGAAGGCCTTAAAAAAAATTGCATGATTCTTTAGTTAACAGACTGCTGAAGCAATCTAACTGTTCTGATCTGCACATGCTTTTCTTTGGACTCAGTTGCATTTGTAGTTAAAAATTAACCTGTGACATAGCTGAAAGTATGATCTGCTTCCCTCTATTGATCTCTTATGTTTGATGCAAATCCCAACCATGCAGATTCAAAGTCAGGATACAATTCACAAAGGCAAGAATATTCCCTTATTACATCTCCATTTAAGTAGAGTTTGTTTTATGATGGGTTTCAGAGTAGCAGCTGTGTTAGTCTGTATCTACAAAAAGAACAGGAGTACTTGTGGCACCTTAGAGACTAGTCTCTAAGGTGCCACAAGTACTCCTGTTCTGTTTTATGATGGTCCCAATCCTGCTCGCATTGAAGCCTATGGGATTTTTGCCAGTTGACTTTAATGGACGCATCATAGAAATGTAGGGCTGGAGGGGACCTCAAAAGGTTGTCATGTCCAGCTCCCTGCACTGAGGCTGGACCATGTAAACCTAGACATCTACACAGTTCTCCAAAAAACAAACAAATGGGCAAAACCAAAGAAGACCGAGACTATTCTGTGCTGAGAAATGAACCATTTTGCTATTTCATTGCAGAATTAAGTCATATTTAAACAAATTTTAAAACGTTGATAGTGAAGATTAGTATCCAAACCATGAGTCATCAGGAAGTATCTAATGCTCACAGTATGTTGTGTACTGATAGGAAATATTTTTCTTGTGAGTTATATTATCCCATAATCCTTTTGTTTTTATTTTCCTGGGAATTTGATGTGTTTTGGGTATTCATTTTATGCCCGAAAGATAGAGGGGGACAAGAGACCTTACAATCCAAATTAAAAATAATTGTTTCCCTCCTAATACCTTAAAGAGCGTGCACTTGCTTAGTGTTTCTTATCATGCAATCTGAGAACTGCAGCTGTTTTTTGTTTTTTGCTTTTGTTTTTTCTCATAAAATAATAGTTGGATCAAAGTGGTATGTTGTTGGAGAGAGTTTATAAAATGATACAAAAAAGTGGCCCTCCCTAAAGGGGAAAAAGGTCCATAGCCTGGTTCTGAGAGATGTGTTTCACCAGCCAAAAATGTATGTGCGTATCAATGCAGTGTAAGAAAATCTTGGGAAGTTCTTCCCTACTACTCTGGTGGTTTTAAGTGGAAATATTCATCTGTGTATTTTTTTAATAGGCGAAATCTACCCGGAGATAGACAGAAAGCTTTAGAAATTATGATACCCCTGGTACAACATGAAACTCAGGTAGCTTCAGATATGTACTGCCTGGTGGGACGAATCTACAAAGATATGTTTTTGGACTCCAGCTTTACAGACATAGAAAGCAGAGACAGTGGGACATCCTGGTAAGTGTTCTTGCTCTTTGTCTCTCTTTGGATTAAAAAAACCAAATCTTACTTAAGGCTTAATTTTTCACAAAGAAGGTATTACAGCACTAACCCCAATCATTTACAATTCTAAAATGACCATATTAAAGCTCTTATTCTATCACATGAGCATAGTTTATTCATTGGGGCGAGTGAGTCCTCTGTCCATAAATCCATCTCCAGGAACTTATTATAACATTCTTTACCGCTGAGTAGCTTCAAATAGCCCTCACCTTAGGAATTTTCCTTTCTTCTTCCCCCAAGATGTGGAATTTCCCCCCTAAATTGCTGTAATCTGAAGCCCAGGATGGGCGATAGTTAGTCCTGGACCAGTGACAGGTTTGAGAGCTGATAATCAGTGACCCTGTATAGGTTTAGAAGTGGGAGCTTTCTACCGCTGGAAAAGGTGAATTTCTTTGCTTTCCAATGGGATGAACAATATTTGAATCTACCCCAGGAATGTCCTGAAATATCAGACTGTGATGATATTTATGTATAGACAAGCTACCTTAGGTCACTTTTAAAGGTGTATTAAAAGTATTAGTTCTAATATTCTTCTCCTTCAGACAGGGCCTGCTCCAGGGTTTTTGCCACCCCGAGCGGCGGGGGGAAAAAAAGTGATCGCGATCGGTGGCGGTAGGTCCACCACGCCGCTTTCTTCTTTGGCGGCAGGTCTTTCCCTCCAAGAGGGACCGAGGGACACACCGCCGAATTGCCGCTGAAGACCATGATGTGCCGCCCCTTCCCCTTGGCTGCCCCAGGCACCTGCTTGCTGCGCTGGTGTCTGGAGCCGGCCCTGCCTTCAGAGGTCTATAAATTTGGACTCATGATACTAAGGGAATCTAGTTGTCCCAGTGGAGAGAGAGCAAAAATGGTCTCAAAATAATTAAAAACTCTCAATTCAAGAGTGTTTATTTTATGATACATAACTGATAGAATGTGTGTTGGTGTGATGTGGTGTGGTGTAACATAATATCGACACTTGGCTGGGGTGAACCACTCAACTTATTTGTGACTTCCCTGCTTGTGACTAGCATGGCTGTCCTATTTTCATGACAACAAAACGGTTACACCATCAGTGTAGTATGCCTACACTAAACTAAATAGAAAGAAATACTACTGATTGTCCTGTGTGTTGTGTGCCTGGACTGTACTGTCTGACTAATTTGGGGACAGGCACTGAGTTTTTCTCTGGTTTTGTAGTTTAATACCATACTGAACATACTGAGAGCTCTCACTAAATGAGAATAGATCATTGCTCTGTCTCCCTTATTTTGTCTGTTGAGCTTTTAGTTGCTGAGAGGAGCACACTGAGGTATCAGCCTCAATTGTAGATTATTGCCATCGTGGGCTTCTTTCCTTTTAATTAATTTGTAAATGTACACAATGTGTGCTTAGCGTGTGCATGTTCTTTATATCAGATTCTAGTTCTGGTCCTATAACCACCAGCTTCCAGTCTTTGTGTGTGTGTGTGTGTGTGTGTGTGTGTGTGTGTGTAAGTGCAGTTGAGAATTTAACAGCAAATTTCTTTTTTCTATATTTTCTGTATACTTTTAGTGCAGGGGGCAGTTCATGATAGAAGTATGTTTAAACAATCTCAGTTTTTAAACACCTCTAATACATTACAGATATGTGACTACTACTGAATCTTTAAATGACATTGGAAAGTAAGAATACAGCTCATAACTTTTGATTTTTTAAAAAAAAGCATCATTCACTAATTCCTCTGAGCCATGGCCATTATGAGATTTTTCGAAATTGTCATTTAAATGCCCCCCACCTTTTTTTTTTTTTTTTTGTGAGGTGATGTTAAGGTAGATAAAATGATAGACTTGAGTATAAAACTTGGCAATATGATGGGTGAAGTAGTATAAATAATGTTGAGTTTATTGTTAAATTATTTGCTTTTTCCTTGTTCATTCATAGCTATGAAAAGAGAAGCAGCGAGAGGCTCAAACATAACTAACCTAAGAGCAGCCAATAGGTTCAACCTGTTTTTAATTAATCATAATATTTAACGCTTAAGGAGCTTTTTAATTCCAGGCATCTTAAAGTGCTTAATTATGTTGAAGTAAGCATTATTATCCCCATTTTACAGGGGAACTGGGACATAGAAGTCAAGTGATTTCTCCAGGATCACAAAGCAAGTCAGTGGTAAACCTAATTACCTGCCTGTGCATAAAAGAATATTAAACACTGTCTCACTCTTTGGTTCAATAGCTCAGGAGGGTCTGTTCTCTAATACACAGTAGTAGAAATGCTGATGATACATCCAGGAAAGAATAGGCAGACTTGTACATAGTGATTTCATTAGAGATGCCACTGTTACTGTAGCTATAACATTATGTATATTATGACTTATAAACCAGAATTTTGTTGTTCTCTCTGTGGGAGGAAAAAATTAAATCATATTGTGCTGGATGCTTGTGTGAAAAGCTCTGCGTGTGTGTGTGTGTTGATAATCACATTTCCTCTAGCTAAAAGCCAAAGAATCATTTTTACAACCAGCTAGTAGTGTGAAAAATGTTTGGCCTATTCCAGAGAAATAAAGAGGGAAGGAAGTACCCTTTCCTAACATAAAAGATGGAAGGACATAAACCTTTCCTATAAATATGAGAATAGCGATAACAGGTTAATTAACTGACACTTTTTTTGTCAGACTATTGCATTACTGATATTGTAAATCAGATCCGCCAATAAATCAGTCTTTTCTATCCAAATCCTTGCTCTTTTACCTCTCTAATTCAATGTCAGTGCTGTAACATTTCCTAAATGTTAGCTTTAGTTATCTTGGTGGCATTTGTAATTGCCTCACTTGATGTGGTGTCATAACTTTAGATACAGATTTTTAAAACCTGACCACCTGCTTTGCACCTAAAGTTTGCAGATGAAAATAAGTGGGGGTGCAACTTTGTGCTCACAATTCTGTTTGGGCACAACCAGCGATATTTAAAGCTTGCATACACACAGCAGTTGTACACATTTAACTTAAATCAGCTTAGTTAACTGGTGCAACTTTTGTGTTTGAACCATATCTGTTCAAAAAAAGGTTATTTCAGTTTAGCTTGCATCTGTAAATTTATTAATTCATGCTCCATTGCTATAAGTCAGGTCAGGGCTGGCTCCAGGGTTTTGGCCGCCCCAAGCAGCCAAACAAAAAAAAATAAAATAAAAAAAATCCGCGATTGCGATCTGCGGCGGCAATTCGGCGGGAGGTCCTTCGCTCCGAGCAGGAGTGAGGGACCGTCCACCGAATTGCTGCCAAACAGCTGGACGTGCCGCCCCTCTCCGAAGTGGCCGCCCCAAGCACCTGCTTGGTAAGCTGGTGCCTGGAGCCGGCCCTGCGTCAGGTTTAAACCAATGTAAGTTTTCCCACACAAAGATTATACAGATTATAACTAAACAGTATAAAACTACACCTTTAGTTATATTGATACCACTCTGTGGGTAGAACAGGGCTTGGAGGTCTAACAGGCAGAGACGTCGGTACATATGACATCATTGATGCCCACAGAATTGCCAGAACTAAAAGAGAGACTGGGTGAGGACTTTGTAAAAGGAGCTAGGGTCTGGTTGCCTCATCCACTTTCCTTATGCACTTTACAGAAGCCGCCACCACAGCTGACACTAATTGGCACACTTAACAGAGAAAGGACAAAGAATGACAGTACAGTTACAGAAGTAAACTCAGTCATCCTCAGAATTGATCTCTCAGGGTAGGCCAGGGTTAAAACATATTAACAAAGAAGTGTAGTGATATTTTCGCTGCCTGTGGTATGTCTTCCTTGTATATAAATAGAAGACTTCAGTTTTCAGGACTTTTACGCCAACTCCTACAACAAGTACTAAATGCATTTTTTTTTAAAGTAGCTGCTATGCTGATTTGGTCCGAACAAGATCTTCCCTTGCTTCTCTTGTCTTGTCCTTTTCTAATCTTTAGGTTCTGGATGGTGGGTGCACCTGTATAGATTCTCTGCTTAGGTTAATTTACATTTCCTTTGTCTGTGTGCTTTTATCCCGTTTATTGTGTGGGTGTCTCTACATTTTAAACAAATGTATAGCAGCTATTTTCATTTTTAAGAACTAAGGGTATACAGGTCAAACTTGGGCATATTTAGACAGTGTTGTGTAGAAGAAATGAAATACTGTTTAGCAGTCCAGAGTTGTAGTTACAAACAGGCTTCTATATATTTGGAACAACAACAACAAAAATGTTGTTCCCCTTTTCTTCTAATTATTTCATCAGGGTTTTTTTTTTTTTTCTCTTTTCCTGTCCATTGCATGATGAAGGTAGCACAAAAGATCAGTAGAGAAATAAGGATTCCAAACCTCCAAGCAGCTGTAGCACTAAGCAAAGCAAGAAAAAGGCCTGAGTGTGATTATGCCAACCAAGCTATTCATTCTAGTTAATATGAGTTTGGGGCTGGTGGGAGGATTTTTTTGTATTTTACTATAAATAAATGTTTTGCTAGCATATATTTCCTTCCTCATTTCATTCAGTCTCACAGTGCAGAAGTAAAGACAGATGATCAAAGTAAAGAGCAAATTAAGTCTTCATCACTCATCTTGACTTTCAGGGTCTGTTTGCTGATCTCATTAGAGTTCTAGACTGCTCTCTGTAAGTCAAGCGGCAAGTTCAACAGGCAAAATTCAACAGCTTTTGCATTTTAAATACTAGTCTTAACGTGGTTTTTTTGGGGGGTGGGGGTAGTGAGTGAGTGTGTGTGTGAGAGAGAAATGGGAGAAGGATATATAAATGTTGTACTCCTAAAAATAAGCAGGAAGCATGAGTGGAGAACAGTATAATATTTTTACTTGCATGGATGGTTCTAATTGTGCAAACGGAAGCTAAGCACTTACAGTACCTAAACCTATAATTATCTCCTTGTTAGATTGCATTATTTAGAAAGTAAACTTGTGTGTTTGTTTTTTCTAGGTTCAAGAAGGCGTTTGAGTCGGAGCCAACATTGCAATCGGGAATTAATTATGCAGTACTCCTACTGGCAGCTGGACACCAGTTTGATACTTCTTTTGAGCTACGGAAAGTTGGTAATTAATAGCTTGCTGATTCACAGGCAAATCAAATCCATGATCTCTCCCCACCCCCCACTATTATAGGGGAAACAATCTAATGGATGTATTCAGAGTACTTTGATAGTGAGTAATTGAACACTTCAACTGCCTTTCTTATTAAAAAGGTTTGGCATCGAGCCTCTCTGGTGATCCTGAGTTTAGCGCTCTGGTGGAGACCTGGTTCAGTTCTCTGGGCCCTATCTCTTGCTGCCTGGATAGCAGAGGGTATAGTGGCCTCATCACCTGCTCACTTTGCAGTTGACCTAGGAATTAATTTGCTAGTCCCTGAAGGAGCATGTTACTACCAGTGTTCGAGGTAAATCACTGTGATACAGGACAGTGGGGACAATGAACTGAAAGTCATCCTAGCAATGGGGAAAATATGCCTTTGACTTCCAGCGGGGTAGCATGGGAGAGAAGAGATTCAATTTCTATTTGCCTTTTGTGCATTGGTTTAGTTGTATATGCCACTTTGTTGCCTTATGCTATGATCTTGTAAGATCTAAGGAGATATGCAAAGTCAAGGCTAGCCAATAGTACTTGCATATATATTACAATATAGTCTCTGTAGGTGACAGTCTTCCCTGTCAATCTGTTTAATCAGAGCTACTTTATCAGGATCTGGATAATATAAACATCCTATTGGGACATGTGGCCAGGGACTCACTTTCAAATCCATATTAATGGAACACTCTTGACACATCATTCTAGATAATAAGGTTGGTAGAAAGTGACATTTGATATGATGGAGGCCATTAAATTGTTCTATATTAATTTCTAAAACATATATAAATATAAAATTGTTTCACATAATATGGCATTCCATTTTATACATGCATTTAAAGTCCCAGTGAAATTCATGCATAGAGAAAAGGATGTTTATACATCTGTTATACAATCTGTTATAAAACTTTTTTTTCCATTTGTACTTCCTAAGACACATGCAAACACATGCGAAAATACCATTTTTGTTACTAGGGCTATTTCTTTCTCCACAGAACGTTGCTGAATATTGCTGTAGTGAATCAGTATTCCAGCTAGGCATCAGATGGTGGAGATTTCTTATAGATGCAACATAAACCCATGAACCTACTCACTTTTGGTCATTGCATCTCTGATGGTACTTGTTAATTTCACTGTCACAAGAAAGTGCCAACCTGCATAATTGCTATTTTCCTATCTAAAAAGCCTCCCTTAGTTTCAAGTGGAGGTTACTCTTAATTAGAGCTGTTCAAAAATCTGCCAGTGGAATATTTTTCCATCGGGAAAAAATGCTGATTTGACAAAATTCAAACATTTTGAATATATTGTCCAAATGTTGATGGGACATTGTTGAAATATTTAATTTCAACAAGATCAGATTGTTTTGTTTTTGAATTCACTGGACTTTTCTGTTAAAATTGTAATGTAAAAGTCAAAACAAAGTAAAAATGAAATGTTTTGTTCTTATTGAAAAGAAATATTTTAGAATATTTAATTTAACAAAAAATTCCAAGATATTTTGACTTTTCATCTCAATTTGAGATGAAATTTAAAAAAAAATTTTTTTTGGAACTTCCCATTAGAGGGAAATTCCATTTTTCAGCCATCTCTAGTGGCCTTGGCCAGACATACTCTGCTGTTCTTCACACAGAGACTAACTTGTACAGGTAGAAGAGTGCTCTTTTTAAGAGAGACAACCCCACCTCCCAGCTCAGTATCGGCAACAATAGTATTTTAGAGAAGGGGAGAGTGGGGACAGGGATATTATAGAGACAAGGTGGGTGAGGTAGTATCTGTTATCTTCTATATTTTAAAGATATTTTAAAAAGATATTACCTCACCCATCTTGTCTCTCTACTGTCTTGGGACTAAGACGGCTCGAATAACACTGCATACAGTATAGGGATATTATGCTGATGTATTTTTAAGATGATGACATTTTGGAGGGTGAAGAATAGATGGGGATGGCTGTTGCTGTAGGAATGATGATGTGGATCTTGGGTTGTTTTGTGGCATGTGGGGATTTGAGGTATTGATTTGGTGTGGTGCACTGTTTAGGGATACCCCAGCTGTTTAGTTTCTTCAGGCATTTTGCCCTCCTGTGACAGTGAGAGCCACTATCAGATTATCACATGTGGTTGTCTCAACTCATAGCTCTCCATACTCTGGATTAGATTTTGGGTTGGATTTTTTTATCCATAGCCTTGGTACAATGCCATCACCTCCTACTCTGAAGTCTGAGTTCTTATGTCCATGACTGTGTGGGAGGCAGAGAAAAAATACTGCAGATTTTTCACTCAGCAATTCTGTTTTGGGTTGTGGACAGCCTGGTTAATATGAGCTACGTTTACTGAGTGATTTATTTGAGTCTCTCCTATTATAAGGCCATTTCTTGATGCACAGACATTTCCACTCTAATCAGTTGGTTTTGGACCAAACTGCCTGCATTCCAGGGAGTTAGGGCAATATCTCAAAGGCACAAATGCTAGGCCCTCTCTTCTTAAATTTTGGCCAGTGTCGCTCACTGACTGTGTTTGGAGAATTTCATAGGACACCCTGACTTTGGATCCTTGATGCTCATGGTTGGTGAAGATCAATAGGGAAGAACTACACTATCTGCTTGTGGAGTTTGTCAACATCTTCTTTGAAGAGGGCAAGGTGTTCATCACTTTTAAGAAAGCATTTGTTCAGCCTCTGCTTAAAAACTCCTGCAGTCTTTCCTGTTACCCACCTGTGTCTATTCTTCTGTGTGTCATTAAGATTATTGAAAATGCTGTGATGCATCATCTTCCACAGATAACAATGTCTTCTCTTTTATTCTGTTTTATATAGGTTCAAACACTATTCTCATCATTGTAGTATCTGGGCACCTTCCAGTAGCACATTAAGCAATGTGACTAACATCTGTCATGCATTTTTGTTCCCTCATCCTCTCCCCAGTGGGAGAGGTGTGGACAGTGGAGTATCTTGTTTTGGTAGGATTATAGTGTTTTGTTTTTAAATGTATAGTAACTCCTCACTTAACGTTGTAGTTATGTTCCTGAAAAATGCGACTTTAAGTGAAACGATGTTAAGCGAATCCAATTTCTCCATAAGAATTAATGTAAATGCAGGGGGGGGTTGGGGTTAGGTTCCAGGGAATTTTTTTTTTGCCAGACAAAAGACATTATATACATTTTAAACAAGCAATTTAATACAGGTATAAGTTTTAAACAATTTTAAAGAAACAATTTAATACTACAGTCATCACTGCTGAGTATGAAGCTTGGTTGAGGTGGTGGAGTCAGAGAGTGGAAGAGGATGGATTGTCCGGCTGCTCCTCTTGCTGTTCTTGCAAACACAGGCACTGACTTTGCCGGGGGCAGGGGGCTCAAGCCTTGGCCCATCCACTCCACCCCTTCCCCAAGTCCCCACCCTTGACCCGCCAGAACTGCAAACGAGCTGATTGTCCCAGGCAGGAGGCGGGGGGGAGGGGCGGGGGGCGGAAGGGAGGAGGAGCCTGCGCGCCACATCCTCACTCCTCTCCCCCCGCCTCCTGCCTGGGGCAATCATCTGGCTTGCGGCGTTTAGGAGGCAGGAGGGAGGGGGAGCCTGTGCGCCGAGTCCTCGCTCCTCCCCCCTCTCTCCTGCCTCCTAAACGCTTGCTGCGGGCAGGGGGCGGGGGGAGGAGGTGGAAGGTGCTGATCCGTGGGATCTGCTGGCGGGCGGGAGGCGCTGGGGGGCTTAGGGAGGCTGCCAGCTGTGGAGAAAGCAGGCAGCCAAACAACGCAACAGTGGAGCATTGCACAACTTTAAATGAGCATGTTCCCTAATTGATTAACAACGAAACAACGTTAACCGGGACGACTTTAAGTGAGGAGTTACTGTACATGTTGCTATGTATATATGTTAGAGAAGACAAAGTTCAAAAAATGTGATTTCAACTTGAAGCTTCTGACTTCCTTGACACTTGTCAGCCAGGCTGGGTACGGCACACAGTCCCCTTGTTGTATTGGTCAGTAATCTCCTGGAGACAGATAAAGATCAGGTGTCCTTGCTGATACTATCAGAGCTCTCAGCTGCCTTCAATGCCAAAGAAGTGTTAATTTGCCCTCAGACTGTAGCAGGACTGGATAGGCTTCAGATTGCTTTATTCTTTTCTT
This sequence comes from Terrapene triunguis, assembly GCF_002925995.2. Lineage (NCBI taxonomy): Eukaryota > Metazoa > Chordata > Testudines > Emydidae > Terrapene > Terrapene triunguis. Next base: position 49,757,006 of record NW_020664436.1, read on the forward strand.
TTGGAGTGAACCCACGGGAATGATGCTGGGAAATTGTTCTGCCCCAAGAGCTCTTTCATGTGGATGGTCTTTGCTGTCAACCTTTTTATGCATATATGAGACCATTAGGAGAGTTAGTCAGAGATGTGTTGAAGTGCTTTCTATATGCTGATGACACCCAAATTTATGTCTGCAGCCTGTATAGCCCAAAGAATGTCTGTTTCACTGCCTGGGGGAGATTGGGGCATACATGAGAGCAAGTTTATTGAGAATCAGTTCAGATGAGACTGAGATGATAATGGTAGTTTGGGGGAAGCAACTGCAGGATATAGCAAAATTATATCCGCTATTTTGATGGTGTGTTTTCTATTACCAGAATTCACAACTTGGGGATCTGATTACATTCCCAGTTAGTTTTAGTCGCTCAAAAAGCTGCAGTGACCAGAACTGCTTTTTTCCCGATTTGTATTAGATCAGAAAGTTGCTTTCTAAAGTTTTCAGTCTATAATTGTGGAAGAATAAGTGTTAATGATGAAATGGTCTTATGGAGAATTTTTGTGAGTCTCTTTCACACTTGCTATGTTCTGATTTGTAGTTTTTTAACTGCTTTGAATCACAAAATTTAAAGACTTTTGAGACTAAAACACAAAAATGGGCTTTGCAAGGATGCTGATAATGATTCTCTGCAAGTTATGTGATTTGCATACTCAGATGATGCAGCTGTTGCAAATTATTTAGCCATCTTTGATCTTGCAAAGCAGTTCATTTTATTAATGAGAACACTGCCTTCTTTTTCTTATGCATATAGAATCACAGACAAAAACTGCTTATGATAAATATCTTATTTTCCATACAAGCTGCAAACAAATTCCTGACATTGTAAATACAATTTCTGACCTGGCATTAATAGGCTCTACATTTTTGCTGATTATTTTTTAAAGCTAATAACTTTTTAACAATGAACTGTGGAAAATATGCCTTTTGTACACACATTGGTAAGCTTGTCCTTCACAGAAAGAAAACATTGTCTTGAGTTTAAAAGTTTAGTAAGTGTAAAAGAACATGCACTTGAGTAAAGATGATGAAATCAAAATAATCCCTGCTGTGCATATAAGAGAAATGATGGAAATAGATAATGGCCCTGAGACTGAAATTCACAGGAATGCAATTATCCTTCATTATTAATTTTTTTGTTTACAGAAAATACATATCAATATTACACTGCCATATTTAAGAGCATCACTAAAAGAGAGCACATTATTCTAGTTTGACTGAGGCAAAAGTATGAATAAATTCATAAGCTTTCAGCATGTCCTAAACATCGATAAATTGGAGGACCTTGAAGGAGATCATTTTTTCCCTTTTCTGTGCTGCTGGAACAGTCCATAGTTTGGGGCCTGGAACCCATGTGGAGCTAATATAGGGCCTGTTTAGATACTCCATACAAGAAAACGTCCCATTTTAATCAGTTTTCTTGCACAATGAATACTGAGTTAGACCCACAGGATGAAATCAAGAATTTGTCGTATTGTAAGCTCTTTGGGATGGGGCTGTGTGTGTGTGTGTGTGTACAGTACCTGTCACAATGGGGCCTAGATTCCTGATTAGGGCCTTGAGGTGCTACTGTAATAGAAATGAATAATAGTGGCAAACAGTGTACCAGACCACTGTACATTACAACATTAATAGAACTGACATAAAAATATCATGTTCCTCTGAAGTAACAGAGGCCCCAAGCTGTATTACAAAGAAAGGTTACAAAATCTATTGTTAATAGAAATATTTTCATTTTAGGGAAAAAAATGTTTAATTCAAAAAGAAAACAGGTAGTTTTTGGTTTGGATTTAAACATTATTCTGCACTACTCAAACATGGCAACATCTTGTTAGTAAGGGAGTTCAAAATCCTAAAGACAGAGAGATACAATGAGTGAAAATTGAGTGTATTTTTTTAAAATGTAAAAATGTTTATATTGTCTAGCATCAGCGATATACAAAAAGTAAACAGCATAAGAAACGTAAATTAGACTGACAGTAATGTTTGCAGTTTAATAAAATAGGTCTCGACAGGAGTATCGCAGGAAGCAGAAACAAAGTTATTTGGCAAGCTATGTAGTGGAGTTGAAGAGAGGACAAATTTCACTATAGTTGCAGGATTTCCACTGGAAACATTGAGTCTTTGGAGCAAGGACAGAGAAAGAAAATATGGATGGGAGAGCAAGGGTTGGAGGACTGGTATAATGGCTCGAGTGTTGGAAAAAGGGAGGGAGCAATTGTAGTAGGGAAAGGTGGTCTTAACACAGACAATGGAGTTAGAAGCTTTGTCTTCACTAGGAAAAAAAGGTGTGTCCTCACCAAGTGTTTTGCTGAAACATAGTAACTAACAGGAGGTAAAATCCAAGTGACGACAAGGCAATTTGCAGTTTTTGCATGAGTTAATAGGTCCAGGTAAACCCAAGGCTCTCCCACAATCTCTAGTGTTTGCAGAAGGGGGCACATAAATACTAATAGATGTCTTTTTCTTGGGGTAGGACTCACTGCCAAACAAAAGATGCTCAGTGCAGGAAGAACCCCACTGGATCATCTCTGCACCCTGCATGGGACCTTGTCTATAAAGGTAAGTTTGAGGCTTTAAACTTGAGGCCTGTAACTCAAAAAAACATAATAGGTGCAGTTTTTCGCATCTGTTAAGTTTTTAAAGTTACATTATGTATTTTAAGGCCCCAAATTTACCTTTACAGATGAGGTCCATGCAGGGACATAGACAATCCAGCTGTGGCTTTGTCCCTACAGTGATGTCCTGATGTTCCTTTCCTGAAGGGCCGATAGGAAGGGAAAAAGAGGTACCTTTAGTACTCATGAAGCTTTGAAGGGTTTAAAAACAATATGGTACATGTAATTTCCATCTGAATAATCACAGTGGAAAGTCTAAATTGCTTTTAATAAAGCTCCTTTTAATGATTTCTTTGTTTTACAGATATTTTTTATCAGAGTGTAGCCTTACTGTTTAGTAATTTTCCTTTAGTGTTCAAAGGAGTTTGGTCTCTGTGGGTATGTTTGGGGTGTGTTGGGGGGAAGGTGGGAGAGAGTAGTTTGTTTTATTGTTTTTCTGTTAATGCCCTTCATTATCAATTTGCTATCCCAAAATGGAAACCTACATAATGTTTAGAGCTTCATTTTATGTATTTGTATTCCTGGACATACAGTAACTTGAGCAGTGAAAAAGTTACAAATCAGAGAATTGTTAACCTCTATACTGGCCTGCAAAACCACCTTACCATTAAATTGTATTCTTCTCACTACAGGGGTAAAGATCAGTAGCCTGCTTGGTAAAAAGGGGAATTTGGAGAAGCTGCAGAGTTATTGGGAAGTCGGATTTTTCTTGGGCGCCAGTGTCCTGGCCAATGACCACCTAAGAGTGATCCAGGCTTCAGAAAAGCTATTTAAGCTAAAGGCACCGGCATGGTAAGGGAATGTATGTGATATGATATTTTGAACACCTCTGTATGTTAAAAAAGCTGTTAATTTAACTACTTGAACTTGTCACACATAGCATTGTATTTCAACTGTTGTGATCTTTAAGCAACCTTCATACTTACTACTTTTAATAATTAAAAAAAAGACTCAAACGATACTTGGAGGTATCTTTTCCTCTGAAAACGGTCTGCATGTATCAAGAAGGGAATATAACATTTTAAAAACTGATGAATGTGCCTTTCTGAGTGTAAGATCAGGTCAATGTGTAATTTGTTTTGTTTTCCTTCACATATTTAAAACCACTTGGTATAAAGTAGGCCAACAACATTCAAATTGTAAAGGCAAACAGGAGCTGGTCAAGAATGGATGTTCAGAGAATTTAAATCTTATTGTTAGAGGGGAGAAATACGTACGTAATGCAAATTAAATCAAGGAATTTCAAGAGTTGAGACAGCTGCAAGATCTAATAATGCTTCCAACTCCCTGGAGAGACTTCTTCCTACAGCTGATTTCCCCCCCCCAACTCCCTTAATGACTAATTTCTGGAATTATCAGGGTGTCAGAACAGTAAGATTGTACTCAAATTTATCTGTGGTTACTAACACATTTAGTTAGGTGGTGTCTTGACCCTGTACAAGTGGACAGAGGGAGGTAAGGTTCACCTTTTCATCTTCCTTCCCTTTATGTCCTTGTTCAGGGCCCAGACACATTATGGCCCGTTAGCTCAGAGAGCACAGTGACTACTTAGGGCTAGCACACTGCTAGTTCAAGCCTGTCCCAAGAGTGGGGAAGGGGTGGAGCTATGCAACACATTCTAATCCCCACCGCACCACCCAGCATAGCTGCCCAGGTGCAGGCAGAAGGAGGTACTGCACCTTCTCAAAGGTGATAGAGGAGCCTTGTTGATACACCTCCTCATCACTCCAACATGGGACTGTCCCTGGAAGGGCCCTTGTATTGCCCCATATGTATCATTATCACAAGCTTAGGCCTGGTCTACACTGGGGAGGGATCGATCTAAGTTACGCAACTTCAGCTACGTGAATAACGTAGCTGAAGTCGACGTACTTAGATCTACTTACCGCGGTGTCTTCACTGTGGTAAGTCAATGGCTGACATTCCCCTGTCGACTCCGCTTGCGCTTCTCGCTCCGGTGGAGTACCAGAGTCGACGGGAGAACGCTTGGGTGTCGATTTATTGCATCTAGACTAGTAAGTGTGCTTTTCTAGACTAGACGCGCTAAATCGACCCCTGCTGGATCGGTCGCTGCCCGTCGATCCAGCGCATAATGTAGATAAGCCCATATAAACTGCCCTTAACAGAAAACCAAAGTTCCATAATAGCTAAATGGTGGTGACTTTTTCTTTAAGGTTATGCGATCGGGGGCCCCATCTTCCTTGGCTGTGCATATTCTATTGCTGTAGTGCTTGTAACACAGCTTTGGGTGGGAGTTTTGAGAGAAGGGTCAAAATGGTGTATACAGGTCATTTGTGGATATGCAACTAATTCATTAATCAGTGATGACGTAATCATAACATTATATTTGTATGTTTTCCATTTAATGGTGAAAGAGACCAGTATTATGTAAGGCTCAGTAAGTATGCCTTAGGAAGCAAAACATAAAAGAACAGGAGTACTTGTGGCACCTTAGAGACTAACAAATTTTAAGGTGCCACAAGTACTCCTGTTCTTTTTGCGGATACAGACTAACACGGCTGCTACTCTGAAACATAAAAGAGAGAGCCATAGATTGCAGTTAGAAGAGACATTCTGTATTCCAGCACAGCTGTTGTCTTTTCCACAATATTCTTGAAGGCTGCCTGGCAGTGTCATTGTTAATGCGAAGGCCCTGAATCCAGAAGCATCGCATTTTAAGGACCTACGCTAAATAATCCATCAGAGCAGATGCAGTGTAGAGGACACAATGACACAGAAGGTTAATGCAATGAATTTGCACCGGCGTTACAATTTGAAGTTAGTCACAATTGAAATGAGTTTGATGTGGATTCAGCTTAGTCCCCGGGCAGGAGATTTAGCTACATCACAAAACTATCACAATTCAGGATAACTGACATACTCAGGATGGAATGGCCCAGAATTTAGGAATGTTTCAGGTTAATTATGTCACTGCCACAGATATCTGGTTCTAAAACAAGGAATCTATTAATTAATTAAAAGCAATCCTAGATAATCAGAATCTGACTGGCTGTCTTGGCATCTTGATGTTGAATTTTTAAAGTCTGATTAAAGATACAAAAATGATTATTTGCAAACTGTATTAAATTTACTGCCTGTATGTGCTTTGCTGTTTGTAGGTACCTCAAGTCTATTGTAGAAACTATTTTGATATATCAGCATTTTAAGAAATTGAATCCAGAACAACATGTTGCCAAACAGGAACTTGTGGACTTTTGGATGGACTTCCTAGTTGAAGCCACAAAGACAGATGTGTCTGTAGTTAGATTTCCAGTAAGTGTGCCTTTTATTAACTGTCTCACTTCTAATTGTATTCATTTCCTTTTTGTCACATAGCATTGTTAATAAAAATATCACTTGTTCAGAACTTTTCAGGCAATAAACCATGTTCCCAGAAGAAATATATTTGATCTGCGTAGCGCAGTGGTTTTAGTTGATTAAATTCTGTGACAATGGGGTTGCTTGGTCTGTTTTATAGGAAATCGGCAAGGGAAAAGCCAACGTAGAATTTTATAATTTAGGCTATCTATAATGTTCCAATCAGTGCCAAACGACAACAGATTAATTAAATTACACATTGAGGAAAGGAGTTTTTCTTTCTCTGTCTTATCAGTTGTTAGCAACACATTGTTAGGCTTAGCATATCTGACTCACAATTTATTTCACTTAATGATGTCCACTTGTGCACTGTTTTAGGGACCATAAGTGAGCCTAGACAGCCAGTACCAACTGTTTATAGTATTAGACAGTAATCCACAACCATGCTACATTACATGCATTCAGTTATTTCCTAGAAAAATAATTATGAACCCTGCTAGTAATATATTGCTCAGTTGCTTTATGCTGAATGGCTACTTTATGCCCAGCTAGAGGATGCAGGATATATGCAATAAAAAGATCCTCACTACCACTGTTTCCTGTATGCTATGTATCGAGGAAAACTTGTATTTTAGACACTTTGATGTGGTCGCTTTTGGCAAATACTGCTCTTTTATTATTTTTAAATGGCAACCAATGTTGTTACCCAAATTCCTGAGAAGTGCAAATTGGCTGTTTTGTACAGCTCTGCAGGCTGCTGGGGATTGGACACAATGTGTAGGTGGTACAATCAATCCCAGGGAAAACTGCACTTTGTAATGCTCAAGAACAACTGCTCCAGACAGCAAGTAGTGACAATGGCAGGCTCTGCAGGGAATCCTGTTCTGTCTTTTTTCTGCAAGGAAGGGTTGTGACATGGCCAGGTTTGAGTGAGTTAAAGCAAGAAAATATGCAAATTACTCTTGGCTTCATAACGGACACTCAGGGGAAACCACATCCCTTTCTTATTCTTACTTATCACATGACATAATGAAACATTGAAAACAGGATCTGCCTTCCAGAACTGTCTCAGCCAAACACTCTTATTTTCTTTAAATTAAAATTGAGAAGATCTGGTCAATAACACAATGCAGCCAAAGGTGAAATGCTGTACCCATACTTGTTCATGTGACTATACTACTGTCACCCAGTAACAGGCCTCTTCTCACTTACAGTCTGAAAAATGTACATGTACAAGCAAAACAGATTGTGCATTGCATACTCTGGAGAAAGGGCAACAAAAGAGGAGAAATGGAAAGGCACTATGGAATTTTTTGTCAAAGGTTTATAAATAAATGGTATTTATAAAAAAAAAATTGAAACTCATTTGTAACACTGCTTCTCTGTAACAATCTTCAGCGCAGATTGCCAATAGGGTCTGGATCTAGGAACTTCAATACCAATGCACCGGCCTCTACCAATTGAACATACAAACTAACTCCACAACTGGCAGCTGCAGAAAGCTGTTATCCTCTGACTAGACACTGGAGGAAGACATGACACACTTTACAAGAATGTTACATATGTAGAAAAATACAGATACTAAAATTCTGCTGCATGCGTTTCTTTACAAACTTAAGGCCCAATTCCGAGATGCTGAAGGCCAGTTTTTTAAAGATGCAGACAGGTGCCTAGTGGGATTTTCAAAAGCACCTAACTTCCATCTGTAGGCATCGACATACCTTTAAAATCTGGCCCTGAGCTATTCTTGTCACATAGCCAATTCATCTGTGGGCGGTAAGGCCTAGTGGTTGAAATGAGAGTTCAGCCTATTGGTTAGAGCTGGGTACAGGGTGGTCAGAGTCCAAGAATGAGCCGAGGGTCAGTGCCGGAGGGACAGAAGCTGAATGCCAAAGCCAGAAGGTAAACAGGAGTCATAGGCCAGAGGCAAAGCTGAGGATCAGAACTGGAGAGACAGAAGCCAAATGTGAGAGCTGGAGGGTCAACGAGAGTCATAAGCCAGAGGCAGAGCCAGGGAATCGAAGCCAGAAATCAGAAGCTGGAGGGGAACAGGGGCTGGATCAGGCAGGGACTGGAACAAGGGCAGGTGGAGGGGTTGAGCAGCCACTGATATGCTATGTGGGCTAAGCTTATAAGCAGGGCTGCTAAACCAGCAGCCAATCAGGGGTTGTGACCACTCTGCCAGCTCCATCTGGGTTCATTGGTTGCCTAGCAGCAGTTAGTCTGGGAGCAGACCAGGAGCTGGTCCTAGTTGCTCTCCCCTGCTAGTTAGCTGGCAGCTGTGGAGTGCCACCAACTACTATTGACACCTATAGAAGTATATGGAGTGTAGATCTTGAACCATTGGGAATTTCCAATAATTTCTATTTGGGTGGTTTTAAAAAAATTTTAAGCAACTAAGAGAATTCTTGATGGTCTCCAAGACCTGGACATGAGAGGGTTAATCTGACCCTGACCTTTTATAGCTCTGCCCCAGAGTTTGTGAATGCTGAGCTGAAGGTAGTGGCTTTTATCTCTGTTTCTCCAGTCTAGTTACACAGAGCCCTGCGATATCACTTTGTTGCAGACACAGCTTACAAATTTTGGAAATCAATAAGTTTAGTATTTATTTACAAAAGCAGTTTAAAAATTCTTCTTTAAAAGTAAAGCATAGAAATCACTTGCAAAAAAACACAATATATTGATAAATGCTGATTTTAAGGTATGTGGGAAGGGGGTTTGGAGGCAGGTGTTTTAGGTACAAGAATTAATTTATGCTATTCTCTAACTTGATTTCCTTTCTATTTAAATAAATATCTTGACATATTTTGACAGTTTTTTGGGGAAATATTTTATGATATCAATTCAGAATAAATGGAAATGCAGTAACCTTTTCCCCAATTAAATACAAACATTTACAGACTGAAACAGAAAACCTTATATGCAGTAAATATAGACTTAAAGGCTTTTGGAGTTTTTTTTCTGGAAATCAGATTTAAATATAAAATACTATAAAAAGACAATAATATCAGTCTTTACCAAATGTCTACAAATGCTAAACTGTGCTGACTTTTTCCTTTAAGGGCCTGAAATAAGATGGGTAGGGCCCTACCAAATTCACGGTCCATTTTGGTCAATTACATGGTCATAGGATTTTTTAAAAAGTAAATTTCATGATTTCAGATATTTAAACCTGAAATTTCACGGTGTTGTAACTGTAGGAGCCCTGACCAACTCTGAAGGCAGCAGCAGAAGTAAGGGTGGTGTGGCATGGTATGGTATTGCCACCCTGACTTTTGCGCTGCTGCTGGTGGGGCGCTGCTTTCAGAGCTGGGTGCCTGGCCAGCAGCCGCTGCTGTCCGGCCATCCAGCTCTGAAGGCAGCACAGAAGTAATGGTGGCAATACCGTGACCCTCCTACAATAACCTTGCAACACCCCCACAACCCTCTTTTGGGTCTGGATCCCCATTTTGAGAAACACTGGTCTCCATGAAATCTGTATAGTATAGGGTAAAAATATTCAAAAGACCAGATTTAATAGAATCATAGAAGATTAGGGTTTGAAGAGACCTCAGGAGGTCATGTAGTCCAACCCCCTACTCAAAGCAGGACCAACCCCAACTAAATCATCCCAGCCAGGGCTTTGTCAAGCTGGACCTTAAAAACCTTTAAGGAGGTTTCATGGGGTAGACCAGATTTCATGGTCTTAGATGTGTTTTTCATGGCTGAGAATTTGGTAGGGCCCTAAAGATGGGCCATCAGCTAGTTTTGGCTAAGCATTTTTGATGTAGTATAGCACAACAGTATACTAGGTGGCCTAGGTTAGATCAAATCTTGCTGTACTGAATTCCGTCTCCTCTGGATTAATCTTCCAAATTTTGCTCTCACATATCCCAAGAATTGTTCTGCAATCTGTTGTTGTCAGCATGTGGCCCCTTGGATGCTGTTAGCTCCAATGGAACCATTCCCTCCTGTCCAGTTCTATAGTTACTGCTCACAATGGTCTGACTTAAAAGCAATTCAGTCTCGCTCCAGAGTGAAGAACTTTCTGCTTTCTCTCTGATGAGCTTTCTAACTGCTCCTTTCCCAGCCCAAACTGCAAACACAGGCACAAGCTGACCAATGCCATGCACTGCTACAGACTAGGGATCGAATGGCTAGGCAGTTCTGCAGAAAAGGACCTAGGGGTTACAATGGACGAGAAGCTGGATATGAGTCGACAGTGTGCCCTTGTTTCCAAGAAGGCAAACGGCATTTCGGGCTGTATAAGTAGGTGCATTGCCAGCAGATCGAGGGACGTGATCATTCCCCTTTATGCGACATTGGTGAGGCCTCGTCTGGAGTACTGTGTCCAGTTTTGGGCCCCACACTACAAGAAGGATGTGGAAAAATTGGAGAATCCAGTGGAGGGCAACAAAAATTATTAGGGGGCTGGAGCACATGACTTATGAGGAGAGGCTGAGGGAACTGGGATTGTTTAGTCTGCAGAAGAGAAGAATGAGGGGGATTTGATAGCTGCTTTCAACTACCTGAAGGGGGGTTCCAAAGAGGATGGAGCTCGGCAGTTCTCAGTGGTGGCAGATGACAGAACAAGGAGTAATGGTCTTAAGTTGCAGTGTGGGAGGTTTAGGTTGGATATTAGGGGGAAAAAATTCACTAGGAGGGTGGTGAAGCACTGGAATGGGTTACCTAGGGAGGTGGTGGAATCTCCTTCCTTAGAGGTTTTTAAGGTCAGGCTTGACAAAGTCCTGGCTGGGATGATTTAGTTGGGGATTGGTCCTGCTTTGAGCAGGGGGTTGGAGTAGATGACCTCCTGAGGTCCCTTCCAACCCTGATATTCTATGATCCTCAAACTGCCTGCACTGTGTCCAAAAACCTACCATGTTATAGAGGTTGCTCAACACCTGGCAGTAGGCAATGAAGGTACTCAGAACCTTGTTGAATCAGGAGTACCATGTGATCATGTCTGTAGTGGAAAAAGGCGTATTATAGAAAAACTACATTTAAACTAGAATTTCAGACTGTAGGCTAGTGTGATCATTTTACAGTTTTATCTTTTCCCCTTGTGATTCCTAATGTGTTAGGACTTTAGACGTTTTCAGTTGATCACAATGCTTTTTACATTTCATAAACCCTTTAATGACTTTTAATTCCCTCCCCCCACCAAGGTTTTAATATTAGAACCAACAAAAATTTACCAGCCTTCATATCTGTCCATCAATAGCGAGGCGGAGGAGAAGACCATATCTATCTGGCACGTCCTACCTGATGACAAGGTAAACCACTGCACTTGTTTTAGGATGAGAAATGTAAATAATGAATTGTACCTTATGGTCTCTGAATCGTGTAAATGACATAAATCCTGTAACTAAAGACTTCTTACAGTTGACTACACAAAACTTATTTGAGGTATATAAGAAATATCTTTATTTACATATAATGTTGGGCATTGCTTATTTTGCAGACAGTGTGTCATGGTTAAGTATTTTTCCATTATCTCTTTTATGATTTAAAAAAAAATGTTAAATTTATAATCTCATTTCAGAAGGCTTGATTTAAGTATATAGTGCACAAAGATTCAGTAGCACATTACTGAAATTTTGGCTTTTAAAATATATGTACAACACACCAGTAACATTGTAATATAAATCTATTTCTAAATGGAACTTTCCTCTGTTTTTTCCCTCTGGTGTTATCCAAATCCATGTTATAGTTTTGAAATGTGCTTAAAAGAATTAGAACTTTTGAAATATGGGTTCTTTCAAATGAGACAGTTTCACCAGGATGGCTTACCTGTGTCATCTGTGAGTACTGGACCCTCAGTAATGCACTAAGAGTATCAAAAATGCCCCTAGCTAGCACTCACTGGTTTATATTGTAGCCTGGTGTAGACACTGTAAATATGATGGCAGAGGAAATAAAGATCATTGTTTTGAATAGTTGTGCAGGAAGTCAGGAACTTAGAGGAAATTGATCAAAGAAAATAGATGTTTAGGAGACTGAGAAGCTGAGAAAACACGCTTAAAGATATGGAAACTTGGAAGCTGATATTTGGGATATTTGGAAGGAGAGTGAGTCTGAAGGAGCTTTGGAGACAGCTTTGAAGTGAGGCGTAGATGGAGGAATTACTGCATCCAGGGATACTTGGAAGGAAACAGTAGAGTGGTGGGGGTTGGGGCAGCCTGAAAGTTTTGGAAGCAGGAAGAAAGAAAGGAGCCTGGGAGATGTGGAAGAGGGGAGAGAAGAAGAAGGCATAGGGAATGAGTGGGTTCAGGGAGATGTGGAACCAGAATAATGTTACAGATGGTTTCTCAGCTCCCAAGAACCAGAACAGTCATTATTATTTCTTTTCTGATGACTTTTCTTCAGTTGCAGGGAACGGTAGAGGGGAATTGTTTCCTGGAATCAGTCTGTCATGTGCCTTTTACACTTACAATAGAAATATTTCTGACATGCACCTTTTTCGCTATTTTCTATTTCTACTCCTCCTTCTTTGTACAATGTATGTGGAACACAATGAGCAATAGCACTTGGGCTTTTTCTTGGGGAAAATGGACCATGGGGAAAAGCATGTAGGTAATGGCAGTAATAGGACATTCGGAAGACAAATTGAAATTCAGTCTAAACTGTGTCCAGATCAATGAATTCCTGTTTATATGTGGTCAGCTTTGATCAGAATCATTCATGATGGTCTGAGACTATCAAACAAACATACATAAATACATTGCCTTAGCTGCTGGACACAAACCAAAATATATTTGCCACACATAGTAAATAATGCTATATGTTGGTGCTGCAGAGGAAACCCTGATACCATAGAACATCTGCTCTGGAAGAGTACTATAGGGTATTTCATATTTGGAATTATCTCACTACCCATAAATGCATGATTTTTAATAATTCACTCCCAAACAATCCACTTCTCTCTGTTTTGTGGCTTATCTCTCATACCATAAATATAAAGCATGATTATAATTCTGAACTCCCCAAATCCCCTCATCCTTGCTCAAATATTCTGTAGTGTATTAATAACTGAACGTGCATCATTCATTACTGGACAAAATTTCTTCATAGCTGTTTGGTCAACATTCCTTAATTTCTCTAGATATCTTTTTAAACTTTCATGAACCTCAGTCTCTCTCTCTCCTCCTGTACTCTGTCAGAATGAAAACAACGAGGAGTCCTTGTGGCACCTTAGAGACTAATAAATTTATTTGCTCATAAGCTTTTGTGTCAACCTGAAGCAAATACTCACCAGCAACTACACACCACACAACAGAAACACTATCCCAGGAATCAATCCCTGCAACAAACCGCGTTGCCAGCTCTGTCCGCATATTTATTCAAGGGACACCATCATAGGACCTAACCACATCAGCCACACCATCAGGGGCTTGTTCACCTGCACATCTACCAATGTGATATATGCCATAATGTACCAGCAAAGCCCCTCTGCCATGTCCATTAGACAAACCAGACAGTCTCTACGCAAATGAATAAATGGACACAAATCAGACATCAAGAATTGTACCATTCAAAAACCAGTAGGAGAGCACTTCAACCTGCCTGGACACTCAATAACAGACTTAAAAGTGGCAATTCTTCAACAAAAAAATTCAAAAACAGACTTCAACGAGAAACTGCAGAATTGGAATTAATTTGCAAACTTGACACCATCAAATTAGGCCTGAATAAAGACTGGGAGTGGCTGCGTCACTACAAAAAATAATTTTCCCTCTGTTGATACTTGTATCTTCTTATCAACTGTTGGGAATGGGTCACATCTACCTTGATTGAATTGGCCTCTTAGCACTACAAAAAGTAATTTTCCATCTGTTGATATTCACCCCTTCCTGTCAACTATTGGAAATGGGCCACATCCACCCTAATTGAATTGGCCTCGTTAGCACTGACCCCCCATCTGGTAAGACAACTCCTATCTTTTCATGTTCTGTATGTTTATACCTGCCTACTGTATTTTCCACTCCATGCACCTGATGAAGTGGGTTCTAGCCCACGAAAGCTTATGCCCAAATAAATTTGTTAGTCTCTAAGTTGCCACAAGGACTCCTCGTAGTTTTTGCTGATACAGACTAACACGGCTACTCCTCTGAAATCTGTCAGAATATTAATTCATGTCATTGTAGATCAAAATATGGGCTCCTTACTCCCATCAGTGAGCAATTAATTAGATTCACTGCAGTCAGTGGAACTGCCTATACATATTTCAAGACAAAAATCTAGGATAAGTGAAGACTGAGAGTATGCATCAGCAACTTAAAGATAAATAACATTGCAAGGATGTTGTAATTTTCCCATGACTAAGCATTACAAACCCAGGAAATTCAGAATGAAGGCTATATTTAAAAGAAATTCAGTCATGTTAGGAATGGAAATGTACAAGTAGGGTGCACAAACAACCTTAACTCTACCCTATAGTGACATCATAATAACCAATAGATTATGATTAAGGAACAGTGCGTAGTGTTTTGGTCACAGATAAAAATGAAACTGATTTTTAAAGGTTTTTCCCTCTATATGAGAAATTTGAAGAATCTGTGTGATTCCATTATTGATATTATTTGGGACAAGGAAGACTAACACATGCTCAGTTTCTTAAAGGACCCAGGCTTTAATTAATTTTTAAGTCCATGAGTTAATAGCTTTACTGGTAAATTCTCAGAAAATTCATTCTGTACTCAAATAATAAGTGTGTAAGTTTAAGGAGTGTATTGTTTATTTTTCAGACATAAGAGGTTTAATATTTGCTTTAAATGTGAAATGAAACTCAACTTCTCAATTTGCGACTGATGACTACATAACAAGAAAGGGTCTCACAATCTGGCCTAGTATAAATAAATTGCTCTCTTCCTTTTCCACAGCCATTTTCCAATGAGTATTTTTCTACTTACCTCAGTTTTAATTAAATGATGAAACTTGTGAAACTTAAACAAATTAATGGAAAAGTTCTTATAAAAGTCAGTTGGTGGATCTGCTTTGTTTCTGCTATAAGCACATATACCATTCCACTGTAGTTCCCTGAATGTAGCAATTTGTTTTCTGATAGGACTGTGGCACTTCTCTAAAACCTATTTGTCAGTAGGAAACGCAGTAGCCAAGCTGCCTTGGTTTCATGTTGGCTTCCGAAACCAATTTGTGATTTTTTTACTAACCGAAGAACAGATGCTGGAGTTGGATAGCACCCTGATATGTTTACTCAGGTTGTTTAGAAGTTGGCAGAATCATGAGCAACACAGCTTTTCTGTAATTCAGTAGCCTGAGAAAATGATGTAGTAAATGTATGAATCTGCGAGAGATTACTCTTTCATAAACTATAAAGCTATAACATGTGATTTGGGATTCTCATGCTTTTTTAATCCCTTAACTCCAAAATAAACATTTAGGAAGGGTGTTCACGGGTAAAAATGGGGTGAGGACCCATAGCTGGAAGGCATTCAGGGGGAATTGGGAGGTGGATGTGGGGAGAGGGGCAGCTGAGGTTGCTGAGATACTCCCCACTATTGCTGGGGGATAGGGATAGCAGAGGTTAAGGTGGTGCTCTTTCCTCATATAGGGGAGCCAGGAGACCTAATGTGGCAAGAATCCCCATCCCTTTGCTCTGTTCCCTCCTGTAGGCAAAGAAAATGCCCATGTTGGCTCTTCGCGAACTAGCATGGGAGGGGTGCAATATTAAACGGCAAAGGCTAATTTAGAAAACTAGAACGATCTAAAATTAGCATGGCACACATTCAATGGATTAAATCTGGCCAACTGGTAGGTCTCAAAACGTAATGGTAAATGGGGAATCATCACTGAATGGGTGTGTTTCTGGTAGGGTCCCGCAGGGATCGGTTGTTGGCCCTTTTTATTAATGACTTGGAAGAAAACATAAGATCATCACTAATAAAGTTTTCAGATGACACGGACTGGGGGAGTGGCAAATAATGAAAAGGAGAGGTCACTGATACAGAGTGATCTGGATCACTTGGTAAGCTGAGCTCCAGCAAACAATATGTGTTTTAATAAGGCCAAATGTAAATGTATACATCTAGGAACAAAGAATGTACGCTATACTAATGTGAGGGGGGGACTCTTATCCTGGGATGCAGTGCCTCTGAAAAAGATTTGGGTTTTGTAGTGGATAATCAGTTGCACATGACCTTCCAGTCTGACTAATGCAATCAGTGGATGCATAAGCAGGGAAATCTCATGTAGGAGTAGAGAGGTTATTTTACCTCTGTATTTGGCACTGGTTTGACCATTGCTAGAATAGTGTGTCCAGTTTTGGTGTCCACAATTCAAGAAGGATGTTGATAAATTGAAGAGGGCTCAGAGAAGAGCCAGGAGAATGACTAAAGGATTGGAAAACATGCCTTGTAGTGATAGGTTCAAGAAACTCAATATATTTAGCTTAACAAAAAGAAAGTTAGGAGGTGACTTAATTACTGTCTGAGTACCTTCATGAGGAACAAATATTTAATAATGGGTTCTTCAGTCTAGCATATAACACAATCCAATGGCTGGAAGTTGAAGCCAGACAAATTCAGACTGGAAATAAGGTGTATATTTTTAACAGTGAGAGTGACTAACCATTGGAAGGATTTACCAAGGGTCATGGTGGACTCTCCCATCACTGACTATTTTTAAATTCAGATCAGATCTTTTTTCTGAAAGCTATGCTCTAGGAATTATTTTGGGGAAATTATATGACCTGTGTTATACAGGAAGTCAGACAGATGGTCCCTTCTGGCCTGGGAATTTATGAACAGGTAGCCGGCCAGAAGGCAGTGGATCTTGAGCAGAAGGTCAGTCTAAACAAAGTATTTCAGGTATCTCTTAAAAGTTCAAAGCCTTAGAATTCAGCTAAGAATCTCTAAATTACTTTAAGAACGAGGAGTACTTGTGGCACCTTAGAGACTAACAAATTTATTTGAGCATACGCTTTCGTGGGCTAAAACCCACTTCATACAGTATTTTCCACCGCATGCATCTGATGAAGTGGGTTTTAGCCCACGAAAGCTTATGCTCAAATAAATTTGTTAGTCTCTAAGGTGCCACAAGTACTCCTTGTTCTTTTTGATGTTACAGACTAACATGGCTACCACTCTGAAATAAATTACTTTAAATGCTCCATTCTGCAGTGTGAGCTGAGCCTGCGTTTAGGAGTAATTTGTAGCACAAATGGCATTGTATTAAGCAAGCCTGACCATATTTGAATATCCTCCTTCCTCGTTATTCAAATCAAACATTGCCTTCTCAAGGTTTGTCAAATCACTCAGTACCTTTCCGTGATAATGAGACACTTCTATTCCTTCTACTTTGAGCATTCATTTTTAGCTGTTAAACTAGGTCTGAGCAGAAAAGCTTTGGCGACTTGTATGCATTTCATAAACTGGCAAAATAATCTATTATGGAAAATTTGTATGAACATTTATATAGAGGTAGCACCTAACAGCTTCAGTCCCATTGTGTGGCAATGTGCTAGGTAATAAATGAATCCCTGTGATACAGTTTGCCCAATAACTCATTTAATATGAGAGCATTCCCACATCATTCATGGCTAGTTAGAATTTGCTACTTTACAACTGCAGGTTACTTTTAAATGGACTTTTAAAAATATTTGAGGTTTGATGTAGGGCTAAAGAAAATACAATTGTGTGTATTTGGTACATTATATTATGGTATTTTATATTAACATCACTCACTCACTCATGCCCGTCACCCCAATCGGGGTATGGGCCACCAACCACAGATCTCCAGAGTCCTGTAGCAAGTTTCTGTAGCAAGTTGATTTTTTACGGGGTGGAGTTGCTAGCCTCACGCCCAATCCTCCTCCTTTATCCTGACTTGGGACAGGCAGATGGCCCCAAAAGACCTCTCTGGTGGAGTTTTATATTAACATAGCCGCCTGTAATAAAATGTGAACAGAAAAGAAAGAAGGATTAAGAAGATATGGAGGAGGAGGAAATTGATTTGGCAAAAGAAAGGTGTCATAGATTATCAAGTATTGTAGGCTCAGTCTCCTTTACAATTCACTGTACAAAATACAGCAACTCTGGCAATGTGTCTTCCTGCTTTATTTCTTGCTATTCTTGACAGGTGTCATAAGCTGTTCAACTACATGTCTCGTTTGTCTTTGAGAATTCATTTGCTTGTGACTGTGGTTGGCACCAAGGCTTCACTCTAAATCTTGTCTCTCAGCAAGAAATGTTTCTTGGCTTTATTGTTCTAGTTACTAAAATGGTCTGCAAAGCAGTATTTCTATTCGGCAAAGGTTGTTCAAAGATGCTGTTGGCATTATGTTAAGATGCCACAAAGAATAATTGCTACAGTGTAAAATGCTAATGTTTTGAGTAACGTTCCTAAATCTTTCAGCCTCTTTGGTTACAGGGTAAAAGATAATGCATGTTGGAGCTTTTATATTAAGGGAAACTTTTATCATCATGTTTTATCTTTACACTTTTTCTGTATGTTACAGAAAGGTATTCATGAGTGGAACTTCAGTGCTGCTTCTATCAGGGGAGTAAGGTAAGCTTCCTTTATTTCATGATCTTAAACAAACCAAGGTAACTGGGTGAGTGGTCTGCTGGGATAGTGCAATGACTTGGATGAAGCGTTGGGGACAAAACTTAACAGAGTTTTGCATCTGCCTGAGACATGGGGATTTCCAACATAACAGAAGCCCTGAAATGTCTCCTTGTGATTCTAAAATGGCCACCTGCAATGGCTATCAAACAAAAACAAAATTAAAAAATTAAAATTGCTAATTTAAAAAAATATTATTTTGCTGACTAAAATAGTTCCGTAATTCACATTTAAGTGAAGTTATAAGTAGAATTAAAATAATTGGTTACTTTTAATGTATTATTATTATTATTATTATTAATTATTATTATTTATTTGCATTACCATAACACCTAGGAGCGCCTGTCATGCACCAGGACCGCATTGTACTAGGCTCTGTATAAACATTTAACAAAAAAGATGGTCCCTGCCCAAAAGACCTTACAGTTTAAGTATAAGACAAGGGATAACAGGTGGATGCAGACAGGGAGAGCAGAAGGAAACAATGAAACTGTGATAGGCTATGGTCTCTACACAGCAGCTGCCTGTGTGTTAAATTCTTTTGTAGGCATCATGGCAGAATAGAGTTTTGAAGAAGGTTTGAAGGAGGGCAATGCAGTAGCGTTGTGAATGTTTATGGGGAGCTCCTCCCAAGCGTGAGGGGCAGCATGGGAGAAAGCACAAAGAAGCTTCTTTGAAAATTTACCAAGTGGGCAGCGGAGGCTGGTATCCTTAGCTGATTGGAGGCAGGAGTCAACATCTCCATAACGAATGAGAGATCATAGGCAGTTTGGGAATAGACCATGAAGGCCTTGCAAGTGAAGACAAGCAGCTTATATTTGATGCGAAAGAGAAGGTGAAACAGTGGAAGGATGCAAAAAGAGGGGTGCCAAGGTCAAAGCAATGGGCTAGGATAGTGATCTTTGCATTTTGAGTGGATATCAGTGGAGCAAGATTGCATATGATGTCATGTGTCAAGGCCAGAGAGAAGGATAGTAATCAGAATGCAAGATAATAAGACTGGATGAGAGTTTAGCTGTAAGGATGGAAAGGAAAGGTCATATCTTAGAGATGTTAGGCTGGAAGAATCAGAAAGATTTAGCCAGCCTGGAGGTGAGGATCTAGAGAGAGGGCTGAGTCTAAAGATGATGCTCAGGTGATAGATATCAAGCCCCCTTTCATGGCATCCAAAAATAACTAGTTACATTGAAAACTTAGGCCATTAAGATGTATAATTTCTTTATGTTGTGATTTTTAAAATTAATTGTTATCCTATATTATTTTTAAAAGATTGTTTTACTGATATTTACAACTAAAAAAATTAAATGTATCTGGTCATAACAAGAAACCAGGTAAAGTCTGTTGCCTCTGAAATGTAAAAGGCCTAGTTCTCATTTGCACTAAGGACTCTTTATTCAACTTTAGATCTTCACTTCCCCATGGCCCTAGCATGCCCACGTTTTTCTTCAGCACTCTTCCTTAAAAGGGGAGCAGGAAATGGCTGGCACAGAAACCAGTTCTGCTACTTTCGTTGGCTTTACTTCAGCAAAAAGCTCCCTTCTGTATGTGGGATTCTCCAGTGGTCATTCATGTCCAGATTGTGCCCCCTCAGCATCACTGAACTGCTGCAGAATCTGGCCATAGAGTGTACTCGTGTGCATGAAGTTAAACATGGGCAGAACTATTTGAAGGATCCAGGTTTTAATTTATACATGTTAATATCTAGGAAAGTACCACTGTACTGCTTTATATCACTTCCTTATTTTTGTCTTATTTTCTTCTTGTGGTTACACATACCATGTCACATCCCATTTTAATATTTTTAACTGTATTTTTTTTAAAAGAAAATCAAATTATCCAACTAGTCCTCTATTCTAAAAATGACACAAAAATTGTCTTATGTCTCTAATAAATTCCTACACAGATGGACCATTTTTGCCTTTCCACCATCTAATAACTCTTTTAGCTATCAACAGACACAGCGAATCAGTTTATTTTATGGAAAAAACTGCAACAATGCATGTGGTTCAGTTTGGTTTCAGTTTTTGTTACAATACATTTTCGAGCATTTGTAAACTTTTTGCCAAATGGTGGTGGCAGTTTTTTGACACTACTAAAACATGTATTAGTGTTTACTAATGTTGTCTATATGCCTCCAGTTCTGTTGTTATCATTTAAGACCAATCTTATTTGGCCAGATGTCCAAGAAAGTCTGGAAAATTTTAAACTGCCTCAGTAGAGCTAAGGTCTGTTTCTGCCTTGGCTCTGACAGAACTCAGACAATCTTTGATGGCTTGGCTGCGCGGCAGTTGGGCAAAGTTGACGTTTATTTAATTACAAAGCTAAATAAATGTATATGCACAACTCATATAAATGTATCTGTATATAATCAGCATAAATGCTGGAATTAGGGATGCTGGGGGTGTGGCAGCACCCCCTGACTTGAAATGATTTCCATTATATACAGGGTTAACAGTTTGGTTTGATGGCTTTCAGCACACCCACTATACAAATTGTTCCAGCACCTATGATAATCGGATCGTCTCCCGCTCCTTTCAGTTGTTGCTAATCTTGTTAGATGAGAAGCTCTTTGAGTCAAGGGCCATATTTGTGGCACAGCTAGCACAAAGGGGCTCTGTTCCTGATCCCAACTTCTTTTGTCTCCTTTGAAAATTCTACCCTGGAAATATAATCCCTTATAGCTCTCTAGGAAAGGGGGATTACCAGCTCTAGCAGTGAAGGCTGGGGTGCTCTGTAGTCCTCAAAGGGCCAGAGATCCCAGATTTAAAAGGTCACATCATTTTTCTGTATAGACCTCAGTAATTATTTATTGGTGTTACATAACCAGCACTTTAGCAGGAGTACTGAGGACGTACCTAGTACTAAAGCATGACTGATATTTCTGGTAAGCGTCTAGGGAAATGACTGAGGAGACACTTGCTTTATGTGTTCCCCAGCAGCCAACATAATCAGCCTCTTGTTCTTATGAGTAATAGAGTTCATCCCTTTAAAAATTGAGAAGGAATTAAAAAAGATGTATATAACTTTGTAAACATGGTGCTGAATCACACCCTGTACCTTTCGTAATTGGTTTTGTTTGATCATAAACTCAGTTAGTGGGTTGTCACTAATAAATTACTCCGCCTGTATATATCTCTCTCACTCTCACTCTCACTCTCACTCTCACTCTCACTCTCACTCTCACTCTCACTCTCACTCTCACACACACACACACACACACACACACACACACACACACACACACACACTGATTACTGAATTGGGCTAGAAAGTACATTTAGTCATCAAAATCCTTTAAAATGTGGCTAGCTTCTCTATGCACTTTGGTTGGTCCAGTAAAAGACATTACCTCATCCAGCTTGTCTCTCTATGCATGTTGTGTCAGTTATGCCAGTTATCCAAAGAAGCGCTTTTTTGCATGTGGTACACAGCTGCATTTTAAATAGCGGAGGTCAATGTAAGCTATAAGAACAAATGCAATCCAATAAATGCTTAACATTTACAATAAAAAAAGAATAACAGCCTCTATTTTATGCAGTAAAGATGAGCCCAAGTCACTGAGTGCTCGATTGTGTCTTGGGCACAGTCCTGAGCACCTGGGAGTAGACCCACGAGGCAGTGTGCCTTTGAGAGACCACACTGAGGCACAATTCCTTCCCTATTTCCCCCTGGCTCTAGGTAGGAGAGGGGGATAATTTGCTGCTGCCTTAACCTGACTCAGACTTTGGATATATATCTGAATCGGAACACTCCCAAATTATAAGTGTGTTTGGATTTCTGTTCTGATTCTGCCTAATATAGATGCAGGCCCATAGGACAGATGCTCGGTATCTGATGAGCATGGCATGAGAACCTGAATGGAAACAAAGTAATGACGCTCATAGGTGCTGGAACTAGGGGTGCTGGGGGTGCTGCAGCACCCCCTGGCTTGAAATAGTTTCCGTCATATACAGGGTTTACAGTTTGGTTCAGTGGTTATCAGCACCCCCACTATACAAATTGTTCCAGCGCCCCAATGAAGCTTGTTCTCAGGCTACTTCATGATGGGATGACCGACACTGTCCTCTGTAATGGGTTGGAGACGGACCCATTCACCATCTATACCGGTGTTGTAGGTCTGTGTTATTGCCCTAACCCTTCTTTCCATCTATCTTGCATTAATCTTGATTCTTATTCGTGACTGCTTTTCTTCTGGAATTGGGATTGAGTATCGCATGGACGGCCAGCTCTTCAACCTCTGTAGTGTCTTCATTGTACAATTAAAGTAACCAGGACTGTTATTACCAACATTCAGTATGCTGATGACTGTGCTATCCTCATGCACACCGAGGCTGACTTGTAATCCACCCTAGATCTCTTCTCAGGCGCCTATCATAGCTGGGACTTTTCCTCAATATTGGGAAGACTAAGGTGCTCTACCGGCCTGTCCCAGCACAAGTTGGCCCCCTTCTCCCACAAATTGTCATCAGTGGTGAACCTTGAAAATGTTGAGCCAGTACCTTTACCTTGGAGACTGAATATAGGATTCATTGTGCCAGCGTATCCTTTGGAAAGTAGCTCCGTCATGTCTTTATTGACAGAGATCTGCAGATGAAAACTAAGATCCTTCTCTACAGTGCAGTAGTCATCCCAACTCTTCTTTATGAGTGCAAGACATGGGTGACATACCGAAGCCATCTTAAGTAGTTTGAACTGTGCTGCCTTAGGAATATTTTCCATATCAGATGGGAAGACTGTCATGCCAATGATAGTGTTCTCTCTGCAGCCAACATCACCAGTGTTGAGGTGAAGATTATGAAACATCAACTTTGCTGGGCTGGTCATTGTGTGCGGATGGCTGATACTCGTCTTCCAAAGCAACTCCTCTTTTCTCAACTTAGTCATGGTGGTAGGACCTGCAGAGGACAGAGGAAATGCTACAAGGATACCCTGAAAGTATATCTTAAGAAGGAAGGCATTGACCCCACAAATTGGGAAGAGCTGGCTGGCAATAGACTGCAATGGCGTCCATCATATATCAAGCCTCAGTCCGTTTTGAAGAGAATTGCCTTGCTCAAGAGTCTGAGAAATGGCAGGGGAGGAAGGAAAGGTAGAGCATTCCAGTCAGCAGTTGTGCTCTCTCCAGGCAACCACCTGTCACATGTGAAAATACCAGTGGAGCACAAACGGGACTTCTCAGTCATCTTAAGTCTCATCAATGATTTTTCCTCGTATCTAGGGATAGCGGCAGCCAACGAACCAGGTTACCAAGTCACCATCTCTCCTTCCGGAGCAGGGAGCTGAGTCCAGGGAATCCCAGCATTTCCAAAATTCCAGTGAAATCAGTAAAAAAACGAATAATGGCTTGTGTAAAACTTGGGTATATTGGAGGTAAAATGGGTAAAAACTGAAAACAAAGGCCCTTACTTATTGTTAAAAAAATTTCAGATTTGTTTGTTCTGGTTCAGACCCAGCTCTTGTTTTTACTGATTAAGTTGCTTTGTACTTGGCATCCTATCAATAGAATTTTTTAAAAAATTATAGTATTGGAAGTTTTCACTCTTAGCAAATAAGTAAAATCTATTCACTTGAAATTTCTTCTCCACAGTTTCTGCATAATCTACTGATTAACTGCTCTATATGCTATCTCATAAAGAACTATTAATAAGCAACTGTCATGGTGCCTGATCGTGCATCCCCTGTGCATTGATTTCAGTGGGAGTGTTGGGTGCACACAGGATTTAGGTACAGGGCCATAGTAAATGTGCTTGCATGTTTTGTGAGGTAATATCTTTTATTGGACCTCACCTCACCTATCTAGTCTCTCTCATATCCTGGGGCCAGCATGGCTACGGCAACATTGCAAACTTGAATGTTTTCTCAGTTTTGCAACTGAGCTCACACATAATTTAAAAACACCCCATATTTATTAACAAAGACATTAATATTTCTAAATATGCCACCCTTGTAGGTGCACCACCCCACCCTAACCCTCCTATCTACCCACACACAAATGGGAAGAGAAGGTTCACTAGTGACCTACACACTGGCTTCTCTGCAGTCTGCAAGAAATTCATTTCACCTGTGTAAAGGCCAAGTAAAATGGTGTTATACAGTTGAATGGACGAGTGTTGGGATGATGAAACCCATACACCAACCTAAGGGTCTGACATGAGGCTAAAGTGCAGCCTTCTCCCTGTGGTGCTACTTCAGCATGTAGAGTGTGGTTGGGGCTCTTGCTCCTCTGCATTGTTGGGGATCCCAGTTGTTCCACCCCACTGCAGCTCTCTGTGGCAACCTATGAACAGCTACTGCAGAGACATTTTCTACCATTCACAAGAGGTGCAGAGGACCCGCTGCTCAACTCTCCTCTGCAGCCTGAGAATTCCAAATGGGGGCTTACTGTGGAGTGGGGGGGAAGTATTGCAATGGTCTTGTGTACCTGGGCGAATGTCTGTGAAAGCCTGAGACCAGGATTTTCTGTGCTTACTAATGTAGATCACATTTATAATCAGATTTACTCAAAGTAACAGTTTCTCTACAGATCTTCAAGAAATCAAGGCTGAATGAATAGAAGGTTATTGAACCCTTTAATCAGACACTTTTTAAATGTTTCGCACTAACAGGTTGACTCGGATATTTGACTTTGTTAGATTTTGTCTTTTATGAAGCATCTCTCTTATATTAAGTGACCATACGGAAACAGTGCATCAGATTAAAAAAATGTGTTACTATCATCATTTCATTCTTAATACAAAGGAAAAACATCTGAGCCTATAACTCCTGATGTTTCATTTTTGATCTCTACAGGGGAAAGATTCCCAAATAATTTCAAATTATTTTAGTTACCGTGCTCTAAGGAAATGTAGTTTATGGTGTAAAGCAGTTAATATCCATAGAAGCTAAGTGAAGTTCAGGAAGAAAACTTGAAAGAGAATCTTCGAAAATATCTATATATCCCTAAGCAGATCATCTTTATCCCTCCAGCAGGACAGTTAAAACAACCTTAACATCATCAAAAAGAATATACACAGACAAACATTCTGATTTTTAAAATCATCTCTCCTTCTACTAAGTAGCTTTTGTAAAATGCACATTATTCAAAGAGAATATTTAAAATCCCAAGTTACCCTCACATCTAAAAGTGACAATGAGGGCTACTACTAGATTAGGAGGAGTTGTATGAATCAGAGATTTACAAAGTAGTGTTAACTTCAAAACATTTAGTGATGTTTCAAACTTCTGTATCAGTATTTTCCCTAAAACTAAAGAAAAATTATCATATGAGTCAAGCCTGTATGTACCCAGATACTTCCATAACCCCCGTCATCACAGTATTTAAGTCCTTCCCTCACATCTTCTGATGGCCCTAAATTCTCACATTGCAAGAATAAATACTATTCTCCTTTTGTTTCTGTTTGTAGTGGAGTAAGACTGTAAGTGAAATCTTGACCCCATTGAAGTCATTGGCAAAACCCACATTGACTTAAGCGGAAGCAGGATTTCACCCAATATCTTTTAAGAGTGAGCCAATAAGGGGACTTGTTACATGTGCCTTGGTCTCGCAAATCCTGTATCTTTATTATCCAGTTTTTCTCATAAAATCTTCATCCATCCTCCTTTTCTAATATATTAATTATACAAAATTCATTCACCCACGAAAGCTTATGCTCCAATACTTCTGTTAGTCTTAAAGGTGCCACAGGACCCTCTGTTGCTTTTTACAGATTCAGACTAACACGGCTACCCCTCTGACACTGAATCAAGTTTACACTTGAATGTCAGAGTGCGAGTCAAGGGCACAAATTGCAGAATGAACTGCTTCAAGTAGGATGCTTTTCAAGGAGCTCAGAGAAGGAGAAAATATTTTCAGATGAGTAAACAGCTTTACAAGAGCTCAGTTCACTGGGATTGAGAGAGGATGACTGGACAAAAGGCCCCCCTCCTACCACTTTAGAAATCTCTGTAGTATGAATCCATCCAGTCCTTCTAAAATAAATAAATAAATGGAGATATCCTATCTCCTAGAACTGGAAGGGACCTTGCAAGGTCAAGTCCAGCCCCCTGCCTTCACTAGCAGGACCAAGTACCAATTTTGCCCCAGATCCCTAAGTGGCCCCCTCAAGGATTGAACTCTCAACCCTGGATTTAGCAGGCCAATGCTCAAACCACTGAGCTATCCCTCCCCTCTATTCCTGCCCTCTCTTTGTTCTGCTGAGATAGAAAATAAAAACAAAACTAGATTAGGTGATAAAGTAATGGGGGTGGGTGGGAAAGGGATGCTCATTATTGCACAGGAAGATGCTATTTAAGGAATACTGTGTTGGACAACACAGAAATGTCAATTACAGTAACCACCACAGGAATCTTGCCCAGGGTGGGCTGAACTGTGGCTGGTTATAAAAGGCAAAGCCACTTCTGTGTTCCAAAAATAAAGGTTCAAGGAGAGGAGGTTTTTAAAAATTCTGTTGCCACTGATGTAGCCCAAGGAGAATGTGGATGGATGCAAGGATGGTAACGAGTAGCAGCAGCAGCTTCAAGGGAAGGCGAGTTTAAATCCTCTCGACTCTCTGATACTGGAAGGATGTTCCACCAGGACAGCGGCAGTGGTGGCTTCAGGGTGAACGAGTTTAAGAGCGTCATCGAAAGACCATTAAACTCAATGGGATTTTTTCTATTGATATAAATGGATTTTGGATTAGGTTCTTACTCCCATCACTCTTCTGATGCCCTCCTGAGGGATGTATGCAATAGTGGGGGGCAATGGAGGGCTCCAAGCAGCAGAGATAGCATTTCAGATGGTGGACGAGCATGTTAGACTATAACTTCATAAGAAAATGATCTATAATGGTACATAGCAAGATTTAATCTAGTACTTTCCTACAGTGCCCTGAAGCTTGGGGCCACCAGTTCAATAACCTGCATTTACTTTGTCTGTTCTTTCAGTATTTCAAAGTTTGAAGAGCGATGCTGTTTTCTTTATGTACTGCATAACTCAGATGACTTTCAAATCTATTTCTGCACAGAACTGCATTGCAAGAGGTATGTATTGGTCAGTATTTTGCAAAACAATCTTAACTTAGATGATGATTTCTGAATGCAGTCCTGTACTAGACTGGTGTTGTTTACTTTGGGATGGGGCCAGTGAGCTGCTGAGCATCCTCAACTCTCATTACTTAAACGTAAATTATGGGCACTTAAGCATCTCCCGGGAGGTGCTCAGTACTTTGAAGGGTTGGGCTCACACTTAAGTTAATGTTTCAAACAAACTTTACATTTGTATACCATGGTCCAGTCCTGTGGGATCTGTTATTCCTGATGTAACTATTAAAGCTTAATTCATGAGTTAGCCAAGCCCCAGTCCAGCAAAGTACATAAGCATATGAGTAGGCCTTCTGAAGTCAATGGGGCCACTTGTGCTTAAACTTATACATGTGCTTATGTGCTTTGCAAGATCAGGGTCTACCGTTGCTTTCCCTGTAGCTATAGTTTCATTTCTGATTACAAAGAAGCACATTATGAGTTCTTTACATTATTGCTACTCTTATGTGTGTTTAGAATACATGGAGTTGGATTGTTTGTGCACTTCTGAGAGGCACAGACAGCACTGTGCTCATTGCCGAGGAGCAAGGAGGTTAAGGTGGTTTTAAGGCAACTTTCCATCCTCTCGATTCTGGGCTGCTCCAGGGGCTGGAGTGGACCAGGAGTAATTTAGACAGCTTTGGAGGGCTACCTGAGTTACAGCAGACAGTGTCTGGCGGCCTATGGACAGCAGCACTGTCCATAATCTGTGCAGTACTATACATTATGGCTCCAGACACCTCACAGACCTGCCCCTGACACGCCCTGTACACTAGCTTTGCATGCAAAGGGTCCTCGAAAGACAGTCTGCAGCAACCTTCCCTCAGCAGGAGAATTCTCCTCCTCCTGGGTCCAGGGCTTTTAGAACCTTTTCATGATGCTTAATGCTTCAGTCCCTTTCCTGGCATAAAGAAGCTACAGGAAGAGTTGAGACTGTCACCCCTGACTGTTAGGTATAATGTTATCTTCTGGACACTTCACATGTATCTCTCTCTCTCTCTCTCTCTCTCTCTCTCTCTCTCTCTCTCTGCAAGCTTTAGATATTAACTTTCCCTTTCAAGAAGAGCAGTGATTTTTCTCTCCCGCCACACAATCTCCGTAACTGAGCTGTTCTGGTTTAATATTCATTACACTTAACGCTTCTGTTTGATCATTTTTTTCACTTTAGGATTCATTCTGATGTAACTATCTAGTCTTTACCCGGGTGTGTTTTACAGGTTTTTTGATATGGTGAATAGTATCACTGAAGATATAGGGAAAAACACAGAGGAAGGGGAATGTGATGGAGATTCTGTAGAGGTAAGGACAACATGTCATACTTGATATTTTTCAATTTATTGAGAACTTTAGGCCTCTAGGTTAGGATTTTTAATTTAGGAGGAATTTTACCATTGACTGCAGTGGGATTAATTAGGCTGACACTGAGTGCTTTTTCAAATCTTTCCCCTAGTGTTTAGAAACAAAATATTCTTCATATTTCTTCTCATATGATATACATGATATGATATATATAGCACAGCAGGAACCAATGGCTGGAAGTTAAAGCCAGACAAATTCAAATTAGAGGTAAGGTACAATTTAATAACAGGGAGAGTGGGAAATCATTGCAACAAACTACCAAGGGAAGTGGTAGATTCTTCATCTCTTGATATCTTCAGATCAAGGCTGGATGCCTTTCTGGAAAATATACTTTAGCCAAACAAAGTTATAGGGCTCAATACAGGGGTAATTTGGTTAAAGTATATGGCCTCTGTTATGCAGGAGGTCAGACTAGATGATCTAATAGTCCCACCTGGCCTTAAAAATCTATGCATCTATTAATCTAAACTCCGCAAGAGTGGAACTTTAGTCAGCACAACCTCATCTGACCTCTGTTAACGCACAGTTTGGGCAAATTTGGAGAGTCTAAAATAGAGATTCCGCAGTACTTGGAAAATGTGGTTAGATCAGGAGAGCAACTGGTACAACATGAATTTATGTGGCAGCAGTGTCTGTGTTCCATGCAGAAGCTGAAGTTGTTCTTTGAGTGCTGGTCCCCATGTGTATTCCACAAGCGGGTACATATGTGCTTGACATTTGTAGCAAGTAATATCTGTTGGTCCGTGCCTGCAAAGTTGATTCCTTCATGCTCTGAACTGAGTGCATATAAGAGGTTGTGCAGACCAATGTCTCTCCAGTTCCTTCTGACCACTGCATGGTCTGAGTCAGTATCCTCTGTATCCAAAGTGATGTTCTTCTTTTTCCAGAACCTGTAAAAATATAAGAGTGAGTGCGCGCGTGTGTGTACATAGTTTTTAGCACTCTCTGTTGTAAGTTGGAAAGCATACCTCCCCTGGATGGAGTGAGGGCCCATTCCACCAGAGCACAAGCAACCTCAACAGCATCTCTTTGAGAAGTATGTATACTGGACATTTGTAAGGCTGCTACCTGGAGCTCTACCCACACCTTTATGAAGCACTAAGCCTTAGTCAGGCCTCTTCTGTAGATGTAGCTGTTGGGACAGCAGTATTAAGGCATCTGTACAAACTGCATCCTCGCACCCTCCTCCTGTTTAAATACTACTTGTCAATCACCCACAGGTGGAATGTGCATAGGGACCAGCACTTGAAGAAATGGAGGCTACTTACCTGTAACTGGAGGTTCTTCAAGATGTATGGTCCCTCTCTGTATTACACTACCTACTCTCCTTCCCCTCTGCTTCAGATCCTCTCTGATTCATGGTAAAAAGAGGAAGGCATTCGTCCTTGCTGCCTCTTATACCCTCAGATCAGAGCACAAGGGAAGTAACTCCACAGTTGCAGACCCCAACACCCACTACTTGCAACAAGTCTCTGGTCTCAAGTGCATGGTGCGCATGCGTACCCAGGTGTGGAATACAGATAGGGACCACACATCTTGAAGACCCTCCCATTACAGGTAAGCTCAATTTTTTATTTTGGTGTGCAGTGCCCTCTGTCTGTAGTTTTTTATTATTATTATTTTATGATACCCAACAATAGAAGTATGTTTATTATAAGAAGAAATATTTACATGGTTATGTTATGCAGTTAAAAACCCTGGTTCATATCCTTTCATTTCACGTTGTTTGTTTTGCAGTATGACTACGAATATGATGAAAATGGTGAGAGAGTCGTTTTGGGGAAAGGAACTTACGGCATAGTTTATGCAGGACGAGATCTGAGCAATCAAGTTAGGATTGCCATTAAAGAAATCCCAGAAAGAGATAGCAGGTACAGTAATTTCATCTAATCCAAATGATGCTGTGTTTATATACTTCAGTCCTGAAGTACGACTGGCCACTTTGCTGGTTAATGAAGCCCTTTTCTGAAAAGCTGCTGATAAATTATCCATCTCTCTGGTTTTCCTGCTACATTTTCCAGCTCTGTAAGAAACAGTCTCCAAAGCTGTGAAAAACAATGAGTGGTAATAGCAGTTGGGAATATGGCCATCTCAGAATAAGAGTTGTGGGAAGGAAAGGCCCCGCTTGCAGCTCCAATCAGAACTACGTATTATTGGCCTAGTTTAATATGAGGCTAACAATGACCCAGGTTGTCTCCTGCTGCACAAAAAGATCAGAAGGTTTCCTCCACTAGGCTTCCATG
This sequence comes from Terrapene triunguis, assembly GCF_002925995.2. Lineage (NCBI taxonomy): Eukaryota > Metazoa > Chordata > Testudines > Emydidae > Terrapene > Terrapene triunguis. The sequence goes on from NW_020664436.1 coordinate 49,788,201, forward strand.
GCAGATTTTTGGGATCTCTGGGAGGCTAGGGCCACACACATGGAGGTCCTGTACCCTGCTGCACCAGCTCTGCCCTTAACCCACAGCCCTTACCCCACCTGCACCAGCTCTGCCCTTATCCCATCACTGCACCAGCTCTGACCTTACCTCACCACTCTTTTGGAGCTGTGCTATCAGGAATCTGTCACCTGCCCATTGAAGTTTCTGAGAGCAAATGGAAAGAACGTTAATAAGAACTGTGGATGTATTAACTCTCCTGTGTAAGATCTGGGGGGGTTGAAGGGAGACCATGTGTATTCCTTCTTATCCTGACTCCAGTACCTCCCCACCGCATGAACTCTAGACTGTGCTTAGAGGGCTCTGTAGGGCCCAGGTAGGGGGAAGAGGATGCTATGGAAGGACCTGACTACACTTCAGCATGGAAAACACCTGTTGATCTCAGGGGCCGTGGTTTGGACTAATAATAGTGTCACATTTACTGCACCTCTCAGACCTTGAGAGGTGACTTCATGATGGTATACAAGTCTCTTTGCAGGGAGAAAAAAACAAGTATTAAAGGGCTCTTTCATGTAGCAGAGAAGGGCATAGCAACAAGCAGTGTCTGGAAATTTAAGTCAAACAAATTAAAATTAGAAATACAGAAATAACAGTGAGGGTGATTAACCATTGGAACAAACTACCAAGTGGGGGAAAGTTGTGGATTCTCCATCTCTTGATACCTTTACAGCAAGACTGGATGCCTTTCTAGAGGCTATGCTTTAGCAAAACACAAGTGATTGGGCTCACTTGAGGGGTAACTGCGTGAAATTCATGAGGTCAGACTAGATAATCTAATGGTCCCTTCTGGGTTTAAAATCTGTGAAAACTTTCTGAAGCCTTTTCCATCAAGGCCATGCAACCTGCCTCTGTATCTATACTTTTCAGTATTGCCAGCCTCCTTATAATCTCAAACTCAATTGATTCCCCTGTTGGAGAGGAAGGATGGTCAAGTGGTAAGGATATTCACTAGCTCAGGACTTTGGCAACCTGAGTTCAAGTCCCCATTCCACTGCAGATTTCCTGTGTGACTGTTGACAAATTGCTTAGCCTCTGTGTGCCTCAGTACCCCATCTGTAAAACGGAGATAATAGTTCTTCCCTATCTCATGGGGTGGTGTTATACATTATGCTGTTTACTCTTCATTTTTTGGAACTAGTCATATATATGTGTTTTATATTCCGGATAAAGATGTTGCTGACATGCAGCATCTCATTTGTGCTGGACTACTCCTAACATTTCCTGATCAACTCCACCTTTTTAAGTATACCCTGGCATACTGAATGATGCCAACAACTATAATTAACCACAACAGAACACCTTGATATTAGTTATTTGTAGGGTTCTTTAAGATGTTGAACCTGAGCTGCATTTCAGTTTTTGTTTACACATAATTTGTAGTGAAGCCTACATAAAAGCTGGAATAAACCGTTTGAAGAATACAATTATTACACACCCTCTTTCACTCAGATTCAGTCTATGCTGTGAAATTTCTTCTGTATTTAAATTGTAAATTACATGCAATGGGTGCCATTTAAAAACTGGATACTTACCATCAAGAATAATTACGTTCATCACGGTGTTTGCAATATTTCCTACTCTAAGGGATGGGAAATTCCACAAATATTGTGGTAAAGATCAGAACAAGCCTAAATGCTGCCATGCAATAAAAGTCAGTTTTTTAATGGAGCCCACTGTATTAAATTGTTGAATTATTTAGACTCTTAAAAATTATATTCATCCCTGGGTTCTGATGTGCTGTTGTGCTCAAGAAATTAGCCATGTATTGCAAATTTGTCTTCTTTAAAAAACAGCATTTTCCCACGTGACCAGAAGGAATGGATATAAGTAGTAACATTCAGACACACCTCATGGTTATGTTAAAAAAAATTACCAAAAGCTATAACTAAAATTGATTTTTCAAAAACTTAATAAAATCACTCGATTTTAAAGGGAGATTGCCATGGTTGATAGGAACAAAATTAATCCTACCGATAGCAATGATTTTTAAAAAATCCTTCTGATCTTGAAAAATCTATCCATCTCTATAAAGCTAGGTTTTGTAACAGAGAAAATACCAGTTCAGTACTCTCAGTGCCCACAAAACACATTTGGGGGAAGATTTTTAAGTGCTCAGTACCCAAAGTTTGGGGTCAGATTTTCAGAAAACCTTAACATCCATTGAGGCACCTGAGTAAACTCCAGATTAGCAAAAAACCTCAGTATTTCAAAAGAGGTCAGTGTCCGACTTGCTGAGCTATTTTGACAATCTGGACATATATTTTAATGTCTAATGGAAGCTGGCACTCAGGAGTCTTGATATACTTTCTCGGCTCCTCCAGAGAAAACAGAAAATCAGGCAGACAATCTGATAGGATTGGAAAGGGAGCACTAGCCCTGCCTGAAGGAGGATAATTCTGTTTCACAACAACTTTCAAGGTTTTGAAATTTGTTTTTGTTCTGCATTGGAATGAAAACAAAATGGTTGGAACATTTTTGTGAAGTGGAATTGTCACGCAAGCTGGTTTTGGATGGAAAAGCTCAAATTTTCAGTTCAGGTTTCTGTTTCCCTTGGATGAGAAGTGACCAGTGAGTCCTGGACCTCAGAAATCTTCTCAATGAAAATATCATCAGAACTGATACCACTCTGTGAAACATTTTGGCTTTGACAAAATTACATTTTGGTGAACATGTCCCGACCAGCTCTAGTGAGCACCTCTCCATGAAGAGAATATGCTGTTCTCTGGCTGTGATAAATGTCCAGAGATGACATTTCAAATAAGCCTCCTACTTAGCAAGGTTCTCATCTAAATTAGACTACCAATCTAAGAACATACGCTTGAATTTTTATTGCAGATGGAGTAGTTGATATATTTGGGCATAAAGCTTTTTGCCCAACTGCTCATTCTGGCTGACTTGGCTTGGAGCATACTTTCTTTCTCCATAAACTCTGGGTGACTGCCTTTATTGTGCCAATTTATTTTTTCAGTATATACAATCATAAGTGTTCTTAGTAATGTGTATTGTAGCATTGTGTAAAACATTCCAATGTACATGTTTCACAAGACCTCAGGTACTTTGATGGACATTGTTATACAACATCCAGCTTTTTATTAAATGAAAATTTCCTTTACTTCCAGGTATTCCCAGCCTTTACATGAAGAAATCGCCCTGCATAAGCATCTCAAGCACAAGAACATTGTGCAGTACTTAGGTTCCTTGAGTGAGAATAGTTTTATTAAGATATTCATGGAACAGGTGCCAGGGGGTAAGTGCTTTTTTAAAATATTTTTAAAATATAAAATTTTAGAATACTGTAACAATAGAGTAAATTTGTGTGAATGATATTTTAAAAATGTCCATGGCTATAAGCCACTTCTGTATGGAAATTGCACTAAGGCTGCATCTGGTAAAGTTGATGGTTTGAACAGACTAGGGAGTTGATTTGTATAGCTAATAGGAAAGGCTAGAATGACCTCACTGCACATTAAGCAGTGCGGGCTGTTGTCTGGCTTGTTGGAAAAAGATGTCTGCCCCTTTATGGGCTAGAGAGTCCGGGAGTGACTTTGAGGCAGCTGCAGACCAGGTCAGGGTGAGGACTCTGACCCATCCCCCACTGGTGACTGGCAGAGAGGAGGGATTATATAGGTCCATGTCAGTGCAGGAAAAGCCAGGATCTATGGGGCCCACCTCTCAGACTTGGGAGCTAATATGTTTTTGGCCGATTTTAAAGGGGGTGTTAGGATGGGTCTGGGAACCCTGCTAGGTATGGTGGGGAGGCAGCCGAGCTAATTGCTGGCGCCTCCTTATGTTACATGTCCAGTGCAGGTACCTCATAGTGAAGGGATACAGTGATCAGATAAAATGGATTGGTAAAGGATTTAAAGGTGGTATTCTTTAAAGGAGAGGAAAAGGAGATTCATGGCTCCTATGACTGGTATGTTAGGGAGCCAACTCCCTCCTCCCTTGTAGGCTCCCCTCAACCCTTGTTCAAGGAGCAGGGTTGGCTGGGGACCAGGATGGGTAAGAGGGCTGACGGAAGTCCCTGGGTATATATTGAAATGATTATGGAATTACCTGCACTGTACACTTTTATCTGCCGGGTACTCCCAGACATTTAAGAATAAAGTTGCGGCCTAATTAAACCATATCCAGTGTTGCCTGTGCTTCTTCCAGCATAGTTGGGCAATTGTTGCCAAGGTGCCTGGATCCAACTTGATCAGGCTTCAGAGTAGGGCATGGTATGGAGACAGCACTTGTTGCTGTGACAGATGAGTTCCTCCAGTATATAGACTGGGGAAACAATCCACAGTCATCCTCATAGACTTCTTCGAAGCATTCAGTATAGTTGATTGCCAAAGAGGCTGCAGGGATGCACTGAAATTACCTAGTGTATTTAGAGTCCTTCCTGCTAGGCCTCACCCAGCAGGTTGTGATGGGCAATTATTCTTTCTATTCATCACTTGAGAAATCCCACAGATCAGTCATGCTACCATCTCAGTCATCTGTATAAAACCATGTGGGGAGCAGGTTTGTTGTCTGAAGTGTCAGCAATGTGCAGACAATACCCAGTTGTACACCACCGTCGTATGAGATGTGGCCACCACCAACTCAGAGCTTTTTCAAATGCCCAGGGGGGATGAAGAATCTAGATGAAGAGCAGCTGCCTGAAACTGAATATAGGCAAGACAAAAGTGATGCTGATAGGAAAAAGGAAGTGGTTGGAAGACCTTTCCTTCTATCATCTTTGATTGAAGGCATTGCTGATTTTTTTTTAAAGTCAAGGATCTCTTAATTCTCAGTGTATGTGGAGGCCCTAATTGCCACGTCTGCAAAAAATACACATTTCTATCTGTGGCTAGCTACAAGACTGCACCCCATCCTATTAAGCACAGACCTGGCTGTAGTAATCCACATATTCATGACCTGTAGGCTCAGTTAATTGCAACTCATATCTAGGAATGATTCCTTACATCTTTCAAAAGCTTCACCTAGTAGAGATTGTAGAAACTTGTCTGCTGAGCAGTACAGATCACTGTGAACAAACCACCCCAGTGCTCTGTTTTTTTCACAGGCTCCTGAATGAATACAAAGTCTAGGTCAAGGTCTCTATTTTAATATAAATTCTGCATAGTATTGGCCGTAGCTATCTGAGAGAGCACCTCTCCTTCTATGACCATGACCTCCATTAGCAGTTACGTTCCACTGTTGGGAAAAGGTGGTAAATGGATGGAGGAGATAGAATCTTCATGGAAGCCCAACCTGGACTATGGAACTCACTCCTACATGAAACTAGCAGCTAGAACTAAATACAAAATCTATCCCTTGAATTAACCTTTTCTACAAAATCTCTCCACACATACTTAGACACACTTTGTAGAGGAGCGGCCTCACCCCTGCAGCGCCTCCTGCTGGTCGTCTGGGGAATCAGCTCATCCAGCGTCCTGGAGCGCCCCCTGCAGGCCGGTGATCCGCCTGTCCTCTGGCCCCCATGTCCCTCCCGGACCCAGGTGCCCTTATATCTGGGGTGCTGCCCCCTGGCAGTACATCCCTCAGTACTAGGGTCTCCCCTCACCAGGGAACCCCCACCCACTATCCCTACCTCGCCTCAGGATAAAGCCACTGCTAGTCACCAACTAGCCCCCGCTCCCTGGGGCAGGCTGCAGTATAGGCCACTCATCACTGGCAAGGTTGGGTTTGGACCTGCTACCTTGGCCTACCTTTGGGCTGCCCTCTGCAACCCCCAGTACCCCTTGGCCTCCTACCAGGCCGCAGCCTGGGGCTATCCAGGCTGGAGCTCCTCAGCCTTTCCCCAGCCCTGCTCCACTACAGGTACCCTATGTCTAGCTCCCTGTAGCCAGGCCCTTCTCTCCCTGAATGCAGAGAGAGACTCCTGGGTTCCTGGCTCCCAGCCTCTTATATAGGGACAGCCGAGGCCTGATTGGGGCGCGGCCCAGCTGTGGCTACTTCCCCAATCAGCCCAGTAGCTTTTCCAGCTGCAGCCCTCTGCCAGGGCTGTTTTAAGCCCTTCCCGGCAGGAGCGGGGTAGCCATCCCATTACACACTTCCTTCATGTTTCCTTTCAGTTTGCTTCTCTGTAGGCAAAGAAATGTGACTTTGATTAGCACTATACTAAATGGCGTGGGACCTGCTTACTTGAAAGACCACATCTCTCCCTAGGCCATATTGCTCCAGCTATGGTTGGCGGAGCTGTTCAAATTGGATTCCTCCTGGTTTAACAAAGAAGGGGGAGACTGATTGTAAAGCATTCTACATGAGGGGCCTGTAGTTATGGAACAAGTTTCCACACTCTTGGTCTGGGAATGTTGACCTGGAAGTGCATACTTCAAGGCCTGTCCTTTTGCCCAGGTATTTGAAGGGTGTAGAGTTTTATGGGACGATTTTTTATCAGGGCAGAGGTGGGACAGAGTTTTGGTGGGGAAAGTTCACCAACTGTGCTGTGTCAGGGGTTGAGGCTTGATTTTTTTCCTGAGAGTTCAGTGCTGGTTTTGAGTTTGTTTGGCATTATTTAAAAGCAACAACACTGAGTACTGTTTAGCCAATGATCATCATGAATGAAAAGAAATACAGATTTTTTAAAAAGTTTGATTATAGATAAATGTAAGAATGTTCGGTGTTATGGAGGATGTCTACATTTTAGTAAAGGTGTATTCTGTTCCTGGTAGTGTGGTTACATTTATTACTTGACACAAGCTAAGGCCAGAAAGAACAATCTCTGAGCTAAGTTTACTCTGTTTTTTCCCGCCCCAAAAAAATTTATAGGCAGCCTTTCTGCTCTTCTGCGTTCAAAATGGGGACCACTAAAAGATAACGAGCAGACAATTGGTTTTTACACCAAGCAGATTCTTGAAGGATTAAAATACCTCCATGATAATCAGATAGTGCATCGAGACATAAAGGTGAGAAGGTGCTATGAATCACAGTCATGGGTTCATTTAACAGGGAAAAGTCAAATAAAAAATACTCTGTGGAAAGTTGGGAAAGAGTTATAGAGGGTTGGGAGGAAAGAAGGAACTTCCACAATGAGATTCTTCATGCAGTCCTGACAATGGGAAATCATTTTTCTGAAAAAGTTGGAAGAATCTTGTGAATCTTTGGTGTTTCTTTCCTCTATCAGTATTCTTTACGGAAATTCTGTAGATGGGGCAGGATACACAAGTCCTGATGTTTCATTTTAGAGAGGGAGCACCTTAAAATGGAACTGTAGAAGGCAGCAACAATGATTCTCTCCCCTTCCCCCCTGCCTTAAATATCCCTTTAGAGTAATTATTGTGTATAAAAGAATGCGCTTTGAAAATGTGTGCTGCAAGTTGTCTTACATTAACAGTCACTAGAGAAAAATAATTGGTCTAAATGTTCTGTCCTTCAGGGTGATAACGTGCTTATCAACACATACAGTGGAGTTCTAAAGATTTCAGACTTTGGCACATCAAAGAGACTTGCGGGGATCAATCCGTGTACTGAAACTTTCACTGGTATGTTTCTAGTTTACAGTGTCTTCCAATTTGAAAGCAAAAGAAGAATAGTTATGAATGCAGGGTCAGATCCTGCAGCGGCTTCACATGCAGAACTTCCATGGACTTCAAATCAATGTATATAGTAGCTGGAGGAATGGGCTTGTTTTACTTGCTTAATCTTAAATTATAAACTTTATCTTAGTGAGTTGAATTGTATGTGCTGGTAGAGAGGAATGCCATTGCTGACATTACTTGAGAGATTCAAATCCTCCTAGGCAAGATAGGCCTCTTTTCCCCAGGTTCCTGGTTATCATTCTTGTGCACACAGTTTTTAATCTTGCTGCCTCACTGATCCAAAAGTAACTTTTCCTTTGTTTGCTTAATCTGCCTAACTCCACCTCAAGAATTTGTCCTTAATTTGATCTTCCTCCTGCTTGAAAACCTAATTCAAACTTATTGAACTGTGGGTATTTTATTTATATATATATATATATATATATATATATATATATATATAAAATTAATAATCACTTTTCAATGTGTGTATTTCAATTCCCTCTCTCAGTGTTTGCTAAATTCTTGCTCTCTGAATTTGAGAGTGCAGAATGCTATGGTTAAATGGCTCTTTCACTCCAAGAAGTAGAATCCTATCACCTCACTAATCAGTTCCTTTCCATCTCTGAATCCAATTCAAAATTGCCCTCCTAATTTTTTCTGTTGGCATATAATGTGACTATGTGAAAATAGGACCTGATCCAAAGCCCACTGAAGTCCATTGAGTTTCAGCATTGACTTTGGGGGACTTCAGATCAGATCAGTAGCAAACATCATTCACTTTTGGCCTTAACTAAAAGTATTCTTTTGAAATCTATGAGGATAATTTTTTTAAGTGACTAACATTCCTCCCTGCCCATCCGCATTGTTCCCCTGTCCTTCTTAGCTGTCTCCCTCATCATCTGAGTTTTAAATTTAAAAAGGTGTGTTTTTAATCAGGTACCCTTCAGTATATGGCACCAGAAATAATAGACAAAGGGCCACGAGGCTATGGAAAAGCTGCCGACATCTGGTCTTTGGGGTGCACCATCATTGAAATGGCCACAGGGAAGCCTCCATTTTATGAACTGGGAGAGCCACAGGCAGCTATGTTTAAGGTAAGACCTCTTTCTCAGACCGTTCTGTTCAGGTCCATTGTTTTTTGTAAACAAAGGAAATCTTATGACTGTATTAAAAGACAGAGATTGGGAGAACAGCAAGGATAAGATAAAGAAAATGCCTCTTTAATGAGCATATTAGAACAAATGTGTTATCTGATGTGATTCAATTGAGGGGGAGTGCTGTATTGTTTTGAAGAAGACCGAAATGGAGCAACAAAAGGCTGTTCACAAATCTGTTACATTTTTTTTTATGTCTATTCCATTTTAACATGGTGAGCCAGTGAGCAGTGCATCCTCTTTCTGTGAGACCCTCTTTGGGAGCAAGAGAATTTTTCAGATATTCTAGTAAAATGCAGGTCATTAATGGTGATTTTGTTTCATTGATTTAGTCTGTATCAAAAGCAGATAGCAACATTTATGAGAAAAGACTTCTGGTTTCTCTTCGTTTACTCTTTCATCTCTCTCAGGTGGGAATGTTTAAAATACACCCAGAGATTCCTGAATCCATGTCAGCAGAGGCCAAAGCCTTCATACTGCGTTGCTTTGAACCAGACCCTGACAAGCGAACTTTTGCTAATGAACTACTTGTAGATGAGTTTTTAAAGATTTCAAGCAAGAAGAGAAAATCCCAAACAAAACTCTCAGGTAATTGTATCACTGAGATGTATCTGGTAGAGTTTTACCTCATTAAAGAGACTGTTTCCTATAACCATAGGTCATAACTTCTGAGACTAAAGCAATGTATCCTCTGTCTTGATGAATATTCAGCAGTAAACCTCTATTTATGACCTATGGAAGCAGAACAGATCTATAACAGGGGACTGGACTAGAAGACCTCTCAAGGTCCCTTCCAATCCTATGATTCTATAAGAGCATAATTTTATCACCACTTGTATTGAAATGTTCCAGATAAAGTATTTTATATAGTTTTGGAAAGTCCTTAGAAATGTTCTAATTTAAAACATACTTGTACAACCGATTAATAAGCAACATTTGTTGATTACAAAGCAAAAATAGTTTAATATAAAAGACTGCAAAATTCGTTGAAAGCTTTGATTTCTATGACAGGCATTAAAACAAACTGAGATTCATTTTTTCTAAGGGTTACCATTGCTAGAAATATTAAGAGGTTTGAAATTTACTTTAAACTTAAACTGAATAGAAGAATCTTCTTACTTTAGTTACTATATACAAAGTTATTACACAGATTATACCACTGGCTTTGGTTTTTGTTTTAAATTGTGGAGCACAAGTGGTTTCTTTGACAGCATAAGTGATGTGTTTATTTAAATGTGGAAAAAATGCCTGCTGCATTTAAGAAAACATTTTTATCAAGATACCTAAAATAAAGAAGAAATGTTAGATCACCATGTTAACTTGTTTGGAGAAAAAAAACAAATAAAAATAGATTAAATTCCAATTTCTCTTTTCAATTGAAATCAGAGACTGATTAGATAAATGACAGTCTAGATATTGTTAGCATGCACAGTACAACTGAGAGGAAAGAATTTATTACCTACACTATATTTGCTCAGTTAAATTTACCATATGATGAATATTTTTGTTTGCTTTTCCTCCCACAGCTCTTTCAGCTAACTCAAATGGTGAGTTTTAATATTCTAAATTTTTTCCTCAAAACGTGTAACTATGTTGATAGAACGAAAATCATTTACTCACTCTGCGGTAAATTACCACACCTAAAAACTGCACAGATGAGATAATTGGACACAATTATCAAACCAAACAGTCTATCATTCTTAGGAAGCCATAACCTGATCACATAGGTTTAAAGTACTGTATATCAGGGGTTCTCAACCTTTTTCTCTCTGAGGCCCCCCTCGACATGCTATAAAAACTCCAGGGCCCAGCGGGGGCCGAGGGGTGTGTGTCTCAGGGCCAGGGCCTGGGGCATAAGCATAGTTTGACTTCTATTTTTAGGGCAGGGGGGGAAAGGGTCCAGTGGGGCTCCAGCCATCTCCGCAGGCAGGGTCCAGGGAGGGAGCGCTACTTCCACTCCTTGACTTATCTCAGCAGGCCACCCAGCCTGTCTGGGTTGGGGGGGGTGGGGCAATCAACCAAAAATTATAACTCAAAGGTGTGGGGCTTCGCTCAAAAAGTTTGAAAACAGGTTAGGGTGCAGGGAGGGGGTAGCTAGGGCTCTGTGCGGGCAGGGGGTAGCTCAGGGTGCAGGGAGAGCGTAGCTGAGGGTGTAGGGAGAAGGGTATTAGGGGCTGTGTGCTGGGAGGACTCCCCTGCGGTCCCTATTCCCTGAGGGCTCTGCCAGCCACGGAGCCAGGTCTCCCTGCCCAGCAGCTCTTACCGGCTGCATGAGCGAAGGGGGCTGGGAGCTGAGAAGCAGTTTCAACGTGGGTCACCAGTAGGAGAGGAGGAAATGCTGCTGCTGCCTGCTCCATGGCACCAGCCAGAGCAGCAGCTGCCCCACATTGTCCGGCTCCTGCTTCCCACCTCCGACCTGGCCAGGTGGTGGGGAGAGGAGGTGGGGGGAAGTGTGGAGCTGGCCCCGAGACTGCAGGGCTCTGTGGATCGGGGCTTCAGCCCCACGCCTCCTGGCTTCAGCCCCGCAGCCCACTTGAAAGGTCTCGCGGACCCCCAGGGTTGAGAACCGCTGCTGTATATAATCAGGTTAGGTTACGGTTTGACAGGGCAGGTGGCTAATATCTTGCCTATCATGGGCTTTGTTGTTTATAGTAACAGTTCCAGTCGAAATGGTGCATGGCACCTGAAACAGCAAGGTGTCAAAGGGACTTTTGCTTGGAATAGTAGTCTTTGTCTCCATTTTTAATCATTTTTTCAATTACCTAAACTCTGAGATGCCATATAAGAATTTGAATAGGGTGACCAGATGTCCCGATTTTATAGGGACAGTCCCGATATTTGGGGCTTTGTCTGATATAGGCACCCATTTCCCCCGATCCCGATTTTTCACACTTGCTGTCTGGTCACCCTAAGTTTGAATGAGAATTCAGAACCTTCTTGCCGCAACAGCAAGTGTGCTGTTTATAGAAGAAGCTAACCCAGAGTTAACTTGCATGTGTCACACTTTTTTGTCCAAAAAAACCAACCCCGGGTTATCTTCCAAATTCACCTAGGGTGAAATTTAGCTTAGTATAGCGGGCTTGTGTGAAGGGCCTAGCACAGGGGCGGGCAAATTTTTTGGGCCAAGGGCCACATCTAGGTGGGGAAATTGTATGCAGGGCCGGGGCAGGGGGTTGGGGTGTGGGAGGGGGTGCGGTGTGCAGGAAGGGGCTCAGGGCAGGGGTGCAGGAGGGGTGCAGGTGTATGAGGGGGCTCAGGGAAGGGGGTTGGGGTGCAGGAGGGTGTGGGGTGCGGCAGAGGGCTGGGGTGCAGGAGGGGTGTGAGGTGCAGGCAGGGGGCTTAGGGCAGGGAGTTGGGGGCAGGGTGCGGGAGGGGTTCGGGGTACAGTAGGAGGCTCAGGGCAGGGGGTTGGCGTGCACGGGTGCAGGGTGCAGCATGGGGCTCAGCAGGGGGTTGGGGTGCAGGAGGTGTGTGAGGGAGCTCAGGGCAGGGAGTTGGGGTGCAAGGTGCAGGCAGGGGGCTCAGGGCAGGAAGTTGGGGGCGGGGTGCAGGGAGGGGTTCGGGCTCCGGGGTGGCAGCAGTGCGTACCAGGGCCAGGGCAGGCTCCCTGCCTGCCTGCCCTGTCCCCGGCCCCGCGCCGCTCCAGGCCCCTGGGGGTGGGGGGGCGGAGGGCTCCACGTGCGCTGTCCTTGCTGTGCCTCAAGGTACCTCCCCCGAAGCTCCCATTGGCCACGTTTCCCTGTTCCCGGCCAATGGGAGCTGCGGGGGGCGGTGCCTGGAGGCAAGAGCAACGCACGGAGCCCTCTGCCCCCCCCCCGCCCCACCCGGGGGCCACAGGGGCGTGGTGCCAGCCGCTTCTAGAGAGCAGTGCAGGGCCCGCGGCCCCACAGGGGGCAATCCTGCAGGCTGGATCCAAAGCCCTGAGGCGCCGGATCTGGCCGGCAGGTTGTAGTTTGCCCACCCCTGGCCTAGCACCACTTAAGCTTGAAATTGTTCCCATTGAAGTCAATGGGACTTTTGCCATTGACTTCAAAGAGAGAAGGATTGTGCCCCTAATGTAAGGCTTAAATTGTTGCAAGGGTTTTGGGCAGACCCTCTGTGCTGCGATATAATACTCTGAGAGAATGCTTAGAGGTGCTCTGGAATGAATGTATACATAAGCACTGTAGCTCTGGAGTTTATTATATCTTAACTTTGTAAAGTCCAAAATGCCCAGTAAGTTGAGATGGTCCCAGGTCTCTAAGAACTGTTCATCTAAAATACGTTATGACTCCTTCCAGTAGCTGAGAGCTCTTTTCAAGTAACATCTTAAAATGCTTTTATTTTATTTTTATATATATATATATATAATAACTGAGGTGGGAGGTTGGAGTTTACCTTTTCTGCCTCATCTTAAAAGAATAACTTTCTTTTCAGAATTAAGGTATAGCCATTGTAGCTTAGACCATTTGTGATAGTTTTGAAACACTAATTTTCTGATTGTTCCTTCATGAGTAGAATACCTTCGGAGCATATCTTTGCCTGTTCCTGTTCTGGTAGAAGATACAAGCAGTAGCAGTGAATATGGCTCTGTTTCACCTGACACAGACTTAAAAATTGATCCATTCTCTTTCAAATCAAGAGCCAAATCGTGTGGAGAAAAAGATGCAAAAGGAATCCAGTCCCTTTTTCTGAGGTAAGAGCTATGTTGTCTTCATGTTGCTTCACGAATTAGGAATGTAGTTTTTTTGTTTTTTTTAAATGTTAATTTTCATCATGTAAACTTTCAGCATCCCAGATGAGAATTTTGAGGATCATAGTGCTCCTCCTTCACCTGAAGAGAAAGATTCTGGGTTCTTCATGCTAAAAAAGGACAGTGAACGGAGAGCCACTCTCCACAGAATATTAACAGAGGACCAAGAGAAGGTGGTGAGGAACTTAATGGAAGCCTTAGCTCAGGTAAAATAACTTGCAGGCAGACAAAAATAGCATGTAATTTTGCAGGTTTCCGGTAAGCGTGTACATGCATATGTGTAAATATATATATTAAACCAGGTGTCAGGCACAAAGTTGACAATCTATAGGTGGCTGATATAATGTAGGACTTGAGAGAGTGCAATTGTATTGACGATAAAAATATGCACCAAAATTATATTTGTGTTGCCGTACATTTGTATTTTACCTTATTCATAACTACTGCCTCTGTGCGGACAGATATCAACTAGTTGAACAATAGAAGAAAATATATGAACATTTTAATGAAATTTCATTTTTGCCAACATTTTTTTCTAACAGAACTAATAAAGGATGATGACTTAATATATGTAATGATCAGTCTAATCAACTCCAAAAGTGTAAGCCAGGGATATTCAACCTGTGGCTCTAGAGTTACATGTGTCTCTTTTGGAATTCATGCATCTGGCTGGTTCCTTTGCCCAAGTTGGTCTCATGTCAGACTATAGCAAGTAAAATAGACTAGACACATCCCTGTCCTTTCCAGCTGCTATGAAAAGGAGCAATTGAAAGAACAGCCAGCCCCATCCCTCACAGCAGTTAGGAGTGGAGGTGGAGGGAGAGAGAAGAGAGTGTCAGGTGGAGCTGCAGAAAGCCACACAATAATAACGCATTACCTCCTGACACTACTCTGGATGATTCATTCTGACATCAGTACAGGAGGATGTAAAATAATCAACAATTCTTCATCACACTGCGAATGTTGCAACACTGTAGTCAGATGATGTGATTTTTGTCATTGTTTTTGCAGTCTGTAACTGCATTTCATTCTCAAGGCTGAGTATCTTAGCTCTAAATCATGCTTTGTATGTAAAATATGGTCCATGGTATTTAGGTTTTAAAAAAAGGTCTGATCAAGAAATTATGGTTCAAATTTAAAAGTCTGATTTGTTTGGTAAACCTTTCTAAAGGTACCTAGCACTATTGCTGTGGATAGAAACTGTTGCCATAACAATAGAATGAGGTTATCTAGTTCTTGTAGAATCAGTCATTGAAATAGTGGTAGAGAAGGGTTAAAAACTGGAGGAAGTAAAACAGATGTGTCCCAAAACCTCTATTTGTTGAAGTGCTGCTATAACAGATATAACTATCAGTGCATGTGTCAATGGAACAATGTAAATAAATGGAAGAGGACGAAACTGAATTATTTTATATACAGAGAAATTCCTGAGGCTTGACATAATCATGACAGAAGAATGGAAAAAATAGCAGGAAGCAAAAAGCAACGTGCTCTTCTGCTTCAGAAATCAGTGTTAGGTATCTCTGCAAATATTTATCTGACATTAATCAAAATAACTCTCTGTAATATTATGTGAGTAACTAAAATTTTTCCCCTTGAGTTTATTTTAATGACTTGTGATATTTTCATATTTTTTCCCCACAATTGTAATTCAGATTTAATTTCAGCTGGCATAACTGAAAGTTATAAAAAAAAAAAAAAACCCTCTGACCCCATACCTATTGCTTTCTGTAGTATTCTCCAAAAATTACCTTTCAAGCATTTTGGTATATTCTTAGCTGACAGAAGCTTTAACATAAAGTAGAGATTTCAGAAATGTGAGCACATATGTGAATGAGACGGATCATTGAGTGCATTCACAGTATGTTGATAGTAGTCTGTGAAAAATTCAGGCCATATGTAAGTGTAGCTATAGTGTGAAAATTCCATATTGGGGTGAACCTTCTGCTTGGAGTTAAGCACTCAGGATGAAATTCACCCCTTACAAAGCCCTCTGCATTAAGGAAGAACCACTTAAGCCCTACTTTAAGGCCTAAATTAGGACTTCACCTTGTAGTGGCCCTCAGCAGAGGATAAATTTCACTCTCTGGACCTAAAAGTTTTAATAATAGTGAGATATGCATTTCTCCATACATCTTGCTGAAATATATTACTTGCACAAAATAAATGAGTGGCAATGTGCAGCATATACTTTTTGGTAATTAAAGGAACGTCTGTTTTAGAGGTAAATTTTCTGGAATATAGAGGGGGCAAAGGTTATTTATCGTGCATCAACTCATATTGGTTAAAACCATTGGATATAAAATTTAAGATATGTGCTTTAGGCTGAATTTGTTCCTTTTTGTTCCTCTAACAGGGAGCTGAAGAACCCAAACTAAAATGGGAGCACATCGCAACTCTCGTTGCCAGCCTCAGAGAATTTGTAAGGTCAACTGATCGCAAAATCATTGCGACCACTCTTTCGAAACTGAAACTGGAATTAGACTTTGACAGTCACGGTATTAGTCAAGTCCAGTTGGTGCTATTTGGTTTTCAAGATGCTGTAAGTAGACACTTTCAGAAGTTTTGCTGTATGAAGTCTCAGTTAAAAGGCCAAATTAAAGACTGGCATAAGCTGATGAAAATTCATTGACCTCAGCCCAGAGTTACCCAAATGAGAACACTTGAGGGCTCCAGTTCTAATAATAACAATTGGAACCTTCCGCCCACGGTCAGCTTTTGGCTTGGCTTCCATGCGATCCTTTGGGCAGCAAGTATGTCCTGACCGCAATCACTATCTCCCGCCCCCCAGATCTATGCGTCTTCACAGATAAACAGCAGGAGGGTCCAGCATGCTTCTGAAAATATTACACCATATTCCTCAAGTAGGAAAGCCTCAAAAAATGTAATGGTTGGGGGTTTTTGGGTAAATAAATACAAAATTGTGCTGCATGTATACAGATCTCTTGGACTTGACTGAGCTAAGAAATTAATGCATTTAAAAAATCCCAACAAACTAAACCATACCTAGTTTATAATATTGCCGTTGTATTCGTGTCCTGATGCAAGAGATCCAGTAGCAAAATTTGGCCAAATCTGAGTTGTAAACCTTTACCCCAAACTATGATGAAATGGCTATTTTTTTTATATGCCAGTAGCTAATGTAATACTGGCAATCCCCACAATGATAAATAGGACACAGAAATGGAGTCCCTTTAAATAGCCATCTTATTAAAAAGCAGTATTGCTCTCCCAGAGCCTGCTTTAAATGTTATTACAAATTCTCTGTTAACACTTGTTTTAAAGGGGCAAAAGTTATCTTGTTTCGTTCAGGGCTGAATAACTGATATTGGGAGAATTTGACTTTGTGCCCTGGCTGGATCCATGAGGTTAAAATGACATAAAGACAAAAGAAGGGCACTCAAGGTGATGCCCCCAGGAACATTTTAAATCTAGGGCTCTCCAAAAGTAGAGAGACTATTTGAAAAGGTTGCCTGGTCTTGTACATGGCGTAAGTGAGCACAGAATTATATACCACTTCCCCAGAAGGCCAGCATAGAAAATAAAGCAATTGTAGGAAGGTTTCCTGCCTCCCTCATGGAGTTTTTCACCTTGAATGTCCTCCTCCTGCCCTCTGTTCTGTTTAGTCTTGCAATACATCATGGATCAAACCCGGGCTGCAGCATTAATAATGCACAACAAAGTCAAACCTTCCATATCAGATATTCAATCCAATACAAAGCAGGAGGCCCTTTGCCCCTTTAAATCTAAGCCATGATCATATGAATGGAATGAAAAAAATCTCTGAATGTTTGATAAATTGCAGTACACCGCTGACTCATTCCCTTTGTATAAAATGCCTAATGATGTCACAAGCATGAAATAGCACAATTCAGAATACTTGAACTCCATTAATGTGCACAATAATGGGTACAGCAGAACAGCTACCTCACAATTGTCATGGCATTGGTTGTGGTAACTCCAGATGCATGTACATTATCTTATTTCCAATTTGAACACCACCTTGTTCATACAGTCCTCTTTTCCACCTTGTACTCAGTCCCATAGTAAATTTACCAGATTACCCAAATCTTGGATTGAAAGCCCACTGACCTGAGGAAGTTCTGTAAAATCTGTCATTGGGTAAAAGATCATGAACTGGCCTGCTGAAGAGGCCATACAAAGAATGTAAACAGAAGGCTTTAAACAAAATAGTCCTGGATCCTACGAAGAAGAGTCCCAGTGAGGAAGCAGGGGTTTATTGGGAATTTCTCTTTCCCGGTGGAGAGTAACAAAGCAGTAGATACACATCCTCCACTGCAACTCTCAGAGATTGAGGTAGAAGTTCGGATAGAAGCAGCTTTGTATCACTTTATTGGTGAAGGCAAATGGCCGAGAATCACTATTTAAAGCAATTGGGATGTTTTGGGAGAAGAATCTGGCTGGCTATGCGATCCCAATCAGAAAGAGTTCTGCAATTTTAGTATCCTGAAAACTGACATTACAGAAAACAGGACACACGTGTGTGAGAACAGGAACCATTCTAGAGATATCAGAATGGGTGGCACTTAATGTCTGTATGGTAAGTGTCAGCGTTTGTTTCCATACAGTGACTCTTTCGGTAGGAGTTTTTTGTCCCATTATATATCTTTGGGTTACAAGGCAAACCTCCCAATGACAGTATTTCAGCATCCCCGACACAGGCCTCTCTTCTGTCACTTTCTTCTCTTCCAAATACAGTGCTTATTTTAGGACAGGCCTCTTCCATTTCCTGGGAACAGGAAATAGTTAAAACAGGAACTTTTTGAATCCAGGTCCCAATGTTGTAGGGGACCTAGATAAAGCATTGAAGTCAGTGGGAGCTGTGTAGCCTCAGACCTCTATCACAGAAAAACAGCTTAAATTGAGATATCACACTCTTCTCTAATATCAGGATATTGCTAAAAATGGGGTAAATTATCTCCTTTATTCTCAGGACGCATGGGTAATAAGGGCTGATAGTCAGGATATCCTGATCAAGGCACTGGCGAAAAAAAGTTTTGTTTTGTATTCTAAAGTGCTTAGTCATACTACTGTGGATGTTTGTTCCTTGACAAAGTCACATTATGCCTCTTCGGTGCGGAAAACAGCTTGAACTTTGTGCTCATTAAAGGCTCAATCCTGCAAGGTGCTGAATACTTCCAGGCAGGTGTTGAGCAGCCTCAATTTTCATAACGTCAATACACCTCTCAGGAGGTGCTCAACACCTTGCCTGACTGGTTTCTGAACCCTGTGGTTGGGCTTATTCAGCAGCATAGCATTCTTCTTATGATATACATTCAGCTTGCTAGCAATTCTCTTACAACATGACATACTGCCATCTAGTGGCCATTGTAATAAAGAAATGAGAATAGATTTTACAGTTGTCTTTGGGCAATAATAGAACACATCTTCATTTGAACTTCCATCCATCACCCAAAAACATCATCATCTTTGTGACATCACTGTTATTTCCTACAAGAAGATTATGACAATCTTCAGAAGAGAGAAATAAGCTGATCCTGTTTTCATGAAGTGCTTTCAAAATAAAACCCGAGGAAAAGACATAGAAAATATCCTATTAGTCCCCACAGAGGAAATTTTTCTATGAGGCATTTATGGATCTTTATTAGAATGAACTTCTAAATGTAATTTAATTTGTCTTGCTGAAAAGTTTTGAGTCCTGCTCCCTTATATATCCTACTGCTGTTGGTTTCACCTGTCAGCTTTTCCTGTATAGCCCTGGTGGCCTAGTTCGAGAGCCAACTTGTGAAACCTAGTGGCTGCTGTTGCTGTCAACTTTGCCTAGGTGTCCTTGTAAAGTTTTTTGAATAATCCACCACCCCATCATACCCTGGCTGTTTCCTTTCTCGGCTCACTTCCAGCCCTTTGAGAGTTTGAAAGGAACAGCCTCAGAAAAATATATTTTGATAAGCAGGGACGGCTCCAGGCACTAGCCTGGCAAGCAGGTGCTTGGGGCGGCCGCTCCGGAGAGGGGCGGCACGTCCAGCTATTCGGCGGCAATTCGGCGGAAGGTCCCTCACTCTGGCTCGGAGCGAAGGACCTTCCTCCGAATTGCTGCCGCAGATCTCGATCATTTTGGGCTGCTTGGGGCGGCCAAAACCCTGGAGCCGGCCCTGTTGATAAGTTACAGAGAACTAAGAGTGTAGTTGAGAATGAAGTTTTGAAGGCAACACTGCAGGAATACACAGATAGGACAGTACCATGCCAGTAGGTATGGAAGAGGCTATAATTTCATTAGCCACCACCTCTAAATCAGCAGGGTTATACTGGGCCAAAAAATAGGAGGAAAGGGGCAATGGAAAGGAATCTAAAATAATTTTTAACTTGTTACAGATATTTTTAAATTTCAGAGAAAACCCACATCCTCTTTCCTTCCCAAACCAGACTAGAAGCAATAAAAGAATTAGCAAAATTCCATTTAAGTAAACTAGTATTAAATTGCTCCTTTTCTTATTCAAGTGGGAAGAGCCTCACACTGTTTTTTGAAGAGGTTGCACCCATCTTTATTTTAAAATAGACAACTGTATTACAGTCTTCCCAACCGAAGCAATCAAAAATCATGAGTCAGCACTCTTCTCCCCCCCCTCCCCCAATCACGAGATTGGCTTAAAAGTCATGAGATTTTTTTTTTTTTTTTAAAGGGTTATTTTTATTTGCCCTGTGGTGCTGAAGCATTCAGGGCTCGCATTTTTAAGCTTTTCTCCACAACCCTGAGGGCTAAAATCTTACCTTTTTTAAAATGAAGGCTAAGATTCTCATGCAACCACTTGACGCTAGGAGCTAAGACTTTATGAAAAATACAAATGACACAAGACTTGCAACAATATTGCAAAAGTTGGAAACACTGCTATTATATTTTCTTGTCTAATGACACCATGAAGTTACTTAAAGAAAACACTGTTTTTAATGCAGTGTAGCTGAGCTTAATATCATATCAGCTGTGTGCAGCTTTGGGGATAAAATGATTTCTGAACTGCATTCTCGGTCATCAGGTCAATAAAGTTTTACGAAATCACCACATCAAGCCACACTGGATGTTTGCCTTGGACAGCATAATTCGAAAAGCTGTGCAGACTGCTATTACTATTCTGATCCCAGGTGAGTCACTATGTTACACAGCAAACATTTCATCTCTGATTGCTTAAAATGTTTTTAATTGTGCTGTGATCATGATGCTTCATGAAAGCTTTTGAAACTTGCAATGACCTCCTTTTGTCTTTGTTGACATGCAATAGCTGTTTCACAAACCAAGTATTCATAGGTGAGTTGTCACAGCTATTTTGGAGTGCACCTTTCCAGAATGCATAATATAATAAGTGACAAATGGGTGACCAATAGTAGACTTACTGGTGCATTTAGAGGGCCAGATTTTTCAGGTACTCAGCATCCACACATGGGATATGAAAGAGAGCTCAAAAGAGCTCAGCACCCAACATACTTAGCTCTTTTGAATATGTGCTCTGAGGTACAGACTGTTGGCCACCCAAGAAGTGTAACAATAACTTGTGTGGCTCCACTGGCCAAAAACTCTCTCTAGGGGTAGTAGCCAGACATTCTTCCCTGCTACAGCTAGAAGGCTTCTGTTGTGTGTGAGTTGGCGCGGAGAAGGATTCCATGTTAAAGAAACGCTAACCCATTTTGTTTCCAGTCTGCCACACCCACTGTGCTGCTTTCCTCCATTGAAAACAGTGGAACTTTAGAATGAACCTGCTGCATTCAGCAGTACGGCAGGTGCATTCTTATTGGGCGTACTAAATTTGCAGCATTCAAGTGGTTAATAGGGACTGGCAATTTTCCTTGCAATTGCTATAGGGTATAAATTGTCCTTTTATAGAGCTATTCCACAAGGCCTTTGGACTACTAAAATTCTACTTGAGCCCTACTGTGTGGGCAGGGCTGGCTCCAGGCACCAGTGCAGCAAGCAGGTGCTTGGGGCGGCCAACGGAAAGGGGCAGCACGTCCGGCTCTTCGGCGGCAAGTCCCTCAGTCCATCTCGGAGGGAAGGACCTGCCGCCGAAGAATGAAGTGGCGGCGGAAGTGCCGCCGATCGCGCCTTTTTTTTTTTTTTTTTCTCGCCACTTAGGGCGGCAAAAATGCTGGAGCCGGCCCTGTGTGTGGGCCATTTTTACAGGGGTAAATGTCACACATCACAAATATGGTTTTGGGGAGAAACATAGGTCTGTAGTAATGACAGTGACTAGAGAAGTGTGAATGTTTCTTTGCAACGTTTTTTGCAAGCTTAACTGCCACGCATGGTGCATTTTTCTTGGTATTAATGGTGGGGGTTTCAAAAAGCGCTCTGTGTTGACCTAAATTCTGCTCCCACTGAAGTCAATTCCAATTCACTTCAATGTGAGAAGAGTCAGGCCACCACTCAGTGCTTTTGAAAACTCCCATCCTAAAGTCCTAAGCATTTAAGGTCCTTCCTGTTTTGCGTAGCTAACTTCAGTGTAAATGATAAGTAGGCTGTGAAGAATTTGATTTTTTTAAAATTAATTTTGACAGAAATATCAATGTTTATTTTTAAGCTTTTTTTTTTTATATTTTCAGGTTTTTGGAAATTATGGGGGGGGGCAGACAATCAGAGGTCAGACAATAATTATTTAATGGCAGGAGACATTGAGATTTTAAAAGTTAAGCTGTTAAAACAAATCATCAATATCATGTGTCAAAATATAAAAAGTAAATATTCTTAACTTAAATTCTCAAGCAACATTTTTCTTACTTTGCCTATCTGTACATTTCAGTTATCTATAGAAATATTTTCTCATCATTTTGTGTGTGTTGGTGAAATGGATATTTATCAACATTTGCCAGTTAAAATCTAATTTCTAATAATTTATCAATAAATTGTTTATTTGATACTTCCAAGTTACATTGTATGTCTGATTTTAGTTTTACTAGAATGCTGAAAATTCCACAGGAGTTTTTATTACTGCTTATTCTTTATTTGTAACCAAAAACTACATACTGGGAGCTATTCAAAGAGGAGGAGGAGGAGTTATTAGATCTTGTTTACAAGACTAATAAATTGTTGTCCTTTAGTGTAGCATAATAGTTTAACTGGAATCCAAACATGTTCACAGTTTAAAAAAAATCAATTTGGATTATTGGTGGAGGATTAGTCTGCTTTCCTCAATTTGTGGCAAGTATAGTTTCATTGCCTTTGGATGCTTAGGGCTTGTCTACATTACCCCCTGGATCGACGGGCAGCGATCGATCCAGAGGGGGTCGATCTATCACGTCTAGTCTAGACGCGATAAATCGACCGCTGAGCACTCTCCCATCGACTCCAGTACTCCACTAGGGCGAGAGGTGCAGGCGGAGTTGACGGGAGAGTGTCAGCCGTCGACTTACCACAGTGAAGACACCCTGGTAAGTAATGTAGGTGAAGTTGATGTACTTAGATCTAGTCACGTAGCTGAAGTTGCGTAACTTTGAGCAGGTATTGCACCTTGTTTGCTTTATGTGGCACACACAGTGAATTCTGGGATTTCTGCATGGTTTATGACAAAAATACTAGCGAAATCTGGAATCCTATTAGTAAGTACAGATTGTTACTGCTTGGAGATTGTAAATGATCATCAGAAGCCAAATAATGTTCAAAATGTACTAAGCCATTGCGGCATTTTCAAGCTGTTTTTAAACCCTTTGGAAACACAATTACAACCTTTTGCTGCAAATTTTTCAGGCATGGTTTAATCAAAACTTTAGGATGAGCTGTAATTATTTAAATATGAGTTTATTATTGTTATTATTAATAATGAACATTATTTCTAATAGAACTGAGGCCACACTTTAGTCTTGCATCTGAAAGTGATACAGCAGATCAGGATGACATAGAAGTTGAAGAAGATCATGATGAACAGCCTCAGAATCAAAATATTCAACGGCCTTGCATTGTCATAGAAGATGCTATAGCTACCTCAGGTGTGAGCACACTCAGTTCTACAGTGTCCCACGATTCCCAGGCTGCTCATAGATCACTGAATGTTCAACTAGGGAGGCTAAAATTAGAGACAAATAGGTAAGTCTAGACTTCTAGGGATCCAAGTGTATTTGTTCTGATTGATGCTTTTTCTTTCACTCTTAAATAGTTTCTCCAAATCTGACAGCTGTGATAATCCATAATACAGTGCATTTCTCATGTACTTGATGATAAACAGTAATTTGTAACTCTGAGCTTGGAAAAATCCATATCATTTATCTGAGGCTTATTCACTTCAGTACACTGCTGACAAAAATTAGTGTAAATCTTTCTTTCAGGCGTGCTCTGTTTTTAACCGACTATTAAACTTGTTGCCAAGGTTCTGCTCTTCCTGCCTTTCGTGCTTCATGGTTAAATGACACATTTCATTTCCATAAAAGCAGAACTCATTATTCCTTTTTATAGTTATTCCCAGGGAACAAATCCATGCTGCTGAACAGGGGCACTGCACAATTAAACTGGGTCCAGTCTTGTCATTTGTCTTGTTTTGCATGCAGAATTCACTACAGCAGGATTGATCCCTAGGACGCTGAATTATTTAAAAAAACAATTTGTTCTCTCAGATAGTTGAAGGTGAAGAACAGTAAGGCCTTATGAAAAAAAACAGGCCTGAAAAAACAGATTTCGGAACTAATTGAAAAATATGTCTGTACATATTAAAATGTGTATATACACTGTATCTTGATAGGACAGATCTTGTGGTGCTGGAATATTCTTTATAATCCTTTATACTGATGATTAAATTACAAATGTTTGGCAATGACACTTCATTTCCAAGCACATTAGAAAACTCAGTGTGATTTGGCTTGATTTGGGGTCTTTAGACAAGAGAAGCTTTTTAGTAACTCAGCATCATCTGTTAGCATTAAAGTGCACTGCATTTTCTTGTTAGAGTAAATGTAGTTTGTGAGTTCTCATATTACAATGTAATATATTCATCTTGACATAAATAGATAGTTAAGACATATTCTGATTACCATATATAATACAATGACAATATACTTCAGAAGTCCTCATACAAAAACCTCCTTACTAAGCTCTTTGCTGTAACAATATATTGCCCCAATGAGTTTCACAGATTAACTGTGCCTGGTGTTAGTTATTTCCTTCTATCAATTTTAACTTTGTTGCCTTTAACTTCCTTTGGGTGTCCCTTTGTGTTTGTATTATGAGAGAGGTTAAATAGAAGCATTAATTGACCTTCTGTAGATATTACTTTTACATGATTCATCATGACACCACTTAGTCAATCCTCTCTAAAATAAACAGATCTTATCCTAAAGGATTAAGATTTAGGAGAAGATGCAGGGAGGTGACCACCAACCCCTTAAACCTACTGAGGGCTGGGCACAAAGCCAGTCTCTGGACTTTGAGTGCAAGGACTGATCTAGGCTAAAATCTACAGCAATGTTGTACTCTACAAAGAGGGCAGGGAGGGACTGCTCCCATTGGAAGGGAATGTGTGCTACGCCCTTTCAAGAAGTATAGCTGTGGCCACACTCCAGCTGCATCTACCTTTAATGCAGTGCTTTCAGGAGCTCCTGCTGGGGTAGGTATAGCTCCCCTGCGCCTTATGAAACGTAATGTCTTAAAGTCACAACTTAGCGCTATGTCCATTAATGGTTTTGACCTCAATGACACTCCATCCTCCATAGCTGAACACATTACCCAATTGCTTTGTTTAATTTTTCTCTTTAAGAACCAGACTCAGTTAAGTAGGAATGCTGAGTTGCTGAAGCTTCATTGAAAGTTTCTGTGCAGCTCCTATTTGCTATGAATGCCTCAAACTAGTTTTGTTGAAAGTCCCCGACTCTATAACTAGAACACTGGATGTTTATATTTTTACATGTGTATTAGGGTTGAAAACATAAAATTAAATTTTAAAAATCCATGCTTTTTCCCCCCCTGCAGGCTACTAGAAGAGTTAGTGCAGAAGGAGAGAGAATTTCACGCCCTTTTGCATCAAGCTATAGAAGAAAAGGATCAAGAGATCAAAAACCTGAAGCTTAGGTCACAGCAAATAGGTAAGTGAGTAGAGATTTCAAAAGAAACTGTTCCACACAGCAACTACAAAAGAAGGCTGTGGCAGCCAAACTTTTTTATTTCATTGGCCCAGCATCAGTAAAGGTCTTTAACCACGTTTCTCCTAGCCAGGACTGTGTAGAAGCAAGCAAGTATGCTGTGGAAATAAGTTACTTCATTTGTTTCTATATCCAGAGTAAAAGCAAGTGTGTATAACTCAAATCATGCTGTTGATCTGTGGTTACATTACGAGGGAGAGGGAGGGGTGTGTGTGTGTGTGTGTGTGTGTGTGTGTGTAAAATCTATTATCAACACCAGGTATTCGAGAATTATTTTAGCTGAAGAAGCTGGGTGTTTTTGGAGCTGAAGGGCCGGAGTCCTAGAATAGCATTGCGCGTAATTTATCTCGTAATTGTGAGTGAAATCCTGGTCACGTTGAAATCAGTTGGAATTTTGCCATTGGCTTCCATGAAGCCAGGATTTCACCTTTTGTTTCTTGACTGCAGCATACGGATTCATTAAGTTATCATGTTCACTCCCTTGAAGAGGTGCAGCAACTTTACTGGTTGATTCAGAAGCAGTATACATTGACACAAAAGTGAAGAGTCCAGATCTTTGTTGTCAAAAAACTATGTGCTCCTCACATGGGCACTGAGGAAGAGAACAATAAATGGAAAAAATAGAGGAGGGATCAGTAGAGACCTGTGAGGGCCTTAGAGGATCATGTTTCCTTTTAAGGGAAAAGAGCCATACTTGAGAGAGAGAGACTACTGCAAAAGCTTTAAAAAGCAATCAAACAATAGAAATCTTATTTGTAGTAGGGATGGAGGCCCTTGCATATTTTAGCATGGAATGCCTTTCTATAGCAGAGTGAAAACCCTGGCGAAACAGGGATTATAAAAATAGTACAGCTCCTGGTCCTGAAGCCTTACTCAAGTAAAATCACATTGAGGGCAGTATAAGTCTTGTCTAAGGCCTTGTCTACACACACAGATTGTACCACTTTACCAATTTAAATTATACCAGGATAGTTCTTACAACCCAAGTATAGATGCAGATGTATTGGCATAAGAGTGCCTTATACCTTGGGCTTCTGATTTTTAGTTTTAACTAATAAACACTGATAAAACACCCCCAATTAAAAAAAAAAGAAAAGGAAATCCATATTTATCCAAGAGACACCAGAAATGGTTGCACGCATCTAAGGGCTTGACTACATGTAGCAATAGTATGGAATATGGGGAAGTGATTTCCAAAAATGCACTAATGCATTGTTCACTAATTGGTCTGTGTAGACCCTGGCATTAGAGGTTCCCTAGTGTGCTTTAATGTAGTACTCTTTTGAAACAGTACTACATTTAAGCGCATTAGGGAATATTACCTGAGTAAATACTGCAGGATTTGATCTCTCTTATCCTTCGCTGTAGAGGCACTTGCATGTCCCATTTTTGTGGAAAGAGTAGGCAAGGTCACTGAAGGCTTTTCTATTTAAAATTGTGAAGAGGACACTTTGAAAAGACCTAACTTTTTTTCTAAATATTTGATCTAGATATCCCGGGACTGTCTGTCTGTCACCTTAATCCTTCTGGCACAGGGGTTGAAGACTCTGATCTCATAAACTGGCTGAGAGTTCATGGAGCTGATGAAGATACTATAAATAGGGTAGGAAAGATATTTTCTTAGGTATGTTTGTGATACAGTAGCAGTGCATTTTTCTAGGACTTAGTGGGGAAAAAAACAGAAAAACCTTGGAATTATTTCTATACCAGCAAAAACCTTGGAATGATGTGTACACCTTTTGAAAGAGATGAGATTGGGGGTGGAGGGACAAGGGAAGGGTGAAGAATAGAAAGACCATCATAAAAAGTCTATTCTTGCTTTTAATTCATGTAGCTAGCTTAGGGATGGACAAACTTTTTGGCCCGAGGGCCACATCTGGGAATAGAAATTGTATGGTGGGCCATGAATGCTCAGAAAATTGGGGTTGGGGTGCGGGAGGGTTCTGGTTGGGGGTGCAGGCTCCAGGGTGGGGTCAGAAATGAGTTCAGGATGCAGAAGGGGGCTCCGGGCTGGGGAGTATGGTGCGGGGGGGGGGGGGGGGGATCAGGGCGGGGGCAGGGGGTAGGGGCACGGAGAGAGGCTCAGGGGTGCAGGCTCCAGGCGGTGCTTACCTCAGGCGGCTCCCGGAAGCAGTGGCCATGTCCCCACTCTGGCTCTTGCGCGGAGCCGCAGCCAGGCGGCTCTGCCCGCTGCCCAATCCGCAGGTGCCACCTGTGCAGCTCCCATTGGCCGCAGCTCCCGGCCAATGGGAGCTGCGGGGGCGGCGCTTGGGGTGGGGCAGCATGCAGAGCGGAGCCCCCTGGCTGCCCCTACATGTAGGAGCTGGAGTGGGGCCATGCCACTGCTTCTGGGAGCTGCGTGGAGCGGCCCCTGGCCCTGCTCCCCGGCTGGAGCGTCGGAGCGGGGCAAGCCCCAAAGCCTGCTCCCCAGCAGGAGCTTGAGGGCCATCTTAAAACAGCTGGCAGGCCGGATCCGGCCCGCGGGCCATAGTTTGCCCACCCCTCAGCTAGCTCGATACAATAAAACACATTTTCCAGTTAACATTTTGATTGGTTTCCTAATTCCTAAGCATCTTTGCACCTTTTCCAGCAACTCTTGTTGATTGCAGTAAATCCTGCTTGTAAACTTCAGGAGGAATGGGGGTTGACTTTGACTAGATACAACAAGATAAAAATTAGCTGTGCCTTGTCTCCACTAGGATTTTACACTGAACTAGCTATCTTGATATGAAAACATATACACCTGTTTTGTAGTGAAGACAGAGCCTTAGAGATATTGAGCATTCTAGAACTTCAGCTGACTTCAGTTAAGACCTGTGGCTGATTAGCACCTTTTGAGGAGCAGGCCCATGGTGTTTTAAGGTTAATCACACAAAAATTGAAGCACCTGAAGTGTAGAGGTCACTTTTGAAAACAAAGGCCTTAACTTCTCTGTGTGTTTCTTTCCCCATTGGTGAAATGGGATATTTATACCAACCTACCTCCCAACTCCCCTATCTCCAGGAGTGTTTAGAATTAATTAAAGTCTGAGGTACTCAGCTATAGTGCGCTCTATAGAATTGCCTATTAACAAAACAAGACGTATCTGAAGTACAGAATTAAGACCAATTCAAACATACATACTCTATGACATGCAAGCATACAACATCCTGTATAAAGATGAGGTATTTTCATTGTATTTACAAAACACAAGCTAGACAAAAGCTACATATAAACAAAACAATAGCATCAAACTCTTTATTGGCAACACAGTTACCATATTTTGGACCAGTCTTATTTCTTTTGCACTCAGAATTTGATTTAAGGGAGTTTTGGGTACACAAGGAATGCAGGCTCATGTCCCTATATCATATATAAATCTTAGAATAAATGGATATATCTGACAAAAGTAGCCTAACTTTCAACTAGGACTTTTTTCCCTCTCCCCAAGTTTTTGGCAGAAGACTACACATTAATGGATGTTCTCTGCTACGTTACACGAGATGATCTGAAATGCCTGAGACTAAGGTAACACTTCACCTTCTATTTAATCTCACAAAGCTGAAATATAGAGGTATTCTGTGTATTGAAACTATAGAAATAGAAAATTGTGAATGGCATTCTTAAGGTGTGAAATTTACCTATGAGAAATGAACACTACAAAATCTAGTTTTCAGGGTTTCTACACACACAGAGACACTCTGAATATGTACCGATTAAACATTTTAAAATGTTTTAGTTTTTGTTATTTGAAAGAATTTATTCTTCAAGTCAGCTAAAGCAAAAGACTTGCTTGCAGAGAGGTCCCTTTGGAGTGTTGCTTTATATAAACAATTTTAGACACAGATAATTTAACATTTTGAGAACAATAAACCAGGAATCTGTCTGAAAATTATGCAACTGCCACTAAACTGTTACATAATCACACCAAGTTTGCCTGTAGAAATTGGATTTGACTAGAAGCAATGCATACAGTTATACCATACAGTTATACCTTGCCCTCAATCATCTTATCTAGATATTAAAACATGGACAAATAGTAAGATTTCATACTCTAGTGTTTCATTATATTAATAAGGATAGTATGTGACATTTACTAGGTATGTTCAAATTAGCTTAGTCTACTTGGAACAATGAGGGCCTGATTCTCATCATTTAGTGATTAATCCTACATTAATTTGATCATTGATTTCAATGGGAGGACAGTCATGTCTTTATTCCAATGTCAATAAGGAGTAATTCCACTGACATCAACAGAGATTCACCAGTTTACTGCTGGTGTGTGATCAGACTCAATCCTTGACTATTCTGATTCATAAAGAAAAAGTGGATTTAAATTAAAGCTGCCACTTACGGATAATTTTTGGGCGTTAACTTTTAAGTATATTGGCTCCAGTTACTAATTCAGCCAAAACTCCCATTCAATTCAGTTGAAATACATATTTGGAGGCAATGCTTATGGCAGGGGTCGGCAACGTTCGGCACGCGGCTCGCCAGGGTAAGCACCCTAGCTTACCCTGGCGAGCCGCATGCCGAACGTTGCTGACCCCTGGCTTATGGTCTTATTTAAAGTCCATTGAAGTCAATGGGAGTCTTTTTATTGACTTCTGTGAGCTTTAGAGAAGTTTTTAGTTTATATTATAACCAAAAATGCTATTCACATTTGTTTAATTTTATGTTTTAGTATTTCACATTTGATTTCTCTGTGTTTTTACCATGTTTAATGAGTGCAATGAATGTATTACTATCACTACAGGATGGCTTGAATTGAAGCGTACCTGAATCAGGATACTATGGAAGTGGAGACCAGTTTTTTTAAGCTAAGCATCTTTATGGTTTTTCTTTTACAGAGGAGGGATGCTATGTACGCTCTGGAAGGCCATCAGTGACTTTCGAGAGAAACATGCTTGATGCTGGCTAAATCAGTTTCTACTTCTTTGCAGAGATTTAGAGATTTTCTGCAGCACAGGTTTGCTGTCAGAGAGAGTGTTGCACTTTAATCCAGTATTTGTTTACCAATGTTAAAAACACTGCAGCTCTTGACTGCATTTACTCCGACAATCCCTAAGACGTCTGTAAACACCCTTTTACATTATTTTAGTTTTAAATGATTTTACATGGAAGCTTTTTTTAAATCTTAAGATCTGTTGTAGATAAAGTAACCAGATGGTAATTTTACACAAAACCTATGTAAGATTTCATGTGATTGTGCATCACTGGAACAAAACCAAAATGTGACAATCTTTCAAGTTTATTCTTCTTTGTTATATACCATAATTATCTGTAGTAGAACTTCAGAATTTCAATTATCATGTAAAGCTTAAATTTTTTCTTTTAGTGTGCAGAACCTAAAAGCAATTGTTTTTACTTACTGCCCTATATAAATTTTAATATTGTTTATTTTTGGTAACTTAAGTTCCCTGGTCTACAGTACATTTGTTTTAGAGTTGTTTATGTACTACTGAACTGTACCAGTTGTATATGCCTGAACCATAGTAATGTTAGCTTGTTCTAAAGCTATCTTTTGTGACATACAAACATACGTTCTTAAAAATAAAGAATCTAAGAATACAATTTTGATACTTTCCTTATTTAAAAGCTTCTAAAAATAATAGTTCAAAATGTGATACATGCGGTATAGCTAGGAGTAATGGGACAAAACTACATGGAAAATTTAGGCTGAATATTAAGAAAACCTTCTCGTATTAAAGTGACTTGAAGCTTAGAGTTACTGTGCTTCTGCCTTGGTAAACAATGTATTACAAACTCATTCAGTTTTCCCACATACTATGTCTAATTTCAGCATCCACATTTTTCCGGGACAGAAAAAACTCACTTAATGCTCCAGCTGGTTTAATAAACTGCTTGACTAGCTATAGTCAGTAAAAAGTGGACTTTCAGCTTCCTAGCCACAAACTGTTAGTTGTAAAATCATTTGGGGGCATTTATTCTGTTCTGAAAGCCTTTTGATTATGCAAGGTTTCTTTCCCATAAATCATGAAAATGGACAATATTCCTCCACTGATAGTTTGGAACATAGGAATTGCTATATTGGACCTGACCAGTGGTCCATCTACTCCCAATACTAGATGCTTTTGAGGCTGTTGCTAGAAAGCCTACAGTGCACAATTGTGGAATAAGCTGAATAGAAAGGAACTTCACCAAAACCCTAAGTAGTTAATGCATGGCTTATGCCCTGACCTTTTGAAGGCTTAGTGATGGATCACAGATTTTTTTCAAAGGAAATGGAATAATTTCTCTACTTATTCTAAACATAAAGTAACAAACTGCCTTATAAATATATCAGTGCATATCTGTTTGGACAGCAGCAAACTCATTGCTAGGTTGTCTATGCTGACTTTGAAAAAATCAATCAAAGTCGTCCCTCTGCACCACAAAAAGTACATGAAATACTTTATATACAGTAGCATTTTCACTCCAAAGGGCTTTACAAACATATTTATAAATTTATACATATGGGGAAACTCAATCCATCACTGAATTGCTGCTATGTTTGGGGCTACATAGTTAATTTTAAGCAGTTTATAATACTACAACAGCAGGAGGCAGAATTAGTTAGAAATTCCTAGTTAAACAGTGCAAAGATCAGTTGCAGAGGATATGTTGTGCAAGGACAAAAGCAACATATATGGTCACTGAGGCAACTACAACAATTGTTTATGTGAAAAAGTAAAATTAGGAAAATGTCTTTTTTAAACTTTCTTAATTTAATTTGCCTGCTGGAAGTAAGATGACAACAATATGGCAACCTATGAATAGCCAGTTCTCCACTGATTATGGTTGGGAAACCTCTGATTTAGACTTTTTACAGGTTGCACTGTGTAATTTCATTACCTTATTTCCTTTATCCGTATTTTTAAAACATAGTTTATGGTAATAAGCTGGAGGATGAGAAGGGTCCCAGCTGGTCTTGGCAGTACATTAGGAGAGAGGTGGTCTCCCTTACAGTTGAGACCTCAAACATCTCTCATCCCTATATGCCCCAGATTGTATCTTTATAGTAGGCCTTTGCCGTTCACCACAAGAAATATGAGTGAGTAGTGGTCGCTGCATCTGAGAATGGTACTAATTTACTTGACTGCAGGCCCATATGTTGAGAGTGAAGCAGTGGGCCATGTTCACTACCACTGTACTCTCTGGAGAGAAGAGGAATGCATATAATTATAGCAACTTATTTCCAAAGTTATAGCCCTTGAATGTGTACAACACAACTTTATCTTGTAAAGTGTCAGTGTCTTTCATATACACAAGGAATTCTACAAATTCTTAATATAGCATTAAGAAATCCCTAACAAATTTATGATAGTGTTAAATACACATTGGGTGACATCCTGGCTCTGCTGAAGTCAATGGGAGTTTTGCCATTAAACTTCAATGAAGCCAGGATTTCACACATATTTTCCCTCCAATTGTGATTCAATATTTTTATCTCAACTATCATATATAATGATTAATCTTTTTTCCAGAAGCAAGGATAATATCTGTCCCAATTTGTTGACAGCTGTGTCAACACCCGGTTGTTCCTCTTTACTGTACTTTGACTCTAGTTTAAGTTATGGTTCATAGTCCACTCCTTTGAGTCTGTTTCTTTGATTTGAAGCTTCTCATAAGTAGCTCCTCCCTCATATAGTAAAAGGATAAGGAAATTAACAAGTTGAGGATATGAGTAAAGGACTAGGAGAATCTTGGTACTGACTGGCATTTTGCTGTAATGTATGATGGCTGTTCGTTGTGAAGATGATTTATGTTTATTTCATCATTTGTGTCAGTGGCAGGAGAATTGTGTGTGCACGTGTGTTTATGTGCATGTGTGAGAGAGAGAGAGAGAGAGAGAGAGAGAGATTTCTCCACTTGAGTAATAGGGAGAGCTCTCTGTTCTGGAGATCTTACTGGAAAGTATAAGGACCTTCCATTCCAGGTAGTGGAGCAAAATCTTCCCTCGAGCATGCGTGTGTTAGGCCCTTGCTTCTAAAGCCATCTCTTGATGTTGGCATTGGCCACTATTGCTCTGCCTTTCTTTTTCTCGGAAAGCTGATGGAGAATGTATGGTGAGACAAATTTGGTCCCACTTGCAATTCTGAGATTTCTAGTTTGGCTTTACTTTACACCTTTGTATGACGATGAAACTAAACTACCATCTTTGGTTAACTGTCTCCTAGCAATTGATGAAGATCAGTTGGTAGGTGGGTTGTATTATAGTAGTGCTTAGGCCTGGCCCCCAATGCTAGGCAGTGTATGAACATAACAGTCCCGGCTCCAAAGCATTTACAATCTAAATAGTCTTTATGCTGATCTAGGTGTTCATACTGATTCTTTCAGATGTGCCAGCATCCTTGGATACCTTTTGACAGTGAGGTTTTGTTGAGATATGTGGATCTTCATAGGAGTGGACAGGGTGTCTGGCCAATTATATAGGCATTATCTCTTGAGTAGTTTTGTTCTTCCTGTCTGAGGTCCCAGAGGGAGGTTTTGGGTAATTGCTCACGTTTCCTGCCTGGGCCAAGAGGTTCTGCTTTTGTCCCCTTTCCATGTATAGGGTATGTGTGAGGCTGCTGAAAGAGACTGATTATTTGGGCTGAGCTGGCATCAGAATTCTGATGAGACACAGCTTGGTCTCATTTTCAAAAGATTCAAATGGTGTGATGAGTTTGTTTTCCCAGTGTTTGGGTAAGACTGAGATGTGGATGAATGTGAGCAGGGTGAAGGAGAGGCGATG
Source organism: Terrapene triunguis (assembly GCF_002925995.2). Lineage (NCBI taxonomy): Eukaryota > Metazoa > Chordata > Testudines > Emydidae > Terrapene > Terrapene triunguis. Next base: position 49,822,464 of record NW_020664436.1, read on the forward strand.
CTAGTGGAGTAGGGGAAGGATCAGGAGGATGGTTCTTTCTCCCATTATTGAAGAAGTTTGTCCTACTCTTTTTGAGAAATTCAGTTTGGGTGTGCTTTGGGATCCCTGACTGCTTCTGCAATCTATGGTGCCTTCTCTCCTCCCCACCCCCATGTACAGCTGTCTATATCTCTCAGAACAGTACTCCACTACATCCATCCATGCCTTTGTGACCTCCAGATTAAATTATTGCGTTGTACTCATTTAAAAAGGTGGAAGAACTAAGACCTTGTATAGGTTCAGAAGCTAAAACTCTGCATTAAGATTCCTGGTAATTAGGGTGGGATCCATGAAGGGACTTAGGCATTGCACTGCTGAGTGTAGGGTGACCAGATGTCCTGATTTTATAGGGACAGTCCCAATATTCGGGACTTTGTCGTATATAGGCGGCTATTACCTCCCCACAGCCCTATTTTTTCATACTTGCTATCCGGTCACCCTAGCTGAATGTCAAGCTCCCTAACTTTCAGGTGCTTAGAAAATCACAGGAACAACACTATGATCCACAAAGCCAAGTTAGGCACCTAGCTCCCTATACAATGCATGGGGAGAGAGGTTCCTAAGAATGTGACCTACAAAAGCCAACACAGTAGGCAGCTGTCTGTCTAAGTTAGCCAGTGGGAGATGCTAAGGAGGGGGGTGTATACTAAGCACTGCCCCTCTCTTGGAGATTGCATCTAACTCTGCTTAGGGATCTCACTGAAGGGAACCCAGTACCTGGAGTCAGGCAGCTTAGGTTTTTCTTGCAGAACTGAGTTAGGTGCAGTGGGGTCACCCACCACTCAGGAAAGGGCTCTAACCACTGAGCTATAGAATAGTCTGATGTGGGGCTCTCTCAGCTGTTGAAGCTGTTCTACTGTGGCTAAATAATGAAAGAGTGATTGGGGCAGGAGAACTGGGTCTTCCACCTCCCAGGTGGGTGCCCTAACCACTAGGCTACAGAGTCATTCTCTTCTTCCCCTCCTGACCAAGGACTGCTCCACTGTGGATAAATACTTAAATATGCTTTGTGCCACAGGAGAGACTGAAGAAGCCCCACATCAGAATATCCAGTAGTTTAGTCTTTGAAGCCTCCTCTTGAGAAACAGGATTTGAACCAGGGTCTCCCCTTTGGTAGAGAGGGGAGGAATTGAACCAGGGTATCCCCACAGTCTAGGTGAGTGCTCTGACCATCAGCACCACCTCCACCACCAGGATTTTGAATGGGACCCATTCCAATAGGTGTGCTCAGAGTGCCTACCATATCAGGCCCTGCAGGTGGGATAGGTGGCCCAATGCCTATCTTCCCCTGGTTTGTGATTCACTGTGGGGCTTAGGCAGGAGATAAACATCTGTACACCTAGAGGGAGGCAGCAATGCACATGCCCAGAAACAGAAATATAGGTGCTGCCGTGCTGAGGAAACTTATACCATGAAAACTTAGGTGCCAGTGTCTACAGCATTCAATGGCAGTTTTGTAGATCACAGTGAAGCCCAAACTGGGACTTAGGTGCCTAAGTTTGAGGTTTAGGCACCTAAAATGTTTGTGGCTCCCACTCTTACTGCCTAGACATGCTGCTTCCTGAATCAAATCACCTTCAACCAGATTATAAATCTTTGGGGACTGGAAGAGGTCTGAAAGAGAAACTCTTGGAATAGCCAAACCTAGAGAGCAAGCTTAGGATGTGGTTTATATTGCATATAGATCAAACCTCCAGCAAGGGGCAGAGTCTGAAGACTGGCACAGGTCTATGTGGTCTGTTAAGGACATTCAAAACCGCTGGGATATTACATCTACCTCAAGTTAAATACCCAGCTGCTTAGTGATGTTAAGCACTACTGAGCATATCACAGCAGTTTTAGTCAGGTGCATTTCCTTCCTAGTCTCTTCTGGGTGCAAGTCCCTGTTCTTTCTTTGATTAAGGAACCCACGTACATCTTGGGTCCTAGATCTTAGAAACCACCTCGCCTCCCACGTACTGCCACAGGACAGGAGCGATCAGCCCCCGCCCAACCCCATACACTGAACGGAACCAGGCTCCGGAAGCGATAATGAAAGAAATGCAAATCCCCAGGCACGATCAGCACAAAGTCTGAATCCGGTCTCCCAAGCGGGGAACTGGATCCTTAGTTCCAGCTACTTCCATGCCAAGCCCGTGGGAAAGACGTGCCGCGATCCCCAGGGGGCTGGGGCAGGCCTGCGGGCTATACGCTGAGCACGCAGCCGGGGATCAGATCACGCGGCCAGCAGTAGTCCCCTAAGAGCAATGCCGACTCCCAGCCCCCCACCGGCCGGGGGCAGCCCTGCGGGCGGCCGTTCCCCCTGCAGGAGGTTGGCAGGGCGAGCCCAGCCTAGTCCCCTGCGCCCACCCCCGCGCCGGGGGCTTGTCCCCAGCGCCCTGCCGCACCTGCCCGCGAGGTGGCGCTGCCGCGGGGCGGCCCCTCCCGGCTGGTGCGTGGCGCGCTCACCTGCCCGCCTGTGGCTGCGGCTCCCGCGGGGCGGGGCGGCTGAGCTCACCGAGGAGACATGGCGGAGGCACGGGCGGCCGGAGGCAGCAGCGGCGACGCTCCCCCCCAGGGCCCTGCAGGTGAGACTCCCCCGGTCCCGCACCCCGGGCGCTCCAGGCGGGAGCGCAGCCCTGGGCTGGGGGTCGGCTGCGCGGGTTCCGCGCGGAACGCTGAGGGCGCCGGCGTTCTAAACACCTCCCCCCACCCCGGCGCCGCCTTCCCCGGGATAGAATCCGGCTGCTCCGCGGGCAGCGAGCGAAGGGTCCCTGCAAGCACCAGCCGCCTCCCGGCTGTGGCGAGCGGTGCTGAGGCTGGGCAGGCGGGGAGAGTCTGTGCCTAGGGTCTGCTGCAACCTCATCCCGCAGCGCCTGGGGGATGGCCTGGTCTCCCTGCCCGGCATCATCGTCCTCCTCCTGCCGCAACAGGTGCACAGCATGCCCCGCTCGGCCCCCTCCTGCTGCCCCCTGACTTCAGGGGAGGCTTTGTAACGAGGGCAGGATCCGGCCCCGGGAGTGGGAAGGATCCCCCGGGATGGAGGGGGTGGAATTAAATCACAACAACCGTTGCAAAACTACTTAAAAAATCTCCCGCCAGCAGCCCTCTTTGGGTAGGGGAATGGCTCTGATCGCTCCACGTCCATGGATCCTAGCCCCACCAGGGCAGGGCTTTCCATCCGCTTGTGCCATGAGACTGAGGTCTGGTCTATACTACCCGCCTGAATCGGCGGGTAGAAATCGACCTCTCGGGGATCGATTTATCGCGTCCCGTCGGGACGCGACAATCGATCCCCGAATCGGCACTCTAACTCCACCAGGGGAGGTGGTAGTAAGCGCCGCTGACAAAAAGCCGCAGAAGTCGATTTTGCCGCCGTCCTCACAACGGGGTAAGTCGGCTGTGATACGTCAAATTCAGCTACGCTATTCACGTAGCTGAATTTGCGTATCTTAAATCGACTCCCCTCTGTAGTGTAGATGTAGCCTGACCCACAGCAGCCTGCAGTCAACCGCTTGCAGTAATTAGGCAGGATGTATGTGTAGTTAAGGTGATCATTTCCTGCTTCTCGAGGTCAGGGTCAGACTCTGAGCCAATTTAGACGCACTTGTCCCCTTTTAATTAAAGTGGCATCAACTCATATCACCGCAGTTGGGTTGCTGGTGTTTTTATTCTAGAGTCGTGTTTTTAGGGACTGCTCCACTCGAAATGTTCATTGCGGCTTAACACCCGCCTCCTAGCATACAGCGCTGCAGGGTGTGTGTTTAATTTAAATGGAATACTTTCTGTTCAGAAGTACTTATGTGAATGCAGTGGATGCAATTAAAAATTAGACAATACAATTGGCAGTAGTTAAATTTATTGTGGTATTTGCAGCATTTCTCACCCTAAACATATATAAATATAATACCACACTAAAGATATTCCTGTGTAGTAAAGTACCTAGTTGCAATCCTGTTTTTAGTGGTGATTGCTATACATATACGTGTGAATTGTTTAAAGATGCTATTTCTATTGCTAGAATCCAAAAGCAGTGTGTCTGAAATTTGCAGGCCACTGTTCCATAATGTGGGTTAATGCCTTTGGGTGTTTTAGAATAAGAAAACATTTAACATTAAAATATAGCAGTTCCCCCCCCCCCCAAATTTAGTTAGTCACAGATGTAATAACATGAATACTGCACATGAGCTCCCGATATGATTTGGTTGCTAAGAGAGCTAACGTGATTCTTGAATGTGCAACTACAGGAAAATTGAGTGGAAATGGGGAAACATTAGTCAGACCATTATTGGAATACTGCATCCATTTTCAGTGTCAACACTTTAAGGATGGCCACAAATTGCAAAGGATTCAGGAAAGAGCTACAATATCATTTGAAATGTGAAAAACCCTGTCTTACAGTGAGATACTAAAGGAGCTCAGTATATTTAGTTTATCTGGGAGGATTAGGAGGGGTTTGAACAGTCCTTAAGAACCTACATGTGGAGAAGACTTCTGATAGCAGAGGGCTCTTTAATTTATCAGACAAAGGCATAACAAGATCCAAGGGCTGGAAACTGAAACTAGACAAATTCAGTCTACTCTAGAAATAAGGCTGCTTTTTTTTTTTTTTTTAATTAAACTGTGAGGGTAATTAACTACTGGAACAATTTACTGAAGGAAGAAGTGGTGGATTTTTTTCATCACTTGAATGAAATCTTTAAATCAAGATTGGATGTCTTTCTAAGAGATGTTCTAGCTCCATCAGAAGTTATGGATTTGATGCAGGTATTAGAGGGTGAGGGTCTATGGCCTGTATACAGGAGGTCAGACTGGATGATCATAATAGTTCCATTCTGGCTTTAAAAATCTGTGACTAATTAAATGTTGATGCTTTTTCCTTAATTTGTCAACTCTATGCTTTGTGCAGAGGGAGGTGGAAAGTTGGCTTTGTATTGATTAGGGTATCTCCTGTAAGGAGGTATATACACCCTAAGAGCATTTAAAAACTGTTCTATTTTGGTTTAGGAGTGAGGAGGATAGGAGAGTTTGGTTTATATAATCAGATCAACTGCTGTTGTTACTTTAGGCACAGAGGTGGCTTACAATCAGATACAGGAAAGGCGTTGTCTCTTTGGCATGTTCAGGGTGGTATATATTGAACTGAACGATTAAATCCCTCCTTATTTTTCCCCCTCCAGACCATGATTCCACTTCTGTCTTACAAAGTTTGTATTCACCTTACCCTTAGGATATGGCTGAGTTTCTCAAATACTGAAGTGAAGGTTTTGCTTAAAACCGTGTACAAATAGGACATACTGTTGCTTGTTGATTGAAAGTGTTTGTGCAACAAACTAAATATTTTAAACAAATATTTTATGTAATGGTATGCTGACGTGATTGTAAATAAACAAAGTGGACATACCCATGCAAATATTGAGACCTATCCTTCTTCCTTTTGTAAATGTACTAGGGTGGTGTCTCTGTTTAGAATTTTGGTTTATTATCACAGACTTACAATCATCACTCTAAAGTTCAGCTTCTGAAAGGGCAAGTGTCAGTTAAGGCTTGTGTGTGTAAAAGCAAAAAACAAAACAAGCAAACAAACAAACATAACCCGATTACCCATGCTCCACACATGCATGCACACACACGGAGAACCCCTATGGACAATTTTTTCTTTTTTGAAGAATGGGTTAAAAGAAAATTCTTAATTTTAAAATTAAGTCTAAGATTGTTGACACAAGATTTTCACTGCATCATTATTGTTGTTAAAACTAATTTTTCCTCTAGGTATTTATGAAAACAAACTTCCGAGAAAGTATTTTAAAAGTGTAAACACATTCTGAGTGCAAATTACTTATAGCTTTTAAAGGATATTTAAATCACGTGAGTGGTATTTCTGATCATTCAATTTACTATTGTTTCATATTATTGTATTTAATTTGCATTTTATCCATTTAAACATTGTTTATAGATAATCAAATTTGTTTGCTTTGCTTGCTAGAAAGATTGATCCTTAAACTTGCTTGTAGTGTCCAAGTTCATCCACAACTTGTTCATGTGTGAAGTGTCTGAGTTAAACTTTAGCAATTAAGCTGTTTCTAGTCCATGTACGAGTAAGTCCTACTCATCATGGTATCTGAGTGCTTCCCAAGTATTTAAAAATAAAATAATCTCCTTTCCTTCTATCCCCACCAGTAAGAAAAATAGCTCTGTTAGGATATAGGGTGTGTGTGTGTAGAATTTATTCAGGGAAAGCTGGTCAAATAAATTAGTTTTCATTGAGTTTTGAAAGCCAAATTCCATAGTCTAGGTCCAGCTCCTGTGATGGTTCTGTCTCTTGTGCTCAAGAGACTCCCCCTATTGCTTGATAGTTTTATTGGTTTAGTAAAAAGTAGCTGTTGTGGAGGGAGATGCAATCCTCAGGTAGCTAGGGCCAGTCATGGGGAGGGCTTTCAATATCAGGACAGAGACTTTGAAAGGGGTTATGAGATCATAGTGCCCTTTACTGTTGAGCAGATGGGCTGCTGAACTTTGGGAGCTGTTTCTGGGTGAGTGGCTTCATTCCTAGATATGAGTTGCTATAACTAAGCATGAAGTTGATGTGGCTCACCATGGATGGCCAGGTGTGGGACTGGTAAAGTGGGGCACAGTCGTCTGGCTTCAAGTGTTCATTTGAAGAAAAAAAAAAAAAGTTGCCATAGGTATTTGGGCATCTAATAGCATTAAGAAATCCAAAAGGAACCCAATGCTGCAGACCAGCATATCAGTCTGAGAGGAGAGCCCCTCAGTACTGGGGGATATCAAATATGACATTTTCAGAAGCACGTCCCTCTGCTTGCCAGCATCCACCTCATTTTTGTCTGGGTTCTGCTTAGCCAGCTGCTGTTTAATCAGGTGCTAATTTTGGCTGCACGTTGATAGAGAATGGTACTCCTTATGGCTGAGGCAAATAAGATGCTATTGGAATTATGTTTAAATGTTTGATCTTGCAGTGAAAATGTTTTAAGATGTAACTGCTTTATTCTAACATGTCCTGTCTTCTGTAAAAAACTATAAACTCGTATTGTTAATTTGGATAAGTGTTCCTTGCTAGCTTGGTAAAGCAAACCATTTAAACTTTCCTTCTGTTAAGCTTGGTGAGAAGTCTAGTCTGTTATTTATGCTGTTACAGTGTGAAAAAAATATTGTAATTTAATTTGGTATGATAGTTCAGTTTGAGACTCTTTTTAAACATGTATTGCCCTATTATTAAGATATTTTTGGGGAAAAAAATACAGTGGATGCATTCCTAAAATGTACCTGATTATATATGGTTCTTTCCTAGGCTTCATTTATTTTGATAGGTTGTGTTATAACACTCTCAGATTTACTTTCTATTTTGGGAATCTGATTTTCCCTTCTGTCTGCACAGGTAGATCCTATTTACTGTAATAGGAGATACTCTGCATTGAGGGGAACATTGAACCCCTTAATACATCATATAGGATTGTGACACTGTCCTCAAGGCACCCAGAATTGTAAGCCAGTGTGTTAGAGTGAGCTTTGCTGGAGATCAGACTGTCAGCTCCAATCCACATCACATCTCCAGCAAACTCCTAGAGACTCTGCAAGTCTTAACTTTGTCTTGCAGGTAACAACCAGTGAACCCCAGTTCTGAGTTTGCCAGAGCCCAGACCCTCTCACTGTCCACTCATAAAAATTAAGTTTGGTACCAAGAGATACACCAGCCTGCTGGTTTTGCTGCGGACTTGCACTTTACTTCAATATAACAGCCCTGACATGGTTCTTAGTAAAACAAAGAATAAGTTTATTAATAAAGAACAGATTTTAGTGATACTAAGCAAGAGAAAAAGAAATGGGTATAGTTACCTACAAAACAAAACACACTTTCTAGTGTCCTAACCTATCTTCTTTGCCTAAACTGCTTTCTCACTTAAATCAAGCTACCACATCTCCAGCCGTTCCGGCAGGAGGATCCAGCAGTCACAGATTCAGAGGATGCTGTCTCCTCTCTCCCCTTAGTGATGGGTCTCTAAAATGTATTTTTGCTCCCCTTATATTTCCCAAAGTCCATAGTCTTTTTGTCTCAAGAGCGAGGAAGACCTCTTGGGGGCCAGAGTTCGCAGTGTCCCCCGGTGTGCTCACCAAGCTGTTTCTTCTGCTGCTTGTTAGCTTGAATGCTTTGTTTACCTTATATGTAAATGTACTTTCACTGTTTATCAAGTCTTCCCCCAAAACATATTTTAGGAAGATATTTCCAGCACACATACATAATTCCTTACACACCCTACATCATACAAATATACTCATGAGCAGCATGTCACAAGTTTTTATAAGATACCTTACTCAATACACTTTTATACAGTAGTACAATAATATCGTATTCAAACAGTTGATTTAATTGCTTATTCCTTGGGGTTGAGACCCCATGTTTTCCCCGTGGGGTGTTTGGATTCTGATTGTTACAGGTAGTATAAGAATCTGAATGAAAACTTTTTTTTTTTTTTTTTTTTTTTTTTTTTTTTTTGGTATTATAAGATTTTGAATGAAATTTTTTTTTTTTTTTTTTTTTTTGGTGCTAGCTGTTCCTCTCAGTAAAGTATCTCTTGCTCTGTATCCAAGCTTTTCATTCTTTCACCACTAGGAGGATCTCATGCACTTCCTCTGTTGAGGGTCTGTAGGAGTCCAGAATATTGGTATGTAATTATTCACAAAAATAACTCAGACGAGGCTTTTCATGTGTGTGTTCTTTAATCTTGCACCACAGGTGTGAAGACTAAACCCGACCCAATAGAGCGAAAGGTTGCTGAAGTGATTTACAAACCTAATCACCAAAAGCAAGGCAGCATGAATATGGTGCCTTAGTACTAATGTAGGACAGACTTGATACAGCAAAGATATTTTAAACTTTGAAACTAAACGGTCATTTGCTATGAAGAGTGATTATGCAGAAGAGATTACACTCATTTTTTCTCTCTCCCACTCTTTTCAGTTTTGTAAATGTATTTATTTTAAAATGTGTCAACTATATCCCCATTATGAGGGCTTCCTACCATTTTATTTGGGAACTAATTCAAGTTACTTGTCATTTTTCCTTCACGTGAGGCGTGGTTTGTTGATTTATCTGGATAGGGCTTTTTGATGAAGAGTTTTGACTTGAGCTCATTTCTACCCAAAACAGTGGATCAAACTACACCAAACTTTGAAATTCTGGATTTCAGATCTGGCTCCAAACTACTCAGTTGACCTCCTGTTTACAATGGGCTGAACCAAAACTCTAGCTTTGACTGCTTTAACATTGAGCTTCAGGTTCATCTGCAATTCACGTGTATTATTTTCTATAGCTGCTTATGTGACATAACTTTTTTTGTATAATAAATTTTGGATTAAATGTAATAGAGATTTTTTTTTTAACTGGATTTAAGGAACCTCCCCCCCCCTTTTTTTTGTTTGTTTTTTGTTTTTGTTTTTGAAGGTGGACAACCCAGTTCATTAGTGTCTTCTCTTGGTCAGTAATTGTATATGCAAGGACCATCCACTGGGGAAAAGTATGAGACCATTTTAGATATACTGTATATTGTATAATGCAGGGCATGCTACTATTCATGTTCTCCTTCTTACGACAGTTTTCTTTTCAACTAGAGTTTAAAAGCTCTGCAGTTCATGAAAAATAATATCTGTGTCAGGTGAGGCATGGACAATTGGTTTGTGTACTTACTTCCTTCAGTGCTAGTATAGAAAGAGAACTTTGTTAACATAATTGAAGCTCCAGGCACACTGTCTGTATTGACAAATACCTCCATTTTCAATGTGAAACTATAAATTATTTCTTGAAATAAAAAAATCATAGTTTGCAGTAATTTCAGAGTATCTTGGGCTGACATTTTAATATAATTTATTTCTGAGCACAGCTTGATGGATTATACAAGAAAACAGGAAATACATATGAAGGAGTTCAGTTGCTTTAAAGATGAAAATTATTTGTTGCTGAAAATGTAATTAAATCTGATCACTGTAATAACTGCCTCAATTAAGCAGGCACTATGTGATCTTTAAACAATATATTTTCCTTCCCACTTGAAAAATATGAATGAAAGTGAATCCAAAATGCAAGCCTAAACATGTAGTTAGAGCAGTGGTGGGCAACCTACGGCCCGGGGGCTGCACGCAGCCCATCAGTGGCCGCGGTTCGCAGTTCATGGCCAATGGAAGCTGCGGGCGACCGTGCCTGTGGACGGTCAATGTAAACACTGTCTTGTTGCCCTCCAGCGGATTACCCTGACGGGCCACAGGTTTCCCACCACTGAGTTAGAGCTTAAATAACAGTACTCCTTGCACACCCTCATCTTCTCCAGGGAAGAGAGATTCTCAGAATCCTTGTCCTTTATAAACTAGGGAACCGACCTCCTAGGAGAATTTGAAAAAAGACGTTGCATGCACACACCCTATCTGTTTAGGGGTGAAAAATGATAGGACCCAAAGTTGCATTTGTCAAATTCACTAAGAGCTCAATCCCACAAACACATGCCAACTCTAGCAATTTTATAGCAAGTCTTGTGATGTTTGGTGTTTTTCTTAAAGCCTTAGCTCCTTCAGTCATGTTATTATAGGAGAATCTCAGCTCTCATTAAAAACAAATAAAAAAGTAAGTTTCCAGCCCACATGGTTGTGGGGAAAAGCTTGAAAACATGAATTCTAAAGTCTCCAATACGAGAAGGCAAACAACACAACTCCAAATGTATTTTTATAGCTAATCTCATGCTTTTGGCGGGCCTGGTTTATGTTTTGTGAATGCTCTGGGTTGACCATGCTGGGGGTGGTACTCACAGGAGTAGTCCTGTTTTCTGTATGCGACTATTCACCTGAGTAAAGTTACTGACATGCACAAGTAGTCTCAGGGTTGGTGCTTAAGTTTGTTAGCCAAGGTGAGAGCGGTGAGGAAAGGAAGACGTAGTCATCAGCGTTTTATCTCCAGATTTTTTTTTTTTAAAACCATGTGTCCTATCCTTCTGAGAAATGCTGCCACCTACCCAACAGCTCTAATTGGCTTAAAGGATTTCTCTCTAATTATTAATGCACTAGGAAGTCAACTGCTGAGTTGGTGATAGCAATGAACAGAAGGCTAAGTCATTCATAGGATTTCATTTATATGATCTTATCTGTGTGGTAATGTGATGGAGAAACTTTAATTTGATTTTGGCACATTAAGATTCCTTCTGAAGTATGTTCTCATTTCTATAAAAGGGCTTGGTACGCGTAGTTATTTTCAAAGTGTTTTGCAAACGTTTAATCCACTATGAAGTAGGTAGGTCAACATTATCCTCATTTTACAGCTGGGGGAACTGGGGTAGAAGGGGTTGATTGTAGAGCCCAAGGTAATGGAGGGAAGTGGTGTTAGTGCCAGGATTAGTAGTAGTAGTAATAATTTGCTTTATTATTTCAGGCTTGCAGCCCCATTCTCAATCCACACGCTAGTGCCTCTTCCTTTACTGAACCAAGACAGCACTCTTTGAAGTCAATATAAGGACTTCCATTGATGTCAGTGAGAGCTGAATCAGACCCTGTATGAATAAAAATGATTTGACTGACAGTAATCTAATACTGTCGGGGAGGGATAGCTCAGTGGTTTGAGCATTGGCCTGCTAAACCCACCGTTGTGAGTTCAATCCTTGAGGAGGCCATTTGGGGATTTAGTGCGGGATTGGTCCTGCTTTGAGCAGGGGGTTGGACTAGATGACCTCCTGAGGGCCCTTCCAACCCTGATATTCTATGATTCTATGAATATATATTTTATTGTTAATGTTACACATTGGTTTCATTGATGATTTTTTTAAAGTTTGTTTAATCACAGCATTGTATACTATGTATCCTTCAGTTTAAAAAAAAAATGTTTAACTTGATGTACAAGAACAAGCAATAATAATCTAGTACTCAGTGTCCTTGAATTCTGTGATTATTCTCTGGGGCCCACTGATCATAGATTCCTGCTGCTTAAATTCCTATGTATTTTGCACTGGTGTGTGCATAAGGAGTCAGAAGGAGGTGTAGGGCTTGTTGGTTTTTTTCTGTTTTGACCTTTGTTTGTCCACTTGAACTGTGCACTGTGCCAGGTTTAACCCCCTTGAAACAGAATAGCCAATTCTAGACTTCTAGTTTGTTATTGCTAGCGCCTTTATAATTTTGGAGGTGAAAAGCCTGCTTTGTTATTGTTTAGGTTGGAATAGCACCTAAAACGTTCATGGTCCTTGCCTCTAATAATTTACAGCCAGAAACAGATGGGTAAAGTAAAGGAATAAATATACAATCAAGCTGATCCAGGATGATGATAGTTCTTTATTTTCTTGTATGTAAATATTTACTCTAACTGCTGGACCCATTTATTTAAAAAATAAATATCATTGTCAATATTTTATGTACTGTGGTTCAGGCCTATAGGTTAATATTGACAATTTACAGTATAAACTGTATCCAGAGTCTTATTTATTAGAAAAGAGATGTTAGGACAAGAAATAAGAATTAGTAAGTATTATTTCAATCCCAACAAAGAAGAGCTGAGTCTCATTCTCTTACTCGTTCTGGGTTTGCTTTCTAAAGAAACACACTATTTTTCTTTAAACTCTACTATCCCATTATTTGTCCTCCTCTCTCCCAAATACATATTTTAGTGGATGTTAGATCATTTATTCCAATTTAAATGAATGACAGTGTTCTCTGATTCTTCAATTAAAATATTCTAATTCAAAGAATGGAGACTTAGTTAACGAAACTGGTGTATTTTCAGGGCTTTGACTTTCAGAAGTGAGTTAACTTATTGCTTATTTAAATCTATTCAGAGCACATCTAAACTCTTGTCAGTGGTATTCCATCTTTTTGACTAACGGGAAGTTTTTCTTCTCACTCAATAGTATTTTATCACCACTGGCTACTACAAGACAGAATTTCTTGAGTGGAGCAGGGGCATGTGGGTTTAATAGAAAAATACCATTGATTCCTATCATATATTTATACTTAATACCAAAGTTGTTTAAATTAAGTTAATATTGTTACATATACTGGTGCATCATCATAATTGTTGTTTTATATTACAACAGTGCCTAGAGACGCTTATCAGGATGCTAGGCACTTCAAAAACCTATTGTAGGACATGGTTCTTTCTTCTGATTTTATGACCATATATAACAAGTACAGTAACTCCTCACTTAACGTTGTAGTTATGTTCCTGAAAAATGCGACTTTAAGCGAAACTATGTTAAGCGAATCCAATTTCCCCATAAGAATGAATGTAAATGGGGTGGGGGAGGTGAGGTTCCAGGGAATTTTTTTTTTTTTTGCCGTATAGTACTATAGTTGGGAGGTGCCCTACCTTACCCCACACAGGCCCAGCCCACTGGCACTGGAGACGATGAGGCAGGCAAGGAGGCTGAAGGTGCTGTAGGCTAGGAGAAGCATGTTGCGCAGTGGCAGCTTCCCCTATTCTGCAAGCACCAGGGGATGGGGGGCTCAACCCTCGGCCCACCCACGCCCCCCCAAGCCCCCACCCTTAACCCACCTCTTCTTCCCCCCTCCCCCTTTTACTCTGCACGCCCCATCCTCGCTCCTCCCCCTCCCTCCCCTGTCTCCTGCTCATGGCAATCAGCTGGCTTGCAGCGTTCAGGAGGCAGGAGGGAGGGGGGAGGAGCAAGGATATGGCTCGCAGGCTCCCCCTCCCTCCCCTGCCTCCTGAACACCGCAAGCCAGCTGATTGCCCTGGGCAGGAGGCAGGGGAGGGAGGGGGAGACGCGCTGGGTCCTTGCTCCTCCCCCCTTCCTCCTGCCTGCGGCAATCAGCTGGCTTGCGGCGTTCAGGGGGCAGGAGGGTGGGGGGAGGAGCGAGAACTCTGACCGCAGCCTCCCCCCTCGTGCCCGCCCGTGACAAACTGCTGGTTTGCAGCATTCGGGTGGGAGAGGGAGCCTGTGTGCAAAGTCCTTGCTCCTCCCCACTCCCTCTTGAAGGGCGCAAGCCAGCTGATTGCCGGGGGGGGCGGGAGGGGGAAGGCGCTGATCCGCAGGGTCTGCTGGCGGGCGGGAGGTCCTGTGGGGGGCGGGGCGTAGGGGAGCTAACGGCGCTTGCCAGCTGTGGACAAAGCAGGCAGTCAAACAACGTTATAGCGAAGCATTGCACAACTTTAAATGGAGCATGTTCTGTAATGGAGCAGGGACGTAAGACTGAAACAACGTTAAGTGAGAGGACGTTGAGTGGGAAGTTACTGTAGATTTAATAAGCAAGAGGAAGGAGAAGGGGAGGGAAAACAAAGGTAACAATGATAAGATTATGTGATTGCATCGACAACCTAGTAAACAGCTTTATTAAATCAGACTTATCAGTAATATTTTATTGAGATAATGCTCTACTTCTACTATTTCCAATTTAATTGAGAGTATTTTATAGTGTTATCAGGAAGAAAAAGGGAAAAGAGCACAAAGTTATTTAGTGTATTTGATTGTACAGTACACTTTAATTATTAAAATGTTGTAGTTATGTTTGTATAACATAAACAAGTGGTCTCTACTTCTAGCCAAAGAATTTTTTCATTTCTGGATTTATGCATTTAGAGCATTTGTCTGATATTTTAGTTTTTAATTATTATTTGCATTACAGCAGCATGTAGAGACTGCAAGTGAGATTGGGACCCCATTGGGCTAGGCATTCCCAAACATGTAATGGCAGACAGTTTTTACCACAAAGAGCTTGTCTGTGTAAACAGACAAGCAAACAAATACTGGGAGGGGAAACAGAAGTACAGAGAGATGAGGTAGCCTGCACATGGTCACACATCAGGTCAATGGCAGCGTGGAAATAGAACCCAGGTCTCTTGACTTACAGTCCAGTGCTCTCTCCACTAGACCATATTGCTTCCCCAAATAATGATCATTGTCCTTTAATAACTATTTAAGCATATTAAATGCACTTACGTGTGAGTTAAATATGTATGAAAGATGTCCTTCTCAAACCTAAAGCGTGATATCCTTTCTTTTATCCACCATAGCGGTAACACATGAGAAGTAACAGTGCCAACTTCCCCATCTGTCATCCCTGTGGGCCAGTCTTCCTGACTCGAGGGGACCACCTGTAAGAATGAAATTGTACTTAAGTCTACATGGCCCATTCAATCATTGGTGTATTTGCTGAAACGCCCAACAATTTTTTTTCATTTTTAAATTAATGGTTTAAATAGAACAGGTATTGTAAGTGGCTATTTGATAGTTTGTTTTAAAATATCTGCAAAATGGAACTGTTAAAAGGAGTTTAGTTTTATTAAAATATGTATTTGTAAACATGAAAGGAAGTGAAATGATATTATTAGCCAAACAGTCATATAGTATAAGCACTTTTCATATGCACTTTAAATTCTTCTATTGTTTTGGAAACAGAGCCTAGCTACCTGTGAAAACTATGAATGGTACACAAGAGGTTAAACACATTCTAATTCATGTGGGTGTGTACCCACAATTGCATAAATCTTTGTTGTAGTAAGCAGGTACGTGGACAGGGTTTCAGCAACTGAAGCTTATTTCCAGTTTCTCTTTTCCAATACAAAGTAGCAGCCTGAATAAACACTGGAAGGCAAATTGCTGAGGTAGGAACAACGTGTCAAAGTGGTTTGTTTGTTAATTCTACGTTTGGCCAACACCTTTCAATATAAAGCACCTTCTACCTTATTATTATACAAATGTCATCAGTCTCTAACTTCCATGGTACACCCAGATAAGCTGGGATATTGCCAAGAGCAAGGACCTCGGTCTAAAGGAAATACGGGGGTCAGGCAAGCGAGATAATAGACCTGTCTCAAAGCCTGTGCTTTCGTGAATACCTTACTGTTTCTCTTAGTACCTTTTCCTCTTTCTCAGATACAGAGCATGAATGCTCTATGATTACCATTTCTGAGCTCAGTTAATGCTATGCCTCATCATCCCCCAGTTTTTCCCTGTTAAGTGACATGACTTATGTGTGTGAGAACAGAGCTGTCACCTCTTGCTGACCTCCCAAGGCCCTATCCTCAGGGAGAATGGCAGGCAAGGTATATTATACTGCTATTTCCAGGCAACCAATTTGGATGTGCAGTTTAAAGGTAACTCAAATAACCTTAACTCAGCCCCTGTTTTTTCACAAAATCTATAGATGAGACACCCTTTCAGCTGCATATCTCATATCATCTGCATTGGCAAGATGAGCTCCCTATTGCTATTGTATTGTCCTCTAACATTTACGCTGCTGTGTATTGCCGTCTACATATGGGCAGTGGGGGGCGGGGGGGAGAACATTTTAGACCAGGTGTATGAAATTTCAGATTCTGAAATTTAGATGTGAAAAGAACACCTAGCAACTTCTGGGAATACAAATAATTTTTTAGGATTTGGTTGAAATTTAAAAATTAATAGTATTTGGTGTGGCAACTGTGCTCTTAGCTTGAGGTTGAGAAATGGTGGAAGTGTTAAAGGAGGCTAAGCTTACCTGCAAAATCAGCTGTTCAGGGCTTTGCATATCACAGTGATCACTGGATTCTGTGCAAAAACAGTTTAAAAAAATTAGAAGATTGCAAAAGTGTGAGCAGGTCCTCCATTGTGGATGGGGAATGAGAATCCAGAATCACTATGTTAACTTTGCCATCATGATGGGGAAAACTTAGCTGATTATAATTGATTGTAATTTGGCCTTTCTGCAGAACCAATTGTAGGTCATTAATGATCTCTTTGCTGTAAAACTGACATTGCAATAGGGAATATTCACTGTACATTCAGCTTAAGCAGCCTTTTCTTTGCCCACATTGTCTGTCTGCACAAGAAAAATGTGTACACTAACTTACATTTTCCAAACATGAATAACTCAACGCTTGCCAGTAATCCTGGGTGTATGTACTCTTATTGCAAAAGGTATGCAATGCTTGTGAAGGTGTTAAGTGAAAAACTCATGTTGTTTGAGTTTTGGTTAGGCTGGGGACTGTAAACTTTAATAAACAGAACAGCTGGCAGAATGCAGGCTCATGCCTGCAGCCTTTTAGGCTTCTCTTCGCTCAATACTCATCTGCTTGTGCAAGCAGAACTCCATCCTCCTACCGCCCTGCGCAGAGCGAAGGAGCAGCCCAGTTGACTAGGTGGTTACATCTCTTTACACTGTAACCCTTTGCGCTAAGCATGCAGGAGCAAGCATTCCGGCAGGCTGCTTTCTGCAGCTGAGGAGACAACATTCATAGACTTCCTTTGATTAGGATATGTCACTGTTGTCAGGGCAACTGTTAACGGTGGCGTATCGTATTTTTTCCTCCTGTGTTGCGTGCTGAATATTTTAGTGTGCTGTAGCTGGAAGAAGCTTGGGGAAGAGGTGCTGCTGCAGAAAGGAGAAGCTGTGGGCTGGGATCTGATTGAACAGGTTAAAGCAGCGAAGAGAGGCATCCAAACCAATGTGCCTTTAATTAGGGCTTTTCTCGAAGGTGGGTGAAATTGCAGGCCCTCTGCTGCCAAGTGGATGTTGATATTTGTCAGCTCTTTGCATACTGCTTACCGATAGGGGATCTATTACAAGTGCTCAAATGAACAGGCAGGTCTGCAGCTAGCTGCTACACAGGCACTGCAGTTGCTTAAATATATATATATATTGTAATAAGCAAGTAATAGCAGAAACATGCCTGGGGCAGCTACTGCTATCCGACAAGAGAGACTGAAGAAGACAAGTGCAAGGACAAATCCCCCTGGTTTATTCACCATTAACGAAGAAGATGAGCAGCAAAAGAATGGAAATTCCAAAAGACTGAAAGGTATGCCTTAGTGTTCTCTGGAGTACATACTGCGTAGTATACAGTACATTTTGCTAGCTATACTGCATGCAGTCAGGAGTGGTTGTGACCCATCAGTGCAGTTTGTCAATGGATGTTTTCATATTATATTCATTTATGTGTAGCACAATATTAATGATAGATATATTTTTAAATGAGCTGGATTACTGGCCTACCAATTTAATTACTGCTTCTGTTTTGAAATCTTATTTACCAGAAAAATCTGACTTTTTACAAAGTTATTACTAATCTAATTATCAGATAGAGATTAGGGTCTTATATTATAAAGGTATAAAATGAATTGCAATGTACCTTTTCTATACAGACCCATAGATTTTTTTTTAATGTTCATATTCTGATTAGATGAATGTCTTTTAAAAAACAGGTTCTTGTAGGCTTGCAGAATAATGAGTGAGACTATAGCAGCTAATGTGGAAGGCAGCCTTGCCAAAGACACATGAAATTTACTGTACTCTAGTTTTTGTACATGTTATGGAAGGCCTTATGACAGAGTGCAGAAAAAAGTGTATTCGAATACTGTAACTTCTGAGAAGTCTACAACCAAAAACGGGGCCTCTCCCATCAAACTATACTTGGTGAGAAAAAAGTCCTTGGTGCTCTTTTTTTTTTTTTTTTTTTTTAATAGTGGTTGACTATAATAGAGATCTATCGAGCATTTGTAGCCACCATATCCTGCATCATGTAACATATTCTGCCAGGATTCCTAAGGTTTAAATTTTGTTAGTGTGGCAGCAATCCTGCATCTTTGAATTGGACTGGAATTTTAAGTTTGCCCTGTCACAATTCAATTCTCTCTGCCTGCTCAAGGGATTCCCTTAATACGTGAAAATTCCTTTTCCCTTATGCAGGAAGCAAATAAAACAATTAGGTGCCAGGGTTTGTTTTGTTTTGGTGTTTCTTTTTTCTTGCCAAACAAATATCACTTGATAAATATCAGTCACTGTATCTTGAAGGTATCAGATTTTTCCATTCAGCCACACAATTGAAAAGGAGAGCCTAACAGGCAACTATTTAAATATCAGAGTAGGGTTGGGTTGGGTTGTTTGGAGCTGGACAGTTATTTTCTTGTTCTTGAATGAATAGCTAGTTGGCGTCTAAAAAGTCCACGTTTTTAACTGTGTGTTTTATCGTTTGTAATTTTTCTTGAAGATGGTAAAGAATTCAAACAGATCTGAGCTTCACAACAATATAGTATATTGCTAGTCAATGCCAGCACAACAACTGTCAGGGCCTTATATGTATGTAGTTACTTGCTCTACTGTGTGTATGTTTGAACAAGCCCATATATATTCCAGATAGGAACAGTTTTTTTTTTTCTTCAGTTTTCTAAGAAGCCAGTTTCATTTCTTATACCCGTTTGGAGAGTTTCAGAAGCAATAGTATACAAGGCTCTGTAGTAACAGCTTCCGTGTTTGGCCTGTTTGAATAGCACTTTCTAGTTTTTCAAGATACAGGTTCTTGTCTTCTCCTTGTTTGTGTAGAGGGATGTTTGGTAAGTGTGCCCTTATTCAAAGCATTTCTATAAGATCTCATTCCATACCTTTTTTGTCAGGATTGATTGCCATTTTTATCTCATTTTCCCCCTTCTCTTGCTTTCTCATTCTCCTCCTCCCTCCCTGTCCTTCATTATTTCTCTCAGAAACAGTGGGGTGAAAAAGGGCCCCATTCATATCTGTGGCTGCTTATATCAGCCAGCAGAGGGGGGCAGAAGGATGTTGCAACTGGCAAGTTCCCACTCCCCCAACTTGCGGAAGTAAAAAGCCTATCAGAGTCTATATCTAAAGAGGGTCTGTTATATTCCAGTTCTGAGTACAGTTAAATGTAAATAAACAAGTTTGTGGGGGTGGGGGGCATAAACAAACAAGTGCATGTGGTTCTGCTCCAGTAGTATAAGATTTATTTTGGCAGCTTACCTCTGAATTTGTTCAGATGCAGTGGGTACATGGTGCATGATATGTGAGAGATTGTTAAAAATATTTTGGAAGAGTAGCTCTTTCTAATTGTTTCTCTGAAGACATAAAATAGCCTTTACTGTTTCTAAAGTAGTTTACAACTCTGTGCGTGTGGGAAGGGAAGGAGTGGGTGGCTGAATCCTTGGTTATATGAAATACAGGCATCCAAGTTTGTGTTCTCCTTCACCTACCTGGTACCAAGCAAGGCCATATCAAAACTCACTAAAGCAGAAACAAAAGGCGCTTGATCAGTCCAGATGTGACTTCCTTTGGTTTTCAGTTACCCATTAATTCTGTCACCATTCTTTTAGTGCAGCTTAATCCCAGTTCTCTCCCTGTTTCATCAGCTATGTGCCAAGCATGCTTGTGCAGCTGCTGAGATGCTTTTCAAGTGCGTAGTAGGTCAATGTCATCTTCTTAATAGGAGATGGGCAAAATAATCTAGTAGGTTTTTTCCATTTCTAATTTTTATAATCAGTGTTGGAGATCTCTTGTCTAGCACTTCCCAACCCAGAAGGTCACTCATGGATAGGGTGACCAGGTGTCCGGTTTTTGACCGGAACACCTGGTCGAAAAGGGACCCTGGCGGCTCCGGTCAGCACCGCCAACTGGGCCATTAAAAGTCCGATTAGTGGTGCTTCCCGGCTAAGGCAGGCTAGTCTCTACCTGTTCTGACACCGCGCTGCACCCCAGAAGCGGCTAGCAGGTCTGGCTCCTAAGCAAGGGGGCTCTGGGTGCTGCCCCCGCCCCGAGCACCCACTCTTCTGGGGTGGGGGGTGCCTGTAGTTGAGAGCAGTGCACAGAGCCGCCTGGGAGCCGGACCTGCTGCTGGCCACTTCCGGGGCTCAGCACGGTCCACAGTGCCAGGACAGGCAGGAAGCCTGCCTTAGCACCCCCGCTGCACCACTGACCAGGAGCTGCCGGAGGTAAGCCCACGCCCCAATCCCCTGCCCCAGCCCTGAGCCCACCCCCACAAACCCAGAGCCCCCTTCTGCACCCCAAACCTCTCATCCCTAGCCCCATCCCAGAGCCTGCATCCCAGCCTCCTTCCCCAGCCCAGAGCCCCCTCACACACTCTGAACCCCTCATCCCTGGCCCTACTCCAGAGCCTATACCCCCAGTCCAGAGCCCTCACCCCCTCCCGCATCCCAGCCCCCTGCCCCAGCGCAGTGAAAGTGAGTCAGGGTGGGGGAGAGCAAGCCACAGAGGGAGGGGGAATGTAGGGGTAACTGCTGGGGCAGGGCCTTGGGGCAGGGCTAGGGTGTTTGGTTTTGTGCGATTAGAAAGTTGGCACCCTACTCGTGGCCCTGGGTTTTTTAGGAAGCAATGCATTTAAAAACTCAGCAGTGTAAATAAGGGTTTTGTAATATCATTATATATTTTAAAATACTTTTGTGTACCGTTCAAGACTTCTCAGTAATATTTAGATTTGTTTAGAATATGATGTCATATGGTAATTGTTACAACCATCTTGGAAAGAATAAATGTTCAATGGAGAATATGAAACAGCTTTTCTCTGTGAGGGTTTCAATGGGTTGACTTCAAAGGTAACTTTCGCTGGTGTCCTTGAGTGTCCTTACTTATTGTAATTTGAGAAGAGGTCTGATAGACCTTGAGTTTGCTCTTTTAATGCAAGGTCACATTGAAACAGTTTAGCATGCAATTTTTAATATCTAAGGTATCTTGGAAACATGCAAAGGTCCATCCAGTCCGATGTTTCTGCTCTTATATTTCGTTTAATCTGAATCCATTTTTTAATTTTACCCTTTAATGCCCTCCTCCTCTAGAGATAAACGTAGGAATCTCTCTTTTAGGAGAAAGAGAAGGTGGCAGTGATTGACTGCTGGTTTACTGGTGTTAGCTACTACTTTTCTCTGCCCTTCTCACACTGTCAGCTAGATAATTGCTGGTTAGAAGGATGAGAAAAGTGGGTTCTGTCCTCTGGTCCCTCACTGAGAATTTCCTGTGAATTGCATGTGCTATGTTCTGTGTTTCTGAAGACTGCAGTGACCTTGGCTGGATTATCTTCTGCAGTTTCTTGCCAGTCAAGATTTTTTCCCCTTTCTTTAGTCTATTGTTATTGATGTTCTTAATGACTAGTTAATGATCCAGCTACTATAATATGCTCATTGGAAGCCCTGAATGTTGTGTTTTCACAGGAGAGTCTCATGTCAGGAAGTAGGACTATCACCCCAGAACCATTCAGACACAGCTTTTCCTTCTTTCTTTTTTCTTTTGTTCCGGTGGACTTTGACTGTTTCCTTTGTCTGAAGTTTTCTGTATTTGTGCCCAGGCCATTAGTTAAACAAAGCTAGTTCTAGTAAGATATAAAAACAAAACCTAAGTGAACTCAAATGCATGTCTAACTGGGGGAAGTACTTTTTATTTTAAACTCTGGATTTTCAGTTTGACCTAAAATGTATACAAAAGCAATATAAGAATTAAAGGTGAACTGAATATATAATCGTCTTGTTTTTAAAGAGATGTTTGTACTTCAACAATATATCTGAACAAAGAGTTTTGAACGCTCTCTTTTGTTGTAGTGGCCCTGGTATCCAGGTTCTGTGAAGCTAATCACAATTTTGTATTCGCTAGGAGTTTCCCAGGTGATAAATCTTAGGCATTATTTGCTTTAAAGTTGAAGTCTGAACTTGAATTGGTGTCAGCTTCCTACTGGGATCAGCACATATCTAAAGTGAATCTTAAACTGGAACCATTGTTTCTTCTTTCTGCTAAGTATGGAACCGTTGTGTTTTCATTCTGCTAAGTAGCCTTAGAAAATGGTGAACATTAAGCAAGGTGACTCCTGTATGCCCCCTGAAGCATCCCTTTTGACGTTGTTTTTAACTTAGTACTTACATTCCCAAATTGCCCAGCCATTCCTTTGGATAGAATGCAAGCCCTGAAAGGGTTTTATGTTACAACATGTGTTAACTTTATTTCAGAAATAGTATTTTTGCTGGAAGATCTGATTGTCATAATGTCTGGATTCACTTTAGAATGAAGTGACCAGAATTGTGCAAATTTTTTATTATTTGTTTTACTTCTGAAACATTTAAGTGAGCTCAGCTGTAGGTTATGATGTCCTGAAAATGCATCCTTTCAGCTAGAGATCAGAGAAGGTTGCTTAATCCAGGAATCAATACCTCTAATAAATGTGTATTGTGTGGCATTTGTATCAGGCACACAATGTATACGTACTTACGGTGACGTATAGAGTACTGACAGTGCATGCCCAGCTCCCACAGGTATAAGTAGCAGTTTAGATGGGGAGGCTCTGCTTAGAGGAGTTGAGTAGACACACACCTGAACCCTATATACCCTACACAGCTCTCTGTGCCCCAAGTGGTGCCTCCCATGTCTACACTGCTATTTTAAGCAGTGTAGCATCCCACTGGCAGAGCCTTCCACTGCAGCGTATAGCTATGCATACCCTACACAGCACCACAAGTGTAGACCAGGCCTGAGACTGTCAGCTCTTTGGAGTGTGAACTATCCTTTTGTTCTGTGCTTGTACAGCACCTTGCATGATGGGCTCCTGGGCACTACCCCAATACAAATAATAATACACATTTTTTTTAAGTTTGGTGAATTGCCTGTTTCATTTGCTTATTAATGGTCAAGGAAAAGGAAAGCTACTGATAGCATACTGGAGGCTCACTGGACAAATAAACTCCTTTCAAAAGAATTTGCAGTTTTGAAGGGCTTATAGAAGTCTATCTAACCAAGTTGTTTTGTACTGATTATCAATCAGCTTTCCAGCAGTGCTGCTTAGGCTCCAGCTGTATCTGCAAAGAAACCAGATAAAATGGGCACATAACTATTCATTTATAGTGTTATAATTCCCCTAAACCGCCAAGCTTGTGCATGTCTTGTAGGGTTGCCAACTTTCTAATTGCAGAAAACTGAACACCCTGCCCTGCCCCTTCGCCGAGGCTCTGACACCGCTCACTCCATCCCCCCTCCCTCCGTCGCTTGCTCTCCCCAACACTCGCTCATTTTCACCAGGCTGGGGCAGGGGGTTGGGATGGGGGGGGGGGGCTACAGGGTGAGACTGGAGATGAGGGGTTCGGAGTGCAGGAGGGGGCTCACGGTGGGTAGAGGTGCAGGATGCAGGCTCCGGGCGGCGCTTACCTCAGCCAGCTCCCAGAATTGGCTGGCATGTACCTTCAGCTCCTAGGCAGAGGTGCTGGGGCCTCTGTGCGCTGCCCCCACCCGCAGGTGCAGCTCCCATTAGCCCTGGTTCCCGGCCAGTGGAAGCTGCAGAGCCAGTGCTCGGGGTGGTGCCTGTGCTGCAGGTGGGGGCAGTGCGTGGAGCACCTGTGGCTGCCTTTGTGCCTAGGAGCCCGAGGGACATGCCGGCTGCTTCTGGGAGCCACACGGAGCTGGCCGCTGTGGCCAGCCGGACTTTTAATGGCCCAGTCAGCTATGCTGACCGGAGCCACCAGGGTCCATTTTTGACTGGGCATTCTGGCTGAAAACCGGACACCTGGCAACCCTACATGTATAACAAGTATGTCTGGAAAGCCACACACACACCCTTGTTCACCTGGTCATATTCCCTCTACATATCTGACCAGCCTTTTCATGACTTCAATTTAATAAAATATTTGAACAAAAAAGCAATGTCAGAACTAACAACACCTTTTAAGTGCTGTAGCTGGTATGATGTTGCTTTTTGAAACTGGTAATGTTGGAACCACCTACAAAGTTACATCCATATGTCTGGCACATGTATCCATGCCAGAAACATATGTCAATGTGCTTGTGCCTTAAACTGGAATAAGTAATCATCCAGACATCTACCCTATAGTTTTGAAATGCTTATGGTAAATGAATGAAAATACATCTCCATTAAACTAACAATGAAATCCTCCTTCACCTGCTCGATGATTTAAAACTATTAAGGGAGGGTACCTTTTAATATGCTGAGTGAGTAGAGCTGCTCATTCCAAGGCCAGCTAAATGTGCTTTAGGTCTCTGAACAATAACACTGAGTGTCTCAGTTGTCTTGAAAACAAAACAAAAAAAGGGTCATTTTTCCCCTTTGGTGCATGACAGCGATGTCTCTGATGATCACAGAACGATTTTTGCATCTGGTGCCTAGATGATAATGTTGCTATGTAATGTTTGTGTTTCAACTGCAGGCTTTATTTTATTCATCCAGAGGTCAGATAGATTTCCTTTAATAATACAACTGCTTATACTTTTAGTCTAATTTTTCTGGAGGTGTTAGGGAAAGGGAGGAATCTCTTGTTACTTGTTAAATTTTGACAGTGGTCTAACATTTAATTTCATTGGGTATTTGTTCCTGTGTGTGTTTTGGGGGGTGGGGAGGGCAGTTTGAAAGAGAAGGGAGTTTAATGCCCTTGAAAGGTGTCAAACTGATTGTCCTGGAAAGTGAAATCTAAGATCCACAGAAGAGATATAGCATGGGGTCTGGAAATGTGAGCTTATCCCTCACTGCTGAGTCAATGTGCTTCACCTGAACATGTGGTGACAGTTCAGACTTCATGCTGACTGAGACCTTGAATGTTACGGCAACTTCTAACAGTGGTGCTGTATGCAATGGTGATTTTTGGAATATGATCTAAGGCCACTGGTCTGAGACTTGGAACTCATTTCACACAGGCCATCAAACTACTGTCAAATGTTAAGACACTTGGCTGGTTTGCCAAAGGTTATAACATATTGCATGGCACTCACACATTTGGTAGCCCTGCCACCCCTACTTCCATAGATTCATATATCCTAAGGCCAAAAGGGACCATTGTGATAATCATCTCTGACTTCCTATATAACACAGGCCATAGAACTTCCCCAAAATAATTCCTGTTTGAATTAGAATTTATCTTTTAGAAAAACATCCAGTCTTTGTTTTAAAATTGCCAGTGATGGTTATGGTGGCTTCTTTGTGCTTTATTTCCAATTTCTCTAGCTTCAACTTCCGGGCATTGGATCGTGTTATACCTTTCTCTGCTAGACTGAAGAACCCATTATTAAATATTGTTCCCCATGTAGATCCTTACAGACTGTAATCAAGTCACGCTTTAACCTTCTCTTTGTTAGCCTCAAGAAGCTCAATCTATTTAGTTTATCACTATAAGGCATGTTTTCTAATCCTTTAATTGTTCTTTTGGCTCCTCTCTGAAACCTCTGAAACCAATTTATAAGCATCCTTCTGGAACTGTGGACACCAGAACTGGATGCAGTATTCCTTCAGCAGTTGCACCAGTGCCAAATACAGAGGTAAAATTATCTCTCTACTCCTACTCAAGATTCCCAGGTTTATGCATCCAAGGATTGCATTAGCCCTTTTGGTCACAGCGTCTCACTGGGAGGTCATGTTCAACTTGCACACATACAAAATGGGAAATGACTGCCTCGGAAGAAGTAGTGCGGAAAGGGATCTGGGGGTCATAGTGGATCACAAGCTAAATGAGTCAACAGTGTAACACTGTTGCAAAAAAAGCAAACATCATTCTGGGCTGTATTAGCAGGAGTATTGTAAGCAAGACACGAGAAGTCATTCTTCCGCTCTTCTCCGCGCTGATTATGCCTCAATTGGAGTATTGTGTCCAGTTCTGGGCACCACATTTCAGGAAATATGTGGACAAATTGGAGAAAGTCCAGAGAAGAGCAACAAAAATGATTAAAGGTCTAGAAAACATGACCTCTGAGGGAAGATTGAAAAAAATGTGTTTGTTTAGTTTGGAGAAGAGAAGACTGAGGGGGGACATGATAACCATTTTCAAGTACATAAAAGGTTGTTACAAGGAAGAGGGATAAAAACTGTTCTTCTTAACCTCTGAGGATAGGACAAGAAGCAATGGGCTTAAATTGCAGCCAGGGCAGTTTTGTTTGGACATTAGGAAGTTTTTCCTAACTATCAGAGTGGTTAAGCACTGGAATAAATTGCCTGGGGAAGTTGTGGAATCTCCATCATTGGGGTTTTTTTAAGAGCAGGTTGGACAAACACCTGTCAGGGATGGTCTAGATCAGGGGTCCCCAATGCGGTGCCCGCAGGTGCCGCAGTGCCCGCCGGGGCGTCTAAGTGCACCCACGTACTGGCCGGCGGACAAGCATCCGCCGAAATGCCACCGAATTTCGGCGGCATTTTGGCGGCGACGCCTCTGGATGATGCCACTTGTCGGCAGCATTTCGGCGGATGCTCGTCCGCCGCCATGGTCCTCCGTGAAAAAGGTTGGGGACCACTGGTCTAGATAATACTTATTCCTGCCATGAGTGCAGGGGACTGGACTAGATGACCTCT
Organism: Terrapene triunguis; assembly: GCF_002925995.2. NCBI lineage: Eukaryota > Metazoa > Chordata > Testudines > Emydidae > Terrapene > Terrapene triunguis. The sequence continues at coordinate 49,849,522 of NW_020664436.1, forward strand.
CGGGGTCCCTTCCAGTTCTATGATTCTGTGATTATCCACTATGACCCCAAAGTCTTTTTCAGAGTCACTGCTTCCCAGAATAGAAACCCCCATCATGTAAGTATGGTCTACATTTTTTGTTCCGAGGGGTATAAATTTACTTACTTAAGACATACTGTTTGCTTGTGCTCAGTTTACCAAATGATTAAGATTGCTCTGTTATCAGTGACTTATCCTCCTCATTATTTACCACACCTCCATTCTTTGTATCATCTGCAAACATAAAATCATCAATGATAAAATTTTCTTCCAGGCCATTGATAAAAATGTGTAATAGAATAGGGCTAAGAACCAGTCCCTGCGAGATTAGTAATACACCCACTCAATGATGATTCCCCATTTACAATTAGATTTTAATACCTGTCAGTCAGTTTTTAATCTGTTTATTCAGACAAAGGGGAAAATGAGGGGAAGAGACAAACTCAGATAATTACCCACAGAATACCCTTTGGCCTACGGGAAAGGTGCATTGAGCTGGGATTCAGGAGACCAAGGTTTCTGGGCTCTCATCTTCTACTGTGTGCCGTTATATCTGTGCAATCCACCATCTTTGTTACTGACCAAGGACTTGTATCCCTACCCGAGGAAGCCAAAAATGTCCATTGTTTTATTAGTAAATATTTAAAACAAAAATCCAAGAATTATTAAAGAGATATGGGGCCTAAAACTTTCAGACATAAACAACCTCCAGCTATTTTGGGGTAGGAGGAAGCTTGCTCTTGAAAAAAGCTATTTCAAAACTGCCTACACTGCAGAGTTTCTTCCTCTGAAGCAGCTGGTACTGGCCACTACATGAGAGAGGGTACTGAAACCACTGGTCTGATCCAGTATGGCAATTCCTAAGTTACCTTATTTGTAAAATAAAAACAAAGAGGTTGCACATGGTCACTTCAGGTATAGCTGGGCATATAACACAGTTCTTTAGTACAATGGACCAAGTCAAATCCATTCAGCCACACTGACTGGCTTTCAGAGTGAATGCACTAAATCTATGTACTTGGTTATCCTATCTGTAATCAGTGATCCATCCACTATATCACATTGCTCACAAGTAGGAAGAGAATCCAAGGGCACCTGGTAACCAGCGTAGTGCTATCTAATGAATAATTGTGGGACCCGCTGTCAAAGTGTGTCTTCTGTCCTCTATCTAGAGGCTGCTTCATATAGATTCTAACAGCCTGCTGCTGTTACATGTTAGGCCTGGTCTGCACTTAAAACTTCTTATACTGGCGTCGCTATATTGGTCAGGGGTGTGAAAAAAACCACACCATCCAGAAATACAGCTATGTCAACAAAACCCCCACTATAGATGTAATTATGCCAGGAGAAATGCTTTTGTCGGCATGTCTAACATGTTTGGGGAGATTGTTCTCCTGCACTGGCAGAAAAACTCCTTCTGTTGGCATATGCTGAATCTACACTAGGGGAGTATGTTGGCATAGGCTCTCTAATATAGACAAAGCCTTAGTTTTTTAGCTCAAGTGGAAGAGTTCTGTGCTGTTGATCTGAAAGCCCTGGGTTCAAACTCTTCTGATCACCCACATGTGGAAAAATAGTATGTGATCATATAATTAGAGTGTGTCGTAAAGTAAGGGGGCAGAATTGAAGTTGGACAGGTAACTTTCTTTTGGCATTTTCTAACATTTGAGTGCTTTGCTTTACTTTACAACACTGATGTTCTTTTAACTTTGTTTTAAGGTTGTTGTTTTTTTATAATTTAATACATATGTATCTGTAAGACCCACCCCCCTTAAGTTAGCATGAGGATTTGGAATAATTGTAATTAATGAAATGATTTTATATTGCAAAGCATTACATATAGAAGTGACTTTGGATGTTTTAATATTAGTTTTATTGTTGTATTTTTATCATTTGTATCTTGGTTAATGGGAGCTGTCCCTTTAAGAACAGAGTAGGACAAGTGTGCTTGTAGAAGATGAGAACAGAAGATGGGAGATCTTACCTAAGAGAGGATGACCCTGTCTATGTAAATTTCAAAAAGGTGTGAACTTGATTTAATAAACTTCACTTCCAAAAAAGCAAGTGTTTTTCTTGGAAGGTGTGATATCAGTACTTATTGCAGGACTGAATGCCTCAGAACAGGGGTAGGCAACCTATGGCACGCGTGCCAAAGGCGGCACGTGAGCTGATTTTCAGTGGCACTCAACACTGCCCGGGTCCTGGCCACCGGTCCGGGGAGCTCTGCATTTTAATTTAATTTTAAATGAAGCTTCTTAAAAGAGACCTTCTAAAAACGTTAAAATGTATTACTGGCACGTGAAACCTTAAATTAGAGTGAATAAATGAAGACTTGGCACACCACTTCTGAAAGGCTGCCGACCCCTGCCTCAGAATGTTGCTGGTGATCTAAAGAGTCTGCTCTGTGAATCGCTTTTGTAATCTTTCATTGTTTTAAATTATTTTCTTTAGAAATTCTAAATTAGGAAATTAATACTATAGAAAAAGCATTCATGCTATAGAAATGGCTCCCAAGTGATTTTAAGATCTTACTGCACTATTTTCTTATGTCTCTTGTTTGAGATCTGTCTTTCAAAGTATAAATCAGATGAGTGGTGGGTATTGTAGTCTAGATCCCAAACTATGTCTTCACTTTCAGAGAAGCTGATGTTTTTGCTAAAATGATCAGCAGTGAAATAGCTAACAATATTGACACTTAAATTCACTGCAGTTGGTTCCAGAGTCAACACCCCATTGAGATAAATAGGGGTAGTTTTAGTCTCTTAGAGCTTGTCTGCACTACAATACAACCATGTCAGAGAGCCAAGTTTTAACACAGCTCTGCTTTGTGGTGTAGACAGGACCTTAACTGTGTTACATAGCTAGGCAAAGTTTTACCAAATGGGAGTATATTGTAACTGGATCCCCTGACATGGTTATATTTGAAGTGTTGTCAGGGCCTCAAAACTATTGTTCCTGTTTGCAGACTCACTCAGGAAGCACTGCATCACTTTACATTCAGGCTATCTTCACCACTGGAAGATTGCAAACTTAAAAAAAAAAAAAAAATTCTCTAGAACCTGATGGGATTATCTGAGGAGTGCCGGTCTGCACTCAGTTTTACCTCTGATTGAGAGAAGATAATTACGGGGCCCTACTCTTCAGGTAAGCCAGGCGGATCCATGCAATAAAGCCATTCTTCATTCCACCTTAACACACCTATACGTACACTGTTTACTCAGCTATCCACAAAGTCCCTTTTGTACCTTTTTATTTTTAAATATGATTTCCACCTCACATTTTAGTATAACTTGTTTTTCTGGTATTTATGAATTAAGAGTTCTAAGTAAAAGGAACTCAGGAATGGTTATTCATGACATTTTCACACACCTCTAAGGGAGAATACCTGCAATTTTGAATAATAACTCTTTAATAATTCTTTAGTTCAGGGCAATACAAACTTTCCCCAACTGAAGACCCCAGTAGCAGTTTGCCAGGAGAATGAGTGCCATACCTATTTTTCATAAAATGGAGCAGATTGCAGCTACCCATTCAGTATGAAGGTATATCCCCCAATCTGCTAAAGTTGCAAGCGTGCAATAATCTACTATCATCCAAGCAGCCTTCCACTTGAATAGAGTTGGAGAACCACATGCTGGGAACTGCAGTGTCTGAGAGCCAAACCTGTATATGAAAGATGAGAGATACCATGGGCTGTGTTTTCACTGCTCTTTTACTAATTAAAGGTCAGAAATAAAATTAAAGGTTTCTAAAACTTGAGTGCCCACATTTCATCACTCAGGGTTTACACCACAGCAGGGGGCACAGGATGTGATTACAGCATGTGTAGACAGCTGTGGCAATGTAGACTTTAGCACAGGTTGTATAAACCCACCTGGGACCTGGAGTATGTACTTGGGCAGCTAGCTCTCCCATGCTGAAGGCTGTGCTCCTGTGCGCTTCCCACTGTTGGTACCTGAGCTAGCTAGATTAAAGCTATCTCAGGTATATCTACACTTGTTACAGTCACACCCCTGATTGCAGTATAAATATACCCTCAGAGGGCAGATAATTAATCATTCAAAGAACAGGCATTTTTAGCAGTTCTTCAATGGAGATTCTAATTAAACTGCAGTTCATAAGTCCTTGCTCTCTTTACCATGTGATCTCATCAATTTAAAGGTTTGTTTATGACAGCAATTGAACATCTGAATGAGTTAATACAGATTTAAGAAGCAATCCAGTGCACAGTAGGTGTAAATTAATCAATCTCTTAATTAAAATCCATGCAAAATTTTATAAAGTAGTATGCAGGAAATTTGTATTTTCTTTATGCAGTATTTGTTTTGAAGAAGAGGCACACGAATGATTATAGCTTTACAGCTACTTGTAAACAGCCAACTCATGATTTGGTTGGACTAAGCCAGGGTTCATGTGACTGTGCCCCATATATACAGAGTTCATTACAGGCTGGCCAGATCATCAAACTCTCTGATTCAGAAGACAGAAATTATTGCAGCTAGTTAGGGAGTCCAGGCCACATCAGCAGAATGCTACACGGTCATGTCAGTGCTGGCACAGACCTGTAGTTGCCTCGATTTATGCACATCTTTGGTATAATTACTCAGTTATTTCAGGCCGTAATAATGCCATCTGCTGCTACAAATGGAATGACAATTTGATAAGATTTTCTCTCTAACATAAAAATCTAGCCAGGAAACCTCTTAAAAAAAACTTAAGGGTAAATCTTTGGTTCCTCCATTTTATTCTGCGCCAACAAATTTCTTCCAGTAATATCAGTGCTGTTAAAGCCTCCTTATACATTGAACAGCATGAACCTCCGTTGTACAGCTGTGATAAATGAGTTGAAAACTGTTGGGTCAGTTATTGTCTTCATGGGAGTGGTAAACAGAAATACTGAATTTGTTTCAAATTTTAGCGCTACCCTTTCTCTCTCTTGTTCTGCCTCACCATTGGGGGAAACTGACATCTGCAAAATAGCTACTATTCAGTTTTTGTAAGTAAAAGTTAATTAAAAGAAACACTGCCACATCTCAAGTGTTAATGAACACACAGCTAGGCTGCAGGGAAAGCAGCAGTTTTCCTTTGGACGGCATAATGGATTTGAGTTCAAGCATGGGACTTTATGGGAAACTGTTACTTCCCCTCTGTGTCTGCCCCGGCTTCATCTTCTATTAAGATTATTAAGGAAAATCGACAACCACAGGGGTGAGAACTGAATTTAAAGATGGTTAAATAATAATTATAGTGAATGGCAGTTGTTCAAAGTGGAAAACAGTTAATTGGCAGGGCATTTTTGGGCATGTGTATTTGAGGCCAGTGCTATTAAACAGGCTTACATGCCTCTTGAAGGAGGAAGTGGAATTTGATGAAGTCTGTTGATATCTCTAAACTATTTGTAAGTGAAAAATACAAAGCATAGAAGATTATGAGAAACCCCTAGCTGGACTTCAACATTTTCAGAGACTGGGAGGTACAATGCAGATTAAATTCATACTGCGATGAGGGCAGGTAATTGGCAACAACAACAACAAAAATCTTGTCTAGGCTGCCTGGGCTCTGAGGTTTGCGGGTGTGGATAGTATGATGAAATAAAGATTAGCATTAAACCTAATTAACATTTAAAAAAACTACCACCAGCAGAAAAATTTCCCATTGTCTGTTGAGGGAGGGAGCAGAGCAACAGAAGTTTGCGGAAGTGTATACGATTTTTGAGTGCTGATTAAAGTTTCAGCCTGTTTGCTAGGAATGTGATCGCCAATGCAGTACCAATAGTTCAAACCATTGCATCTAATTAGCTGAGGTCTAAATTTCCCCATCTTCTCCCCCTTTTGAACACTCACAACATCTTCAAGTGTGTTAAGCATGCTTGCAGGGTGAATTTTGCTTTGCCAAGTTTCAGAAGAGTGTCTTTCCGTTTAAATATAACTCCCCTGAAAAAGCAGGGTTTATTGTGGAACGGTTGGCAGAACTTTATTCGCGCTGATGTAATTCAGCGTAGAAAGCTACTGTCTTTTGCTTCTGAATTCTGCTTCAGGAAGCTTGCCAGAGAGTTTTTGGAAATGCAGGTTTATCCAGTTACCTGCCGTTGACGTGCGGAAAAGCAATGCATGTTATGCATAGCTCCGTAAACAGATACTGAGTCCATTTGCCTCTCTTTTACAAGTGTATTACATCATTGTTTGCTGTTTGATTTATACAGTGATAACAGTTCTGCCACTGAAATCAGGACAGTGTATGTTATGATATAATTCATTATTCAAATTGTACCTAAACAGCATAGTACCAAGATGGATTTAATTATAAATTACTAATTTTTACAACAGTTGTGTACAGACCACTTCTGCATATACTGATTACATAACTCTCTAATACACTATTTGTGAATCTATCTAAATCTGAATTGTGAGGTAGATGTGTGTGATTGTAGTGTATAAATATCTATTTTTATAACATTCAGTTCTGTAAACACAGAATATCTGTTTACACATGGGAAGCCCTGCCCAGTTGGACACTCCGATATGCACCTTTAACTTCCTAGACTATTTGTGGAGAGATTGAAATAGACATCTCTCACCTTGCATACAAATTAGAACTGAACTTGACACTTGTGTTAAAGTGATGTTGGATGCTGAGGATGCCATTGCAGCAAAACAGTAAAGAGGCTACTGGAAAACAAATCATGTGACTTTCTTGTGTCTTACTTTTCCTCTGGAAGTGTAACTCCCACTAGTTTGTTGAAAAATATTAAATATAGAATATATTCATACTACCTTTTTAAGTATACAGTACACTCCAGGACACCCTGGATAGTGCGATTTTTAACTTTTTGCTCATTCACCTTTTTCTTTTAGCAAAATACATTGCGTATTTTCCTTGCTTTGTCTCTTCTTTTGCTGGAGGGAGTGGAAGGAAGAGTAAAGTTTTTTTTAAATTAAATTAAATTAATGGAGATATCCTATCTCCTAGAACTGGAAGGGACCTTGAAAGGTCATCAAGTCCAGCCCCCTGCCTTCACTAGCAGGACCAAGTACTGATTTTTGCCCCAGATCCCTAAGTGGCCCCCTCAAGGATTGAACTCACGACCCTGGGTTTAGTAGGCCAACGCTCAAACCACTGAGCTATCCCTTTTGAAGAAGCATTTGAAGAAATGCTTCTCCATTCCTCTAGCTACATTATCACTGTGCGTTTAGCTGCCGGCAGAATTGCATAATAAAAAAAGGACAGCAATATCCAGCTGCAGAGTGATATAGTCAGTGAATCCGTGCTGCAAACCTACAGTCTAATACCACACCATCGTGTCTTTTTAGTAGGAACTCATAGTTCCCCACACTGTTGTCTTTTCTGAAATCATTCCTCAATATATTATTTACTTTCTGGAGCAGGGTTATCTTTCACCCTCTTATTCTACAGTTTAAGTAACAAAAGGGCCAGCAACCATCTATATTATGAGAGTTTTCCTCTTCCTCCTCATTCCTATGAGATACAGTGAAACTGAGGACCAAGACTCCTAGGCAAATTCAAGTCTCACACAGCCAGTGTAACTGAGGTTTTCAAAGTATCCAAGGTTTCTTGGACAAATATAGTCTGACTTTTCTCCTGGTCCCTTGGGTGCTCACTGAAGATCAGTATTTCACTATATATCTGCTTTTTACTATCCCCATCCTTGCAGATTTTCTTAGTTCAGTGTACCTGTGCAATGATAGCCTTCAGTGGCTCATAAAAGATATTAAGATTCTTGAACAAGCTGACCATTTTCCTCCTCTTTCCTGATAAGGAGGCCAACATCTTCATGATGTTGTATTCAGTATCTTCATAAATTATTTGGATAATGGCAGAAAATACACCTATAAAGTTTGCAGATGATACCAAGCTGGGAGGTGTCACAAGTACTTTGCAGGACAGGATTAAATTCAAAATGATCTTGACAAACAGGAGAAATGGTCTGAAATAAATAGGATGCAATTCAGTGAGGACAAATGCAAAGTACTCCATTTAGGAAGGAACAATCAGCTGCACACATACAAAATGGGAAATGACTGCCTAGGAAGGAGTACTGCAGAAAAAGATCTGCAGGTTACAGTGGATCACAAACTAAATATGAGTCACCAAAGTAATACTGTTGCAAGAAAAGCAAACATCATTCTGGGATGTATTAGCAGGAATGTTGTAAGCAAGACACAAGAAGCAATTATTCCGCTCTACTCAAAACTGATAAAACCTCAATTGGAATATTGTGTCCAGTTCTGGGCACCACACATCGGGAAAGATGTGAACAAATTGGAGAAAGTCCAGAGGAGAGCAACAAAAATTATTAAAGGTCTAAAAAACATGACCTATAAGGGAAGACTTGAAAAACTGGGTTGGATTAGTCTGGAGAAGAGAAGACTGAGAAGGGGACATGATAGCAGTCTTCAAGTACATAAAGGCTGTTATTAAGAGGAGTGTGATTTTATTGTTCCCCTTATCACTGAACAGGACAAGAGTAATGGGCTTAAATTGCAGCAAGGGCTATGTTAGATAAAACTTCCTAACTATCAGGATAGTTGAACACTGGAACAAATTGCCTAGGGAGGTTGTGGAATCTCCGTCATTGGAGTTTTTTAAGAACATGTTAGACAAACACCTGTCAGGGATAGTCTAGATTATACTTAGTTCTGCCTCAATTTGGGGGATTGGACAAGAGGACCTATCAAGGTCCCTTCCAGTACTACATTTCTATGATACTTCTAGTTTCTGTTGACTTAAGGACAGGAAATTCTATCTTGGCTTATGAATCCAGTCCCCAGCTATGGTTTCACTAAGGTGCATGTAACCTCCACAAAAAACAATCCTATCATGGCCTTACTGCACATAGTTCAGAGGAGATAGAGGCATCTGATTTCTTTATTCCTAACTGCCACCAGTTCCCTTGGTCAGGGAGAGGTCACAATGCAAAATCAGGAAAGGACATGTTAAAGAATCTTACCAGTATGTAACTTGAACATACTCAGATCAGCGCAGCTTGATGTAAGTAACAATATCAAGTTTACCCTGACTCTTTTTTTGAGAGAGACACACTGGGGCAGAATTAAAACCCATTGCTGTTGTTTTTTGAGAACTAATGCAGGGAAGATGAAATCCCAGAGGATTAGAAAAGGAGAAATATGAACTATTTTTAAGAAAGGTAGAGGAGAAAACCAAGAGCATTACAGATCTTTATGTTCAGCTTTTGGTAATTAACAAGATACTGAACAATAGCTTGCAAGTGCCCAGAGAAAATAAAAAATTGTGCTAGAGAGTCAATAACGTGGGTTTCTCAGAAATTCTCTGACAGGGATAACAAGTATAGTGAATAAATGTAGTACATAGTAGGGAGAATCCTAAAGCCCTAGCTCAGGGATTTACCATGAGAACTGTCTCTCTATAAAATAAAATTAACATACTTTTTTATATTCAGTACGTTCCAAAATGTTCATGCTGTAAAAAGAACTTTGACCTAATCTATATGTAGTAGTCTGTTAGTGGGTTTTAAAGCAGTGTCACATAGAATTTTTGAAATTGTTTGAATTTCTTTTAAAACATATCAGAATACTGTAGGCACACTACTGTATGTTGTAAATGCCACTTTCGTCCTGTCCCAATTAGCCCAGAAAGTTGCAAATACTGATTGCAATTCACTGAGAATCTTCCCACAATCTGTTCCATTCAAACCAGACATTATAATATGTAATACAATGTGGTACACATGGATAGATGGTACAGGGTTTTTTAAAGCAATGGAAGCTGTATCTCTTTTGATTAGACATGTTTCTGCTGTATAAGTTCTTTGGGCTGTTGTTTCTCTTCAGAGCCCAGGGATGCCCTAATGCATCGCTTTGTTTTTGTTGTTCATGTGTCAACTGATATAACTCTGCTCCTGCTGTTCCCAGAAGCTTTTTGAAAGTTGGAGTTTGCCTTGGGTGCAGTACTTCCATTCCTATCCTATGCAGTACAATTAGCTATGTACTTGAGTAGGACAATGGAAAGCAAAAATTGCCTTCTGATGCTGCAGAATATTCCCCTTCTTCTGGATTTTTCTCTTGCAGAACTAGCCATTAGTTTTACATGTTGAAATAAAAGTGTATTGCAAGGTGTCTAAGAGATCTGCTACGATTTGTGAACTGGGTATTTGAGGGGGGAAATGGATAGAGACACAGTTTTTCTTTTCAAATGGAACAGACTAGGAAGATTATAAATGAATAAAGGGATTGTTCCTGAAAAAGGACAGTTGGCGTGTATGCCAGTTGTTATGGTTAATGGAGAATGCAATTGTTTGCTTCATGTTTGTATTTTTTAACTCTCAAGTACGTACATAGTGTGTACAGGGACATTTCAGGTTCTTTAGATGATTACTCTAGACCCTGCTCATTTTCCATCAAAAAGTCAAATATTTTCCATCTGAGTGGGAGAAACCTAGCAAGACTGGTAGCAACTAGCATGGTATTCAGCTGTAGATTTTTGTCACTTTCTCAGCCAAATAAACACAGTAGGAAAGGCATCCAGTGGTATCCATTAGAAGCCAGCATGTTAAACACTTGAGCACTCCAGGTCATTGACACTTCAAGAGAAATTGATTTCAAAACCTTGTCACAACTTCTTCAGAAGGATTTTTTTTTAACAAAGTTTCTGTAAACGTGGTGTGTAATCTGTTATAAATGTATTTCAAAGACAATGTTTTGACGAGCATTGAAGAATTTAAGGTAGCTTATGGAAAAGTTGCAGTTGAAAAGTTTAATTACACTGCCTTCTGAGCTACTGTCAGTGCTTTGCACAATTGTAATCCACTCCTTTATAGTTACAGCTAATGAAAACTCTGTAAGTTTTGGGTTTTAAGAAGAGGTGCTTTAGTGGTACAAATTACAAAAATTAGATTGCTGTACGAAGATGCATGGTAGGTCTTGCTCAAATCCAATACAAAGGCTGGACCAAAATGGTCCCTATTGTAACTCTTGAGAAGCAAATGGAGTTAAATGAAGGATGGATTTGGATTTCTGCATTTAACCCTAGAGCAATATCCCATCTTTTGTAATAGATTGAAAGCATCCATTACCCTTCTGCTTCGGTTCTTTTTAACCTTAGCCATTGAATTGTGTTTCAACATGAATAATAATTGTGCTTACTGGGGTAACTTGTACTTAAGGGGAAGGGGCCATATAGAATCACTTTGAAAGAATAAATCAGTCATTGTGGTTTGGAACTTTAAAATGCCCTTGAAGAGGCTGGTTTAGGTTCTAATTGGTCTTTGGATCGGATACCTAAACTTAACCCGAGAACTAATAAATGAGTCTGTATTCCTTGACGTGATCTTCAGCCCCTTCTCAAAAGCAATTAGACTCTTTAAAAACAAACAATTATTATTTCACTCTGCGTGTGTGTCCAATACATACAGTAGGTTAAAACAAATCCTTCCTGAAAAGTTTATGCTAGAACCTCAGTGTGCAAATTACAGAAAGGAATACCTAAGTAGGATACTTCTAAAACCCACTAAATCCTCTTCCTCCTCCAGGTATGGGCTAGGGCACATTGGCAAGATCGCTTGTACTGCTGCTACTGCCCATGCTATGTCTGTTTTATGGATGAAGAGCAGACTTCAGTTTTGAGGGCACACACCCTCTTACCTTTCAGGAGAATTGAATTTGCCTTTTTTAATGGAAGAATAAAATAAAGCAGTATCAACTTTATTGTCTCTCCTATTAGGTTTTCAAAATAAAAATAAAAATCTAAAATCTGTTTTTTTCCCCCACACTTCCAGTTACTCTATTGGAATGTGCCATTTAAGTCAGCTCACCATAAGACTGTAAGCTGGACTGTCTCTCTTAAGGAAGTAGCGTGAGTTTGTTTGCCATGTAACTCTTCCAGTTCTCTTTGTTTGCCCCTAGAGGAAAGCAGAAGTTGAGACATGCAGTGGCATTTCTCTGATGGACTGGGTCCAGATTCCCTTAGTTTGTCCCATGTCATTGACGGTATATGACTAAATCAACAGTTTGACTGTGGAGCATTCTGTCAGTGTTTAAACAGAGCAGCCTGGCTCTCAAATTAAATGTGTTGGAGCCAAATACTTTGAAATCAATGTATGGCAGAGAGAGAGAAATATTAAGATAATGGATTGTGAACTTTTAATGTGGCTAAAGTTATGTCTTGCTCCTAAGTAAAAAGCTACTATACAAATGTCATCTATGCATACTCTAAGGAAACCATCTACTACCCTTTGTTCACAGCAAAGTGCATTAGGACGTTCTTGGCTCACATGAGTGATTTATTTCTGAAATCTGGTGAGCAATCTAATAATAAACCAATTTCAGAAGTTGTTTGGTTAGTTTTGGATATTCATCTTCCCTTATGTGTTTTAACTCCTGTGATGAGGCTGTTTCACAATGTGTCTTTTTGCTTGTGCCTTAAAATAGTTTTGCTGTTTGGGGCATTTTAGAAAGTGTTTTTCAGTGTTGCACCTATTCTGACTGTTGAGCCATATATCTACTCTACAACTGCTACTCTGTTGTTGTTGTTGTTGTTGTTGTTGTTGTTGTTGTTGTTGTTGTTG
>NW_020664436.1:49862111-49935536 GCF_002925995.2 Terrapene triunguis
TTGTTGTTGTTGTTGTTGTTGTTGTTGTTGTTGTTGTTGTTGTTGTTTGTTGATGATGATTGATGATGATTATCACAGTTTTAATAATTGAAGTATTTATTTGGCTGTTTCTGTGTGTGTGATTTTTTTTTTTTTTTTTAACAAGGCTTTACTATATTGATTTTCAATCTGTTTGTCAAAATGCTGCTTCCTTAGTCAGTTATTGGGCATGAATTATGCCAAAACTCAAGCCCCTGTCTTCCACTTGGCTATAATATCTTAAGCATCTTATCAGTCTAAAAGTGGATAGATACAAATTCATAGATTCCAAGGCTAGACGGGACCATTGTGATCATCTAGTCTGACTTCCTGTACAACACAGACCATAGAACTTCCCCAAGATAATTCCTAGAGCAGATCTTTTAGAAAAACATCCAATCTTGATTTTACAATTGGTGAGTGATGGAGAATCCACCATGACCTTTGGTTCGTTGTTCCAATAGTTAATTACCCTCACTGTTAAAAATTTGCATCTTATTTCTAGTCTATGTCCAGCTTCAACTTCCAGTCACAGGATCGTGTTATACCTTTCTCTGCTAGATTGAAGAACTCATTATTAAATTTTGTTCCCCAAATAGGTACTCATAGACTATAATCAAGTCACCCCCTAACCTTCTCTTTGTTCAGCTAAATACATTGAACTCCTTGAGTCGATCACTACAAGGCATGTTTCCTAATCCTTTAATCATTCTTGTGGTTCTTCTCTGAACCCTCTCCAATTTATCAACTTGTTTCTTGAATTGTGGACACTAGAACTGGACACAGTATTCCAGCATCGGTTGCACCAGTGACAAACACAGAGGTAAAATTACTGCTTTAGCCCTTTTGGCCACAGCGTTGCACTGGGAGCTTATGTTCAGCTGATTATCCACCCTCGTCCCCACATTTTTCAGGGTAGATACCCCATCCTGAAAGTCTGGCCTACTTTCTTTGTTCCTAAGCGTATACATTTACATTTAACTTTATTAAAACTTGTACTGTTTGCTTGCACCCAGTGTACCAAGCAATCTAGATCACTGTGTATCAGATATCTGTCCTCTTCATTATTTACCATTCCCCCCCAATTTTTGTCATCTGCAAACACTATCATTCATGGTCTGTGTTTTCTTCCAGATCATTAATAAAAACATTAAATAGTGTAGGTCAAAGAATCTTATCCCTGCAGGACCCCACTAGAAACACACCCATTCAATGATTATTCTCCATTTACATTTTGAGACCTATGAGCCAGCCTTTAATTCATTTAATATGTGACTAGTTTATTTTATATTCTAGTTTTTTTAATCAAAATGTTACGTGGTACCAAGTCAAATGCCTTTCAGAAGTCTGGGTATGTTGCATCGACACTTATCTTTATCAACCAAACTTGTAATTTCATCAAAAAAAGATATCAGGTTAGTTTGACAGGATCTATTTTTCATAAACCCATGTTGATTGGCATTAATTATATCACCCTCCTTTAATTCTTTATTAATTGAGTCCAGTATCAGGCACTCCATTATCTTGCCCAGAATTGATGTCCGTGTGATAAGCCTATAATTACCCATGTCATCCCATTTACCCTTTTGAAATATTGGCACGACATTAACTTTCTTCCAGTCTTCTGGAACTTCCTTGGTGTTCCAAGTCTTATTGAAAATCAACATTCAGGGTCTTAGATGCAAGTTATTTGTAGATGCTAATTTAAAAATATTTAGCATCATCCTGAGATATTGGTGGAATGGCATGGAAAGAGTGTTGTTATATGCTATGACATCATCTGATTTTTTTGCTAAATACAGAACAGGAATATTTATACAACATTTCCGCCTCTTCTGCATTATTGATAATCCTACCATTTCCAGATTCTTTTTGTTCCTAATGCACTTAAACTCCTTATTTTCCTTAACTCTGCTGGCTAGAGATTTCTCCTTGTGTCGCATTGCTTCTTATCAATTTTCTGCAGTTCCTAGCTTCTGATTTATATTCATTACTATCAACGTCATCTGACCCAGGCTCTGCTCAGGGATAGACTGCTGCCGCATGCCTGATGGCTGAGTCACTGCAGGCTCTGTTGGAAAGGTAAGTCAGTGCAGCTGAATTGCTGCCGCCTGCCTCAGTGATGACTGACTGGCTCTGTTGGAGGGGAGAGTCACGGTAGCTAAGTGAGCAGCCCTGGTTTGGCCACGGGTTTGCCTCACAAAATCACAGATTTATTACAGAGAGAATAGTTTTCTTGTTCCATTTTTTAAATCAAATTAAGTGCAGAGATGATGAATGTGGTAATCAGTGGGTATAACTGAAATTCAAACCCTTGTTAATAATTAACGTTTTTGTTATGGTAGAGCCTAGAGGCCAACAAGGTGAGGACCCCATTGTGCCAAGCACTGCACAGAGTTAATGCAAGTCCCTTCCCTAAAGACAACTGAATTCATAATGGTGGAAAAACAACTTATTGAGCACATACACAACTTATCCTTTGGTAAAATGTTCAGCACAGAGATATTCACTCAGTGTCTAATGAGCCTTCTCGGAATGCTAGTGTCATTTATAGACCTCATCACTTCTGGCAGATTGCTCATGAGTTGAAAGTTCTAACCACTAGCCAGCACTGATTCCCTGGTGTAAAATATTACAAATTAACTGTATTGTTTCATCCTTAATGCATGCTGTTTTGCCCATCCATTATCAAGTTATAAGGGGCTTTGCAAAGGGATCTCTGGTAGTGCTAAACAATTTTTTTCAAATGAATATTTTATTTGCCAAAAAATGCAGTTTCAGTTGATCCAAAATTATTCACATTTATTCAGTTACTGAAATTTCATACACATTTGTTGCATAGTTTTGGCCAAAAATAAATATTTGGGTTGGATTTATGAGGAGACGTTTGGCCCCATTCACAAAATGGCTGGAGGAAGCTGTGGTGTCAGTCTCCCATATAACTTTTAGTCCAGTGGTTAGGGCATTCACCTGAGATGTGGAGAATAGATTTGAACTTGGGATTCCCAAATTGCAGCAGAGTGCCCTACCCACGGGAGTATGGGATATTCTAGGGCAGGTCTCGCTCAATCTCTCATGTTGATTTTGTTCCACTTAGGATAAATTGGAGCAGGGACTTGAATTTGGGTGTCCTCCCTGAGTGCTCTAACTATCAGGCTATGGGGATTATGATTTCGGTGTGTGGCCATCTTTCCTGCTCAAGCTGTTCTGCTTTGTATTAAATACTTGAACTGTCATTGGGCCAGAGTCTTGAGGGGAGTGAGAATGACAGTATAGCCTGGTGGCTAGCGCATTCCCATGGGTTTTATAGACCCAAGTTGAAGTCCCTGTTCCTATGACTATTTAATTACTTATACACAGTGGAACAGCTTCATGAGGAGAGAGTGAGAAAGATCTGCCTTGCAATAACCGGAGCCCAGTGGTTTGGGTATGCTTCTGCAGTGTTGGAGACCCAAGTTCCAATACCTGCTCCACCTCAGGTAGAAGAGAGAATTGAACCTGGGCCTTCCACATCCCAGGTAAGTGCCCTCACCTTGGGGCTAGAGATTACACAGGAGGTGGCACCAACATCGCCTTCTCTGGTAATTTTGTGAGTCTAGCACTTATTTTCTTTGGCTTTTTATTTTCAAAGATGCCCAGGAACAAATCACAACATTTCATTTACAATTGAACAAAATGTTTGGTTGACCCAAAACAAAATATATATTTGCTGACTTCTTCAATTTGCCAAACATTTTAGAATTTTCAGTTCGGGTCGAAATGGAATTTTTTTTAAAAATTCAGAACTGCCAGCAAACTGAGAAATCATGTGTTAGCCCAGCTCTAAACTATAGCAATTATGCCATTAAAGTTTGTGTTTCTGAAAAAATTAGGGTACGTATTTACTGCAACAGAGGAAAGTTAAATATTTTCATTCTTTCTGTGGTTATATACTCAGACGGTCTACTGCTTTCCATTTACATACCTGAAATGGATTTCCAAGAACACTCAAATCTAGGGTGGAAATAAGTTTTAGCTTGTTGGGACAGGTTTTAGTCTAGCAGGTCTGATCACTTCACTTCTGGTTTTGGTTACTAGATGGCATTTTTAAAAAAAAGTATTAATCTTTTACCTCATGAATATCTATACATGATTTATGCTAACTTTGTATATGCAATACAGACCCCAGATGAGTTTAAATGGTATGTATCCATATATAGACACAGAAAGGGAAAAGAATAACGTCCCAATCTGTAAATACTTATGCATGTGTATAAAGTTAATCACATGCTTGTTTGCAGGATAACTACCCAAGTTCCCAAAGACAGTGACAAAAGAATGTTATTTTTAGTGCTTCTTAATTTATAATGGTGAACTGTAATATGATCAAAACTCCATATCTGGCATATGGGTTTTCCTATATTTACAGTACTTGTTTATGAAAAAATCTTAAAATTGCATGGAGTGTTTTAAATGTGTCTTGGAAAGAGATGCAGTAATAATTTTTTACTAAAACTTTGTTAATCTGCTAAAAACAAAAAATTCCATTTTCATATCTTAAATGCAAGGTGCATATCCATGAATTCTTCATCACAGGGTTGTAATCCTTAATTATGAAAATGAAGGCAGGTCAGAGCTATCATGCATGGGCAGCCCAGAGGATAGCACTTGCTGTATGACTTTTGCACAGGAAGTCCTGCCTCTGCCATTAGAGCAGGGGTTCTCAAACTTCATTGCACCACTACCTCCATCTGACAACAAAAATTACTACATGACCCCAGGAAGGGGGATCGAAACCCGAGGTCACCTGAGCCCTGACGCCCCAGGTGGAGGGGACGGGGCAAAGCCAAAGCCCAAGAGTTTCAGCCCCAAGCAGGGAGCCTGTAACCTGAGCTCTACCGCCCAGGGCTGAAGCCTTTGGGCTTTGGCTTTGGCCCCAGGCAGTGGGACTCGGGCTTCAGTCTTGGCCCTGATCCCAGGCTCCAGCAAGTCTAAGCCAGCCCTGGCGACACCATTAAAACAGGATCGCGACCCACTTTGGGGTCCCGACTCACAGTTTGAGAACCGCTGCATTAGAGGATTGCAGGCAGTTTTTGCACCATTAGATGTCAGCATGGAATGTATGTGTTGCTCCTCCTCTTCCACTGCTGAAACAATTTATGGCAAGACATCTTTGGCACTCTCCCTGTTTAGCTTCCCATTTCCATTTCTTCCACCTCCCCACCTGTATCTCACTGAAGACAGTTGGCTGCAGAATCAGCTTCTCCCTTTTCAATGTGTAATTCCCTAGGCACATGATGGGCTTGTCAAAAATAAATAAAAACAAAAGTGCCAATTTTATGGTGCCACTTGAATGACTTCCCTCTCCCTGGCAGCCTCTTATATAATTTGCTGTGATGCTGACTGCTCATAAGGAGAGAGCAATAAAGGTCAGCTGACATCTTGGGCTACAGTGGTCATGATCACCAACCAAACACTTGCCTGTGTAAACAGTTATGTTCTATTATAAATATAGAATGAAAATGACATACTGCAGAAACCATTGTCTGGGCAAATGCTGACATTGTAAAGGTGGCTTCAGGTGTGTGTGTAAAACGGAGATTGCCTTATGTAATAAAGGAAGGTGCAGAGAGTCTTTCTCTCCCCTCCCCCCCGCCTTCATCAGAGAGAGAAAACAGAAGACCCTCAAAGAGAAGGGAGAACTCTCATACAATAAAGAAAGAAGGTGATTGGTTCTCAACCACCAAATTGTGTGTTCTGTATTCCATTACTCACATCACTGTACATTGAGTACATTTCCCAGACCTGAAGATGAGCTCTGTGTAAGCTCGAAAGCTTGTCTCTCTCACTGACAGAAGTTTGTCCAATAAAAGATATTACCTCACCCACCTTGTCACTAATATCCTGGGACCAACATGGCTACGACATTACTGTATATGACTCTCATTTGGCAGCCCTATAAAACAAATTTTACCTGGAACTGAAGGGTTTTTTTTCTTTTTCTTTCTGCTGTTCCAATTGGAATGGGTGAAGACACCCTGTCAGTCCAGGCCAATCCTCTGTTAATCCAGGGAAATCCATTTTGCGTCAACAAGCTGACACAGGCTGGGATCCCTTTGACCAGTCTGGTACATCTTCCAGTTGTTAAACCAGTGGTGACTTGGAGGATAATATCCATTGAGATAGCAGTGGCTCACTATTGTAAGAAAATAGTGTTCTTTAGCTCCAGTCACAGACACACATTATTGAGAAAAATGAATTTGTCACAGTTCCCTTTCATAAGGTTCTTGAACCTCAAGGGATGACCAGAAAGTTAAGGCAGAAGGCCCTTGAATATCTAACTTGTCAGATAATTAAAACCTTACAACTGTCAGGTGCCTCCCACTTCATCAAGTGGTTAATATGTGAATTCACATCACTGGTCACAGTACTGTAACAATGAGCTTTTTGGACGCTGTCTTCTAGCTTGTCTTTATCTAAAACCTTTGCATAGAAGTCTTATATAGGACTATGCTGCCACTCTGTTTTTCATTAAGTATTTTAATATAGTCCTCCCCCTATTGGTTGCCCCCTTCCACACACAGAGCTTTCAGTTCAATTAAGTCAGCCTACCATACCTTTTCAAACTCAGCTAAATCATTCTTATTCATAAACTGTAGTAAATACGTTGTGGAAAGAACACTCCCTCCCACCAAAATCTTTTCAATTCTAGCCTATGATGAAGGTAAATATCCAGCCCTTTCTAGGAGCCAGGCTGCTCATCTGCATGGCCTAAATCTATGTAGGACAATCTGCAGCAACTACAGCATAGCTGTGTGGCTATTTTTGGCAACGTACCTTATGTCTAGTGGTCTTAGAGCAGTGGGAGGCTGCATATGCCTATTGTGCGGATGCTATGCATGTGGGGTGATTGGAATTATTTGTCTGGTAAAATATTAACAAAACATATATACAGATACTTAAAAAAAAGTATTTATATGACATGACTTCTTAAATATAAATACAATTAATCTGATTGTATTTATATTTATTTCATGTTTCCTTTTTACTCTGTACTTGCATGCTAAGTAGGCGGTGCGTTAGATGGTGAGTTAGCAAGTTTATTTTCCCTACATGTCAGTGAGAGAATAAATTCCTATGTTTCAGACTCTTGATGACCTTATATTGCAATATTAATGAGTAAAAATGTGCAACCACTAGTTTTTCTGTCTCATGGGACACAGACTGGACTGACGCTTGTATAGTAAGCAGGCTTGAATACTGAAATGATGCTTTACATTGCCATTTAAAATAAAAATTCTGCATTATAATGATCACCAAGCTCTTCATTCTGCCACCGTTACTCAAATTGAGTTTGCACTTTACTCTGAAAGTAGCCCCATTGAGCTCAATAGAACTAATTGTAGAGCAAAGTACTATTCAGTGGTTGTAATGTATTGCAGGAAGTGTCCTCATGCCACTTGGAATGGTTATAAATAAAATAGTTGTTGCAGCTCAAGAGGACATTTATAAAGTGCAACACTTATAAAGCTCTGCTATTGGAAAGTTGAGACCTAAATGTCATGGCACAATCATGTCAATTTAACAGAATTGCATTTGTAAGTTACGGATCCCTTATAAATTGAAAATGGAAACTTTAAAAGAATTGTGTGGTCATTTTTTCTTGAGTGTCATGAAACTTTCTTACTTTTTTTTTTTTTAAAGAATATTATTATTTAGACAAAATACAGTGGTTAACTTTCTAAGATGGCTTTTTTTGATATTACTTAAAGTCCATATTTCCTGTATGTACTCTTTCTTAAAGTTAATATTAGCTGTTACTCTAAATTACTAGCACATTCGTATGCATAATATTGGACACAGCAGTGACTCCAGTGATAGCACTGCACTCACTGAAGAACATAGTGTTCAATACTTATCAATCGAGAATTGAAGAAATACCCACCCAAAATTGTACAGTCCATAGTAGTAACATATCAGATATCCATAAAATGTTGTATTCTGCTGTAAAAAGCAAGTGTCGAGGTCCATCGTTGAAGCTAATGTGCCGTGCTAAATTAAGTAATGTTCTTTGCTTTAAAACGCAACATTTTCAGTATTTCAACAAATTAATCTTTTCATTATGTAGTTGAAAGAAGAGGTGTTTTACTTTTGTTTTAGTGAGGGATTTGTTCAGGCAAAATTGGAGGCTGTGTTGTGCTCCTTTTCTTCTTGTTGTTTTGAGACAAGTTTGAGCAATTAGACCAAAGCATCTATTATAAAGGGTGTGTTTTGAAATGGGAAGTAGGGCAGTGTGGTAGACAGCTGCCAGTACCAGTAACCAGTTGCTTTGGGCTTAGCTTCTATTAAGCAGCTCAACCTACTGACGTAGTGCACAGGGAAGTATTCAGCAGACTTCTCCCCCTCCCTATCCTCATTAATAATCTCCTATGCTGTGGATGTGACAAACTCCATTTTGATCGGAAGTTGGGCCTGAAATTGTAAGAGCGAGTCAGATTTGACCTCAAAACTGTATTGTGTTAGGACATATTTTTGCCATTTCTGAAGTTGCACATTCAACTTTACATTTGACAAAGCCTCTTCATTCCTTTTTGGGTTGCTTGATTGCCAATCTGGTTTATATTTTTTTAGTATAAGATGAAAACTGAGGAATGTTAAAGTCGTGCAGGTGTTATGATATGGATCTTGCTATGGATTTATGATAGACCCTCTGAAATGCACATAAATACATTGTAATGGAGAAAATAGGTAAGTACCTCATTTTTCATGTTCCTTGAGATATTTCCTTTAAATGTTTTTCTAATTTTAAAGTTTGGAAATGGAAACATTGTTATCCACATTAAGAAAATGGACAGCTAGCCTCTTTTCCTTGCATTTCTTTCCTAATCAAGTTTACTGAGTTTAATGTAATGCATTAGTTTGTAGGAGAATGATTTCAAATTACACCGGTCAGCCGTTGATTTGATTTTTCTAAAATACATAACCAAATCACAGGTTTTGTGCTATCAGTGATATGAGACCGCAAGGAGGGATGTTTTGTCTTGTAATTTGAATGGAAAACTTCATTTAAAAAAAACTGAATGGTATATTAAACAACTTTAGCAGTTTATCATATTATATAATATAATTAATGTGCATAACTTTTGCAATAACTTATTTAATACTGAAGTTGTACTTTTGTCCTAAAACCTTTTTTTATTCGCCTCGTCTACTTTTTGCAATTAAGTGGCCATACCCTAGGAACATGTTGTAGGTATCTTCTTGTTCAGAACAACACAGTAATTTACTTTGAAAAGATCAGACCTAAATTAAAGCAAATTTGGAAAGACTGGTAGATGCAAAGAAAAGCAGAGCATGATGAGACCTGCTAGGTTATTGTAAAAGATTTTATTACAATACAGACTGGGCTTTGGGTTGCTAAAATATCTGATAGATTTGGGGTTAGGATGTAGAACTGTGACATCATCGACATAAAAATGTTTTCTTCTCCTCTATTGCCCTCTAGCAATAATACTGATGAAAGAATGTATAAAACATCATTGTGGAGGCTTATTCCTGGCTAATTAGTGGGGTTTACTGGTAATTCTTTTCAGTTATTTCACTTTAAAAAATATATTGAGGCCTATGTGCGTATTAGTATAGAAACTTCACTTTTCTTTCCATTTAGCTTATTCCTTCCTAACTAACCCTCTTTTTCCCCCACTCTCCAAAAATATTGTGGAACTAGCATAATAACATTTGCTTGTGTCACATTTTTCACTCTGCTTGTGTGTTCTTTCCCTCCCATACCTAGTGTCTGCCTTGTCTATTTAGATTGTAAGCTCTTTGGGGCAAGAACTGCCCACTTCTTTGTGCAGTGCCAAGCAACATGAGGCCCCACTCTTTGTTGGTCATTACACACTACCATGATAAACATGATTAATAATGTCTTTTTATAAAAAAAAAGTGCATTTTCAGAATATTTTTCCACCATAATTTGTATTTAATGTGCTTAGCAGTAACATAGCCTAACTGGACTGATAATACTGAATTGATACTAGTTGGCTGGCACATGTAACTTTATGGTTGCTGCTGGCAAGAAACCATTTTAAATACTGATGTAGCATTAGTAAAGCTTGCCCACCATGCTGGGGTTGCTCTGAAAGTATTTTAAAGGTAGATGGTTCTTGCTAAAGTAAAAGCCGAACTTTAATGCTACAGATTAATGATTCTGATATATTCCTTGGAATGATTATTTTTTAAAAAATGAGGCTCATTAGAAAGGAAATGTAATGCTCCTGAAAATAAGGGATGGATAGCACCAGTTAGAGGCCATGTTCTAGGTCAGGGGTCGGCAACATTTGGCACGTGGCTCGCCAGGGTAAGCACCCTGGCGGGCCGGGCCAGTTTATTTACCTGCTGACGCGGCAGGTTCGGCCGATCGCGGCCCCCACTGGCTGCGGTTCGCTGTCCCAGGCCAATGGGGGCGGCGGGAAGCCGCGGCCAGCACATCCCTCGCCCGCGCCGCTTCTCGCCGCCCCCATTGGCCCGGGACGGCGAACCGCGGCCAGTGGGGGCCGCGATCGGCCAAACCTTCCGCGTCAGCAGGTAAATAAACTGGCCCGGCCCGCCAGGGTGCTTACCCTGGCAGGCCGCATGCCAAACGTTGCTGACCCCTGCTCTAGGTAGTTTTTCTTTCCCCACAGCTACAGCACCCTGCTAATCTAGCTGTGATCATAGACTGCAAATCATACCAGATTTTATGTGTGCGGGGGGCGGGGGGAATCATTAAGTGAACAAACATCCCCTAGGAAGTAGGCCAAGACCAGCAACCTCATTTTCATTTTTGACTTAATCCAGATTTTCAGATGTGAAAAGCTATTGCATTCATCCACTGCACCACCACCGAACGCTTCTTCAGATGAAATCCCTTGCAATATTGATGTCACAGATAATGCTGTATTATCTTTTAGCTGCAAAATTCCAAAGTGGAAATGGAAGCATACGTTAACATAATATCATGAAAAGACATGAAATCAGAAACAGTGCTTTTGGGCATAAGGGCTTCATGGAATTGCAGGAAAACAGATAGATGATCAGAGAAAACTGGGTGCATGTTTAAGCTGTGACAATTTGCCAATGAGATTTTTTTTTTTTTTTTTTAAAGTGATTTCTAATTAAAACACATGGCAATAAAATTAATCCAAATTATGTGGAAGGTCAGTGTGTTTTGGGAGCCAGTCTGTACAAAAGGAAATATGTAAGCACGAGAGGATTTTGGTGATGGTTTTGATGGGCCGTAATGAGTATATGACAATCTGAAGGGGTTTGCTATAGTCAATAACAGCAAGAGAGATCTGAGTGCAAAAGAAATCATGTATCACTTACTCTTAGGGAATGATAGAAACCCGGAAGCCAGTATGTTTGATAATTTATCTATGGTGATCAAAATTCTTTATTGGGAAGCAAACAGAGAGGTTGTGAAAACGAAGTCTGTGTAAAATGATGCAAGAAAAAACAGATTTGGCGTAATCTCTATTTTTGCATGCTGCAAGGAAGCCTGTAAATATTTACCAGATATGTTTTCCCTTGCCAAGTTGTGAGGTATCTGTGTATAAATTTTGAATAATGGCCTGGGACATGGGTATGTAAGGTATGGTTCAGAGAGGGGTTTCTATAAAACAGAAGAGTCTGCTACCTTTAATATTTGCATCATGACCATTCAAAGCTAAGAGGTTATGAAGTGGAGTGTATTCAAGAGACAAATGGAGTAGTGTTCAAGGGGTACGTGGAAGTAGACAAGATTTTACTAGAATGAGAAAAGCCCATGTAGAAAATCATGAGACCATGGACAAATCATTTACTCTCTGTGTGTCAGTTCCTCATCTTCAAAATGGGGATGATAACACTTCCTTTCCCCCAACATATATCTGTCTTACTTCTATGCATTCAGAAACCATGGAAAAAGGTTTGGTATACGAACCTGAATAGAACAGTCAATGTAACTTTGTCACTGTTCAGGGTACTTTCAGGAACAGGATGACGTAACTGTTTTTTAACCTGTATATAATAAGAGAATGAAAAAGTACTGGAAATATATCTGAAGTGAATTGAAATTGCTGCATTTTTTTAGACAGTAAAAGATTTACAATATTTCTGTAGACAGTAAAAGAATTACAAAAGGAAATGTGCACACTTGTATGAAGTGAACTCATAAAAACATAAGAACGACCATGCTGGGTCAGATCAATGGTCCATCTAGCCCAGTATCCTGTCTTTGAGGGCAGCCAATGTGAGACGCTTCAGAGGAAATGAACAGAACAGGGCAATTTTGAGTGATCCAGCCCCTGTCATCCAGTGCCAGCTTCTGGCAGTCAGAGGTTAAGGGACACCAGGAGCATTGGGTTGCATCTGACCATCTTGGCTACTAGCCATTGATGGACCTATCCTCCATGAACTAATCAAATTCTTTTTCGAATCCAGTTATAATTTTGGCCTTCACAACAGATAGTTAATAATAAAGTTGTGGCCTAATTAAACCACATCCAGTGTCTCCTGTCTTCCTTCCAATATAACGAGATAGTTTCAGTATTAGCTGAGCATAATCTGCAGTGTTGCATGCATGACATTTTAAGTTGTATTCTATTAGAAACTGTTAGTGTTCTTCCATTAAAATCAAAGCCTGGAAGTGGATGAGGCTCATCCAGTGACTAGCGAGTGACTAGATTTTTTTTTTTTTTTTTTTTTTTTGTAGAGGTGGTGGAAGTATTTAGTAAATAGCTACTATGCAGGCATGTGATCTACTTTCAGAAGGTTAGAATTTCAGCTTTTTAAAGACCTCAGAGGACTCCCGTGAACACAACGGATTAAGGGAGTGTTTGGCTTTGGCTTTCAAAGTTAGGTAATATTTTTAAACAAAAGTAGTTGAAAAAGCATTTGAAACCATCCACAACTATTTTTAACATATCTAAATCTTGGGGGGGGGAGAGAGAGTGGGGGTGCGAAACATCAGAATCTATATAAGCTTCTTGAACCAGATGGTCATCATGGGTTAAAATGCCACACTACAATTTGGGTCTTTTCCAAGTGTTGACACCACAGTGCAGGGCTATGGAGATGCATCGCTGACTATGGTGGAAGTTTAAAAAAAAAAAAAAAAAAAACCCCACCAAGATAACTGTGGGGTCTTGGCCGCAATTATTCTTTCTTCCAATAAAATAGGTTGTAATGTGCAATGCTTGTATGGACAGCTACTGCATTGAGGTGGATGTTCCATTTCTGTGCACAGTCAATGAATTAACTATACTTAATGTGTTAACCTGTAAACTGCTTTCAGAGAATTTCAGCATGGAAGTCAGTAGCAAGTTCTCACACCTTTTAGCATATGAAGTGAGGAGAGAAAGATATGGAGGCCAATTCTTTAATCTCCAATCCTGCAAACACTTAAGCAAGTACATACGTGAGGGCAGAATTTGAACTGTGATTTTAAAAAAAAGTCTATAAAGAGAGAGAGGCAGGTAAATATTTTTATGAATGGTGTTGGACTCTACTTTGACTTTAAAAAAAATAATTGAAGTCAGCTTGCTCCTTGTGTATGCTAATTTGGTGTGTCTAGAGATGGTGACAATGCATTGATGTTCTCAGATAACTGGAAACAATTTAATATTTTGGGCATTTAGGGGAGAAAGAACAAATTAATTAAATGGGCTTGTTTCCTGCATTTGTGGGTTTTTGGGGTTTTGTTTTAAGGTAAAAGGTAAAACCAGAATAAAGCAGCATAGGTTTAAGAAACAAAAGCAAATTATGGCTGGGAGATTGAGGACAAATCATAAAACCCTGCAATCTGTGTACAGCTTTTTATCACTCCACAGGTATGTTTCATCCCTGGTGAAATGCAGTGGAGTTAACTGCAGATGAATTCGGTCCAACATGACTAAATGCAAGAGTAACCCTCTTTTTTGAGACAGGCATCTTTACTGTACTGAGATTTATTAAAACGTAGCAATTATAAAAGGCTGTTATGATTGTCCTATAATCTGTGCTATGATTATAGAATATTTAGTTTTGAAGAAAAATTATTTATAATTCAACAGTCACAAGAAGACTCTGCAGTTCAGTTATAGTCTCACTGGATACTGCCCATGTGTATTCAGACTACGCTTTTCTCTAATGCTGGGTCTCTGTCAGAAGACGGGAGCACTTGCAGATATCCACATCTGTTCTTCACTTTATTTTTTCTCATTGCTGTGCCAGTCCTTTATCACCTACAGCTGACAACAGGCTGATGTTACCTGAGTGCTGAGAAATGAAGACATCTTGGTATTTTGGTCTGCTATTTTCCTGCCACCAGACGTGGGGGGCGGGGGGTGGAATGTCTTCATACATATTTGTTGTTATGGTCTCTTACAAAATAGATTCCACTCTTTTCTATGATGACAGTAATAATAAATAATAAGCATGCACCGCCTCCTTGGCAAGATGGAAGGGGAGGGAAAGTGCAGTGTTATTGATAAGTTCATTATCTGTAGGAAGCAGAGGAAGAAATTTTAAGAATACTAAACTAGACTTTTCATTGAGTCCCAGAAGTTCTTGAAGAGTTGGTAGCTCTCACCATCCGTGTCTTCTAGGTCTCTTACTATAAAGCCTGTTTCAATGTTCTTAAAGTTTCTTGCTCCAATGCCTACAAATAATATTTAGAAAATATAGATAGTTAGTTTATCACTAACATCTTGCATTTAGTTCATCTCCTTCTTAGAGAGTCACTATATAAATTAAATCGTTTGCTATTCTGGAAAAATTCCTGCTTCATAGATACAATTATGATATCATTGGACATATTAGGGGAGCAGATTTGAAGAGGAACTCATTTTGAAGATGCTGCTACTACTTCAGAAACTTGGATTTCCATGGACCTTTAGCGGCAGATTGTTCTTTCTGGCTCTTCAAGCATGTCAACACATGCTAGATTTAACCTTAAAAATGGTGGTGATGTGACATGGAATTTGTTTTTTGGTTTTGTTTTGTTTTCTCCCCCACTACTTTGCCTATCTCACCAAGGAGAGAGTGTCTCTTCCTGGCAGCATGCCCATATTTACAGCACTTAAATCAGAGCCCAGATTACAATTCCTGATGTTCAGCTCCAGATGGTCATTGCACTGAGCTGCTGTGCAAGCAAAGCAAGTGTAAGAGGAAAAAGGAAGTTCTGAATGTGTAACACCCACGAAAGTATGCAACAAACAGGACTTCATGCTGATGGGACAGAAAATAAAATAATAGATCAGTCAGTAAACTACTTTGTCTAATGGAAGGCAAATCTTGGCACTGTCTCAGATACAGGCTATTTATTAGTGGGGTCGTGGAGGGATACAATCAATTGTAGTTGTGCTTATATCTATAGCTGTCTCTGTGTCTGTCTGTGTCTCTCTCATCATCTATCTAATAATTACTAAAAAGTTGTCTTACCGTGTCTTCTAAAAGCATCACTGAATAGTGGGTCTTGAGGGCAGATTGGAATGAGATATTAATGTAACTATTTTTAATTAATCACAGACAATCTTTACAGCACTGTACAAAACACAAATACAGGTCTTGCCCTGCAGGCCTTACACTCTAATGGTTTGACTAAATCCATGATAGCCAGGATGGAAGCCCATTGGACCACAAGAGATTTTAAAGCATGTATTTAAATGTGGTTTCTAAACTTGGTCACTTAGTACACAGCCAGAATCTCCTCGGTTAATCCCAGTTGTCCCAGAGTGGTACAGAAGAATTCAGCTCCAAGGAGGGGAACTGTACATTTTTAAGGCTGCACATGCAGGGCTTGTCTACACTTACCACACTGTAGCAGTGCGGCTGGCTGCCATAGCACTTAGCACTTAGTGAAGATGTTACCTATGCCGACGGAAGAGCTTCTCCCGTTGGCATGGGTACTCCACATCCCCAAGAGGTGTAGCCCTCCCATTGACATAGCACTGTGTAAACTGGGAATTCAGTTGGTATGACAGCCCTGAGCGACATAATTCTACCGACATAAGTTTGTAGTGTTGGCCAGGGCATAGGTTAAGATTTTCAAAAGCGCTCAGAGTTGGCTTAACATTGTTCTCACTGAAATCAGTGAATACTATTGGCTTCCAGGGGACCAGAGTTAAGCATTTGCTGAGTGCTTTTGAAAATCCCACCCATATTCAGTTACTGATTTAGGATCATCCACAGCTTAATATTTAAAAAACAAATGAAAGCTTCAATGCAGTTTTAATATCATTTTGCTGCATAAAACTTAGGGTATGTCTACACTACGAGAGTAGTTCGATTTTACTTAAAGCGAATTTGTGGAACCGATATTACAAAGTCGAACGTGTGTATCCACACTAAGGACAGTGAGCGAGTGGCCATAGCCCTCTGGAAGCTTGCAACGCCAGACAGCTACCGGTCAGTCGCGAACCAATTTGGAGTGGGCAAATCTACCGTGGGGGTTGCTGTGATGCAAGTAGCCTGGCGCGGAAAAGTTTCCTACCATGGGGGACGCAATAAGGCCGCTCTCCCCAGGAATCTGATGCAAAGGCTTTCACAATACCTCCAGGAGACCTTCGTGGAGATGTCCCAGGAGGATTTCTGCTCTATCCCCGGACATATTGTCAGAATTTTCCCGTAGCTGCACTGGCAAGGACTAGAAACTAAAGCGCCTAGGGCAAACTAATCATGAAAAACCCATTGTTAAGATACCATTCCTGTTCTGTTCAAAATAAATGTTTAAAACACTTACCTACTGATCCTTCCCCTGATTCACGGTCCGGGTTACCGCCTTGAGAGGGTTGGTAGGGGATCTCCGTGAGGGTGATGAAGAGATCCTGGCTGTCGGGGAAATCAGCATTGAAAGCGCTGTCGACTGCCTCGTCCTCCTCATCTCCTTCGTCATCTTCCCCGTCCGTGAACATCTCCGAGGAAGCGGCCGTCGACAATACCTCATCGTCAGAGTCCACGGACAGTGGTGGGGTAGTGGTGGCGGCCGCACCTAGAATGGAATGCAGTGCCTCGTAGAAACGGCATGTCTGGCGCTGGGATCCGGAGCGTCCGTTTGACTCTTTGGTCTTCTGGTACCCTTGTCTCAGGTCCTTGATTTTCACGCGGTACTGCGTTGCATCCCGGCTGTATCCTCTCTCCGTCATGGCTTTTGAGATCTTCTCGTAGATCTTTGCATTCCGTTTTTTCGATCGCAGCTCCGAAAGCACGGACTCATCGCCCCACACAGCGATCAGATCCAAGACTTCCCGATCAGTCCATGCTGGGGCCCTCTTTCTATTCTGCGATTGCATGGTCGGACTCTGCTGTAGAGCTCTGCATCGTTGCCAGTGCTGCTGAGCTCGCCACAATGTCCAAACAGGAAATGAGATTCAAACTGGCCAGACAGGAAAAGGAATTCAGATTTTCCCGGGGCTTTTCCTGTGTGGCTGGTCAGAGCATCCGAGCTCGGACTGCTATCCAGAGCGTCAACAGAGTGGTGCACTGTGGGATAGCTCCCGGAGCTATTAGCGTCGAATTCCATCCACACCAACCCTAATTCGACATGGCCATGTCGAATTTAGCGCTACTCCCCTCGTCGGGGAGGAGTACAGAAATTGATTTAAAGAGACCTCTGTCAAAATAAATAGCTTCGTTGTGTGGACGGGTGCAGGGTTAATTAGAGTTAACGCTGCTAAATTCGACATAACCTCCTAGTGTAGACCAGGCCTTAGAAATCTCATATTTGAAATGTAATCTTGTAGGAAACTACTTTGGAGGCAGATCGGTTTTATGAATGGGATTGCTGCTGCATTTTATTATATTGCTGGCCTCAGACCCTGCAACGTGCTCAGAGCATCCATGTCAGTAGCTAACAAAAAGATGTGGTCAGTCATCATCTCCTTGACCAGCCAAACTATAAAACCAGTGAATTGTTGCGGAAGCTTTTAACAAGCACAAAGATTAAGCAGATC
The DNA here is from genome assembly GCF_002925995.2 of Terrapene triunguis. NCBI lineage: Eukaryota > Metazoa > Chordata > Testudines > Emydidae > Terrapene > Terrapene triunguis. Next base: position 49,880,060 of record NW_020664436.1, read on the forward strand.
ACATATTGGCCAACTCTTATGTGAATATAGAGAACTCCTTAAAAACCTGCACTAAAATGTGTACTTTTTTTATTACACCATCAAGCTTGGTGTTGGGGCCCCACATGAGGTTTCTTTCACTGCTCCTGATGCTGAGTTGATGGCTTAGCAACTGTTTCTCAACCAGGCTCCCCCCTCCCCCCTCAATTTGAGCCTGACTGCATATTTTGAAAAGAGCTTTTTCTTGGTTTGAGCTTGGTTCAGTGAACAAGGTGGTTATTTGAAAACAGTGGGGTGTAGAGTTGTATGTCTTGTCACCCTTTGCTTTTACCCTGACTGACCTTCAAGCTGTGTAGGAGACAATACTTAGGGTGATTAATCAGTCTTCACTTGTTATTTGGGGTAGCTTGCCTGGCTTAGAGAGAAGGGTGAGAGAGAGAGAGAAAAGGAGAAGAGGAATATAAACACAAACATTTTCTAACATTTTGTTTAGAGGGGACAGTGGGATGGAAGACGCCAACCTGGATCAGCTGCTAGGAGACAGTAAGTTTCTGAGTCATGTTCCATTACAAAGTGCAGCATTGTTTAAAAAAAAAAAAAATCAGCTAGCTGATGGGCTGCCTTTTTAACCAGAGTAGATTTAGAACCTCTTGCAGTTGTTTTATGTAGAGAGGGAAATGATTGCAATAGAAACAGCTAAGAGAGAGGGAAAGGGTTTGGGATTTTTCACTTTATTATATTCAGAATGTGTTAGTTAACAAATTATGATGTGCAATATTCTTTAGTCATTTTAAGTGTTTAATAAAAATACTAAATACCTATTACTTTTAATCTATAATGTGCTTTTACAGACAAATATTAACATTACATATTAAATATTAATATTACATTAAAACTGTTATTTATTTGACCAGCATTTTAGTTACATAAAAAAGAAAAGGTATTTTAAATCCTGTATTATTGAATGTTTAGGGAAATATTTTTGGAAAAACACTGAAGTAGCCTTTTTCATATCAGTCTGTCCTTTGGCCTCAAATAGTTTTTCAATCTGCCTTTCTGCCAGGAAGAATTCTATTCATTTTGACAATTAGTAGATACATACTAAAACTGTTCTTTAATGTTTAAGGGCCTGGTCCAAAGTCTGTTTTCCTTGCTTTAACCTTCACTTATTCTTCTGGTTTAAAAAGTTGAGCAAAACAGGATGTTGGTACAGGGGCACAAAACATTGGTAAACATTAAATTCTACATTATGAATATTGAAAAATGTTAACTATTTTTGACTATCTTCTTCAGTGATTTCTTTTATTGTTTTGCTGTCTGATAGTTTTGCTTCATTGTGGAACGAATACATTTCACTGGTGCAATTCTGAGCACTTACTTGCATCACTACGTTGGCATGACTTGTGAATGTTTTTCCAGTTACATTGCAGCTAAACTGTGTTACAGTAAAAACATTATCTTTTCAGTGAAAACATTTTTACAACAAAAATAACCAGTAGTATCATACAATAGTGTATTTGTGAAGTATATGAGGGCTTGGCTACCCAGTGGACTAATGCACTCTACAGGGGTGTGATTTCCAAAGCACACTCACGTGTGCGTTGATTGGCCCGTGTAGACCTTGCTGGTACACTGTAACGTAGTGCTGTTTGAAACAGTACTAGGTTAGAGTGCAATAGGGCACCTTTAGATCCTGCTGGTGTGCACTAAAGGTTCCTTGGTGCACTTTAACAAGTTTCAAACAGCACCACATTAAAGCACACCAGCAGGCTCTACACAAACCAATTAATATGCAACATGTGAGTGTGCTTTGGAAATCGCACCCCGGTAGAATGCATTACCCCACTGTGTAGACAAGTCCTCAGTCTCTAGCTGGGTTGTGTTTATTGGGATTAAAGGCTTTTTTGGTATAATTAAGAGTATGTCTACACTACCCGCCAGATCGACCCCCGAGCACTCTCCCGTCGATTCCTGTACTCCACCGCCGCGAGAGGCGGAGGCAGAGTCGACAGGGAAGTGGCAGCAGTTGACTCACCGCAGTGAAAACACCGTGGTGAGTAGATCTAAGTACATCAACTTCAGCTTCGTTATTCACGTAACTGAAGTTGTATAACTTAGATCGATCTCCCCCTAATGTAGACCAGGCGTAAGTTAGCTAAATATCAGAGGGGTAGCCGTGTTAGTCTGTATCCACAAAAACAACGAGGAGTCCGGCTGTTAGTCTTTAAGAGCTGGTCTACGCTACCGCGTGGGGTCGATCTAAGATACGCAACTTAAGCTACGTGAATAGCATAGCTGAAGTCGACGTACTTAGATCTACTTAAGTCGACAGCTGATGCTCTCCCATTGACTCCGCTTGCGCTTCTCGTTCTGGTGGAGTACCGGAGTCAACAGGAGAGCGCTCAGCAGTCAATTTATCGCGTCTATACTAGACGTGATGGATCGATCACTACCCGTCATTCCGGCGGGTAGGGCTTAGACAAGCCCTAAGGTGCCACTGGACTTCTCATTGTTTAACTTAGCTAACAAGAGGTTCCCCCTCATCACAGTATTACCTTTTATTAGAGGGGACCAACGTGATTTTCTAGTCCGACCTCCTGTATAAAACTGGCCATAGGACTATTCAGCAAGCACTAATGCATGTGCTTATCTTTACATTTGTGAGTTGCCCTGTTGAAGCCAATGGAACATATACATAAAGTTAAGTGTGTTCAAAAGTGCTTGCAGAATTTGGGCATGAACTGGCACAGAAATGCTTATATAACTGATACATAACAGGTTCATTTTCTACATCTCATCTGTGAAACAGGAATTAATTCAGGGAAGTCTGGTGTCCTGTGTTATGCAGGAGATCAGACTAGATGACCACTGTGGTATCTTCTGGCCCCATCTTAAATAGATCTAATCTGTTATGTAAGCTTCCACTGTACATGGGGCATTTCTGTGACAATTTAGGCCCTAGTCCTGCAAGCACTTTTGAATGTGCTTAACTTTAGATGTATATTTTATTGGCTCCAGGGAGATTACTCCCATATAAAGTTAAGCATATGCGTAAGTGCTTCCAGGATAGACGCCTGAAATATTACTGTGAAGAAGGATAAGTTAATATATTTCATTGGAAACTAAATAGTTTAATTGCATTTGGTTATAGTATAGCAGCACCTAAAAGTGCTGTGTGCTGTAGAGGCCTATTGGAGGACACTGTCCTTGTCCCAAATTGCTTACTGTTTTGTGTCTCTTACTCATTCCAACTTCTGTTCACACATCTCTCAGGGAGGGAGGGGAGGGGACAATTTCCAGTGCTAGTCTTAGTGTTCCATCTTGGATCATTCCCAAAATGAGCTTGTTTGAATAACTGACTAGTATGTAGGGTCTTTGAGATGTTTCCTAGAACTCTCATTAGCAAGGGAAGAGGCAATTCCTGATTCAATCCTAAGTGAAGCCCAGGATCTGGTCCAAGGGGAACTATAGTTGAACCTCTCAGTTATAGTGCTCATAATATAATTTAATACCCTTATAGGAGGGATAATATCAAACAAGCCCACCACAGTAACATTTCCCTTTTAAAAAGGGAAACTACACAAAAATGAGGACACTTGTTAGATGGCAAGTAAAAGGAGCTGTCACAAGGATTAAATGCTTGCAAGCAGCATGGGGATTATTTAAAAACGCCATAATAGAGGCTTAGACTAAATGTATACCCCAAATCAGAAAAGATAATAAAAGGACCAAATGACTGCCACCATGGTTAAACAGCAGAGAAACGAAGGCTGTTAGAGCAAAGACATCCTTCAAAATTTAGAAGTCATAACCTACTAAGGATAATAGGAAGGAGCAAAAACTCTGGCAGGTTAAATGTGAAAGTATAATAAGGCAGGCCACGAAAGAGTTTGAGAAACAGTTTACTAAAGATGCAAAAACTAACAGTAAAAAAATCAGAAGCACTAAGCCCATCAAACAGACTGTGGGGCCACTGTAGCACTAAGACAAGGACATTGCAAAGAAGCTAAAGGAATTCTTTGCATAGGTCTTCACTGCAGTGATGTTGGGGAGATACCTGCATCAGAGCTCTTTTTGTGCCACAGACCTGAAGTACTGTCCCACACTAATGTGTCAATAGAAGAGGGTTTAGAACAAATTGATAAATTAAAGAGTAATAAGTCACCAGGACCAGCAGGTATTCACCCAAGAGTTCTGAAGGAACTCAGATATGAAATTACAGAACTGCTAACTATAGTATGTAGGTGAAACAAGTCTCTAAACCAGATGACTGGAAGGTAGCTAACGTAACACCTATTTTTAAAAAAAGCTTCGGAAGTGATCCTGGCAATTACAGGCCAGTAAGCCTAACTTCAGTCCTGGGCAAATTGGTAGAAAGTATAGAAAAGAACAGAATTATCAGACACACAGATGGACATGATTTGTTCGGGAAGAGTCCACATGGCTTTTGTTTAAACAAGCATGTGGACAAGGGTGAGCCAGTCAATATAATGTACTTGGACTTTCAGAAAGCCATTGACAAGGTCCCTCACCAAAGACTGTTAAGGAAACTAAGCAGTCATGGAATAAGAGGGAAGATTCTCTCATAGATCGGTAACTGGTTAAAAAATTGGAAACAAAGGGTAGAACTAAATGGTCACTTTTCACAATAAACAGAGGAAAATAGCAAAGTCCGCCCAAGGAGCTGTACTAAGACCTGTGCTGTTCAATGTATTCATTAATGATCTGGAAAGGGAGTGAACAGTGAAGTGGGAAAGTGTTCAGAGCAGGGTTTTGGAGTGGAGCCCGGAGCTGGAGTGCGGAGCAGCTCCAGAGCAGTGGAGCTGCAGGTTTTTGCCTGGAGCTGGAGTGGAGCCGGAGCACAGCTCCAAAGCCCTGGTTCAGAGGGTACAAAATTATTCAAGATAGCTAAGTTTAAAGCTCACTGCGAAGAGTTGCAGGGGAATCTCACAAAATTGGGAGACTGAATTTCATTTGCTATTTTGTTGCCCAATATTGATAAATGCAAAGAAATGCACATAGGAAAAAATAATCCCAGATATACAGGTCTGTCTCTGGGGTTACGTTCCGCAGTCAGCGCCTAAAGCAAAAATCGCGTATAGTCAAAATTACATTGAGTGTAATGGCGGGTGGAATCGCCCACACTACAGAAACAGTATTTTTAAATTGTTATTTTTCTCTTTTTTGGGTTTTTTGTTTTTGTTTTTGCCGACCGCGTAAGGCTGAAATCGCACACGTTAAATGCGCCTAAGATGCGACAGACCTGTACATGCAAAATGATGGGCTCTAAATTAGCTGTTACTACTCAAGAGAGAGAACTTGGAGTAATTAAGTTAGTTCTCTGAAAACATCTGCTCAATGTGCAGCAGCAGTCAAAAAAGTTAACAGAATGTTAGGAACCATTAGGAAAGGGATAGAAAATAAGACCAAAAAATATCATCATGACACTATATAAATCCATGGTGCACCCACACCTTGAATAGTGTCGCTATATCTCCAAAAGGATATTGTGGAACTGGAAAAGGTTCAGGGAAGGGCAACAAAGATACCCTTGATCATGGGATAGCTTCTGTATGAGGAGTGACTAAAATGATTAGGGCTGTTCAGCTTAGAAAGGAGATGACTAAGGAGGAATATGATAAAGGTCTATAAAATAATGAATGATGTGGAAAAAATGACTAGAGAAGTGTTATTTACCCTTTCCCACAGTACAAAAACCAGAGGTCACCCAATGAAGTTAGTAGGTAGCCCATTTAATACAAACAAGAGGAAGTACTTTTTCACACAATGCACAGTCAACCTGTGGAATGCATTGCCATGGGATGTTATGATGACCAAAAGTATAACTGGGTTCAAAAAAGAATTAGATAAATTCATGGAGGACAGGTCCATCAATGGCTATTAGCCAGCATGGTCAGGGGTGTCACCCATGCTTGGATGACCCTAAACCTCTGACTGCCAGAAGCTGGGAGGGGAAGACTGGGTGGCTGTCTCCAAATTGCCCTGTTCTGTAAACTTTCATACTGGCCACTTTGAAGCTTTCATACTGGCCACTGTTGGTTACAGGATATTGAGCTAGATGGACCATTGAGCTGACCCAGTGTGGCTGTTCGTATGTTAAGTTATTGTTCTAGCATGGAACCATTGAGCCATTCACAAACACACTTTGAATCATCATTGAAATATAATTTAACTGTCCTCCATACTGAAAAATCACCTGGTTCCCCAAAAAGAAGATTTGAACATTATTGAAATCAATTTCTCAGGTGGGCTGGTTCACATGCACCACACCACATACACTAATCCAGTGTACTAGGTTTCTTTCCAAATAGTTATCCTCCTCATGCTATCCTCTCACTGTTCTTGTGAGCCAGTGTAGTATTGCATTGCCAGAATCCTGCTCTCTGGAAGTAAGATCCTTAAGTTCCAATACCTGAAGAACTTATAAGAGTGAAAGAATGTATACACACATAGTGAATCCAAATAAAATAGATTGGTAGAGTTAAAATTAGACCTGTTTTAAGACCATCCTTTTAATTTCTTCCATGTCACTGTGAATTTCTGGTACATATAGGAAAAGATGGACTGCACTGTCAAGATACATATAATATAGTTTCACATTTAAGAACTTCACTGTCTCCCTAACTTGGGAACAGAACAAAGTACTGTAACTGGGCACTGGACAGAAAGAAAGTAGAGGGCACCATTTTAGGGCCAATAATCTTAACAAAGGAAACAATGTTACCTGTACCCCCCTTCCCCCCCCCCCCCCCCAAAATTTCTTTTTCCTAACTAGTGACCTGCTTGTGCAAAACTTATTCTGTTATATTTATTGCAACAGTAAAAACCAATACCAAACTTAGGCCTGGTCTACACTAACCCCCCAAGTCGAACTAAGGTACGCAACTTCAGCTACGTGAATAACGTAGCTGAAGTCGACATACCTTAGTTCGAACTTACTGCGGTTCAGACGCAGTCCACACGAGGCAGGCAGGCTCCCCGTCGACTCCGCGGTACTCCTCTTGCCGAGCTGGAGTACCGCAGTCGACGGTGAGCACTTCCGGGATCGATTTATCGCGTCCAGACCAGACGCGATAAATCGAACCCGGAAGTTCGATTTCCAGCCGTCGAACTAACCGGTAAGTATAGACCAGCCCTTAGTCAATCTAAACCTAATAAACCAGAATAAGGATTAGTTAGCTATTACCTTAGGTATTTTATTTTGTTAATTACTTGCTGTTGTCACATTTTTAAAAAGGCACTACAGACAGAGCCACCTAATTGTGATTACACAGGTGTATGGGAATTTCAGTTCGCCCTGCCCATAATTAAAGACATATTGGCAGTTAAATCTAGTCTGAAAAAGAATTAGTTTCTCTTTATTAAATAATGCATTTTTGAATCTCAAAAATGAATAGAACTAGTTCACTCTGAAAAGGTTAAAGACCTTGCTCAGAATGTTCTTTTGCTTATGCTGTTGATTTAGCAAATTAAAGTACTGGACTTAATTTATGCCTGGTTTAATTTCATTGAGAGAGAGAGAGAGAGAGAGCCATAATGGGATGGTTTGTCCTGAGTGGAGTGCTGCATTGAGAGGGGAAATGGCAGTGAGCTGGGCACGGTCTGAGCTGTACTGGCTATAAGAAAGGGGATATAAAAGCCTGTTCGCTGGAGGAGGGTATGGAAGGGAGTGGAGCTTCATCATAAGAGAAGCATTTTTCACTTCTAGCTTGTGGTAGGACACTCTCAGAAGTGGCCATAAGGAAGAAGGGAGAAACCAATATGCATTGCTGGTACTATGTGGTGCTTCTATGTGCTTTGAAAAATATATGGCCCAAACTTGTGTATCAGGATTTTGGTTGAGCTTGGAGTAAAATCTTCTGTATTCAAAGCCAAATTTCAGTCAACCTTAACTTCAACCAACAGAAATTCCTTGTTGCTATTGCATCCTTCCCAAAAAGACACTTGCAACACTATCATGCATGCACGATTGATTGATTATAGAAATCAATTCATCAGTTTTTTTGGATCTACATGTTCGTAGCAGTGTGGCATGCTGAAAACTCGGCAAGCTTCTTCATTTCTTAATGCTTGGAAATTGGGAAAATGTATTGGGCTACCTCCTTGACTGTGGCTGGGAAACGCAGAACAAAATTGTGGGGAGAGATGCAAATATGGCATAAAGTACATTTCTATTTCTCCAATCTTAGGACCGCTATAGGCAGAGCCACACCCCATACAACATGTTAGAATAGCCCAGGGGCTCTTCTAACTTACACAAGCTATTCTTTCTCCAATCATGCCCCCAATGCTAGTATTAAGAAGAGTGATGGCATTGGATTCTCTGTGTTGATTCTGTGTCACAAGAAGATCTTCCTTCTACAGAGATGATGCTCCCAGGGCTGGAAATATCAGCTTTATGGTGAGTCTGCTGGTGTATTAGCACAAATCTGCTTTACCCACGTTGCATAGAAAGATCTGGTCTGTTAATGATACTTGGCATGCTAAATTCCTAGGTTCACACAGATTGGGAGTGTTCCTGAAAAGAGAGAGGACTGAGATTGGTAGTTTCCTGTATCCTTTCAGGTACCACAATTTTTGCATCCTAATAGATTAAATTATGTACACTTAAAAGGAATAATGGATCTGATTAAATTTCAAGGGTCCATGACTGTGCATCAAACATCATTAGAGTACATTTGCTCATATATCTGTGGAGTCATGCCAACTGACTCACAGTTTAGTAATATGTAATATTTTTAGTTTGTGTCCAATGTACCAGAATATGTACTACTATATTATCGAGTTTACAAGCTCACAGATGATTTAGGCACAAGATGTTGATGAAAAGTGTTTTTCTTAGAGGGTTGATAATATATAGGATTTTTTAAAAGTTTATTTTGTATGTTTTCCAAGTTAAATTCTGTTCCTATTATATCCAGCAACTTTTAAAAACGATTTTAGGGTATCTTTATGAGGCAAATATCCACAATTCTGTTTCCCTATGTAATATGCCTACAGCTTAGTAATGTATTCTTGTTTTCTTTTGCTTTTAGTCTTTTTCTTCAGGTAGACATAGTGTTAATGTTTTTCTTGTCAACAATTCTTCATCACCACCACCACCTCCATGTGGTAGCATCTAGAGTCCCTAAACACAGATCAGAACCCACTGTGCTAAAGTGTTATACAAACACAGATGGTCGCTACCCTGAGAATCATTCATTTTACATAGTGTTTCTATCCTTTTTGAACAGTGCATTTCATTGTCAGCAAATAATTATAAAATATATTTTATTTTCTTAAGAGCCACCATTTTTCTTCCCCAGTCTGACTTGATGTTCCCCAGATGAAAGTGTTATCCTACAATATGAGGTGGGACAAAAATTTTTCATGTCCTTTCGACTCTTGACGTGTTATGGTTGTAGTCCACTATTTATCACAGGCAGTGTTGGATGGGACCTTCAGTCCAAATCACTACATCCAGCAGGGTGGTCTCCAATTTTCTATTTTTATTTTGACAGCTACAATCAATTCCTTAAACTACATCAACCACATCTTACCTAGTTCTCAGCAGGGACCATGATGAATATTGTAGTTTCCCTTTGACTTCTTCCTTACATGGTAATTTTTCAGTGATGTTACACTGAGAGGTCCCAGCTGTGTTAGTTGCATCACATGATGATATATATCAATCTTTCCCTTTCCAAACCCTGCCAAAAAGCTATCCAAGATTCTTTTTTTAACCTACCCAAAAACATTTATCCTTTTTTAAAAAAAATCCAGCAAATTCACGTGGTGATGGTTAGTGTTCACAGGCAGTATCTCTACATATCTTGGTCCCAATTCTTTCCTCAGTTATACCTGCTAGTGGAGTTATTCTGGATTATTGTTGATATAATGGAGACCAGAATTTCTAACCTTGAGTCTGTTGGCATCAGCATAGTCCTGTTCTCTTTCTGCCTTACTAACTTGTAGCAGATTTCTCCCCCTTATCATATTATGAAAAATAGGGCTGCTTAGTAGTGTTGTAAACCCAGGAAACAATTAGATAACTTCTAACTGATGAATAGCCTATAGCTCTCCCTATAGTTAAGGTTGCCCAACACTTTCCATTATAGATCATGTTTTCGGTTGCCTATCACGTTGCCAAACTTTAGCCATTTGGGCTGAAATATTAAATGCTTGATTCTGAATTTTTTTAATCAACATTAACTATAGGTATTGCTACCTGTGCCACCCATAATAAATTAGTGTATTACAGCTCAATAGTTACAAGTTTTCTAGAATAGACTTTTCTTCTGTAGAAACAGATCAATCACTAAAGCACAGTTTAAGCTGCAAATCATTATCCCCAATCTCAGTACTATCATGAGGATTCTGATGTTAAGTGTAAAGGAATTAAGAGAAAAGATGATCCTCCCTCCCCCGCCACCAAAGAGATCAAAATAATGTCAGTGGTCTGTGATTCAAACAAACAAGGGTTGGAGGCAGCCAACAACACAGGCCTGCAGAGAAAAGCTAGTTCTTTTGCAAATGATGGTCCCTATGTGTGTTCCACATGTGGGTACGCATTTGCACCATGCACCTGAGTCCAGAAATTTTGAGTAACTAGTGTTCATTGGTCCACAAGTGCACAGATGTTCTCCTTGTGCTCCAAACTGAGAGTGTAAAGGGCAATGTGGACCAACACCTCTCCAGTTTCTTCTTACCTCTGCCTGGCCTGAGTCAGAGTCCTCCGTGTCCACATCATTTTTCCTTTAGTGTGAACCTGTGAATATAACTTAATGCTTTTAGTGTTTTGTAGTTAGTTTAGTTCTCCCTGCCCCAGGGAGTTTCTCCCTCTGAAGAGGGACTATGCAAGAGTTCTTCTTCGAGTGCTGTTCCTGTGAGTGCTCCACTCCAGGTGATGGTGCATCCCGGTGCTGTTGATCGGAGATCTTCGGTAGCAGTGCCTGGTCGGGACTCTCACGCTCAACTGCTGTCTTGTGGTCTCATTAGAGTGTGCCTGAGTGTGCGCGTCCCGCGCCTCCCTCAGTTTGTTCTCAACCGTCCTCGGCTGAAGACGGGACGCGTGGCAGTGCTGATCCTCTTCCCTTGTTTCTGAAGGAAACAATTACAAAGAACATAGAAATAGTTAGTTAGTAACATCCCAGTTGTTTCCCTTCCTTTAGAATAGTTACTTAGTTTAAAACAAACAAACCTTTTTTCTTCAAGTTTGTCTCCCGCTGAGACACTTTCCTCTGGCATTCCTAGTGCAATAATGCCAGAGGCTTCAAGATTCAAGAAATGTGCTTCCTGTCAGGACTCTATGCCTAGGTCCAATGGACACTCACATTGTGTGAAGTGCCTCAGTGAGACACACCTCCCTGCCAAGTGTGTCCCTTGCACGAGCCTCAAAACCAGGGCTCGTCGTGACAAGGACCTGCGGCTGAAAATGCTTCTCATGCAGAAAGCCTTGCAACGGCCACCTCTGGAGAAGGGCAATGGCAAACCCTCTCCCTCATGCACCCCAGCCAGGTCTGAACCAATTGGGAGCACGGCTTCACCCTCTCAGGCGAAGAGGCAGGAAGCCCAACTGTCTCTGTGCAGAGACTTTCATAAGGGTAAAAGGACTCCTGCGAGATCCTTACCTTCAGAGCTGACCGTGCCGAAGGCAGGCTCCTCCGACTGTCCCCGCACCTCAGCCACGGCTCCCATGGAGTGCAGAGGCAGGGACCCGACCTTCCGTACCGGGAAGGTCTCCTCGGCACCGAAAATAGACCCAGTGCCGACAGCGTGCTTTGCCCCGGTGCCAAAAAGAACGTCCGCACTGAGCCTGCCTTCCGCTCAGATAGCAGCAGCGGACCTCCCGCAGGGAGCCTACAAGCAGCCTGCGGCACCAGGAAAAGTCAAACAAAAGTCTGTGCACGCCTCTGAGCACAGATCGCGTGCAGTGGAATCACAGCCCAGGGAGCAGCAACAACAGTTCCTCAGTCAGGACAACCTCTCAGTGGCACCTGAGCCTAACTCTCCACTCCTGGACACACAGTGCTCACTCTTTGACCAGCCGCTCTCTCCACCTGACCTGGCTACCTTTACTGACAGCGAGCCTGATATGCAGCAGCAGGCGGAGTTCTCCCCACCTCCTCCACCAGAACCTTTTGCACCTCAGGTCACGGCTCACAACCACCAGCCTCGGTTTCCCTACTTGGCCCCCTCCCCTGTGGGCGGCACCTAACTTCTCTTATCCCATGCCTTGGCCTCAGTGGTACCCTTGGACAGCTCCTGCTGCCACTCGCCCTCATGCTTCTTCCACCAGACCACAAGCTCCAGCTCCATCTACTTCTAGAGTGCCTGAACCCCCCTCAGAAGAAGTGGGCTATGGACCATACCCTGATTCGACAACTCCTAACTCTCCATCAGCTCCAGACGAAGCCCTCATGCCTCTGCCTCCACAGAATATGGACGACTTTAAACAATTCCAGGAACTTTTCAAGAGGGCGGCACTCAGCCAAGACATCCCTTTAGAGGAGGTCCAGGAGACACAACACAGACGCCTCAAAATCCTCCAACCCTCTGCGCCCTCAAAGATCGCGCTTCCCATCCAGAAGCACTCCTAGAACCAGCTGACACACTCTGACAGACCCCAGCCTCTATCTTACCAATTTGCAAAAAGGCTGAACGTAAATATTATGTTCCTGTTAAGGACGTAGACTTCTTATTCTCTCATCCACAACCAGATTCTCTTGTAGTGGATGCAGCGACACACAATGAAACAGCCACACTACCGGCCCACCCCTCAAGACAAGGACCTCAAATGCCTTGACATCTTGGGCCGCAAGGTTTATACCTCCTCCATTCTGCAGTTCGGAACTGCAAACTATTCCGCCCTACTTGCAAGCTATGACTTTATTTTACCTCCCATATCCCAGAGGACAGGAGAGCAGACTTTGTCAGTCCTCGTCGAGGGCCAATTGGTCTCCAGAATGGCCCTACAAACATCTCTAGACATGGCGGACACAGCAGCCCGCACTACTGCAACTGCAGTGGTTATGTGCAGATTTTCCTGGCTCTCTGCATCCGGTATCCCCAAAGACCTGCAGACCAAAGTGGAGGACCTCCCCTTTGATAAAGATAAACTCTTTTCCAAGAAAACTGCCGAAGTCCTTCACACCATGAAAGACTCTAGCATCTACCCATCCCTTCCCAGGAGACAATGGTATCAACCTTATCAGAGGCCACGCACACAACAGTATCACCGGCCTCAGCCCAGACCATACGATATACCCAGGAATCGCCTTAGACCTCCTAGGCGCAGACAAAACCAAGTGCAAACAGCTACCTCCCACCCATTGGGAAATAACAATTTTGAAGCGTTGGTCGAGGGTCTACACAACCACCCCTTCACTCCACCGCCTACTTGCCCATTTGGCCACCGCCTCCAGGTTTTCCACCCTGCCTGGCAGCAGATTACACAGGACCGTTGGGTCCTGGAAATAGTTCAGTCCGGTTACTCTATCCCTTTTATATCCTACTCTCCTACCCTTCCCAGTCCCTCTTCAGGGACCCCTCTCACGAGCACCTACTTCGCGTAGAAGTGGCTCATCTTCTACAGCTAGGTGCAGTGGAACCTGTGCTGACACAACATCGAGGAAAAGGGTTCTACTCCCACTACTTTCTGACCCAGAAAAAGACCGGGGGATGGAGGCCTATACTAGACCTACGCCGACTGAACAAATTCGTAAGGGTACAGAAATTCAAGATGGTCACACTGGGCACAATAATTCCTATGCTGGAACAAGGGGACTGGTTCACAGCCCTCGACCTACAGGACACCTATTATCATATATCCATTCATCCAGCCCACAGACGCTTCCTATGATTCACAATCGGACACGACCATTTCCAATACAGGGTACTCCCTTTTGGTCTCTCCACAGTGCTGAGAGTATTCTCCAAGACCCTAGCCATAGTTGTGGCCCACCTCCGCAGACACGGGATCATACTTTTCCCCTATCTAGACGATTGCCTCATCAAAGGCAACTCATACGACAAGACGCTACAAGCTACCCATTTTGCCATCTCCCTTTTCCACAGTTTAGGCCTCCAAATAAACGTCCAGAAATCCACTGTGACACCTATAGAGCAGATCAAATTCATTGGAGCTCACCTGGACTCAGTTTGAACCAGACCCTCACTCCCACACAACAGATTCCTCGCTATCATACATATCATACGCACGCTCTCCGTTCGTCCCAGGCTACAGGCAAGATCGGTGTGGTACATCACTGCCTCTTGTGCACCTCCCCAAAGAGAGCTGAGAAATCGTATTTCATGCCAGCTAAAGGTGCAGAGTTTTTATTCATTCATCCAGTGCCCAACTTCTTAGTGGTGCAAGTAGCTACAGAAAGGTCCAGGAGTCGATATTCTAAGACTACCCCAATTGACCAAGGCCCTAAACACCTTGACTTTCTGGGTAGGAAAGTATTCTCATCAAGTAGTCTTCAGTTCAGAATTGCTACCTATCAGGTGGTGGTAGCAGAATCTGAATTCCTGAATTATGCCAAATTTGCAGGCTTCAAATACAGATTTCCCCAGGAAAAAAGGGCTCAGTTCCAATTATTTATTGATGAAGGCACACTGGTGGCCAGGACATCACTTCAAGCAGCAGTAGACACAGCTGATGCTGCCTGTAGAGCCATCACCACAGCTGTACTTATGAGACAAGAGTCATGGTTGCAATCTTCAGGGTTCCCCCGGGAGGTCCAGAACACCATCGAGAACCTTCCCCTTTGAGTCTAACCTCTTTAATGAGAAAACCATCAAGACTTTACACCCTCAAAAAACCTCTAGAACACCCTTTGCTCCCTGGGCATTTACATCCTGGCCCCAAAGAGGAAATATCACAAGCAACCCTATATGACCAGACCTCCTCCTCAGGCATTCTGTCATCAACATCCATATGAATCCCCATGTAAAAGGCAAAGGGCTCAAAGACCTAGATATATAGCTGCTTCTACCTCTACAACTGCCACCCAGCATTCAAAGGACACTTTTGCTGGTACGCTCAAGGATTGCGTATCAACACTGATGCCATGCCTCATTGCCTCCCCCCCGCCCCAAAACCTTTGGTGGCCACCTTCCCCACTTAGCTCTCAGCTGAGCAATTATAACTACAGACAAGTGTGTATTAGACATCATCCACCACGTCTATGTAATTGAGTTTATCTTGCCTCCCCACCACAAACCCCATTCCAAACACCTTTACTGGGACCGCTCTGATGAGGAGATTCTTCATTGAGGTAAATTCTCTTCTTCAGAAAGGGGCCATAGAACTTGTGCCTCCTCAATATCAGGGGAAAGGGTTTTATTCCCTATATTTCTTGGTTCCTAAGAAATCCAATGGGTGGAGACCGTTTCTTAACTTAAGCCAATTGAATGTATTCATGCAAAAACGTAAAATTCTGCACGGTCACATTGGCATCAACAATCCCCTCTCTGGAAGACAGCACTTGGTTCGTGACCCTCTATATGAAAGTAAGCACCTTTCATGTTGACATTCACCTATCCCACAGAAGGTTCCTCCGTTGGGCAGGACCACTTCCAATTCAGAAAAAAGAACAGGAGTACTTGTGGCACCTTAGAGACTAACAAGTACTCCTGTTCTTTTTGCGGATACAGACTAACACGGCTGCTACTCTGAAACCTTCCAATTCAGAGTCCTTCCATTCAGGCTAGCTACAGCACCCAGGTTCTTCACAAAAGTCCTTTTACTAGAGGCAGCCTGGATGAGACTAAACAGTTTTACCATCTTTCCATATCTCAACAAATGGCTTCTGTTGGGCAGGTCCAGCAGGGAAGTCGAGTAGGTGACAGCATTCCTACTTCATCTTCTATCTTCCCTGGGAATCTGTGCCAACCATGAAAAGTTCCACAAGGTTCATAGACTTCATAGGAGCAACTCTGGTCTTGCAATAGCCTATCTTCCTACTGAGAGATTGCACAACATGAGCAATCTAATAAAACAAGTTACCCTCAGACTTTGGACCACAGTCAGGACTTGCCTTTCCCTCCTCGGCCACATTTGCCACACTCCATCTCTCAACCTAAAGACCTGGCTTCAGTCCATTTAGTCACCAAAAAAAGACATCATCCATGGCAAACAATTCTTACCAAGGTTTTGGGCTCTCTTGCCTGGTGGACAAAGCTAGAGAAAGTGAGAGTGGGAATTCCTCACACCTAGACCTGAAGCAACTATAATCACCAATGCTTCCCCATTAGGTTGGGAAACTCATGAAAAATCACATCGCACAAGGTACCCGGACCTCTCGGAAGGCCAAGATGCAAATCGATTTGCTGGAATTAAGGGTGGTCCATTGGGCCTGCAGTGCATTCCTCCCACTCATCCCATCCCCACATATCCAAGTAACATCAGACAATATGAGAACTGTCTTCTACACAAACAAGCAGCGGGGAACAAGATCCCTCCCTGTGTGTGTAGAGAGAGTTGACGTGGTATATCAGGTATCGCATAACTCTCTTGCAGCAGCATACCTATCAGGTGTGCAGAACTCCCTAGCAAACCATCTCAGAAGACGTTTTGCAACAGATCACAAATAGGAGATTCACAATTCAGTTCTTAATGAGATCTTCAACCAATGGGGAACACCATCCAAGGATCTCTTTGCCTCTCAAGGGAACAGAAAACTCCCCCTGTATTGCTTCAGAGCAGCTTGAAGGGTGATACTGTTCTGTTACCCTGGGTGGGCCACCTCAGGCATGCCTTCCCTCTCAACCCACTGATAGCACATGTCCTGTGAAAAATCCATCATGACAGGGCTCGGGTCATCCTCTTTGCGCCAAATTTGATGAGGCAGTTTTGCTTCTCAGACCTCCTGTGGATTTCAGCCCATCTGCCAATCGACATCTGGCCATTTCCAGATCTCCAGACCCCTTTTTTGGGACAGCTGATTGATTGCTTCTCCTTTGTGGATTATATGTCTTGGGTCGCTGCCTTACCAAAAGTCATCCACTAGACTTCATAGTCACCCACTGGAAAGAATTCAGGCAAAAACGAACTCTTCCCCAAAAGGGGGATGGAGGGGAAACAGAAAATGTTCCAGATTACATGCTGATCAATGATCCTCTCACCAAGTCAAGTGCTACCAAAAATACACCTGTGTGTTCAGTATATTGGTCTCTCCTTATCCATGCAATTGATATTTCAATATCAGTCGTTAGCATACTTGTAAAACATGCACCTAACATAGTGAGATCACCTATATCCACATGCAACATGTAGTTTGTTAACTTCAGAACATCACAATATTATTGTAATTCACTGAACAACAAGGATTCATATCAGCATTGTACAATGACCCAAGACAAAATGTCAAATTGCATTGCGTACATCTGAGCCATTTTAAACACCAGTTTTGAAAATTCAAGTGCCAGTCAGCTGCAACTTTAATTGGTACTTACCTGCTGCTGTGCCAGCTTTGCAATTAAAAAAACAAAGTTGTCAGCATTTTTAGCTTCCAATTTCTTTTTCTCTTAAGAGAAAGCAAAAGCCAGAATCCAAAGCAGCCAGGGGAAAGCACCATGGAAAGCCACAGTTTTCAAAATAATGTTTTAAAGATGTAAAGAATAAAAGGGATTAGCCAGTGTTTAGATAAGACAAGTGTAAAATAAACAAATATAAGTTATACTTCTAGAACATCATGACTAGGTTTTCCCATCCAAGGCAGGCCATAAACTATTGCTTAACACGTAACAGCCTGCAACATTTGTCTGCACAAATCATTGTACTTTAATACCCAGTTAATTAAAGCAAAAACACTTTGGGATACATGGAGTATTGCTACATAAAGCCAATACCTAAGCTAATTATACTCTGTGTGCCATAGAACTGCGGTTCTATATGTACAATTCCAACAGGAGATGCACATACTGAAGAGCATACTGTACTTTATTAAATAAAGTACAGTATAACCTCAGAGTTACGAATGCCAGAGTTGTGAACTGACCGGTCAACCACACACCTCATTTGGAACCAGAAGTATGGAATCAGGCAGCAGCAGAGACCCATAAAAAAGCAAATACAGTATAGTATTGTGTTAAACGTAAACTAATAAAAAAAAGTTTTAAAAAATAGATTTGACAAAATAAGGAAATTGTATTTCTGTGCTTGTTTCATTTACAATACGGTTAAAAGCAATTTTCTTCTGCATAGTAAAGTTTCAACGCTGTATCAAGTCAATGTTCAGTTGTAAACTTTTGAAAGAAAAACCATAATGTTTTGTTCCAAGTTAAGAACATTTCAGAGTTACGAACAACCTCCATTCCCGAGGTTTAATAATATTCTGAGGTTCTACAGTTACAGTTCTTCTGAATTTCTTTTGCTCCACATCTCTTTCTACCCATTGGCTATACCCTTTTAATGAAACCATGGATGTTCTTGGGCTAGTCAGATAACATACATACATAATTAGCTAATTGGAAAGGCAGCGTCATCCAGCATTCGTGGCTCTGGTCTGGGATTCAGGAGACCTGGGTTCTATGTCTACTTCTGCCACAGACCTGCAGTATGACCTTGGGCAAATCATTTCATGCCTCTATTCCTATTAGCCTTAAACCCTTTGTCTCTCCTGTGTTTTTAGATTGTAAACTCTCTTTGACAGGGAATTTTTCTTTTTTTGTGTGTGCACAGTAAGAAACATACTGTAAAAATCTCATGTGTTTGGAGGGCCTGACTTATGATTTCTCAATATTTGGGGCCACAACACTGGTTTCAGCATATCCTTTTCTACGTTTAAGAATGTTGCATCAATTATTTATTTATATATTTAACGTAAATCTTAATTGAAATTAAAGGGACTTTGCTTGTTTTTGAAGATGATTTGTTCTTAAAGATTTTACCTTCACATTTTGCATGTGCACACTGAGTTTCTAAATTAGACCTATTTTACATATTTAAAAAAGAATTATCGATTGTATCCCAGTAGATATATATTGGCAAATTCAATAGCTTGTGTATCAAAATTGACTCTTATGGGGATCCAATACTACTGTATTACATTCATTTCAATCCAAATACAATAAAACATTGTGAAAAAGTACCTGATTATGCATAGCCAATGACCACTTTGTTCCAAATGTAATAATTATTTTAAAATCTCTTTATAGGCAGTTTTAATAATCAAAGGTACTAGTCCAGATTAAAAGACTTTGGATTTAAAAATTGAGATGTGTGTGGTTAAAACATTGTAAAAAGAGTAATTTTTTTCTCAGTTTACAAATAACTTTCCTGAATTTTTGATTTAATATTAAAGAAAAAAATCAATTTGTAGCTAAGAGTTTGTATATGATTTTCACTTGCACTAGCACTTAGGCACTTACATCATAAATTGCTAGAAGTAGATATTTGAATGATAAAGATTGAAATATAACCTTTATTAGTAATAAAGGAAATGCAATAATCACAAAAAGGCCTTAAAGGCTGAGGAGTGAAACAATGCATATAAGGACTTCCAGTCATGCTCTTTACTTTGTCCAACATATAACCGGATCATTGCACATGGTAGATCTCTAGCAGATGGGCAAGTTAGACAACCAAATACTTCGATAATAATTTACTATTCTTAATTGCACCATCTTTGGTGTAATGACAGACACATACTTCATCATCATCATCACATTACCACTGATATGATGGAGAATAGTGTCAAAGAATAATCTGTGTTGATATGTATATAGACATATTGCTCTCTTGATAACTCAATGTTGGGGTTTTGTTTTTCTGTATCAGTTCAATCTTGCATTTATTACTTCTCCAGAAAAAGTACTTTTGAGGCTTATCAAATACTAGGTACTGCTGGATCTTCCAAAACTGGTTGTGTAGCAATGAAACATATTAAAGGACCAGCTTGTAAATCAGAGGCAAGAGGTTTCCGTGGAGACTAGGGGGAAACGAAAGCAAAATCAGTGCCTCCTAAGGGCCAGAGCTGCAAATTATGGCAGTCAGACAACTTAATTACCAAGATAGCTAACCAATAAATGCTTGGAAAAATAGACACATATATGCCCAAGGAACTAAAATGAAACGTGCATGGACTTAGAATGATTATGTGCTCATTATGCATAAAGGAACTTTACTGATGTTAGGATTCTCATGGCAAATGTTTGTGTGCTGCAAACAGAGTTAAATTACATTAATAATACTAGAATAAAGTGCTCATGCTGCACATGGGGATTCCAAGGAGAAGCAAAGTCTTTTTAAAAACCCTGCACAAATATTTGCCCTTGTCTTTTTTTTTTTTTTAGGGTATAAAATATAGATTCACTTTATCTAATATGGTATAAAACATATGGCTTTCTTTCCAGATATTGAAATTGGAAAAAGAATATACTATAATGTCATTAATATACCTGAAGTCATGAATCATTCCTATAACAAATGAGCGAAAGGGAGAAAATCTGGTTGTCGTGCTTTCAATATTTGTAGAATATTCTTATAAGTAAATGGAGATATACAAATAAATGTACTGTATATATATTGTGTGTGTAATTACAAAAATGAAAGGCATTATGCTTGCAATGTCAAACGCTTAAAGTTAGGAAATGCTATAATTCCGGTTGTCTGTGCAACCTCAATTCATTCCCTTTGTGCACATGCACTATGATACAGTCATTACATTATCACATACTGTTATCGCCAAAGCACCCCTTCCTGTGTTCCATTAACAATAAAGTTGACTTTAATAGGACTTTGTGAAAGGACCTTAGGATTTGCCCCATATCTTTTTGTCTCACGTTAGGCCCTTATCCTGCAAACACTAAAGCATATGCTTAACTTCAGTCATGTGCTGCTTTAAAAATATCAACCATTGAGTGTGAAGATCTGGGACAAACCTGCCTAGACATGCAGTGTATTGTAGCCGTGTTGGTCCGAGGATATTAGAGAGACAATGTGGGTGAGGTATCTTTTATTGAACCAGCTTCTGTTGATGAGAGGGACAAGCTTTCGAGTCTACAGAGCTCTTCTTCAGGTCTGGGGAAAGGTACTATGAGTCTCACAGCTAAATACAAGATACATTCACCTTGGATAGTCCCTTAGGGTACGTCTACACTTACATCCGGGTCCGGATGTAAGCAATCGATGTTCTGAGTTCGATTTATCGCGTCTGGTTAAGACGCGATAAATCGATCCCGGATCGATCCTGGAAGTGCTTGCCGTCGACGCTGGTACTCCAGCTCGGCGAGCGGAGTACTCAGCATCGACGGGGGAGCCTTCCTGCCGCGTCTGGACCGCGGTAAGTTCGGACTAAGGTACTTCGAATTCAGCTACGTTATTAACGTAGCTGAATTTGCGTACCTTAGTCTGAAGTGGGGGGGTTAGTGTAGACCAGGCCTTAGATTAATGTGTGCTAAGTACTCATGCTAATTGATCTGTTTGATCTTGTATTTAACTCTGACACTCTTAGTACCTTTCCCAGGCCTGAAGAAGAGCTCTGTATAGCTCGACAGCTGGTCTCTCCCCAGCAGAAGTTGGTCCAATAAAAGATATTACTTCACGCACCTTGTCTCTCTAGATTTGATCATGGTGATTTTAGGGAGAATAAATTTATTTTATTTTGATCCAATGGTTTAAGCAGTGTATCCCTCTCCAGCTGTAATCATTGGAGTGATTTTTAGGTAGGGCAGAATATTGTTACCTGATTTAAAATTTTCCAAGGATGCTGCGCTTAGTATCCCTGTTCTGGTGAAAAGGAGATGTAGAGACACTTATATAAATGTTCTTTGCCAGAACAGGAAAAGTTTGTGCAATATTCATTTTTTGTTTAAAATACAGTAAATGAGAATTACTAGGTTCGACAAAGGTAGTTTGTTTATTTACTTGGAAATATGTTGAGTAATGGTCAGGGTTGGATGTCCAAGAAAGAGGAAAGCAGCAGCAGCATTTGTCTATTGTCCAAAAATCTAATTAATTTCCACCTCTGCAACATTGCATTATAGGTGATGGTTTAACATAAGATTTATTTTATTTTGCTTCCCATCATCCATTTTGCATCTTGCTGCACAATGGTAGGGCTAAATCCTTCCTGGATCTTTTCCTCCCTGACTAAAAGATTCACCTTTCTGTTTTGTTGTTGTAGAGACCAGATTAGTGCTTTATTCTAAGTAAAAGGTCAATTTCTGATGTGCTCTAATGGCAATGTGTGTGAGATTCTTGTCTAGTAGAGTAAAAAGTTGCTTTGAGCAATACTGGTCTGTCAGCATTTCTTCAAGATACCTTGTGATGGTGGGATGATATTGTGACAAATTGCTGGGGATACACAGAGCTCTGAGACTCTGTGCTACCCAACTCACTCAGCTGTGTGTGACAACTCCTTGACACACCAGCTTTTCTGCCTTGCCAGCAAACTCCTCTGGCCTCTCCCAGCCCAAACCTTGCCTAGCAGGTAACAATCGGTAAGCTCCAGTCCCCAAGTTCTTCAGAGATGTGTCTCTGTAATGCAGAACCTCCTATCACTGTACATTCACAGAAAATATTAAGTTTGCTGCTCCTTTAAAGAGACAGAAACAGCAGCTTGTTATCTTGACTGGCATTAACAATCACTTTAATTCAATCAAAGCACAGGGTTGGTTTGGATAAAAAATAAGATTATTTAATAAAAAAAGATTTTTAAGTGGGTTCAAGTATAAGGGATCAAGATAGAAATGGTTACAAACACACAACAGTAAAAATACACTTTCTAATGGCTGAGACCTAACTTAACAAGCTACAGTCTTTGTTCAAGGTAGTTTCCTCACCACTCTTCCTTTTCCAGCAATGACTGACTAGCTCTTAGTCCGGATCCCCACAGAGTCCAAGGTGCTGATTCTCCTTGTCTCCTCAGGTGAAGAATAACATAGTGCTTCTTTGCCCCTCTCTTAATAGTCAAGTAAACCTTTGAAAAGTCTCTCTCTCAAAGTTCATTGAGCCTGCTTCAAGAGGCAGGAAGGCTTTGGGGGGGCAGTCTCCATCCCCAGCTGAGATTAAGTGAACTATTTTTCCCCACTTGCTCTCCTGATGTTTGTTTGCCAGGCATGCAAATATGCTTTTCTTTGTCGTTGTCTGGGGAAAAAAAACTGTTTATCAACTCCGCATGACATGCCTAGTTTAAACACATCTAGTCATAATTCCAGAACATCCGTATAATCCTTTGTGGATTGGCCGTACATACATCATGCAAAAATATTAGTGATCAGTGAGTTACTAGTTTTTCAATGACTTATTACATGACACCCTTTAGATACAGGTTATGACAACAGTAATTTGAGGTATACTGAGCTGATCAGGTCAGCTGAAACTCACTGATAGACACCAGGGAGCCCCTTGCTTTTTGGCATAGGGATGCTCTTATGGTCAGAGATATCTTAGCCATTTTGAATTACATCAGGCTGAAGTTGACACAACTTGTCAGTGGTTTAAATGTATTTTAACCCAGATTTTTGGCGCTCTATGATCATTATTCGTTAACTTGAAAATTATCAGTAAATAATTAACCTTGAAAAGCCATCTGTAAAAACTTCACATAAAATTCAGTGGTCAGAATCATGCCATTAAAGATCATCTTTGGAACGGAAAACTAATATATTTCTGCTTACGGCAATATGTGTTGTCCATGTTTAATTTCTCTAAGAGTCTATCTTAGTAGTGATTGGATTTCAGTTCTGTTGTTTCATTGAGATAACAGCTGATCAGCTATCTCTAGTGGTTCAAATAATTCCCATGTCCATAGTTATTAAAATCTATTGCTCTCTGGTGGCCTACATGAAATTAGTTTGCACTGGTTCCTAGTGCACAGTTAAAACAATGAGGAGTCCTTGTGGCACCTTAGAGACTAACAAATTTATTTGGGCATAAGCTTTATGTTTATGTGGGCTAAAATTTAAGTGGGCTAAAACCCACTTCATCAGATGCATGGAGTGAAAAATACAGTCGACCTTCACTAAAACCAATATTGTAACTGGCAACCTCATTTGTATTCACAAACAGACCAGAACTGAACTAACCTCTATCCTTACAAGTGTTTTCTCCAGATGTGGGTTGGGGCACAATGGTGGAATGATGTAGGGATGTGTGACACAGAAGCCCATTTGTGGTTTAGTACTCTGTATCCGCAACTCTTATCAGGCCTGAGAGCCTCACTACACCTCACACACTGGTGTCATGCTATTTATTTAAAAGATTACCTCTGATATATCATTTGAAATCTAATAACACACTGCTCATTAACAACTGAGAAATGTTTGTAACAACTCTGTAGGTGGAATTATGGATACTCTGATATGTCCTGGAGATTGTAAACAGACAAAGGTGACAAAACAGGTTTCTTCTGTGTAAAAGGTAAAGAAAATATGGTGTCTGCTGTCCTGTTCACTAAAGAGAACTCTGACCTACTACCTACGGGTCAGCCAGTGGCTAACTCTCGTGCAACTTTGTAAAGGGAGAGATGTGACACTAAGAGCATCCCAGTTGCAGAGGGCCAGGGGCTGGTTGGTATCAGGTAATGAGTTTCAGCTGGCTTGCCCAATTCAGTGTACCTCAACTCACTGTCGTTATAATCTGTATCTGAAAGGTGTCATGTAATATCTCACTGAAAAGCTAATAACTCACTGATCATTAATATTCTTGCCTGATGTATGTATATATGTGGTCTGTATTAAGAGTTATGGATATGTTGGAATGATGACTAAAATGTGTTTAAGCTAGGCATATCAAGGGAGCTGGTAAACGGGTCTGACATAGACAACGTAATGTTCATTTGTTTCTCTGACCAGTCCGGTCATCAGGCACAGACAAATAAAGGTCTATTTAAATGTTCACTTGATAGCTTTGTTTACTTAACAAGTGGGGAAGGAGACAGCTTCTAGCGTGGAAGAGAAATTTTATCTGGGCTATCAAGGTAGGAGGTCTGAACTTCAAATGATAAGTAATTGAATCAACTGAGTGTAAAAAGCATTATTATATACAAAAGTGTATCAAGGTCTTTTATGAAAGCAGGTGACACCCAGGTGATGAATATCATTATGAATTGTAAGTATTAACATTATAGCAGGAATTATGGATACACATTAATATTAGATTTTACAGTCTGTGACTAAACAAAGGGAGAACCAGGTCTCCCTGAGACAGGAGGAAATATCTGAGCTGTCTACCTGTCTCCAAAGAAATTAAGCAAGGTTTGACCAAAACCAATGGAAACCCCATTTACATATAAATCAGCAGGAGGAAGGGAAGACCACAGGACAGGAAGAACAGCATGAGGTGAAAAAGATGGGCCCTTCAACCCAGGGGGGCAGGCTGAAGTCTCTGAGAACTGAATATAGGTGTGAAATCCGCTTAGGCAAAGATCTTTTGCCTCAGAAGACAAGGGAAGCCAGCATCTTGTACTTCTGTGGAAAGTCAGCCAGGGCTGGGGAAAAGGAAGATTAGTGAGAGAAACCATCTTGAACAAAGCCTGTACCTTACTAGATTAAGTTTTAGACTTTTAGATGCATTTTCACTTTTATCTGCTTGTAACCGTCTCTACTTTTATTTCTTTTACTTGGCATCACTTAACCCATGTCCTATTGTTAATAAATTTCTTTGTTTTTTTTCCCCCTATAAACCAACTTAGTGCTGTGTTTGAAGGGAAGGGTGTATTTATCCCAATTAAGTTAGTAAGCTGTAATGTGCTTTTGTCTCTTTAAAGGAGCATCGCACCTTATTTCCTTTAGTGGTTCAGATGAGGGCTGGACATTGCAGAGCACACAGTTTGGGGGGAAATTCAGGACTTGGGAGTGTGCAGGGGTCAACTTGCTGGTTGTAACTAAGGCTGGTGGAAGCCAAAGTGGGGCTGTAGATAGGCTGCTGGAGTCAGAGCTGCTGAACCAGGGCTTTGTAGCACAGAGACATTCTGGATGTGACCTGCATGCTGGCTGTGAGCATCCCAGGCTGGGAGCTTCAGAAGTAAAGCATCGTAAGGCACCCACTGCTACAGGGCACGGTATGACACAACCCCTCACTGATCTGGATTGCACCCTCAAACCCTGTGAGAGGAGGCTTGCAGTAATTTTGCCCCTTTCTGGACCTTAGATAGCACATTACTTAAGAAACCTGTTTTGTGGACTGCTTCATTTGTCCAGTTCTGTCAGTCTTCACTAGCACTATAGTTATGGCCTTGTTTTATTTATTTTAATGCAGTATTATACTAATCATCAAGGTCTAGATTATGCCATCCTTCCTCATGCCTGGTGTAGTACCTTACTTCTTGAGTAGTCACACTTGCTTCACCTGGGGCTACTTAAAGAGTAAGATACTACTCAGTGTGAGTAAGGATGGCAGAATCTGGCCCTAAATAAATAAAAGGCAGGGATTGTTCCACTTCCTTGTAATGCTTACCCAGCAGGATCAGTTCAACAAAGGAAGACTTTATCCAGGAAATGAAGTATCAAGTGCTTCCCTGGGACCCATAGACTTCAATTAAATAACAAATGACTGTATTATTTTACTTTAAAACTACAGTTGACTGGTAACAGCTGAATTTGCCTTATGCCTCTTTAAATGTGACAGTTTTCTCCTGGTAAAGGTTTATTTTTGATAGTGAAGGAAATGGTTTAGGATGAATCATGTAACAACATATATTTTCATTCTATAAATCGGTGTTTTAACATGGTTTGCTGTCATATGATTGTAGGAAACATTCCTTTTTGTTCCAGCCTTTCTGAATGTATGCATTTCATGCCACATTAAATGCTTATCTGAAGTAGCTTAAGGTGATAGGGCATAGCTTTTATGTATAGGACAGGAGAAGAATCAGAAAATGGAACTTTGTACTGACTCGAAGTGGCTACAGCATCCATTCCATTGAACTTTCATTACAAAGAAGAGTGCAGATCTAGCAGAAAATCTTGCCTGAGGAAGAGAAGAGCATATACTGGCCTAATTAAAGTGGTGGCCTGAACATTTACATCCAAGAATGTAATTCTTAAATGGCAGCTTACCATTTTACATTTAACCGTTTCAGAGTAAAAGCTTCCATTGATAAAAATGGGCTATAGGAACTAACCTCCATTTTTCTTAACCCCTTCCCACGGTATGTACTTTAAAGAGCTTGTTGCTATAGAGAGTGGCTATCACATTATCCATGGCTTCATAGATTTAAAGGCCTGCAGGGACCGTGGTGATCACATCTAGTTTGGCCTCCTGCCCAAAACAGGCCATAGAATTTCACCCACTAATTCCTGCAGTGGAGGGAATTACTCTTCCTCACTACATAAGTGATCATTATTGAGTCCAGTAACTTGTGGTTAAATTAGAGCATATGTTTTACAAAGCCATCTCAGACTCCAAGTGACAATGAATTCACTACTTCCCTTAGTAAGATGATTCCAGGTATTTCACTGTTTAAAAAGTTGCATCTTATTTCCAAAAATCTTTGCAGCACGTAAAATGTATGACCCAGTTCATTTTAAATACTAAAAGTCATTTATTTTATATTTACAGCTGTTTCTAAGAGTGGACAAATCCTGCCACCCTGACCCCTGTTTTTTAATAACTAATCCTTTTATGAGTCACATAACACTGGGTTTAAAAGGGTTCTTGCTATTATACCTAGGTTTTTCGCTTTTAGAAAAAAAGGGGGGGGGGAGAGATGAGAAGTAGCATAACCTAAATATGAGGCACTGGACTGGTAGCCTAGGTTTTATTACAGGCTTTGCCACTGACTTGCTCAATGACCTTGGACAGCCGCTCTGTGCTTCTGTTTCTCCTGTCTTTTATGTCTTAGCTATTTAGAATGCAGATTTTCAAGGCAGGAACAGCCTTTCACTCAGTGTGTTTGGAGGGAGAGTGGTGGGGGAGGGAAAGGGGAACTTGATCTTGGTTGAGGCCTTTAGGTGCTACAAATCATTAATAGTACACCTCTACCTCGATATAACGCTGTCCTCGGGAGCCAAAAAATCTTACCGCGTTATAGGTGAAACTGTGTTATATCGAACTTGCTTTGATCCACCGGAGTGTGCAGCCTTGCCCCCCTGGAGCACTGCTTTACCGTGTTATATCAGAATTCGTGTTATATCGGGTCGCGTTATATTGGGGTAGAGGTGTAGTAAAACAATTATTTGATTTGGGTTAGATTTTTGCATTTAATGTGGGGTGGTTTGTTTGTTAGTTTTTAAGTAAAGTGGTATTTGGCGCTATTACTTTAACAGACCAGTTCATCAAACAACGTGCACAGATGCTTCCTTGCCTTGAAAATTCATAAATGTTAAAGAATGGCAGCCACAGCATGAGTTCATCTTTAATGTAATCTCTTCCCTAAAAGCCATTTCCACCTTTGTCCTAATCTAACCAAACCTTAATATAACCCAATAAAACTATTCCAGCAGCAAGCTAGCCCTCAAGAGTAGCCCTACGTTTACCAACCATTGTGCACTCAATGCAAAGAAGAAAAAAATTTATAATTTTATTTGATAAATGCCAACAATGTGCTGCCAACAGTGTAAAGCTATTAAAGGGGAATTATAAATGGGGAGTTAATCATGTCCTTGGAATTGAAAATAGGATAGTGTTCACAAATCCATGTGCTCTGTAAACAATTTTTGCCCTTGAAGTGTTATCTAGTCCAAAATAGTCTCCATATTTGGTAGCCCTTAGAAGCTCCACACAGAAGCAAAATTTGCTCCCTGTTCTGAAAAGTAATTCCTACACCCCTCCCTTTTCTCCTCCCTCTCTCCCCGCAAATAGACACGCACAAAAAAACGTCATAGAAGCTGTGGAATGTCTCTGTAGGCAACAAGTACTGTCCTTTTCCTAAAAGGGGCCTAGCCCATATGACTGTCCAATGCCTGATTACTATATGTATGGTTGAGGGGAACATTTCAGAATAGCAATGTATATGATCACAACGACCAAAATGTATTGTGGTTGCCGTGGGTTGTGCGAAGGGATTAATTTTTGCAAGATGGAAGAGCATTTCTGTCCCACTTATTTTAAAAGACTGCTGTGTTGTCACGGTGAAAATGTCCTCATTATGGGCTGGAGCCATAGCTTCATTGAAGTTACTGGAAATATGCCCTTTTTGTCATCAGTAGGCTTTGGATAAAGGCTTGTAAGATTAATGTGGAAACTGAATAATTTTAAGGGCTATAGAAAGAACATCTCTTATCTAAAGGAATACTCAATATGCAACTGAGAAGTATGACATTGTCACAATTCAGGGCTCCTGCATCTGTATTCCCCTTCTGTGGTCCACAAAGGGCACTCACTGTAGGCTCCCAGCTCTTCAGACCCAGGCCTCTCTCCCGTCTGCCCAGAGTGTTAAAGCTACACAGCTCCTAGCTTACACTGTGATACCCCCCCCAGCAAGCTGGACTGTCTAAACAGGCCAGCATCTGCATTTTCTTTTTCTGTAAAGGATATGAACAGCTGTAATTACCCACTGTTAAACTTACCACACAATCCTAGCTAAGCAAGCACACTTATTCTTAAGATGAAAGCATTACAGAGAAAACATTAAAAATAATGAAAGACCCCACACACAGTCTAATAAGCTTACCAGATCACCCCCCAAGTCCAACAAAGGCTTTGATATAAAACAGTCCTTCAAATCCCACCAAAAAAAATTTTCTGTGGTTACTAGTTCATAATAGCCTTAGTTCAGAATGGGTCAATCTTTCCTTTATACAGCGTGGGCCTTTGATCCTGACACTTTGGGAACAAGTAGTCATATGACAATGGTCCTCTCTTCAGGACATAGCTTCAAAACCTGGATTTTTGCATAGCCAGGAGAGGAGTATTTGCATTCACCTCCTCGTAGAGATTCCCACTTGACATTGTTTGTCCCAAAAGTCCCTGCTTGTCCGGCACATTGTTCAGAATAGTCCTTTGAAGTTCATGGCACTCCCCAGCGTTCACATAATCTCTCCCAAGAGAGGCCCAGAGTAATACATAACCTTTATATTAGGGCTGTCAAATGATTAAAAAAATTAATCGTGTTTAATTGCACTGTTAAACAATAATAGGATACCATTTATTTAAATATTTTTGGATGTTTTCTACATTTTCAAATATATTGATTTCAATTGTAACAGAATACAAAGTGTACAGTGCTCACTTTATATTTATTTATTACAAATATTTGCACTTTAAAAAACCAAAAGAAATAGTATTTTTCAATTCACCTAATACAAGTATTGTAGTGCAAGCTCTTTATCATGAAAGTTGAACTTACAAATATAGAATTGTGTACAAAAAAATAACTGCATTCAAAAATAAAATAATGTAAAACTTAGAGCCTACAAGTCCACTCAGTCCTATTTCTTGTTCAGCCAATCGCTCAGGCAAATAAGTTTGTTTACATTTGCAGGAAATAATACTGCCCGCTTCTTGTTTACAATGTCACCTGAAAGTGAGAATAGGTGTTCTTGTGGCACGGTTGTAGCCCGCGTTGCAAGATATTTACATGCCAGTTGTGCTAAAAATTTATATGTCCCTTCATTCTTCAATCACCCTTCCAGAGGACATGTGTCCAAGCTGATGACGAGTTCTGCTCAATAACAATTCAAAGCAGTGTGGACCGACGCATGTTCATTTTCATCATCTGAGTCAGATGCCACCAGCAGAAGGTTGATTTTCTTTGTTGGTGGTTCAGGTTCTGTCATTTCCGCATCAGTGTTGCTCTTTTAAGACTTCTGAAAGCATGCTCCACATCTTGTCCCTCTCAGGTTTTGGAAGGCACTTCAGATTCTTAAACCTTGGGCCAAGTGCTGTGTCTATCTTTAGAAACCTCACATTGGTACCTTTTTTGCGTTTTGATAAATCTGCAGCGGAAGTGCTCTTAAAATGAGCAACATGTTCTGTCCTCTGGAATGGTGGCCGAAGCATGAAGGAGCTTACTAATGTTTAGCATATCTGGCACGTAAATACCTTGCAATGCCAGCTACAAAAGTGCCATGTGAACACCTGTTCTCACTTTCTGGTGACGTTGTAAATAAGAAGTGGGCAGCATTATCTCCCATAAATGTAAACAAACTTGTTTCTCCTAGCGTTTGACTGAACGAGAAGTAGGACTGAGTGGACTTGTAGGATCTAAAGTTTTGCATTGTTTTGTTTTTGAGTGCAGTTATGTAACAACAAAAATCTACATTTGTAAGTTACACTTTCACGATAAAGAGATTGCACTACAGTACTTGTATGAGGTGAACTGAAAAATACTGTTTCTTTTGTTTATCATTTTACAGTGCAAATATTTGTCATAAAAATAATATAAAGTGAGCACTGTATACTTTGTATTCTGTGTTGTAATTGAAATCACTATATTTGAAAATGTAGAAAAACATCCAAAAATATTTAATACATTTCAATTGGTATTCTATTGTTTAACAATGCGATTAAAACTGCAGTTAATCGCGATTAATTTTTTTAATTGTGACTAATTTTTTTAGTTAATCACATGAGTTAACTGCAATTTAATCGACAGCCCTACTTTATATTTAATATAATGCACTTCAAAATACTTAAACTTAATTTAGTAAGGTTTTTCAAGGATGTTACAGAAAATTGCCATATGTCACCGAGATCATTAGGGATGTGATGTAGAGGGGAGGAGGAAGATACTGGAATAGTTCAGGACTCTGGCTTTTGTAGATTGTGTAGGTCTTCTAAATTTTTATGGCCGGAGTTTGCTCTTTTGCATCTTTTTTTTAAAAAAGTAATGCATTTATAATGGAGCGGTTGGGGGAAGAAGAAAAGGTGGGTCATCAGTAGTGTCAAAAGAGTGTTTGGGTTATAGGGAAGAAACATTACCCCCTCCTATTGCAAAGTTGGGAAAACGAGGTTATTTTTATTATTAATTCCAGATCTTGGAATCAAATTACTTATACAAAGCAAACCTTTATATTGAAAAATATTTATCCTGTTTTTCTCCCCCCTGCTCCATTCTTATAATACTAGTATCTGTCTCTTACATAGTGTTTTTCATCTGTAGAGCTGTAAATAACTAGGAACTTAAAAATGGGATGGTAACAGACTGTAAATCCCAGTGGTGGTTGAATCTGGTGATATTTAAAACAAAGAGCTCTCAGCCAGGCTTGTAGTTGTTTCTATCATTACATGCTGACTCACCAGACATTTTAGACTTCAGAGTGATGTCTGGGATTGTTGTGGTGATTTGTGTGTGGATTGTGTTGTGCTCAGAGACTTTTGTTGATTTGTGCAGGTGGAAGTTAGGGTGTGGCAGTTCCCTTCATACAACCAATGAAATTGTTGCATGCAAATTAGAGTTAGTATGGTGATTGGCTGTTACTTCCATATCACAATAGTCTAGGACAGGGTTTCAAGGAGTCCGCCAAGCATGGCCGGTGTAAGACTCAATAGGCCCCAGGGCAGAAAGCCGAAGCCCCGCAGTACTGCACCCTGGGGCCTTGAGCCCCACCACCTGGGGCTGAAGCTGAAGCCTGAGTAACTTAGCTTCACGGTGCCCCCTGTGGCATGGGGCCCCGGCAATTGCCCTGCTTGCTTATCCCCTAATGCCAGCCCTGGCTTTTATATGCAGAAAAACAGTTGTGGCACAACTGGGCTGTGGAGTTTTTATAGCATGTTGGGGGGGCTCATAAAGAAAGGTTGAAAGAACCCCTCGTCTAGGACTCTTAGCATGGCATAGATATATGCCTTATTGTAGCTTCATACCACATGGGTGTAATTTGTCAAGTCAAAATAGACAAGAACTTAAAAATTGGAGGGTAATAGACCATGAATTCCAGTGACAATTGAACTTGCTCTGAACAAAAAAAGCTCTCAACCATGCTTGTAGCCACTTCCATTGCGTTACACTGGCTCAACAGATATTTTAGGCTTCAGAGAGAAATTCCTAGAATCTTACTGTGTAGATTATCGTAGCAGCTAAACGCTCCAATAAGTATCAGTCACCCATTGTGCCCACCGCACCCTTCAAATATTGGTCATGAAAGTGTTTCAGAGGGTGAGCCAAATGAGGCTGATAGTGAAGGAAGGAAGGTCGATGAACTTGCTCAGTGTCCTGATGCCGGGGGCAGGTTCTACCGTGATTGGACTAATTGCTGAAGAAAGAAATTTAAAGGGACTGTACCCATAGTCTGAAGCAAACTCTTCTCTGAGGTCCAGAAAAATTGCTGTCAACCAGTGAGATGAACAACTGTCACCTAGCCCCAAAGAAAACCAGCAATTTTTACGTA
This sequence comes from Terrapene triunguis, assembly GCF_002925995.2. Classification (NCBI taxonomy): domain Eukaryota; kingdom Metazoa; phylum Chordata; order Testudines; family Emydidae; genus Terrapene; species Terrapene triunguis. Next base: position 49,913,258 of record NW_020664436.1, read on the forward strand.
CTAAGTAGAGCTCAAATATGCAGGTCCCCTAATAATAAACCACAACAGTTTCCATATGAGGGAACCCTTTTCCCTTATCAGTAGCAAAACCACGAGCAGCAGTTGAACTCAGATGAGGGGCAGAAAGTTCCTCCTAAGTAAATGCAGAGAGTTGGTACTCTTGCATTTTGGGTAAATGTGTAGAATAGCTACTCAAACAGTATGGCTGCAGATTGCACAGTGTGGATTGCGTACACCACAGCCTGGGTGTTTGGAGTGGGCTTGGTCCAGCACAGATAGGTTGTAGAACACAGGATGTGGGGAACTCATTAAAATGACCTCTTTCCTCACCTCATCCGCAAATAGGGTGACCAGATGTTCCAGTTTTCTAGGGACAGTCTTGATGTTTGGGTCTTTTTCTCACAAAGGCACCTATTACCCCCACCTCCTGTCCCGATTTTTGACACTTGCTATCTGGTCAGCCTATCCGCAAGGAGCATTTCAACCTTGTATTGTGCAGTTTTACACGTTAGAATTTTTTTTTCTGTCATCTGTGTCTAGATAGACTGGCCATTTCCATGGGTAGGTCAGCTGCAGAGCCAGTATTGACAGTACAGATTGCAGTGTCCAGAAAAAAAAATGATATTTTCCCTTGAATCAATCATTTACTGTGCTCTGAGCTTAGTTTTTTTCTTACATTACTGAAACATTCTTAAAGTTTTCAAATACATGACATGTTTAACCAGCGATAACTGTTTGAACATCAATGGTGGTTTTTTATGCTTTTAAGAACAGTTCATGTGGGTTGCTTGACTCATTATGTTGCATATGTTTTTGTAAAAAGTAAAGTATCTTCCGAGAAGCAGGGACCCTGCCACGTTAATCATTTCCTTAAATTTCATGAATATCGTAGTCTGTTGTGTAGTAGTATAGCAGCAGTAGTTATTTGGTTTACTATTTATCTTTGAGTGTGAGCTGCATACAAACATTTATGGTAGTTTATATTTCTATCTCTGGTACTTGTATAGCCCCTATTACTGTAGTATATGAACACCTCACAATCTTTAACATATTTATCCTCACAACACCCCTGTGAGGTAGGGAAGTGCTATTAGCCTTATTTTACAGATGGGGAACGGAGGAGGCACAGAGAGATTAAGGTCTTGCCTGAGGTTACAAAGGAGGTCCGTGGTAGAGCAGGGAGTTGAAACCTGGTCTCTAGAGTCCAAGGTTAACACCCTAACCACTGGATTATCCTTCCTCTGAGCCTACCTGTCTGGGTACACGTATGACCTCCCCATTGTGATTGTATCTGGGTGCCCTCAAAGGATTATTATCCACAAAGCTGAATAGCTGTATACACTTGTTCTCACATATTTAAAGAGATTGTGTTAAAGGACAGCAAAATAGGGAGGTGCAGAGATGGGAAGGTAAGAAATTAATTTTTATGAGCATATCTCTCCAATGAAGCAGTTCCACTAGTTAAACCTTAAATCTGACGCCTTTTTCTTGTTGCTAGTTGCAAAGTCGAGTTTTATGCACATGGATTGTTTCCAAAGCAAATGTATTCACATGATGGAGCCCTGGCGTGATAAGCTCTGGTGGTGAGAATATATTTCATATCTATAGTCATTCAGTGTCTGACTTCTCAGTTGAACTGAGACTGCCAGCAAAGGAGCAGTGATGGGTAGATTTTGTGACGCAGACACTTGAGCAATGGGTAATTAAATGACCCCACCAACTCATTTCAAATAAGTTTCTATCTTTTTTCCTAAAATAAATAAATAAATGTAAGCTAGTTCTTGTGAGCTAGCCTAAAATAACAGACCCTTTGTGTTTGTGTGTGTGTACATAAAGCAGGAAAGAAAAATATAACAAGGAAACATATTCGGTTTCAGACTTCCAAGAAAAAATATTGTAAACGTATACATGAATTAATTTTATATACATCTAAATATGGGATGATCGATATTGGGTTTGACTCTACTGCTTCCTTGACTAAAAATGCATTGTTTGATTCAAGTAATAGTATGCATTATATAGAGACTCTGTGTTCCTCTCTCTTTAGAGGCAGAACTATAATTTGTTAATAGCATGCAAAATGTTGTTCTGGGCTCATTGCATTTTTATATCTTAAAAGAATGAGCATCTTCCTCGGCACTGAGGTAAACCCATTTACGGTGTTAGTGCTTTTTATAAAAATCTTTCTAATACAGTAGGTAAAATGACAATAACACAGTAGGTAAAAATGACAAGCCGCTCTATTGTCTACAACCGTCTTGGACTCATCATGGTTTTGAGACTGTCTGACTGCTTAATCTACTTATGGCATCACTATTTAGCGGAGTCCTTGCATTTAATTAAGATAGAAATACTTCTATTTATTTTTAAAGCTTTTTTAAAAAAAAACAAATAAAATGAAAAAGAATTACTTCCATTTTCCAAAAGCACTAAGTACAAACCTTTTCTGAATAGATACAGCTCAAGGTTCCTAATACATAGGGTAGCAGCACTATAAAGAACCTTGTAAAGCTTTAAATCATGTTATACTTGAACATTTCAAGCTATAACGGTTTGTTGCACACGGTTTTGTATTTAAAACTCCAAGGGCTTTACCCAGGGCTGATGAGAGTGGAGGGAAAAGGGAACAATTGCACTGGTGCCCCAAGCTCATGCCCAACCCCCAAATGTCTGTAACTGGAGTGAAATGGAAGAGGGTGGGGCCCCAGTGAATATGATGTACCAGGGCCCCGAATTTCTCTCCACAGGCTTTACTCAAGTCCATTGTATTATTGGTTCCAAACCAAGTAGGGTGAAGAAGTCTGTGAACATTGGCTCTGAAACAGACCAGTCTCTGAGAAAAGACTGAACTGCTAGATAAGTCCCACCTCTCTCTCTCTCCACCTATACAAATCCTCTATCTCCAGCGAGGCATTATGGAGCTACTTCTAGGGGGTATAAATAGGGTCCTACCAAATTCACGGCCATGGAAAATGCGTCAGACAGGAGTGTCTAAAGGTTCCAGGTTTGGAGTAAATCTCCCTCTCTGTACAGCTGTACTGGGTGGAGTTTAAAAATGAACTCCAGGGTTAGGAAAAGGGAATGTTTTGAAAGTTTGGATCTGGATCCAAACTTAGTCTTGCCAATAGGTGGAACTTCATTTCCACTTCTGGAACAGAAAACAGTCAAAAAAGCTTTGCACTACCTTTGGGCTTAATTAGTCTAGAAGGCAAATGGGGATAATGTCAAATGGAAGGACCACGAACAAATAAGGGAAACTTGCAGCTCATGAAATTAATGAATAAAGTAGACAATTGTTTGCTTACCAGCAGGCTCAGCAGCTGAACTGACTGAGTTTAAAGCACAAGGAAAGCATGAAGTGCTATTTCAGTGACAAGATTTTTGTGGAAATGTCAGGGTGGATTCTATCCATGAACTGACTCGAGTACCTAGAAGAAAAGGAGTTCTCGGAAAGATAGAGGGACCAACCTAGAATCTTCCATCTTGCAGAACATTCTTCTCAGAATAATGGCCCATTTTCTTCAGGCTGCTGACCAAACGGCCCTTTTTCAGTGGATCTTATAGCACACAGGCCACAGACCCACGCTGCGTCCTTGATAAGCTTGTTGTGCGACAGGTGAGTCTCTTAGGATTCTCCAAATTAATTATTGGCAAACTATTCAATTTTTAGCATCTGCTACCAAACCTGTTTAGTGCCAGCCCACGTCCATCTTTGTTATATTTCAAAAAAAGGAGACAGTATTGAGTGAACTTACATTTTCAAATGTCATCTTTGTTGTTCTTACAGAGCTTGCTATACTAAATTGGACCATTAGTCTGTAAATTCAGCATTTTTGCTTTAGAAGGCAATGAAATAACACATGCTGATCCTAGTTAATTTTGCAATGCTGTACATATTTGGTTTCTCTCCTGACTAGCTCTAGTGACTCTTTCTGCATTGTTGCCTGTAGTAAACATTGGGACATTGTGTAAAGTAGCGCTGTTTCTGAATTAGACTGAACTGTTTGATATAGCAACCTCAACAAGTAAAGAATCTGAAAAGGTATAAGAATTAGAAGTTAGTGTTTAAAAAAAAAAAATAGTATGGATTACAACTGCTAGCTGTTCTGAATTTCCCAGTACAACACTGTTACCTTTTCTATGCCTGGGTGCCACTTTGCCTCTGTGATATCACCTTCCTGCAGTTGCCACCTCTGACACTAGTTCCTTGTTCTTCTCTGATAATGGGATCATTGATAGGAAAGAGGTAGTTGGCAGGGCGAGGGACTAACTGACAAATGGCTATGACAATATTGCTGGAAGAAAATTTTCTTCTATTATAACCTCTTCCTCTTCCCCTATTTGACCTATTTCCATTTTCCTTACTTGCGTTTCCTTACTGGGGCAGGGGGTTGGGATGTGGGAGGGGGTACAGGCTCTGGCTGGGGGTGCAGACTCTGGGGTGGGGCTGAGGATGAGGGGTTTGGGGTGCAGGAGGGGGCTCCAGGCTGGGGCAGGAGGTTGGGCTGTGGGCTCCGGGAGGGAGTTTGGGGGGGGAGGAGGTTTGGGGTGCGGGCTCTCCGGCCAGGCAGTGCTTACCTCAGGCCACTCCTGGAAATGACCAGCATGTCCAGCTCCTAGGCAGAGGGGCCAGGGGGCTCTGCACACTGCCCACACCCACAGGCACTGACCGGAGTCATCAGGGTCCCTTTTCAACCGGGCGTTCTGATCAAAAACTGGACACCTGGCTGGCAACCCTAGAAGAAGTTGGAAGCGGGACACTTTCTCTTCTGCTCAATACCTATTTTATCCTGTAATGTAACTAACTTGTCAAACATCTACAGATATTTGGTTGCCTCCAGTTTACTGGCATGTGTATCTTCTCCTGTCACTAAACAGCCTCTGAGTACTTTACTGAGTACTGTAGCTTCTGGTTTTTTTGTTTTTTGTTTTTGTTTGTTGTTTCTTGTTGGGAAGTGGACAGAAATTTACTACAGCTACTTGAGACAAAAGATTTTAACCGCAGCCGAGGGAAATGGAATGAGTACTGTTATGTTGGTTACTTAAGAAACGTGATAAATTGACTAATAAATATTGAACTGAAGTAATAAAGCATTATTTTTAGAAGTCTGTCAAGTTTTTCCACAGACTCTTGTTTAATCTGATAGTTGTTAGATATTACCCCATGGTTATTTACACTCTCTAAATACCTAAATAGATACATAAATTAAAATGCTTTTTAATTTAGCTTTGCCCAGTGCTGCTCATTTAGATTCAATGCCTACATGTAAATCCCCAAAGGCAATCTTGAAACCTGGAATTTTAAAGCAAAAATTATTTAAATAAGAGCTAAAATGACTTGAAATAAATCAACAGCACAAACAGAATTCCCTACTGTGTATTTGCAACAGATATGGCCTTTGTGCTGCTTTTTCTATCCTTAAGCGGGTAATGATGGGTTGCAAGGATATTAAAAATGTGAAGAGGGAGTTTAGCTGATCAGCAGCTTAAGTGTATTTTCTGTACGTTTGCTATATCTCATTTTGTTGAGTTAGAATCTTGCCATTGCTAATTTGGAGTTGTGTGTACATGGCAGTGTGTGATGCAAAGGAAAGAGAAGCTGTCTACAAAATGCAGACTATGTGCAGAGGGAAAACATTTGGCTTATTTATGGAATTCATGTTTCTTGCAGCCACTGCAGATTATTCCACAAGTTTGAAGCAGCACTGTCAAAGCTCATTTTTCCAGTTGTGCAGTGTATCCATAACACAAAAGCTAGGGACTACAGATCCTTGCAGTAGACCTAGTGGTGACTTGGGATGGCACTGTAATGAATATTAAATACAAATAACATTAAGGCTGTCACTTAAACTCATAAATTAATGAAATGCAGAGTACAGGCCTTCCAGCTGATTTATTATGCCTGGATATGTGATCTCCCACAGATTTTAGGCCCAATCACGGAGGCTATGTAACTGAAGTGCTTTAGGCAGGGTCTTGTGTATGAATGCATAGTGTGGCTTAGTGGATAGAACACTGGACTAGGACTCAGGAGACCTGAGTTCTATGCCTAGCTCTGCTACTGGCCTGCTGCCATGACCTTGGGCAAGTCACTCCTCTTTCTGTGACTCACATTCCTCATCTGTAAAACAGGGATAATGACACTGGCCTTCTTTTGTAGAGCACTTGCAGATCTATGGGTGAAAAGCACTCTATAAGAGCTTGGCATTATTATTTATTATTGTTGCATTGAAAGCTGTTTGAAATAAGCTCCAACCTTGATTCTGCAAAGACTTAAGACCTAAGCACATGCAAAACTTTGTTTGACGGGGGAACGAAACTGCAGTGGGAGCTAGATGTGAAGTCTTTGTCAAGCAGGGAAGCTGTAAAAATCAGGGAGACAGAAAATGTTGGCAGAAATTGATCTTCAGTATGGTATACACTGACTTTCTGTGTGACCTTGGGCAAGTCACCTCATCTCTCTGGGTCTCAGTTCCCTACCTGTACAATGGGGATAATAGCACTCTCCTCCCTCAGTGGATGAGTTGAGGATAAACACGTTAAAAATTGTGAGGTGCTGAGGTACTACAGTGATGGAGGCAAAATAAATACCTATGGTTGGTAGGTAGTTTCCCAATTAAAAACTTTTTTATTTAGTCTGCACATAGCCCTCTTGATTTCCAGAGTGCTTTAGGTTGTGAATCACTCAAGGTCAGTGGCAGAGCATGTGTTAGAGCTGTCACAGGGTGGCTGGCCCCAGTAAATGAAGTAGGTCTGGCACCCTTGTGCCAGAGCAGTTACTCCCATTTGGCCAATTAGGAGTGTGGGGCAGCACTGGAGGGCTATAAAGGGTTAGAGAGAGCCCAGGGTACTGGAAAGATTTGGTGAATCAGAGCTGACTGAGTGGGAGTCAGGGGCAGGAGAGAGCTGCCAAAGATTGCATGTTTGGAACCGGAGAGGAAGCTGAAAGCAGGAGAATAGCAGGAGGGGTTTGCTGTCTGGCATCCCAAGCCAGAGAGCCAGGGCTGAAGGCAGAAGGAACAGCAGTGGGAGATGCCTGTGGCTCTGTGCTGGAGCGCCAGAGTCATGGGCTGAAGGAGCTTACTTGCTGCCATCTCCAAGGCCAGAGAGCTGGACCCAGAACAACCATGAGGAAGGTCAGGGATGAATTAGGAGTGCTCCCCTGGTAAAGATGGTCTCCTAGCAGAGACACTGTGGGGTTTCCTGCTAGGAAGAGCAGAGTTACACTCCAGAAGGGATAGGCTGGGGTGTTTGCCATGGGACAGGGGAGGCCTGCCAGAGAGTCTGGGTGCAGTCACAAGCACTCGTGTGTGGTATGTGGGGCGAGATTTCAGGTGAGCTCACTGACTGTTTCCACTGGGGTGAGAAATGAACTATATATTTTGAGACTTCGGTTTTGGACCATTTGCACAATGTTATATAATATACCAGCCCCAAGGAAGGTATTATTGTGTCAAATGAATCTGAAGTGGAGTTACTGGGGACTTCGAAAAGGGAAACTGAGACAGATATGCCTGTCATGCTGCTGTCTGCCACAGGAGGTCATTCCTTCAGTGTTGCTCTATGAAGAGAAATCAGAATTTTCTGGCTCCTGGGCCCATGTTCAGTTATTAGACCATGCTGCAACCAATACAGCTGTATGCTTAGATTTGGAAACAGAGCTGTCTGGTTGTCTAAATAGTCCATTTATGGTGTAAAGTAATCTATCCCATAAGTCATACTACTAACAGTGGCTATTTCCATAATGTCATTGCTATTCTTACTTCATGTATTGTACCATTAAAATTCATGCTTGTGGTGTCCTATTAATTTCAGCATCACTTTGTGCGGTAAAATGAGTACGTATTGAAACTGCTTCCCACAAACACTGTCATAGGAAATACAGCACCAGTGTTGATGTTTGTACACAATATCTTATTACAAGTAAAGCTGGGTGAATAACTGATTTATTTATTTATTTGGCTACCCTGAATAATCAATCAACAAATAAATAAAATGTACTTTGGATTTGAAACAAAATAAAGAAAATTTGAATTTCTTGGCAAAATAACAAGCTACAATTGTTTGGGGTGGAATAGCACAATTTGTTTAACCCAAGCAATTTTTTGATGCTTTTTTTTTTTTAATTAATGATTTCTTTTATTAGGAAATTTCCAAAATGAAAGTGAAAATGGTTCATGCACATAAGAAAACTTGCCTGGCTCTAATTATAAGTATGCTTTCTATACTATGCAGTCGCAATTAAATCATTGATTTGGAATTAACAAGATGTTTCATAGGTGTGCAATGCAGTGTGGAAAAGAAAAAAAGTGCAAATACACTGTTAAAGATGTGCAAACAAATAACAGCTGAGTAAAACCAATTTGAAAAAAAACTAACGCCACAAAAATAAAGAACCTAAAAAGCATCTGTACTAAAAAATCTGAACATCCAGTTTCAGATTGATGTAGTTCACAGGCTCAATCTTATGAACACATGCATGTGTTTAACATAATCACATGAATAGGAACATAGGACTGGCAGGGATCTCTTGGGTCATTGAATTCAGTCCTCTGCTACTGCAACCATATCATATAATTCCATTCATAAATGTATCAAGCTCCATTTTACACCTAGTTAAGTTTCTTGCCCCCACAATTCCCATTGAGAGGCTGTTCCAGAGCCTAACCTCTCTGATGGTTCGAAACCTTCTTCTAATTTCCATCCTGAATTTGTTCCTAGCCAGTTTATACCAATTTGTTCTTATGCCAACATTGTCCTTTAGCTTAAATAGCTCTTCTCCCTCCTGGTGTTTACTCCCCTGGTGTATTTACACAGAGTAATGATATCACCTTTCAGCCTTAGTTTTGCTAGATTAAACAAGACAAGCTCTTTTAGTCACCTTGTAAGATAGTGTTTGTTCCCCGATCAGCCTAGTAGCCCTTCTCTGCACCTGTTCCCATTTGAATTTATTTTTTGAATATGGGTGACCAGAACTGTACACAATATTCCAGCTGAGGTCTTACCAGTGTCTTGTACAATGATATTAATACATACCTCCCAATACCTATTGGATGCCTATCCCACTGAAGTCAATGGAACTACTCACATGAGTAAAGTTAACCATGTACATAGCTGTTTGCAGGATTGGGGCCTAAAACACTCAACATTCCCAAAAAGGAGTAGTAAACCACTTACCAAAGATTACTTTGCATGACAGTTTCGGTACAGTGCTGATATAAATTAAAAAAGGAGATTAGTAGTAGGAATCCTTCAGTCTCGAGAGACCATGGGTATGCGCCCCGAGAGGTAAAGAATGTACTCAGTTGGTTTTATGGCTGCCGCGAACGTGGCTGAAGAGACCCACTCGAGAGAGACAATCTCTGCCGTAGCTGTCACATTTAAAGGTGATGTTTTGACCCTTTGGGCTCTGCCTTCTGTGAGCTCTTTTTTCTCCTCTGCTAAGCTGGACGGTTTCCTCTCGGAACTCTGGAGACCCCTGTTAAGCTCTTGTTTCCAAAGGCTGCTGTCTTGAATGTGATCTGCCCATTTGTCCACATCCATGTCCATTTCTTCTCATTTGCACAGATCCTTGAAATGCAATTTTGGGCGTCCTTTGGGTCTTTTTCCAGATGCCAATTCGCCATAGAGGATGTCCTTTGGGATGCGTCCATCATTCATTCGGGGCACATACCCAAGCCAGCAGAGGCGTCTCTGTTTGAGGACTGTTTGCATGCTGGGTATGCCTGCTTGAGCACCTCAGTTGCTGGTGACTCTGTCCCTCCAGGAGATGCCAAAGATTCGATTAAAGCTGTTGAGCCTCTTTTCCTGCCATGTCTTGCTCCCGTACAACAGTGTGCTGATAACACATGCACGATACACAGAGATCTTTGTGTGTTCTGTCAGTTTGTTGTTTTGCCATACCCTCTGTGGTGGCTTTTCCAGTGCGGATGTTGAGTTCTGTTTAAAGTGAAAGGTTGGCTGAGATAGTGGACCCCAGGTATCTGAACTCATTCACCACTTCAAGTTCATAGTTCTTGATCTTGATGGAAGGTGCTTCCTTAACTCCTTGGCACATTGTTAGTCTTTTTTAGGCTTATAGTAAGCCCAAAGTCTTGGCAGGCTTTGGAAAAACTGTCTGTTAGGCTTTGAAGATGAACTTCTGTGTGGGTTGTCAGTGACGCAGCAGTGAAAAAAGGAGATTATAACTAAAGTAACTAAAATATACGGCCTGTTTCAAATAAACTGTTTTGGAAAAGGTATGTTTAGAGGCAAAGTGCTCACAAAGTTCTATTATTTTTCTATTGTATTTTTTCAAAGGTGGTTGTGCATATAAGGGCTAGGCAAAAAGCATCTGAAATTCTGTAACGTTATTTTTATTGCTTATTATGGTGGACAAATCCTTTTGCTAAGTTCCCATCCAATAGGACATTAAAATAGCAAGATATTGAACTCTCAGAGCAGCCTTTACAATGGAAATGTTCACAGGTCCTGACCTCCAGTGTGCTGCTTTTTAGCTTATTTAACTTATTGTGGATAGAGCCAGCCCTAGCTTGGTGCTACAAGGATGACTTCCCTTGACTTTTGGGTATGTCTACACTACCGCTGTGAGCTTGCCTCTCAGTAGAGGTAGACAGACTTGCACTAGCTCGCTAAAAATAGTGTGGATGTTGCGGTATGGGTAGTAGCACAGGCTAGCTGCCTGAGCATGGACCCAGGGGGTCAGGCAGGCTTGAATTTGTGGCCACCCACGCCACAACATCCTTACTGCTACTTTTAGTGCGCTAGTGCATGTCTGTCTACCTTACTGAGAGGCGTGCTCCCAGGTGCCGTGTCGTCAATACCCTTGGTGGCTCCATGGTTAATACTTATTAGATCTGGTCAAAAAATGCCAATTATTTTTTGTAAGACATGTTTTTAAAAAATTCCAAAACATCACACACAATTTTTTCCCAAAAAGCAAAAAAAGTTTGATTGTCAAAAAATGCTCTCAGGAAAACCCCTGGCTTTTGAAAACTGACATTTTTAATGGAACATTTTCAGTTTCCATTTTTTCATCAGAAGCCCAGATGTAGATGCTATATAGCACCTTAGCCACGCTCCTTTCTGTTTTACCCACCCTAAACTATGACTGATGAAATAAAGCACTTCATGCAGGCTGCAGGATCAGTAAAGAGCTTAATAGCAAAGCTTTATTGTTAATCATTCCAGATAGTGCTTCAATGATTTTATTTTTTCCCAAGGAGAGTATATAGAATCTTCAAGCAAACAATACTAGGAAATCCCTTGGGGCCTCCTGAAAGTTTTTAAATTATGTTTTCAATACCATCTCTCTGATTAGCTGGCACTTAAAAGCTTCACTTAGCAAAGTGAACCTAATGGAGCAATACCTGTTAGTGTTGAAAGCTCTGGCAATCAAATTTCTCCAGCTCTCATTTCTAATGAGATTTTCGGTTAAACAATTTAGATTTTTAAAAGTAATATTGGTTTTGATACAAATCTCCCTTTTTCTTTGAGTCAGAATTTGTTCAAACCATTGGAAATAATTCTAAAAACCCTTCCACAAAGTCTGACCATTGTTCTAATTTTCCCAGGTTGTTTGGCTTTAGGAAATTGTACTCATTCATACAGTCGACGAGTATACCACAGAGGCAAACCACTAGCTGAGAAAGAGACATGAAATTTGACTGGCTGGCTTTGTTTGCATTAAATATAATCAGAGCAAGGTTACTATTTTGATTTATGCCTAAGATTTAAATACACATGAAAGTGAAGCTTTCCATTTTTTCTTTCTCAATAGGCGTAAAGGAGTTTGTAGAGCCCAGAAGCATCTTTTTCTGGACCCACAAAGGGCCAACGTCCATTGAAATCAATTAGACTCTGTCTACTGACTTCAGCAGGCTTTCAATCAAGCCCTAAATTGTCATCTGAACCTATAGCAGAGGTTTATGGTGTGCTAGTAAAATATAAACAGTCTTTGAAGTGTTATTAATGTTTTGTGAAATAAATGCGAGAAGCTGGGACTTGCGTTTGACTCTTAGCAATATAAATTCCTCTTTACTTCAGTGCACAGAATGTACAATAGGTGATACATAAATTGGAGTCACAGCTGGGCAAAATTTTTCAGACAAATAGTTTATTTGCCAAAAATAAATGCAGTTTCAGTCGACCCAAAACTATTTGCAAATTTGACCCAATTAATTTCAACTGGGAAAATGATTTTCAGGGCCAGCTCCAGAAAACTGTGTGTTTGTGGTACATGCACAAACCTTTGCTCCCCCTCCCCCAACATTTAGCCCAATAATTAGGGCACTTACCTGAGTGTAGGAGACCCAGGTTTGAATCCTTACTCTATAGCAAGGACTTGAACTCAGATCTGCCCCCTCCTATATGAGCATCCTAACCGCCAGCCTCTAAGCTGTTCTGGGGTGGGAGTTCTCTCAATTCTCCTGCTGAAGCTGTTCCACATTGTACGAATAGACAACTAGCCATTGGGTCAAAGAGAGAGTGAGACTGACTCAATAGCCTGGTGATTAAGGCACTCAGCTGCGAGGTAGGACATATGGCATTAAATCCCTCCTCTGAAACAGGAAGAGATGAGACAGTCCCTCTTTTTTGAAGCTGACTAGACGTTTCCGATTTGCTGACATATATTCTGAACATTTTTGGAACCGAACCAAATGTTTGTTCTGATTTTCCAGTTTGACGGCTGAACCGAAAAATCAGTTATTTGCCCAGTTCTAGTTGGAGTGTTTGTGCTACTCGTAAATCACTGGGCAGCCTCAATCAGTTGTTGCTTTTGCTGCTTTGCTATTAGCCCCAATTAAGAGCCCAATCCAGCTCCTTCTGAAGGAACTGGATCAGGAGCAGGCGTTTGAAGGCTGATGAATTTTGGTATATGTGGCTGATTTTGGAAGCAGTGGTCTCATGCTGGTTAGAGGTAATGACTCAACATGGATTTAAGCATCGCTGAGAGGAAACGAGAAAAAAATGAGCCTTTAGACAATTCAGAGACAGTATTAAAGGGAGCACTGTAGAGGGGGAATTTTGTTATACATCTTTCCTCAACCTTAATGTGGAGTTGCATGGCTAGATTAGGAAGGAAGAATCCTATGCACTGCTACAGCCTGGGGACCGACTGGTTAAGCAGCAGTTCTGCAGAAAAGGATCTGGGGATTACAGTGGATGAGAAGCTGGATATGAGTCAGCAGCGTGCCCTCGTTGAAGGCCAAGAAGGCCAACGGCATATTGGGCTGTATTAGTAGGAGCATTGCCAGCAGATCGAGGGAAGTAATTATTCCCCTCTATTCGGCGCTGGTGAGGCCACACCTGGAGTATTGTGTCCAGTTTTGGTCCACCCACTACAGAAGGGATGTGGACAAATTGGAGAGAGTCCAGCAGAAGGCAACAAAAATGATTAGGGGGCTGGAGCACATGACTTAGGAGAGGCTGAGGGAACTGGGGTTATTTAATCTGCAGAAGAGAAGAATGAGGGGGAGATTTGATAGCCTTCAACTACCTGAAGGGGGGTTCCAAAGAGGATGGAGCTAGGCTGGTCTCAGTGGTGGCAGATGACAGAACAAGAAGCAATGGTCTCAAGTTGCAGTGGGGGAGGTCTAGGTTGGATATTAGGAAACACTATTTCACTAGGAGGGTGGTGAAGCACTGGAATGGGTTACCTAGGGAGGTGGTGGAATCTCCATCCTTAGAAGTTTTTAAGGCCCGGCTTGACAAAGCCCTGGCTGGGATGATTTAGTTGGTGTTGGTCCTGCTTTGAGCAGGGGATTGGACTAGATGACCTCCTGAGGTCTCTTCCAACCCGAATATTCTATGATAATCATGCATGGCGTTGAAGTTTTGTGTGGAAATTTGGAAGGACCATTTGTCTGCACCAAATGTTATAGGGTACTTTTTCTAAAATAACAGGCATGGCCAGAGTTGTTAATTAAATGCTATATAACATGAATAACTTACAGTGTAATAGAAAGAGACTGTTTTCTAATAGCATGGTTAATTATGTAATCTCTTTCCCTTCTCTTTTTAGCATCAGAAGACTCTAAAGTGCAAGACAAGAAAGCTGCTTCTTCCAGCCTTCCCAATTCTGCTGCTTCAGGGCAAAGCCCCAACAACTCTGCAGCTAAAGCAGGTACGCCATTATACACTTCTCATCACCACTGTTTGTTTGCCTAGACCACAGAAAAGCTGTTATTTTTGTAGAACCTTTAAAAATGTTTTGGGCTCTTATATTTCATCTGCTGCTACTTCAGTTGAAAATAATTATGAATGATTATTCCTGCTCAGCTGTGCTGATGATGCACAAAGAAGCAAAAAAGCCACGTTCATTTTAGTTCTGAAAAATCGGAAAAAAAAGTCATCTCTCTATCTATCTGTGCTTACACCAGAAAAAGCACATGAAATCAACAGGCTACCTTGGGGGTAGTTTCACACCCTTGCTTGCTACGATTGAAATAGTTGTGTAGACAAGCCCTTAGTTCCTAAATGGAAGGAGTCAGGTCTCAGTGCATGAGGCACAATCTTAAAGCCGGCAAGGCTGCCTCTGCACTAGTAAAATTAGTACCCATGTTTCAGAATGGTGCCGCTTCCCCCGGCTAAGACAGGTGTAGACAAGGGTCACATGCATTTTCATTCCATGGTTATAACAATGCCAGAGTCCAGTCTTAAGCAATCACTCACACTGTTTGTGAGTGAGTAGAGTTCCTGCCCCATCGCAAACAAAACTCAGCTCCTAAAGCTTGGTTCTCCACTCAGTCCCAGGGGACCTTGGGCAAAGTGGAGATGGAGTTACAGTTTCTGAGTTTCTAGGCTCCATGCACGTTAGAGCTTAAAAAGAGCACCTGTAACCTACGCCACTAGAATAAAGTCCCTCAGGGATCTTGCACCAGTGGCGGACTGGGCATAGCACCACTTCACTGCTCACCAAATGCTCCCGCCCTCTTCTTATACCAACCCATAACTACATGAATGCTATACAAAAAGAGAGAGCGCTACCCTGTAATGTCCAGAATGAGTCTCACTATGTATTAGTATCAAACGTTACATTTTTTTAAATTTTATTTTATCCATTAAGGCTGAATTCACTGGTACATTTTGTGTGTTTTGCAGAACTCTGGAGCAGCACAAAATAGCTGCAGTGTAGTGGCCAATTACACCAGGTTTACAGTTGTTTTGCATCAGTGAAACAGTACAAACCAGTCAGTGTTTACTAGTGAATCTGGCCCTTAACTTGCAATTGGTTTACTCATTTAGCTGATACAGTTGTTTTTACCACTGTTATGAAAACATGCTCAAAGCATTTTCATGACATGGTAGTAAAAATGCCCAAGTCCCGTCCTGAACAAAGTTTACTCTGTGAGTGGGTGGAGAGGCGATGGTGGTGGTGGTGTTTTTATGTTATAATTATTTTTGTAAAAAATACGCCGGCACACTTACCAAGTAATCTTCCATGATGTGAAACTGGAGCTTGAATGTCATAGCTGAAAGGAAACAGATCTATTTCTTTTTTAAAAGTTATCTATAAAAGGCTTGAGGCAGATGAGAACAGAACAGTGCAAGGTTTAGGGAGATAGAGAGAATGTAGATGAGAGGGAAGGCTCTCCCTTTGAATAACACGGTCCTCCTTTCCCATGGGCCCTCACAGACACCAGCTTCCCCCTATCCAGTCCACTTCCTCATTCTCTCCCCCTGACCTCCCTCACTGTCCACCTCAGGTCTCCCACCACCACAAAGCAATACCATGGCCGTCAAGAGGGGAAGGGAAGTGTTTGTGTGTGAGGAGTGCTTATGGGTGTTGAGTGGAGATGGGCACAAAGAAAGGAGCATTATCTGTGATGTCACAATGGCCCCAGTTAAGAGTGGCCTGAGCTACTGAAACTGGCCCATCGTCTATGAAGCAATCTTAATAATTAGATATAATAATCAGTAACTTAGCATAATTATAACCTAATTTCTTCAAATGTAACCTATGCAGAAAATTTCAATTAATATTAATTATATGGAAAGTTTGAGTCTATTATTCCATTGCTAAGATAATTGGAGACAAAAAAAGTTGACACTGAGTGCTACATTTCTTAAGGGATCTAGTTTAATTATAACTCCTAAACGAATTGCATAGATTTTACTTGTAAATTCTCAGAAAATTTATTCATTCTGTACTCAAAAAGGAAGCAG
Organism: Terrapene triunguis; assembly: GCF_002925995.2. Taxonomy (NCBI): domain Eukaryota; kingdom Metazoa; phylum Chordata; order Testudines; family Emydidae; genus Terrapene; species Terrapene triunguis. Next base: position 49,929,425 of record NW_020664436.1, read on the forward strand.
TGTAACTTTTGTGGAGGATTCACTGTATTTTCATAGGGGTTGCATCCCTGCTTTAAGTTCTAAATTAAACTTTTGCTATGGAGCCATGACCAGTGCCTCCCTGATAACCTCAGAGCACTCCTGTCAGACAGGTAAAATATTGAGCATTTGTATATTATGCCCTGAAATTCTGTTAAGTATAATTATCTCAATAATATAATGAAACGGGGAGCTGAGCATAATGAATACAAAGACATCGCAGCATGACCACTCAACAACTTCCACACCAACAGCCGGATCCTGCAACGTGCTTCAGCACCTTCTACAAGAAGCTGTGCACCCTCAACTCCCACTTAGGTGAATGAGAGCTGAGGGAACTCTGCAGCAGCGGCCCCTAGCACCACATCTTCCATCTCGCTGTGAGAGAACCCAGAGCACGTGACCATGATAAATAAGATTAAGGCAGAGTTATGTTACTCTGAACATACAGACTGGCATTTTCACACTCCTCTAAAGTGCCAGTCCCTCTGGGTCCTAGACATGAATGTATTGAACTGAGAGACCCTGTCTAAATGTGCAAAGAGACGAGAGACAAAAGAGGTAGCAGTGCCCTGTGGAACTTTTCTACCTAACCACATATTTTAAAATTATATACTCAGAGTGTCAACTGATCAGTGGGATCCAGAGTGCTATTGTTGGAGTTTGGGCATGAGGCCAAACAATGAAGGGTTGATTTCCAGACCTAGTAGAGACATGTAATTAACCTAGTAGGATTTGCTTCATTACTCCTGTCTATTCCAACCACCAGCAGAGCAGAGGCAGGTGTGATTTTTGGTTTGCCACTAATCTCTGAGCTCTCATTCCCACCCTTCTGCCAAAATTTATTTCCTCTTACACACACCCAAAAAATACAATGGAGAACAACCCATGATAGAATACAGGCGCACTCCCTGCACAATTTGGGACATACTGCTGAATTCCATGAGGCTTTTCTAGCATATCTATCAGGATTGTTAAATGTGCAATGTAGCAAGAGTAATTGAGTTCTTTAAATTGAATGGCAGAGAGCACTTTTTTTTTTATTCAAGCCGCTGCTCATTATTAGCCAAGACTTTCACAATTCATCTTTCCTTATAATCTTTGTTCCTTTCAGAGGAATCCCTCTTCTTCTCTCCTACGTAAACATCTGACAGAAGGTAGAAAAGAACCAGGTAGGGAATAGTGTATTCTGAAAGAAGCAGCATGTACTCTAGATGATCCTGATCTCCCCAATCACTTACCATCAAGTTGACAGAATGCTGAAGTTGCTGAAAACAAACTCTTTCCTAGGGGATTTCATATTTATTGCACAATGATCCAAATGTCTACAGCCTACTCGAGTTGGAGAGATTTATAAATTGTCCTCTCTGGGCCAGTCACAAGAATTGAGGGGTTTGTTGGCATTCCAGAAGGAATGCTGTGTTAACCTGTATCCTGCCCCTGTATGTTAAAAAGAATGGACAAGAGCCACCGTTTTTCTTAAATCAATCCAAATTCTGAATATCTACCATGCATGGGACCCAGAGTCAAAACTGGCATAAAACAGCATAGCTACATAGCCTTCAGTAATCTAGGCCAATATACAATAGTTACGAATCTGGCCTGGTGGGTTTAGGTAACAAATTACCTATATCCTTGTTAATGACTTTTCACTTCACTTTAGTAATGTTAACCTAATTTTCAGCTTGTAGCCCGGTTAATATATTTATCTTTCATTCTACCAACATTGAGTGTGATTTGCCACTGTTGTTCTAGTCTTACATTAGTGTAACTTATTGAATCAGGACTGTAATCTCTAACCACTAATCAGATTGGTATTACATCATCAGATCATTGTTCACTGATAACATTTTTAAAATAATTAAACTTAAGGTAGGGAGCAACAATTTATTTATCCAAGATGACAAGGTTCTGTCATTCTAGTGCACCAGCAACAAGTCAGATGATTATATCTAAATTATTTATTTACTGTAACTCAGATAGCCATCATAAATCAGTTTTTTAAACATCTCAACCTCGCTTCAACATTTATTTTCCACAAATATGTATATTTTCCCTCAACTTTATTCAGTGAAAGTTATTTTCTGTTGGACCATGGCTTTGGACATTATAAAACCAGATTTTCAAAGTAAGGTCCAGTCATATGCAGACGTTAGCACACACTTACTTATGCACACATATCCCTGATATGATGGTGTATATCAAATATATGTGCGCTCACGTTGCATAACTGCATGTATAAATTGAGTGCCACTTCCTTTACTTGAAAATTGATGTGTTTGAGATTCTAGAAGCACAGTAATATCTCTATTAATAGTTACCTTGCTTACATTATTATTTAGATTCCAGTCACATCCAGAATGTCCTAGTCTCTTTTCATGATGAAGACACAGTCCCAGCCCCATTCTTTGTTTTAATATGAAAACTATAAAAACTGGGGTCTAGTTCTTCCCAGTATCAAAATAACACTGACTGTTTATTATACCCCAAAATCTTTTCTATCATTCTGTTTTTCTGTTTTGTTTGTTTTTTTTAGTAAACTTTTCAGTACTTGTGAGGAGTGTCAAATTAACAACCCTGAAGACTGAACTCATTTATCTAAAGAACAAGTAAAGAATAGGTAGTGGCAAAGCAAGTTTTGCCACATCTCCCCTGACAAAGTACCTTCACTGGGGGGTCCAGGTGCAACTGGTTGGGGCTCAGTGGGGTGGGGATCCGGGTGGCTTGTTGGGGTGGTCCAGGTGCAGGGGAAGTGGGGCTCATCAGGGTGGTTCTGAGTGTGGGGGGTGAGGCTCGGCGGGAGGGTCTGAGTATGCACAGGGGTTGGGTGGATGGTGGAGCAGCTCCCTGTACAGGGATCCCTCCCCCTGCAGCTGAGGAGCGATGAGTGCAGAAAGCAGGGGGAGGAGGTTTGCACAGCTTCTTGCAGTGGGGGAGGGGGGAACTAGGGGTGGGTCAGACCCAGCCCTGGATGCCATGCAGGGGAAGAGGAAGTCCCGTCCTCCCCAGCTCAGCTGTGACTAGCAACGGAGCCCATTGCAGGGTAGGAGCCACCAGCTGGGTCTTCCCCAGTCCCGCTCCGTGCCCCACAGTAATTTACCTCTCTGCTGGCTGCCCTGGGCATCCAAAACATACTGCTGGGGAGGGTTGCATGACTGCTCTTGTGGCTTCCCTTTGCTTCCCCGTCAGAGAGTCATTTTTCTGTGGGGGATATAAATTCTGCGCATTACTTTGTCAAGATCTAACTTGGTTTTTCATGTACTGCACTTCTCAACAGTCCTAAAGGAAATGGCTTTTTCAAAGCTATTACCATTTCACGGTCGATGTACTGTATAGTGAGCGTACTCTGTGGTTCTGTATCAAGGATGGGTTTCAGTGTCTTATTGGAAATTACAATGCAACATCAATGAGATATTGCACTATTGCCTTGCCAGCTTCAGCACACACACACAAAAATTAAAAATACATCATGTATGCTTGGTTTATTGATTCAGAAAAGCACTTAAGCTTGTGTTTATTTTGAAGCATGCTATGATATTACTTACGTGGTTAAAGTTAAGCTCTGCTGAATCTCCCATCATTTTTTAAAATTCCAGAAATGTCTCCATTACTAAACAGCATCTTACTGTATTTCTTCCTTGAGATAAATTGTTTTTTTTCCAAACTGTACCCACACAAAAAAAAAACCAAAGTTGACTCCAAAGTGATTTTTAAAGTCTCTAAGTTATAAAGATCTAAAAAAAAAAAAAAGCTTTGTTGTAGCAAGAACAGGCAACCTTGCTAGAGGGATCAGGGTTGCCACTTTACTCTAGATTTTTCAGTGAGCATTTATGTTGGTTCTTTTCACCTTGGTATAATTAGAATGGGTTCACACTTATATTAAATAGATAGTCTTCGTTTAATATGAGGGATTTCTGGAGACACTGGATTTTATATGTTTGAGACTGCCATTATAGCTACCATTGTAGGTAGTGGTTGCTGTTCTAGTAAACTTGCGTTTTCTAATATAAGATCTTAATCTCTCTTCCTGATTTTTTGTTTGTTTTTTGTTGTTGCAGACCATCCACCTGTACTAAAAGTTGATGACAGACAACGGCTTGCTAGGATACGGAGAGAGGAACTGGAAAAGCAGTTAGGTGAGACATAACGTTATTTAGCAGCTATAATTTTCAGGATTGTGCTTTTTGGGTAGAAGTACCTAATAGTACAATATGCTATCCCTAGCAGCATAAGGAAAAATCATGTTTTAAATATGCAATATTGTTCTTTTAGACATCTCATTACATCTTGAGGGTAGACTTGGTTTTCATGCATATTCTGTTATTTGCCATTACTGACCCTATTACATGTGTCTTAAAACTCTTTATAGTATTGAACTAAATGGGCCAAATTCTGCTCTCATTTACATCAGTATAAGTGAAAATAGCTCCACCGATTTCTTCTGTGGAGGTTCTCCAGACTTAGAGCAGAATTTTTCCTAATATGTTGAACACAATCCTGTGTTGTACATAAAACATGATAGCAAATTATGTCAATGTATAGATTGAATTTTAGATATCAGTGTGGTTTTTATTTGTTTTTTTTCTTGATCAGATTCTTTTTCTACTTATTGATTGCATCTGTTCATGACATTAAAGTAATAATGCGTGCGTGCACAGTACTCATAACCAGACTATCCAGATAAATATTTACGCCAAGGTTAATTGACAAGTAGCTATTTTTTATCTTGATGTAGGATAGCAAAACAAATTACAGGCTATAATCTTTGTATTTTTCTTACACAAGATTTCTAATAATAAATCACTTTTTTTTAAATCATTTCTTATTTCTGTGAGGGTAAAGTCACACCACTGAAGTCATCAAAATGGAGCTTAAGTGGTGCACAGGCCTTGTGCTAATCTGAATTTCACCCATTGCATATTGGCCCAAATTCGGCTCCAATTTAGAACACTAATCTTGATGGTGTTACTCCATATTTACACTAGTGTAAATGAGAACTGAATTTGGCCCATTCATATATCATAAAGGTAAAATGATTAATAAAGATTTGTATGGCTAATAACAGTTGCATGTATTGACCCATTTTTTTTAAAGCAGCCTGTTGTCAGTGTTCTCAGTGGATAATTTTTTCAATAAGTTTCTGCATTTCATGTTTTTCCTCTGCTAAATGAAACTGAGTGATAGCTGTGAAATCTAAAAGTTTAGAAAAAAATAAGAATAAATTTTTAGGTCCATGCAAAAGTGGCAAAATGTTTTGCCATTTCATTCCAGAGAATTTTGCACCCGACAAAAAGAAGTTGCTTATCTTCTCATTTATGCATAGAAAAAAAAGTGAGAAGCCAATTCAAATGTGGTGGTCGTGAATTCTTGAATGGCAGCATGTCATTCATTTTCTGGGGGTTTTGGTGTAATGTCTGAAAACTTAGGTCTCTGGTATGTTCATATCAGGGTATATAGATAAACTGTTACACACCACACACTCCATTGTCTGAGGCATCAAATGCAGGTACAAGAGACAGAAGTCTGTCAGTTATTCATCCATTGCATTGCAACTGCATTTGTGCAGCAGATTAAATGCAGTCTGTGCTTTTTTGGAAATTGCACACATGTAGTCTGGTACCCTGCTGAACGCTGACATGCTCCCTCTCTTGTAAAAAAAAGCCTTTATCTTGAGCAGCACTGAGCACCCACAACTCCCATTACCTTCACAGACGCTTAGGAGTTGCAGATGCTCAGGATTGGGCCTAGCAAATGAAAGTCCAAATAAAATCAAGAGCCAGGATTTTTCTCAGCTTGGCATTAAACAAGAGGGGACTGCAGGGAGCTATGTTGGAATTTAGGCCTGGCAGGACACACAATAAAACCCTTCATAGCAAACACCAATTTACAGCAGAGTCAAAAAAACGGGCAGAATTTAGGCAAGAAAGGATATACACAATTGCGCACACACACAGCCTCTGCAGCAGTAGCTGGAATAGCAGCCACACAGTAAGGATATGTCTCCACTTGGAGCTGGGGGTGTGATTCCCAGTTCAAGGAGATATACCCTCACTAGCTCTCACTGAGCTAGTGCTCTAAAAACAGAATGTAGTTG
>NW_020664436.1:49935636-49950887 GCF_002925995.2 Terrapene triunguis
CCCCCCCCCCCCCCCCCCCCCCCCGCCTCCCCCCAGTGTCGCACCGCCAAAGCCCCCACCCCCCCGTGCCACGCCGCTGAAACAAAAACAAACAAACAAAAAACCTCGAGCGCCGCCCCACCGAACCAAAAAAAACAAAAAACCCCGAGCGCCCCCGCCACCCCAAGATTGGCCGCCCCTTCCAAGGTGCTGCCCCAAGCACGTGCTTGGTCGGCTGGTGCCTGGAGCCGGCCCTGCTGAGCATGTACCCAGTGTCTCTGACAAGCACATAGTCCTGGCAGCTAGTCTCTCTCACTACTGCCGCTATACCCTGCTTTTAACATGCTGGCTCAATCAGAGCTAGTGTGAGTATGTCTCCTTGAGCTGGGGATGGTGCTTCTGTGCCTGCTGAACATTGAAGGTGTTTTCCCTGATGCAGTGTTAGGACCAGGTGGATCACCTTAACCTGTTAGCTGCCTTCTTTTCACTAACTTTGGGTTTCTTCCTGTTTCCCCTCTTTGATGGAGACTTCCTAGAAGCATGCCCATCTATATCCAGGAGAACTTACACATCAAGAGTTTGGCAATAGTCTCATCCTCTCTGTGGTCAAATGTCACCCCAGCAACTGGCTAAGCAATGCATCCCTAATTACTTGGTCCTCGTTGTTGGTTACATTTGGTAAATTAAACCTAAATTACTCTGCAGCCGCTCTTGAAGGTTGGTAGATGGCCAGTGTGCAGGATGTGTCCATGGGGCCTGGCTCCCCGGCTCCAGCTGCTGACACTTAATAGCTGTGTTTCTATTGGAGAAATATATTTTTCTTTTGTGCATATAGAACCACAACTGCTGCTGCTCTTGCTGGCCCTCTCTATGTTGTGAGCTATGCCTTCGGTGCCACAAACAGAGTATGAGAACTCTGATCTGCCTCTGTGTACTATTGAATATACCCTTTTTAAAACGACATACTAAATCAGAATATACCATCTCTTAAGTAGCTTTTTAAAAAAAAAAAAAGTTATGTGGAAATGTGGCCTTTAGCTGACTTTGAGCACTGCTCATTTGGATGCAAAGACCTTGATTTTCTGCTTAGTAAGAGGGATGGAAAACATAATTCTATAATCCTTTCACAATTTAATTAGAGTAACTCTCCTTCTTTTAAACTAGTAAGCATAATTGCAACTGTTCATTTTGGCCGGTAAGCCTAACTTCAGTACCAGGCAGATTGGTTGAAACCATAACAAAGAAAAAATTATTAGATGTAGATAAACATGACCTGTTGGGGAAGAGTCAACTCAGATTTTGTAATGGGAAATCATGCCTTACCAAATTCAATTAGAATTCGTTGAGGGAATCAACAGACATATAATGTATTTGGATTTTCAGAAAGCCTTTTACTAGGTTCCTCGTCAAAGGCTGTTAAGCATACTAAGCAGTTATGGAATGAGAGAGAGAGTCATTTTATGGATCAGTGACTGGTTAAAAGAGAGGAAACAGAGTAGGAATAGACGGACAGTTTTCACAATGGAGAGAGGTAAATAGCAGTCCCCCAGTGATCTGTACTGAGACCAGTGCTGTTCAACATATTCATAAATGATCTAGAAAAAGGGGTGAACAGTGACGTGACAAACTTTGCAGATGATACACAATTTGTTAAAATTGTTAAGTCCAAAGCTGACTCTGAAGATTTACAAATGGATCTCGCTAAACTGGGTGACTGGGCAACAAAATGGCAGATGAAATGCAACATTGATACGTGCAAAGTAATGCATATTGGGAAACATAAGCCCAACTATACATGCAAAATGATGGGTTCTAAATGAGCTGTTACCACTCAAGAGAGAGATCTTGGAGTCATCGTGGATAGTTCTCTGAAAACATCCACTCAGTGTGCAGCAGCACTTAAGAGCTAACAGAACGTTAGGAACCGTTAGGAAAGAGATAATAAAACAGAAAATATCATTATGCCGCTATATAAATCCATTACGCCCACACCTGGAATACTGCAGGCGGTTCTGGTTGCCCCATCTCAAAAAAAAAAAAAAAAAATTAAAAAATAATATTAGAATTGGAAAAGTTACAGAGAAGGGCAATGAACATGATTATGGGGATGGAACAGCTTTCATCAGAGGAGAGATTAAAAGGAGTGGGATTGTTCAGCTTAGAAAAGAGACGACTAAGGGGGGATATGATAGAGGTCTATAAAATTATGACTGGTGTGGAGAAAGTAAATAAGGAAGTGTTGTTTTCTCCTTCTCATAACACAAGAACTAGGAATCACCTGGTTAAATTAGGCTTTAAACAAACAAAAGGAAATACTTCTTCACACAACACATGTGGAACTTGTTGCCATGGGATGTGGTGAAGACCAACATTATAAATGGGTTCAAAAATAATTAGATAAATTCATGGAGGATAGGTCCATCAATGGCTATTAGCCAAAATGTTCAGGGATGCAACCCCATGCTCCGTATGTCCCTAAACCTCCACCTGCCAGAAGCATCTGGCTCTGGCCACTCTCCGAGAAAGGATACTGGGCTAGATGGACCATTGATTTGAGCCAGTATGGCCAAGCTTATGTTCTTAAGTTATGGCATACAGAATGGGCAAAATAAAAAAGCAACAAAGACAAAGGAAGAAAGCAAGAACAATTAGATGGATCCATCTCTAGTTGGCTGCAGCGTGTCTCCTCAGCAACAGAGGCTACTTCAAGCACAGCAGAATTTCAAATCAAGTTCAAGGTCTCGGTTCTTATCTTTAAGGTGCTCCAGGCCTTGAGCTCAAGATATCTAAAATACTGCCTAAAGCTCTGGGATATGAAGACCATGGTGATTAACTGTGTTCCCCGGCACATGGGAACTCTGTACAATAAGGGTTAAACTCGTCTGTGCAGGCAACAGAACTTTCTCGGGGCCAATCCAAGATTGTGGAATGAACTCCCACAGGAACTAAGGACCTTCACAAACCTCACCACCTTCTAGCCTAAGTGCAAAACATATTTCTGTAACTTTGTTTTCTGTAACATAAATACATAGCAACACATGTATTAAACAACCCTAGTAGACAAGACACTCCACTGCACACTTTTCTCCCTCTGGAGAGAGAAGGAGAGAACAAACACATGACAGATGTTAGTCACATTGCTTAATGCACTTCTAGAAGGTGCAGATACTATAGCGATGAGCATGGTCTAAGAACCTATTTGGGATAGAATAGTCATCTGTCAAGCCTCTACATTCTCCATTCTGCTCCTATTTTTGGATATCTGTCTAGGCAATCGCTCTCAGAGGTGTTGACATAAAAGAGTCTTCATTCTTTCCTCAGTAACAATGCCAGCCTGTAAAGGTTTTTCTTTCATAAGAAAAGTCAAAATCCAGTCTATACATCCTGGGCCACAATACTGATTTCTTTTGTCAAGAGGGAAGTTAGAGACAGGCCCACAGCTTAGGAAGAAACTCAAGGAAAAGAAACAGGAGAAGAACAAGTTGTAAGAGAGTTTCTGTGGAGTATTAAAACAGTATATGTTTCAAAAGTATTCAGTTGCTTGTACAGTTTAAGGAACATCACAGCCTTGTTTTGATACAGTGAGGGATAAATTGCCATTCAAGGTAAAAATCAAAACTACTTTCAAAGTTATTTTGTATGTTAAAATTTTAGCCTCGTATTTTGGTAACACAATGAATCTTTTCCCCTTCCTCCACTTAACATAAAGTTTATATAGTTGACCTATCTGTTTTCATCATGGCTGGTTATCAGATATGGGAAGGGCTCATTTAGAATTTCAAAAACTGGAACTAGAAATTAGTTCCCAGGCTGCATAATTGAGAGGATTAATAAGGCAGTAGCTTAGACAAACTATAAGTCTGATTCTCCTCTGAGCCTGGTGTAAATTAGGAATACCTGCATTGAAATCACCTCAGTAAAACTGGGGATTTAAGAGGAAAATCAGGTCCTATGGCACATACAACAGAACAAATTCTCTCTGATGGCTGTTCCTGTATTATAACGATCAACTAATATTAATGTGAGGCTTAATTAGAATTTCAAACACTGGAAAACAAAACACTTTAGTCAGTACAAAAGCACTGAGAATCTCAAAAACTGGGGGAAGGGGGAACACATGCTGGTCCAGATCATCAGCTGACAAGGTCTTTCGTTAAGTATCAGAGGGGTAGCCGTGTTAGTCTGGACCTGTAAAAGGCAACAGAGAGTTCTGTGGCACCTTTAAGACTAACAGATGTATTGGAGCATAAGCTTTCGTGGGTGAATACACCTTATGCTCCAATACATCTGTTAGTCTTAAAGGTGCCACAGGACTCAAGGTCTTTTGTTGTTTTTCTTGCTCCCCTGATAATTTTCAGAATGGCCTTTCCAGCAAATCAGAGTGGGCAGGCCCAAAGGAGCACCCCCAAATGTGCTCAGGTCCATTCCTCCAGCTTCTATCCTTTTCTTCTCTTGTGTGCGTTTTTGTCTCTTGCCTTTTCAGTTTGCTTTGCTGCTGCTGTGACTGGTAAATGTCCACTTGCAGGGCCTAACTAGTGATGTGCATGCAAGTGAGCTGCCTCAAGGACAGAGTATGAGCTTTTGACCTCATACTGGTGCCGGAGCCAAGAAGTGCCACAGCCTGTCAAGAAAACAGTAAAAGTGAAACAAGGTTTTTGCCAACTCATGCTTTTATTGCAAGTCTCACAATATCTTGTACTCTTCTTAAAGCTCTCCTATAAGAGGAGAATCTCAGCTTTTGTTTTAAAAAAAAAGTAAGTTTCTAGCTCTTATGGTTACAGAGAAAAGCCTAAAAATGTAACCCAAGGTCATGCTGAAGGCTCAGACACCAGAAGGCAAATAAAAACATACAATTTATTGTTGTTTTAACGATGTTATGATTTTTACGCCATTCATCATTTTTGAGGCCTGACTCATGGTTTTTGAATGCTTGGGGTTGGCAGTATTGGAAGAATACACAGTGTTGCTATTTTTGTTGTTGTTTTGCATGGATTGTGATTTTAATTGTTGGGCAAGGCACATATAGGCATTAGGTAGGCTTCTTTTTGTGTTCTTATGTCAAATCAAAATAAATGCAATAAATGCACCAAGTAAACGGAAAAAAGATTACATTTCTCTACTGTCTTTGTTATAGTAATCTTTACATGTTGCTTGTAACAATAGTAGGTACAGATTTTCAGATAGGAATGTGATTTTTCAAGTTGACAGTATTCCTTTAAGAGACATCAAAATGCTGTATATTTGCTGGATTATGCAAGACTTGTCTATCTGAGATGGAAGTGTCTTCTGCTCTCTGGTGATATCCTGAAGATTTTCCTGTTTACAGAATTCCACCTGAATTTTCAAAGCCCAATATTATGGTCAATGACCTTTCAGTTAAGGAGGACAGAATGGGGCTTTTAGCAGCAGTGCCATTCATCAATGAGATATCAAGGCACACATAGAAAGTGACATGAAGTGCTCTGTACCTCTCTTTATAGCCAGCAATTTTCCAGGCCTGTGCCAGCGTGTGTGTGTGTGTGTGTGTGTGTGTGTGTGAAAAAATATACAAAATTACTACAGCTTACTCTGGTTAGCTGTTGTATTCCAATCCTATGGGAGAGTCAACTGGGTTCTGCCTGCCTTATGAATCATGGACAGGATTGCTAAATTACAGATTCAAGGCCAAATTCTGCCCTCATTCACACCTAAGTGACTGTATTTACCTCTGCATAGAAAGCAATGGGATTTGCACAAATGTAACAGAGGGCAGAATTATTTAGTTATGGTCAGGATGCACAAACCAGACAGAAAACAGACTCACTCTCAGATCTCAGATTGAGTTTGCAATTGTGGCAGTTGGAAATCCCATCTTTTAAATTTCCAGATGAATTTTGCTCATCTTGCAAGTCATTAAGTCACAATCATTATGAAAGCCCACCCATGATATCATTTTTTATATACATGCAATGTTCAGAGTAGAACTGCACTTTCAGCACCTATATTATGTGATATAGAGCTGAACCTAACTTTTCAAACTCTGAACAAAGCATGCATTTTCATCAGTTTGATTCTAGGTATCCAGTAGAAGGCCCTAGAAGAGCCTCAGGTTGACCTAATGCCATTCTGGTCACTAAATTTTTGAAAAATGGATCAAACACACTCTCCTTCATGTTGCTGAAGATATTCGAAAAGCCTGGCTTTCCCAAACAGAATCCATGAATGAGCTGCTGTGAATTGCTTTTACATCTTCTACTCAACTTTTCCAAAAGCACTTCAAGTGCACAAAGCATTTCTTTGGCATTTAAAGTCTGAAAAGAGTCCAGCGTGTCTCAGCAACTTCACCAAATAATTGAGCGTTTCAATAGAAACGTTATAGTTAAGAGTGTGCAAGCACTTTCACTCTCAGCCTATATACTGAGATGGAAAATCCTCCTTCCAGGCTGCAAATTAAAAGGAATAAGAGCAAGAAGACATTCAGTGAAAGTGAAAGACAACAGGGTTGAAACCAATAAAAGCAAATACTTTATTACACTTTATTCCACATGCATAAATCAGCATGTGGAACTTATTGTAAGATAGTACCCAGGACAAAAAATTCATAGGATTCAATTAACATTGGATGTTTAAAAGGGTGTTGAGAACATCCACGCTTTGGATGAGAATTTAAAAAATAAAACACCTGTAAATCCTCCTGCACCTGGTCATAAGCCAACTGCTAATTTAGAAAAAAAAAATCTTATGGCCTCTTGTTCTATAATTGTGCACTATAATATTTCTTGACCTTTCTCTGAATAACTGGTATTCGCCACTGAGAGAGTCAGGATACTGGACCAAATGGAAGATTGGCTAGATACAGTATGGTAATTCGTTGTTCTTAGATTCTTGTCAATTAAGGACTCTTTTTTTTTTTTTTTTTTTTTTTTTTTTTTAAGATGACTGCTTTCATGCTGTACAAGCTGGAGTTTCCGAGTGCGATGGAGTTTTTTTGGTCTGCCCTAGAGGGAGTGAGAAACAGTAATAGTCCAACCTGGCATTGACAAAAAACTGAAGCCAACCATGATTTTGCTGATGTTATGTTACGAAAGAGGGTGGTCCTTTTGGATCCTGCCAAATTCTGGTGGATACACTAGGCTTGCAAGAACTCCTTGTTCTATTGCAAGTGTTCCAAGTGCTCGGATGCTGGAGTGATCATCATATGTAATTGCTTAGATAGATGTTGTCAGTCAGAATCTGAATCAGTTTTGCGTCAGCAATGTTCTAGCTTTTTACCTTTCCATTTTATCTGCTGCAGTTTGTCAGTGGATCATGGTGATCTGTGAGGGATTAGGAAAGAGGAGAGCTTTGGAGTCAGAGAATAGATGACTGAGGAGAACAAAGGTCTGTAGTTTCAATAGATTGTCAGCATGTTAGTCTTGCAGCTTGACTGTCTTTCTCCTTCTCATTCTGGATCCAGGAGTAGAGCTGATCCAAAATTTTCCAGTGAAATACTGATTTGATGAGCCTGAAATGTTTGACCCATGGGAACCCTGCAGGGATTCCTGGTGAACTCCCGGAGACCCCACTGATTCCATGATCCAAAGCTCTGGGGCAGACCCGCCATGCCTGGGCTTCCAGGGTTTCCAGACACCCTGCTGTGGAGCCAGGAGCCTGGCAGTCCTGACAGCCCTAGGGGATCCAGCTCTGGCTATGGCTCTCTGGACTTCCAGGCACTCAGCTCTTTGACAGGAAGTTGGGAAGCGTTAGGGGCACTGACTCTAGGTGGGGCTTGGCTCCTGGCTCCACAGCTGTGAGCCTAGAAGCCCTGAGAACCCTGGCTTCAGGTGATGTTCTCATGGCTTCCAGGCTCATAGCTGCAGAGCTGGGAAACACCATGTGTTTCAGAATTGAATTTTTTTCACGTTTTCTGTTTTGGTTTGAACTAAACTGAATTTTTTCTTCAGTTGCTTTGGGTCCCCCCCCCCCCCCCCCCCGCCTCTGCTTCTGCTTGGAGGAAAATCTAGCCAGACAGTAGATTTGTGACATCTCCTAAACCTACTCATACACTGGTCACCAGATTGAGTGTGTGCCCGGGTAAGTGCGTGGGGACAGAAGACAATCTGAGATTGATCTGTGTGAGTTTGTCATCCATAAGATTTCCATCTCTTCCGTTTATTTGCATTGGGGCTGGGATGTTACCCCATCCCTCCTATTAACCAGACTTTTTTCCAGAATGGGGCACAAGCAGGTGTTTTCCTCTACTGTTTCTGAACTCTGGCTTCCCAGCTGCTGACAAATGAACATGTGTTCCTGAAATGGCATTTTAAATTGCTTTGTGTTGAGGAATGTTTCATTTTGAGCGTGACATACAACAATGCTTTTTTGATGTGGCATTTTATAAATTGATGTGGAATTGCTTCATTCCCAAATGGAGAGCTCAGCGTCCCCCAGTAATGGATGAGTGTATTGTATATTCTTTCATGAAACATTGTTTTGAGTTTACAAGTAAATTGGAAGAGGCATTTTGCTTTCATCTGTATATGCGTCCATCAATATTATTATTTAGAAACTGCCTGTTGAACCACAGTCTTTGAATGTTGATATTTGTGTGTTACGTTACAACAAAGCCATAACTTCTGTGCTGGCAAACAGGCTGCATTTCTCAATGCAAAACCTAGATGTGTCGTTACTTGTATCCTATGAACCTGAGCAAAGAGATGTCTTAACTTCTCTCCTATTGGAAGTTGCATAATGATTTATGTAACGTGTTTAGCTCTTACTGCAAACTGGAATTGGGATTTTATTAATACCATGGCATTATGCTCCATTGTATTATTGTTGCTAAAGAAAAGAAAAACAAAACCCTTTTCCTAGAGCTAAAAGATTCAGTCCCTGTAGCTTTCAAGGGTTTTTAAAATGGAATTCAGAACTTTCTGCCACAAGGTAAATTATTTCCTAGTTTAATAAGCCAAGGAACAATATTAGAAGTTTTCTATATGATTTATCAATTGCCTTTATATTTTTAGCAACTTGAATTACAGGAGGTCACCTTCAATCAGTCTCCTAATGAGAACTAATCTAACTTGTTCACTCTCCTCTGCTAAGATCAAGTGAGGTATCCGTTTAGTATCTTAAATGTTCTTTATCGGGGATCATATCCTGCCCTTTCCGCGGGATTTAAGGCTCTAATAAGTCTTTTCTATCTCTGAGTCTCAAGCATTTTGGTAGTTCTGTACTGTACCCTATTGTGACAACTATAGTCTTCCTTGAGGTATAATGTCCAGCTCTATATGTGCTACTGCAATCAGAGTGAAAGTTTGACTGTCCTGGATAAAAGTATAAATGCTTTTCTATCACTGAGTCTCAAGCCACAGCTGGCTGCTGCAGCCTGGGGGGGGCACGTCAGTGCTTTAATGTGGCTTGTGTAGTTGCGGCGCAGTGCTGGGAGAGCGCTCTCCCAGTGCTCTAAAATAAACAGTTCCACGAGGGGCGAAGCTACCAGCGCTGGGAGCGTGGCTCCCAGTGCTGGTGCACTGTCTACACTGGCACTTTACAGCGCTGAAACTTGCAGCGCTCAGGGGGGTGTTTTTTTCACACCCCATAACGAGAAAATTGCAGCGCTGTAAAGTGCTGGTGTAGACAAGCCCTTTGTTTCCTCCAGAGAGGATCTAGTACTTAAAAGTGAAAAAGCCTTCCAGCCTGTCAGACCTATTAGCACAACACTGAAACTGTTAAAGAGCCGTGCAAGTGGTAATAAAGCCATTTAAGAGGCATTTGCCAACCCCCAGGTATATACTGTCAGTTTCTGAATTTACTGACAAAACCAGTTGTGCATGACTTTAATATTTACTCAGAACATGTTAGTCTACAGAACCTTAGTTTAAAATTTGCTTTAAAAATATTTCATTAGTGTGTTGCTGAAGATTATAAAATCACATCTCTAAAAAATCCTTGCACAGATTTTTAGATGCACAATTTGATTATTCATCTTTAGCCTTAAATGCTTGGATCTTCAAACATATAGTTTTTTTAAATAAATCCTTCAAAAGACCACCCTTATCTAAAATAAACATGCGAGCCCAGGCTGCCGTCGGGCAGAAGGGCACCAGTTTAATAATACTGCCTAGGGCCCCATAAATCCTATGGACGGCCCTGCCAGAGGAGATTGTAGGGGTGACTAAAAGACGAGTGTGAAGGAGTTTACACCCAGTTTAGCACCTGGAAGTCTCTCTCTCACTGAGCCAGGGGATAACATGGTGACTCACAGCTCTGGGCACTCCAACAAAGTGTTACATGATCTCATTATTTTTGCTTACTTTAAAAATAACCATCTTGGTTGGCTCTGTCATCTGCTGTGTCTTTTCTGCTTTTTATTAAACGTTTTCATTCTGCAATGTTTCGGCTAGCATTTTTCCACACTCCACATTTATGCAATTAATATAACTGAACTTTTATAAAACAGAACTAACCAATTGACAGGAACAGTGCCACTGTCCATTGGATGAGTATGTGTTTTTCTTTAAAATATGCCTAAATACTATTTGTGTGTGTAAAAGCAGCAAAGAGTCCTGTGGCACTTTATAGACTAACAGACGTATAGGAGCATGAGCTTTCGTGGGTGAATACTCACTATACGTCTGTTAGTCTATAAAGTGCCACAGGACTCTTTGCTGCTTTTATAGATCCAGACTAACACGGCTACCCCTTTGATATTTGTGTGTGTGTGTCATCTTGATAGAACACACACATGTGATTATGCAAATTTAAGATCTTTAAGAATATTTTGTGTGTTTTGGTTATTTGGGAAAATAATATATTAGTGGGACATAATCTACTCAAATTTGGCTCCAAATTTCTGACAGTTGGTTTTAAACAAAAATAATTCTCTTCTAGTTGGTGTCTACAACCCAAACTTTGCTATATTGAGCATATGGAAATGAAATGGACTATAAACAAAAGTGACAAAGTGGGTGAGAGTTATGTCTTTTATTGGACCAACTTCTGTTGGTGAGAGAGACAAGCTTTCGAGCTTATGCAGAGCTCTTTTTCAAGTCTCTCACCAACACAAGTTGGTCCAGTAAAAGGCATTAGTTCACCTATCTTGTCTCGCTAATACCTTGAGACCAACACGGCTACAACAGTGCATATAAACAAAAATGAAATTGAACATCAACATCCAAACTGAAAGTGAACTGGATTTTTAAGTCTTTTGATTATAATAATCTCAGGTGGTAGTATAGCACAGGTAAAGAAAGTTCTTTAAAATGATTTTAACTTGTGAGTATTCCTTTAATATTTCTTTTCATCCAAAGAATCCTACATCTCTCCATATTTTGACTGCACTAATCCTAGGTCGGTACTAATCCTGTTTTATCCCAACTACTTTTCTTCCAACCAGGGGCCACTAAGTGGGCTCTCTTCTGGCCCCATCAGCAAAAGCTAGCATAATTATTATTTTATTTGAATTAATTTTGTAATGAAATGATAAACAAGAGAAACATTTATAAGTATGCTTTCTAGAGTATGTGTCTAAGTTTCAAATCAGTTGGTGCCATTAAAACCTGGACATTGTACTGCTTACAGCTCATAAATGTATTGCGGTATGTATTGCATTTCTTATTCTTAATGTGAGGAATACCAGAAACACCACTGGCAAGGTAAATATTGTGTTGCCATAACAATAATATGTTAATTATACCCTCTGTAGTACAGATACAGGGGTAAAGTTTTTTGAGCTGGTGAGCAGTGGTGATTACTGTTTTGGTACAATAAAAAGGGAGGATTAATAACTGAGCAGACCTGGTATTCTTTCAGTAAGACTGTACAAAGTTAAATCCATCCCCAACCTTTGTCCCCCCTTATACTACTTATGATCTGGATCCTTCACTGTAGCCATGAAGTACCTGGTGCACCTGAGGAGGGGGAGCACAAAGCCATCTTTGCATTCCCCTAATCATGGGGCTGCCCCAGCACTAGGTCAGTCTCTGGCATAAACAAAAGCATCCTGAATGCTATTCTTATCCATGCCAGCTACCAACAGCCCCCATGCTCTGGCCATGCCCCCTGTGCCAGAGACTGGTGTAGGATCCAGACCAGCTCTGCTCCATCAAAGGATCCTGCTACACAGGGGCCAGAAGATTGAGAGAGAGAGAGAGAGAGAGAGAGAGCCTCTTTTTTGTTTTGTATTTGTACAGTGCCTAGCACGATAGGGCTCTGGTCCATGACTGTGACTCCTAGGCACTACCACAATCCAAATGATAATGACAATCTGCCAATTGTAGAGCAGCACTGTGGTGGGAGGTGGGTGCAAAATGCTGCAGTATACTGCAGGATCTGGACTATTATTTCTTCTGCGTATACGAAGGTGTAAACTGCAAAGAGGAATGAAAAGTGGGATAAGCCTGGAAATATAGGCCTCCACTAGCCAGCCTCTGTTAATAGCTTTTACTTTTTTAAAATTAATATTCCATCTGGGAATTCCTCCTGACATGTCCTACTTCACTGCAACTTCTAAAAATGTGCTGTTCTCCAACATCTCTAAAATCAGAAACTTCATTGAAACTAGGGATCAGTGACATTAGAGACTGATTCATTCTGGGGTATGGTCAGACAGAGGAGCAGGAAGTGCCAGGAGGATTTCTGAGAGAAGAAAATACTTTTTTTTAAATGAGTTTAAATATTTCTGTGATGTGTGTCCCCCCACGGTTGGTTAGCGGGGAGCATTCAGCATATCATCTGACATTAAATCAGCTGTAATTACAACTTTGAAGTTCACCTTTCAATCAGTCAGCCAGCCATTTTGGTGGGTGATGAAATTTACCCATTTTTAGCCACAGTTAAAGAAACAGTGATGCATTTTATTGCTAATGTCACAGAAAGATGATCAGCGTCTAGGAGACAAAGAACACAGATTTTTGACAGCTGAGTTAAGGTAAAATTCTGTGAAGAGCAGAAGGCTTTTGCTGGTGTCAATCCTGTAAAGTCAGAATCGATAGAAAACTAGGAAAATACTGAATGCTAGAGAATGTCCACTCAATCTCATCTAAGATGGCCATCGAAACAGGAAATATTGGAAAAGACAGCCGTGCATCAGTGTCAAACCAAGAGCCAGACATGTCAGTTGGGAGGCAGCAGGCCCCACCCTATTTGTGACAGAGCCATGGGAAGAGAAGCCTGGACTAAATGGGTGGTGGGGACCTGAGAAGCTCAGAGGACAGTGGAGACTGTTTTTTGTTTCCCACTGCTTCCTTCCTGCAGTTTATGGACAACAGGAAGCTATGAGCCCTCATATGCCCACTCCTCCTCCTCATGCCCCCTGCCCCCCAATGCCCCTGCTGAGTATATGCACACTCTGTTGTCTGTGTGCATCTTTCCAAACAGTAGGTGAGCAAAACATTAACAGAAACCAACAGTTTAAAATAAAAAAATGTGCAGGTGACTCAGGAGTAAATTAACCTCGCAAAATGAAATTAGGTCACTTTGGTAGAACTGACTCGTTTCAAACTGACAGTATCCCCTTAAGACCAACATGTTGACTGACAGTTTTCCTTCATTCCATTATTCTATAACTTCAGAACAAAGTACACAAATATGTGAGTTTCTGGGATTTGTCATTTTCTGTCACCGCTTTAATGCGATGTCCACATACTTTTTGTATTTGATGGGTCATTTTGAGGGGTGATGATACTACAACCAAATTTAAATACACTAAAAATTCAGCTAAACTACAAAATATCCTTATGAACCCTAAAAAGGAAGGTGAAAACATTAGAGGAGACGTTCTCCTGAGAATATGATAACTTTTGTTTGCCAAGTTAGTGTTTGTCAATATTGGAGGAGAGAAGGGTTAGGAGGAAGAATAATGGTCCAATTGTGTTCCTGTGTATAGTCTATTATAGTTATACTGGTTTGCATACAGGCAGTATCTATTAATAACTTGCTCAACCTTTGAGATTTGCTTTTATGCTCTTACCTTGCAGCCTTGTATCATATGACTTGATCATTCTACCTTATCCCTTAGTTTGGTGCAGTCTTTAATGCAGGTTTGTTTGTTTTTTCCCCTCTGGATTCAACATATAAGATTCCATGGCTATTTTTTCAACATATAAGCATTGCTTGATGGAATCAGGATCATGAAACTTTCTTTGAAGGAGACCAATATTTGTGACATGATTCCACGCATTGCCAATCAAAGCGTAAATATTATTGATGTGTAAATGTGTCTAATTCTTACACTGGAGTGCAAACTGTGCACTTCTACCCAGGGCGCTATGGAAAGAAGTTTGTGAGAAGTCCTTGTGTGAAATGAGAAAAAAGGAAAATCAAATTTTAATTGAGTTTTGAAATGTTAATTTTTTCATCCCTTGAAATATGAATATGTATCTCTATATGTGTTTCTAGATCAGTATTTCTTTCCATGGGTGGGTGGGAGGAGTATATATTTAATTTTAGCTGAGATGCAGAAAATTTATCCTCGTGTTCTTGTAAAAAATTTCCTTTACACATCCAGGAAGGAGTGAAAGCAGTTGAGACAATGTTATTCTGGTGCTAATGAGAGTTAATTTAGGAACAATCACTGCTAAAGAATTGATGGGTTTATTTAGAAGTAGGGATTGAGCCTGTTATGGAAAAAAGTGTGGGTATATGTGAACATGAGGATAATTGTTTTCTAAGAGTAATTTAATGTAAATTACAAAACCTAGCACTTACACCCACAATTGACAAGGTAAATGGGCTCTCAAGCCAAACATACAATCAGCAAACTTCCTATTAAAATTAAGGAGCTATTTGTTTTGTGAGGATTTGGGGGTTTTGTGGTTAGTGGAAAGAGGTGGCTTTTTAGTTGTTTTGTTTTTGTCCACTTCAGTTGTAATGTTTCTTATATTATTCTGAATTCTCATTTTTATGTGCCCTCAAGCCCTACCCTCATAACCTATCATCCAGGGGTGGCCAAACTTACTGACCCTTCGAGCTGCATATGACAGTCTTCAGAAGTTTGAGAGCTGGGATGCACCTGCCAGGGCTCGGGGCTTGGGGTTTCAGTCCCATGGGTCACGTCTGCCCAGGCTCAGGGCTTCAGCCCTGTGTGGAGGGATGTCTCGGGGCTTCGGCCCCACAGGAGGCACCTGCCTGGGCTTGGGGCTTCAGCCCCACTGCTGCTGAAGCCCTGAGCCCCAGCATGTGATGCAGGAAGGTCAGCACATTGTGCCACCGGGTTCCCTCCCTGCACTGCAGCTGCTGGAGTTGGCAAGCTGGGAGCTGCGACTGTGGGGAGAGGCAGCAGCAAACAGCTGGGAGCTGCAGGGGGAGCCACT
>NW_020664436.1:49950897-49972463 GCF_002925995.2 Terrapene triunguis
CTGTAAACCCTGTATATGATGGAAACCACTTCAGGCTAGCACCCCCAGCATCCTACTTCCAACCCTGTGCTGTTTTTGCATCATCAATTTTCGAGTAAAATCACGCTAAGCTAGAAGTTGGTGGCAGAGTATGGCTTAGAAGAGGGGGCAGTAGGCATTGACAGAGATGTGGGCTACAAGTACTGAGATGTAGTCCAAAGCAGAATTCTACAGTGCTTTGAAGATGAGGAACGGAAATTGAATGTGATAGAGAAAAAGACAGGGAGCCATGAAAGACCTTGGAATAAGTGATCACAAGAGTCATCTGTAAAAGGTCAGCGAATCCAGGGTAACCATCTTAATTATTCCATAATACTTCTTGTGGATATGGCTTCAGGGTCTAATGAGCCATTCAGTACTCTGTCCACTTATGTATCCAGACAAGACATTCTTCATCAGGGCCTGTTAATAAGCTTGTCAGTACAAAGAGAAGAAACTCTCTCTTAGGTGGTCCTTTGCTGACCTCAGTGAATGTCAATGCTGAAGTCAACCAGCAAAGACTGCTGTTCATCTTGGGGAGGAAAAAGGGGGCTGGAATATTTGCTCCATTATTTTTTTTTCTCCCTACTTCAGAATCAGATTTTGTTTTTCCAGAAGAGTTTAGACAAATGCCTACACGCTGTGTCCCACAAGTGTCTTGTCTTAGCCTACTGGAAGGCTCATGACAGGACGGTTTTCTTTCCCAGATGCTGTCCCACTATCAAGATAATTTGAAGTAGATCAGTTTGTAGGAATTAAAGATTTTATCTCCACCCTATTGATGTGCACTTAGATATTATGGAGATTGGCCCTATATATATACACCATAGATAGTTAAACTCAGAGACAAAATGTGGCTTCATGTCTTAGACTCTTGTTAGAATCTGTTCATGAGACCCTCAAGCCTATGAAGAAACTACATATAGGTGGCTAAACCCACATATCTCAAAAAATTGCCAGATTAAATGTACTCATTACAATAGCAACTGTTTCCTCTGTGTTGAGTTAAGAGATAATGTATTCCTAGGTCTATTTTTGCATACATTCTGTTATGTCCCAAGACTGCAACAAAGATAATTGAGCTTGTTGGTCTGTGGGTTATCCACTCTTGCTACTCTGCTATTCAACTGCTTCTTTCAACCCAGAGATCCAAGCTAGTGTAGAAAAAGAATACATTTTTATGTCCTGCAGATCTGTATTCTGCTGAGTCTTGTATGCTATTTTGCATCTACAAATGTTAGATTTTTTTTGAGCCTGTTGATATCAACGTTAATCACACAGCTGTAGAATTTATTGTAGATTAAATTATTCCAGCTAAATGTCTTTGTACAATTTCTATTCTTGCTATGTTTTTGACCTCATCCTTGCAGTAGGATGATCTGATTGCTTGTGACAGTTGAGCAAATATCATTCCTATTCAAAACAGTCCCTGCTATTTTGCATATACAGTGAGATGATATATTTAAAAGAACGTGCCACCCATTTTTCTCTGCAGTGTTTGAAAAGCTGAAATGGGAAAAAGCTGTTTTCATCCAGAGGAGACTCTAGGACTGAAATGTACTTAAACAATATATTCGTTAGCTGTAGATCTTGAGAGG
The DNA here is from genome assembly GCF_002925995.2 of Terrapene triunguis. Lineage (NCBI taxonomy): Eukaryota > Metazoa > Chordata > Testudines > Emydidae > Terrapene > Terrapene triunguis. Next base: position 49,952,514 of record NW_020664436.1, read on the forward strand.
GAGGGAGAATATACGTGTGTGCGCACACACAAAGTTTAGAATGCAAACATGATTTGTTGCTGGCAGTTCTCGGAAAACTCTCAGGGAGATGATGATGAGCAAAAGTAATAGAATTATCATAACAATCAAAAGACACAGCTGTTGTTTTGAACTTGTAAATAGTTTTTATTTTTTTCTTTTGGTATATGTTTGTAACTAACAAAAATAATAAGGTATGTGCTGTGTTACCATCCTGGGACAAACTTTTGTGCAGATAGTTTTAATTACATTTAAAAATTGCCTTTTCTAACCTAGAAGGAGAACCTCCTGACCCCCTGGGAAATTAAAGCTCTTTCTGACAGCTCAGTGGGTTGGTCCTCTATGTTGCCTCAATGAGCTCTTACTCTTTGAGCCTCCCAGACAATTCTCAATAACATTTGTTGCAGTATTACCTTCATATGTACACACAGACATACACATACATGCTCATCAATATGCAGAAAGTTCTGAAATTGTCAAATGTCATGGATATTTAAAAAATAAACAAATGGAAATCTTGGGATCTGTAACTTTCATGACAGCTGTAGGAGAAGTCCATTCTTATCAGATTGTAACAGTTTAAAGCGGACCCCATTTTGGGCCTACATTCTGGACGGGACAAATATGAACAGTCAGTCGATTGTCCAGAGTTAAGTTCAACTCCATTGCACATTCGATTCAGTGAACGCTTCTGAAACAAGCTGTTGAGGACTTTCTAAGACCAGTGATATGTAGCAAGTTAAGGCATGGTCACCTTAGTTCCTGATTCTCCAGTGGCTAATTTGTTACCTCATAGAATAACAGGTAGCTGTTGACATAGATCTGGTCATTAAGGGCCAGTCCAGCTCCCACTGAAGTCAGTTGGAATTAGATGAGGTCCTAAGACTGCGATGCCAACCACCTTTATTATACTGGAGTACTATATTGACCCTCCTGTTATTCTGCAGTTAGATAAACAGTGGGCAGGTGATTGGGGTTAATATTCTTTTAGAATTGAATGGATGCAGAAAATTATCATGTATTATTATCGAATTGAATCTCACACCTTCATTATTTATTGCTAGTGGGAATCATGAGTAGAGTTGTTGGAAATATTAACAATGAAATCTGAAACCACACCAAATTAGCCTGGTTTCAGCATTTATTGAAACACAGAACTCAGTCTACATTCGTCACATGTTTAAATTGCATGAACTTGCTTCTCACATCTAGAGTGATCCGTAGTTTTGCATGGAACCTGTGTCAAACTTAGCTTTATTGTGAAGTGTTATCATCTGAGGCTTTTAGATAAACAAAGGCCTGTTGCTTTTACAGTTTCACTTTTGCAACTTAATGCAGCTGAGCATAGCTTTTTTGCCTGCTGTGAGGCCCAGTGTATGAAACAGTAATAGGGATTGCCTCTAACTGTGGGACACAATATACATATTAGTTCAGGAATTTTAAAGTGGCATGGAATCATTTGCATAAGTCAAATTTTCTGAGACGTTAGTTTCATTATTTCCAATTCTGATGTTGATTAGGGTTACCATACGTCCGGTTTTTCCCGGACATGTCCGGCTTTTCGGCAATCAAACCCCCGTCCGGGGGGAATTGCCAAAAAGCCGAACATGTCCGGGAAAAATACCGGCCAGGCACTTCCTCTCCCGCGGCTGCTCTGCTCCTCCCCTGACTCAGACTTTGGCTCTGTTTAAGAGCCAAGCTGCCCGAGCCAGCGCTACCGGCTTCGGGCAGCCCCCGTGCCTCCGGACCCCGAGCCGCCGGCCGGGCACTTCCCCTCCCGGGCTCCAGCTGCTCTGCTCCGGCGGCGCAAGGTCCGGAGGCAAGGGGGTTGCCCGAAGCCGGTAGCACTGGCTCGGGTAGCTTGGCTCTTAAACAGAGCCGAAGTCTGAGTCAGGGGAGGAGCAGAGCAGCTGGAGCCGGGGAGGAGAAGTGCCCGGCTGGGGGCGCAGGGTCCGGAGGCAAGGGGGCTGCCCGAAGCCCGAGCGCTACCGGCTTCATGGTTTGCGGGGAGCCCTTTTCGCGTGGCTGGGAGGGAGGAGGGGGAGTTAGGGCGGGGACTTTGGGGAAGGGGTGGAGTTGGGGCGGGGCCGGGGGTGGGAAAGGGGCCAGGGCCTGTGGAGTGTCCTCTTTTTTTATTTTTAAATATGGTAACCCTAATGTTGATATTATACAGTAATTGAAGTATGAGCACACAGGTTAGTGTGCAACCTAGGTAAATGTACTGTGAGCACTTAATAAAGCTCAGTTGGGACATATATATGATTTTAAAAAACAAGTTGGTAAGTGCAACCAATCGTGAGCAGCCTAGGCTGTGTGTTACAATTCTAAACGGTACAGTATATTTACATTTTATGTCTACTTTACTTTTCTTTTAGCTGCAAGAGAATCAGTCTGGTTAGAAAAAGAAGAGAGGGCACGGCAGCATTATGAAAAACACCTGGAGGAACGCAAAAAGAAGTTAGAAGAACAGAGGCTAAAAGAAGAGAAAAGGCGAGCTGCAGTAGAGGAAAAACGAAAGCAGAGAATAGAAGAGGACAAGGTAAGAGGGCATTCCATAGAGTCTTTCAGACAACTTGCTCTCCACTAGATGATGATAGCAACAAATTGACCAATATGTCATTTAAAAATTAGCAACAGGGTTGGAATGTGAGTCAAGGTTAACGTAGGGTACGTTGCAAAAGGAAGGCTTTTTTAACTTAACTTTTTTTTTTTAGCTGTGTCTGCACTGATACAACTTTTTATGGGTCCCTCTACAAAACTGATCTCCCCAGTCTAATAATATGTGTGTTTAAAATACATCTGTGGCAAGGCACAGCAGAGCCAAAACTGACCTGAAAATCAAAATTTAAAACCCTGTAGAAAAATGAATTGTGGTACCTGTAGTATTGATAGTAGGTTGCTAGTGATTCAGTGTAACCATAGTTAAATACTAAGTGCCTAATTCAGAAACTGTCAGGAATGTGAGAGAGAGGATGACCAGACAGCAAATGTGAAAAATCAGGATGGGGGTCGGGGGGGTAATAGGATCCTATATAAGAAAAAGACCCAAAAATCGGGACTGTCCCTATAAAATCGGGACATCTGGTCACCCTAGTGAGAGAATACAGTAAGTGTAGATTTAATAATAAATTTGTTTCCCCTTAACTGTATAATGAATGAGCTGGTAGCTACTTGCTGTGTGACCCATGGGCAAGTGAGCTCACCTCTCTGCTTTCCCTCCCACCTTTTGCTTGTCTTGTCCATGTAGAGTATGTCTACTGCAATCAGAGGTGTGATTGCAGCTCATACGGGTGTTCCTGGGCTAGCTTTTATCTAGCTAGAATGACTAAAGATAGCAGAGAAGATGTGGCAGCACAGGCTGTACAAACGAGCCCAAGCCCTGGGTTGCTTGACAACACTGGGGTTCATGCCACTGCCTCTTCACTGCTATTTTTATCTGCGTAATCTAGACTACAGCTAGCGGAAGTATGCCTACCTGAGCGGCAATCAAAGCTCCGGTTGCAGCATAGACATCCACTTAGATTGTAAGAAATTCAGAACAGGGACTGTCTCATGTACAGTGCCTAGCACAAGAGGGCACCAGTTTCAGTTAGGAGCTACTGTTATGCAAATAATATGCGCATTGTTACTGGTCTCAAGCAGGCCTCCTATTTTCACAGTTACATTTTTGTAATTACCATAAAGCCCTGCTTTGACGTTAGCTCAGTTCTTTGAGTGGAATTCTCACGAAGCATTGCCTATCAATTTGCATTTGACTCCAAGATGACCAGTACATTTTGTCCAGGTGGAAGTCAGTGTGCAGTGTGATGCGAATATTCTTTAAAAACCCAGCAGCATCCAAACATATTCATACATTCTCCTGTTGTGCTGCAGGAACGACATGAAGCTGTTGTACGCCGTACAATCGAGAGGAGCCAGAAGCCCAAACAAAAGCAAAACAGGTGGTCCTGGGGAGGACCCATTCATAGAAGCAGCAGCATTAATAATACAGGTAAAGGGGGAGATCCAGTTTCTCATCCAAGCTCCCGGTCTGTATGATATACTTTGTTCCCATAAAGAAGAAGGTAATGCAGTGTTAATTAGTTCAAGTTCTTTATTCGTGATCCTAGCATTGTTTTGAAGATGGGCATGTTTTTTTAACTCTCTGCTTGGCTAAGAGGGAGCAAGGGGAAATTCAGCTAAAGCTTAAACATCACTGAGGAATTGACTAACCCTGTAACTCCATCTATATCTAAAACTGCTCACTTCTGCTGCTTTGCTAGTGTTTGTGTGCACTTATGTGTGTGTGCATGCGCTGTGTCACTAATCAAATACAAGTTACTGTTTGGAAGTGTTAGGTACCATAGGACAGCAAGAGAAAATTATTTTAAGAATTTCTGGTAGAAATTAAAAAAATACTAATTTTAAGCTGAAAATACAAATAGGAAGGGAAAATGTTCTTTGAAACCTGCTGTGTTATATTTAGTACCTTAGTTGGCAAAACAGGAACACTGAAACTTTGGTGGATATTGAGAAATTGGAAGTGGGCAAAACATAAAGTGTAACAAGTTATAGGTTGAAGATCTATCGCATAACTGTCTTCTCTAAATGAAACTGCATTTACTGATTAATAATGTGTATGTACCCTGTTACGGTATGCCTCAAACTGAAGAAGAGAATTCAGATGTGTCCTTGATGGATTTTTGCACCAGAAAATGGTGGATATATATTAGAAATCTATTGTCCCTTTAATGCATACACTTTAAGTATTGCATTCTTTTATCTAGAAGGAAATAATGTGTTTACCAATCTGGTCACCAAAAAAGGACAAGAAATAGTCAGATTACATCTATTTTATTGTACTGTAAAATTCAGTAAACAGTTATTTTTCCATAAAATGTTCCTCTTCTCGCTTTGCTTATCTTTGTATAACTCATTTGCTTTTTATTTTTCTTTATTTTGAAAAATCATTTGTCTTGCATTCTGTCCGTAGGTTATTTTGTTGAATCATCATTCACCTTTCTCGATTTAGCAGGCCTGGAGCACCACTTCAGATCTCTGGGTGGTGCTAGAAAACCCGGTACATAAATCTCTGTGGTTTGTTGATTCCTCCACGTGTAGCTAGCTCCTCAAGAAATAGGACTAGTAACTACTTGATGACCTCTAAACCAACATCACTTAGAGACAGTGCATGCTTAACATCATACTACATAGACTAGAACAGTTGTTAGCCCCCAGTGGGTTTTTTTTAAGTACAGAGAAGTATTACTAGCTGACTTAAAGGATTTGGCACAATTCACTAAACTACTATATACAGTGTACAGTATATTGTATCATGTTGGTTTGGGTTAAATTTTACAAAGAATATTAACCATTTAAAAATGATCTTCTGGAATTCAATGAGATCTAATTTGAGTACATATTTTGGGTGCTATTTTGGCTTTGTTTTACCTTTTGCATACCATATGTGACAGATATTTATTTATATTTATTCTGCATCTCTTCTCAGCAGCAAGTCAGTTGCATTGGCTGCAATTTTTGCTCAAATAATGTTTTTAAACATGTTACCACAACTCTAGCCAACAAATGGTGATTGGCCTATTCTATATTGACAGGTTTTGTATGCAACTGACATTCACACAGAATTCTTCCAATTGAATGGCATCCATTGAAGAATAGTCTTCATGGACTGCATGGATTTATGAGGGCTGGATGGCAGGACTGATTTAAGAGCGACTTTCTCGAGTAGATGCTCTTTCTGCTGTTGTTTCTCATCTCCAAAATGCTTCTTATGCTTTCTTTACACATCCTCTGTGGCAGCTACATGTGTACGCTGTTGGTGTAACGGCATATACTGTGTTCTCACATGACTAGAACAAGATATTAGGTCTTAGTTCTCCACTGCACCCATGCATAGAGATTGCTATTGGAGAGCTGCCAAGGAACATAGGAATTGCCATACTAGATCAGACTCAATGCCCATTAAGTCCAGTATCCTGTCTCCAATACTGACTAGCAACAAATGCTTTGGAGGAAGGTGCAAGAAACCCCACAGTAGGCAGATGTGGGGTAATCTGCCCCCCATGAAGGTTTCATCCTATTCCCAGTGGTTAGAGTGTCTTAAACTCTGAAACGTGAGGTTTTATCCTTTCCAATAATCTTTCAGTTAGCACTAACGATTCTAACTCTGGATATTTTTGTTATCCATGTGAACATCCAGGCCCTCTTTGAAACCTGCTGAGATTATATAAAGCAAAAGATAAAACCAATTGCTCTGTGGCAGTGGATGAAAAATCAAATTAAAAAAAATCCTTTTCCCTTTCATCCCCAAGGCCTGTCCTCTATACTCCACCACTGGTATGAGGAACTCCTACATTAATGGTTAGTGGAGATTTTCATGCAAAACCAGTTTGTCCACAACAACTATGTTTACATATGTGAGTGGTAACATGCATATCGAATGTTGATGTACTCAGTATAATGAAAGCATTACTCAAGCGTAGATAATCTCTGAGAAAATGTCCTCTTAAGTATTGTCAAGGTTATTTAGACACATAGACCTTGATTCAGCAAAGCAATTAAGGACCTGTTAAACTCTCATTGACTTCGATTGGAAATCATTATGTACTAAGGCCTAGATTTTTAAAGGTATTTAGGCATTACTACATTCCGCATTGCAACACCTAGCTGACTTTGGAGCCTAAGTCTCATTTTCAGAAGGGATTTAGGGCGAGTGAGGTAATATCTTTTATTGGAGCAATTTCTGTTGGTGAGAGAAACAAGCTGTCGAGCTACACAGAGCTCTTCTTCAGGTCCCTGTAGCTCGAAAGCTTCTCTCTCACCAACAGAAGTTGGCCCAATAAAAGATATTACCTCCCCCACCTTGTGTCTCTAGTATCCTGGAACTGACATGGCTACAACAACACTTCATTGACTGTCAATGGGATTTTGGTTCCTAAGTGCCTAAATCCCTTTTGAAAATGAGACCTAGGCTCCTGAATTGGTTAGGTATTGGAACACTGAGTGCAACAGTGCCTAAATACCTTTAAAATCTGGGTCTAAGTGCTTTGCAGCCTAATGATGAACTCATAGGCACCGAGTTTCTAATCTGCCCGGGGGTGCTCATTTTCTTCTGCTATTGCCGACCTCTTTGGATTGTGTACAATCACTTTTTCAGTACTCTTGAAATATCTATCACATTCTTAGCAGGATGGGAATGCTGATTTTGCATCACTTGAACAGGAGGGTGATGCTGCATTCTGAAAGCCACAAAGCATAAAGAAAGGCAAAATAAAGCCCTTTGGTGTCATATACGAAGCATGTGTATTACAAATATTTTTTAGTCTTCTACATAACATTTATTTTCTTTGTCTATTAAATCACATGCAGTTTAGGACTGACTAGCTTGGTCTTTGAACAGTGTAGGTGGAAAAATCACTTTCTCTGATATGGAGTATACTACCTATACAGAACCCTTTGGCTTTTAGCCTTATCTTTGAATTCCTCTTGTGCCCACCCTCATTTGTCTTGTGTGCTAGCTTTCTTCCTCCTTTACTTTATCTTCTATTTTTATATGTTCTGGATATTGATCTCCTGGTTCACAACAGTACCCTGCTGAATATCATCTGTGATTCAAGTGATGCTAAGGACTTTCTTGCTTTATAACATGGTCTTGAAAAGATGGACCAGAGCATTAAATATGATACAGATTCCCTGTAATTTTCCATTTCATCTGAGCCTAGAGCAAAACCTATCTGCAAGTGCAGTGAAGTGAACATTAAAATCTCATCTTGTTTATTAGCTGCCCATTCAGATCTTCCATTTGAAACCTTGGATCACAGCTTGATTGATTGAAAAACATCCAGGATATCAGTTTATTTACCTGCAATTTAAATTAAGTAATCTTGTGCCAAGTCTTTAAGTCATCTGTAAAATGTCCACTGAGAAGTCCTTTCTATTTTTAAAGTTTTAGTGATAGAGCAGAAATTCTCTAGTCCTATATTCTCCTCCCGTTAGTGTGCTAGGAAGTTGCATTATTGCATGTGGGCTGTCAATTAGCATTATCTCCATTTGTTTTAGATCCAGACAGGCGGTCTGTTTCAACAATGAACCTCTCGAAACATGTTGATCCAGTCATTAACAAGCGGCTCTCCTCCTCATCTGCAACATTACTAAATTCTCCAGACAGAGGTACAGTTGAAAGAAAGAAAGAAAGAGAGAGAGAGAAAAGTGCTCTTTATTGATTCATTGTTTTTAACAATCTCTGCAGATACAGTAAGCATTTGTAGTCATTTTCTGCACTCTATTTAAAGAGGAATGAAAAGACTTCAAATGGTTGAAAGAAGTAAATGAACATTCTCTTTGCAAGAAGAACTATATTTTTAAAAGATCAGAACTTGCCTGAACGATTTCATTTAGCAAGTGATAAAAGCAGTGCTTCTGTCAGGTTTTTAGTAAATGAGTGGCAGCTACAGAAACAACACATCTCTCCATAGTGCATGTAACCATTTTATTTTTATACATTTATTTACGTTGAGTCATGCTGCCCTTTTTGCTTTTCATTTGTACTTTGGTTCCAATTCTTGAACTTCTGGAAACATGTTTCACAAAGCTTTTGAGTAGTTAGTACATTCATGTTGCTGATTTATTTTAAATTTAACTAAGCAGTTAGATATGACTCATACAATGTCTGTTTATTGATTTTCTATGTTCCTTTAGCTTTAGAAGGTTGCTCTGTTGGAAGAAATGCCTTGATATTTTCAGATCTGCAAACAAGATTAACAATCAGACTTTTAATCAACAGCACAACATGCAATATTAAATTGTGAGAATTTATAAGACAAAGTTCATCTTAAATGAGTTTTATAAAATAAGTTATTTTGATAACTTCATGTGAAAAGAAATGGACCAAGCTTTTTGACAAAATGTTCTATAAGGGATCATTTCCCTTTCCCAGCAAAGGACAGAAGGGACGTCCTGCATTTCATCCCAAATTTGAATTGTTGTATATGAGCGCAGAAAATATATATAAAATATATAGATATTTTAAAGAATACAGTTTTAGTTATATCGTGAAACTGATTGGAAAGCCTCATTATCTTTATCTCTTTAACAAAATGTCCTGCAATGAGTGCATATTTGTACGCATGATTCTGTATATAACGTCTGTTTGTTTCTATATGTTTAATACTATACACCATATTGATAAGATTTGAGGGCAATAGCAGTAAACTCTTTCCTGTTGGTTAAAATAATTGCTGAGGTTGCTGATTTGGGGGGAAGTATGTCATAGTTTTAGGAAATTATGTAACTCCAGAACAATAGTTTCTTCCAACAGCTGTTGAAACCCGGTCAGTATTAATTTCATTATCCTTTCAGATTTTTTGCATTTACTGTTGCCGTTCTTTACAAGTGATGGCTCTGTTTTGTAGGGTGTTGTTGAGGGGTTATGACAAAACAGTGGCAGTAGTGGAATGTGCATGATGATTCTGTGGAATATTGCCCACTGCGCCTGTGGTCACAACCGATTGTATGGGTTTGTGGATAATAGAGCATATTCATTTCAATCATCTATCTACTTTTTGACTCGGTCTTAATGTTTTAAAAAGATTGAAAAGGCTAATCCATTCTTTTCAGTGGTGATTTTATATATAGTGCCACTGACAGGCTGGATAACGAGGCTACAGGACTGTGCAGAGATGTAGTACTTTTGCAAAAGTTAGGACTAAGCTATATTATCCTCATTAATAAATTATTAAAATAAAGGAAACAAGACTCTTCAAAAAGTGAGTTTTCACAGGACTATCCAGACTTCTGATTGAGGTTTGTACAGTCCTTTGAGAATACGAAGAACTGTACATAGTAGTTGCCATAACCCGCTCCCCACAGCATTTACCAACAGCTCCCACCTGGTGTTATCTCAGATATGACTTTCCTGTGCTAAGTATAAGGCAATACTGCTGTATCTCTGATACCACTGTGTGTTGTTGGCAAGCTGCTGGTAAATGTTGACTTTCCATTCGGAACCAGTACAAGTGCCAAGTATTACTGTTACTTCAGGATTTTCTTAAGGCACATGGTTTTTAGGCCTCATATCTATTTCTCAATGAACCTGTGATCAGCAGGTGCTTTTTATAAATGTGTTTGTGTGGTGCGTGCCCTATAATATACAGTACATTCAGGGCCAGCTTTAGGGCGATTCAGCCGATTCCCCGGAATCGGGCCCCGTGCCCCTAAAAGGGCCCCGCAACGTCCCGAAGGAGCTGCCACCGAAGTCTTGCCGCTGTCTTCGGCAGCAGCTCAATCACTGCCGCGGAGGAAGGTCCCTCCGCCGAAGTGCCGCCGAAGGCACCGGCAGCCGATTGAGCTGCCGCCGAAGTCCTGGCACTGTCGGCGGCGGCAGCTCAATCGTTGCCGCTGTCTTCGGCGGCATTTCGGTGGAGGGTCCTTCCTCCGCAGCAGCGATTGAGCTGCCGCCGAAGACAGCGGCGGGACTTCGGCAGCGTCTCCTTTGAATCGGGCCCCGCGGTGCTTAAAGCCGGCCCTGAGTACATTACCCCAGTGTGGAGACATTTCACCTAATAAATCCTCCAGGCAAGAAGGTGTAGTGCTTCAGGGCTCAGGTGTGAATACTAGACTCCTTGGAATCACAGATTCAAATCTCTTCAGGGCTGACAAAGCCTTTCATCCTATCAAGCTAGTCTAATAAGTACCATCCCATGCAGTTTATTGCATAGGGTCTTCTAGCTAAAACCCTAAACAGTGAGGCAGTGTTTGCTCTGCCTGAACACTAAAAGAGCAGTAGCAGTTTTCATTAAAATAGGGCTTAGCCCTTATGCCTTCGCCAACACTTACGGATGTGCTCAGAGGACAGGGCAACACTGGCGTCCTCTATAAGTCTCTTTAAATTTGATTTTGAAAAAAGTTAGTGAATGTTCCACTAGTGCCTGCTAGCAGGTACGCAGGGCATTGGCTCCACCCTAACCTAGCTGAGCCCCTAACTTTAGAGTCACGGAGTGGCCTCTCCAGTTAGCTCTTAAGAAAGGCTCTTAAAAGAACTGTGCTGTGCAAGAGAAAGAAGAGGCTCCTTCATCATCTTCCTCAGTGCACCCAGGCAGATTTTGCCCTTATCCTAAGCATGATGCCTGGAACTGTAGTATGATGAGCTTATCGTAGGTGGCTTATATCTGCCACCAAGGACATGACTTCTGTTACGTAGTATCTTTTAAATGGTTGAAGAACAGGGGACTTTTCAGTTCATACTAAGAAAAAGGTTTTCATTAATGAACATTTAACTTTGCCCATAAGTCTTTTTTAAATAATTTATTCATTCCCTTTCAAGTTCAGCATTATTGTGCAGCTTTTTATTACAGTTTTAAAACTAGTCAGGCAGCTAAAATGGGTTTCAAACTGTACTTTTTTGTTTGTTATAAAGGTTCAGCTGTTTAAATCCCTGCAACTAAACATGAATAATTAACATAATTCAAACAAGGGAGTCGATGCAAGAGACATTTAAGAAAATTAGATAGTGTTCTTCAAGGAAAACATCATTAACTGGATGTTATTTTAGGTTCTGTGGAAGTTACACATTCTTTGCTTTGCAAGGCCATCCTCTCTGAAATTGTTTTTCTTCAAAATAAAAAGAACCTAACATTTATAGGGTGGATTCGTTTAAATCAAGGTGATTTAAAACCACCAAGTGGAAAACCTCAATTTAAGTAATTAATTTTAATCAACTTTTCCATTTGCACTTCAGTTATTTTCTAAAGAAAGGTGCATTCTCATTGGTTGATATAACCATTAAAACATTGATTTACAAGTAACAGAGTCTTTAAACTAAATTTGATACCAGAGATGCTTAAAAAAATTGCATCTTTTTTGCTACCTAGGAGGGTACACTAGAACTGTATACATTTATTTAAGCAATTATGTAGCTTAATAGTTTGATTCTTATTAATTGTACATTCTTGGTATGTTAGAAAATGGTGAATGATAAATTTACTGTATAATTAATTTTTGCACATGATTTGTGTCAAGCTGCATTAGGATATTAACTGGAATTACATTAAACACACAAAACAGCATATCACATTTTTTTTTATTAAAATAACCTTACATGTTTTGGATACATAAACTTCTCTAATCAAAACATGTTTCATATTTACAACTAAATGATTTATTAAACTGAGGGATTAACTAATTGTTTCAGGTCAGCCTGGGAAAATTTTCAAATGTGCCTAAGTGAAAGTGACTGGAGCTTAAGTTCCAACTTGCCTGACTCTCTTGAAAATGAGAAAACAGTCTCCCAAGTCACTTAGGGTGACCTATTGTGCTATATTTATACAGCTTAATCTCAATAATTAGATGTTTTCTCCCTGATTCAGATTTTGTATGTAGAAAAGCAGACTTTAACTCAAAGTTTTTGATAGAGACTCACAGATTCAGCATATTTATATTTGATTTAAATGATTTAAAAGATTATAAGTTTAGGCCTTAACATATTTTTTATCAAGTTCAGATTTCATTTTAAACGGGTTTATTTTTTAAATGAAAAACATAATTTAAATAAAATTAAAAAATCATTTAATCAAAACATCTGATTTAAAATTAAAAATCCCATGCTTTAATTTTTTTTAATAGATTTTGATCCACTCTGAACATGTATTTGTCTTAAAAATCATGAGATGTAAAAAAATCTCATGATGCTGTGGGGCCTGACGTCTGCTTTTTTGAACGTTTGGGGTTGGCAGTACAGGTCATCAGTTTTTCAATAAAAGAAGTGGAAGAATTGGAAAGGTTTATGCTTCCGAACTTCATCTTGGATACACCCATGAAGAGGCCTCTCTTCTTGTTTTCTTTGCCCCCCAAATAATTGTTTTGAAAGTCTTGAAATAAAAAGTTGCTTATGCTTTACGCAAGAGGTGGCTAACCTTTGACACTCCCTCCCCCCCGAGGACGCATTGGCAACTTGCCAGGAGACCAAAGACCACATCTGGTTTTGCATAAAATTGAGTTGATTACATCTACCCTCTCTTCTAATTTGGAGGTGCAACCTGTGTAGATTACAGGTCTGAACAGTTAAAATGCCTTCTTAGTGTATGCGCAAGGTGCCTCACGTGACGTGTGACCAGGATTCATAACTGAATTTGGTCCGCTGGTTGGATCATTAGCTTCCCCAGCTTGGCCCGGGTACTGATCAGGAGTACACTGCGATGTGAACGCTGATCCATGCCCCCGCGGTATTGTACTGCATGCTGGGACCTGTAGTATCCAGGACCACATCTCTGCATTAAAGAAGAAGGTGGCTGCAGGCCTCTTTTTGCAGCTCCATGAGCCACATTAGGCCCAGAGGCCACAGTTTAGTTGGCCGCTCCAGCTAAACTTTTTACCCTAATGGCTTTCTTAGAAGCTATGAATATAAATAATTTCAATATGAGATTAACCTAGGCTGCAAAGTTCCGGAGAGTTTTAGTGCAGGTTTCTGGTTTACACCCATCAGAGAGATTTGGAGGAGGTTTCAGAACCAAGGTCCAATTTTTAAATATTCACACTATTTAAATAGAAAAAAGTGCCAATCTAGTTTGCTCAGCCTTTTTTAATGCTGTCAGAAGCTCAGTTTATGTTAAATGGGATCTTGAGACTTAATTTATCTAGAGCAGTGGTTCCCAAACTTGTTCTGCCGCTTGTGCAGGGAAAGCCCCTGGCAGGCTGGGCTGGTTTATTTACCTGCCGCATCCGCAGGTTCGGCCGATCGCGGCTCCCAGTGGCCGCAGTTCGCTGCTCCAGACCAATGGGAGCTGCTGGAAGCGGCGTGGGCTGAGGGACGTATTGGCTGCTGCTTCCAGCAGCGATCGGCCGAACCTGCGGACGCGGCAGGTAAACAAACCGACCCGGCCCACCAGGGGCTTTCCCTGCACAAGCAGCGGAACAAGTTTGGGAACCACTGATCTAGAGAAACTCTGCAAAGCACTGCCAAAAATGGTTGGTTCACTTCTTCCTAGTCCCTACTTGTGATCAGGTTAAAATTACTCCTCTCTTAAAACTTCATCACAAAGATGTTAATTAAGGGGTAGCATGGCGGTAGATTGCAAATATTCTTCCTTTCTGCTTGTTATGGTGTTGAAAGTTCATCGTTGTTGCTTGCCTTCCAAGCCGGTTCATTGTTGCTAATTACCCTGTAAATGGCTGGAACTACTGGTTTTTGTTTTTGGTTTGTTTTTTTTCCTATGGTGGTACAGCCAGTGTTTATTTGACTTATAATTATGGTGGTAAACACAAATATTTGGTTCCTTTGTGCAGAAACGTGTTCTGAAATGCATTTGGGGGAGGGGAGTCTGTATTCTCTGATTGATTAAGGGATGAGAGAGTTCTATATGCAGCTGCCCAATGCAGTGATGGGAGAATAAATCTGTGGGTCTCCACATACTCAAAAGACTTTGATTACAACATGGCCTCATGAGTGAGTGGGCATGTTATGTGTTTTTATTTGTCAATATGTATGTAGCAGGGCTGCCTTACCTGGTCTGGGCTCAGGCTAGCCACTGTCTCAGTTCCATGGGCCCATCCCCTCCCCAGCATCTCCACCATGTGCAAGCGTGCTGGCCTGTCTCCCCAGCCCAGGGAGGACTGATGCTCTGCTGCAAATCTTTCAAGCCCTTCCTGCAGGACACAGTTTTTGTTAATTCAAACCAAAGTCAACAAAGTATCACAAAACTCCCTACCAAAGCAGGCTGTCAGGATCCAGAGGCCTTTTACTCTGCTCCAGTGCTACCCTACAGGAGCCAACCTCCTTCCCACAGCCCCATCAACTGAATCTTCTCAGCCTTTTTATTGGGAACACCTGAGCCCTTCTCGGATGGGTCTGATAATGAAACAGGGCTGGCTAGTCCCAGACACCCTGGCCTATAAAGGGGCAGACCACTTTGTTACAGTGTGTGTGTGCGCTTTTCACTGTGGATTCCTAGGTCCCAATCCTACAAAAGCTTACCACTGAGTGTAATGTTTGTGTGTTTAGCCCTGTTGAGATCAACAGGACTACACATGGTAGTAGTAAGTACTATACTTGAAAATAAGTGCTCATCAGGAGTAGGTCCCGATTTTGTGTCTAGTACTTGTTCTTCTGACCACGTGAGTGCCCTTTGCGTTGACATAATAGTCTGTGGGATTTTGCTCAGATTTAATTATGGTGACAATATTTCGTTAGCCTCAACTTTTAAACTCCCTCAAACTTATACTTTGCTAGCATGCAATTAATCAAACTCAATTTCTAAAGATTAAGAGACAGTGAACAAATCCCTGGTCTTGCATAGTAGCTAAAATAATGGACACACAGAACATACAGGCTCAGAGGGGAAACAAAATGATTTTCTGCCCTTCAGTTTAATAATTATGTTCTATGGTTTATTCCTCATTGTCGAGATGCAAGCTTAATGATAACTAGTGTACGTTAATGGAGACCTTTTAGAGTATTTTGTACTTTGTGTAATCTGTGCAAGCCTCGAAACAGTTCCATTAATCGAAAAGAGCTTTTGCAGTAGTTCATTATGTAAGGGCACTTATGCAAACAGCCTGCTGCTTTTGTGAGACCTATATTTCTATAGTGGTGCCACTTTTGTGTTAGCAGAATTCAGGAGAGCAGCTTTGGGTACAAAAAATCAGTGCTTGAGGGCAGCTGAGGAAATTAAACTCTCGTAGGATAATACTTATTATTAAGATCAGCCCCTCTTTTCATGGGACCCAGAGCAAAGTGGATTAAGAGTAGTTCAGGGTTTTAATTAATAATGTTGACCCTCTACATTTAAAAAAATACCTCAGTCTCCAGTGTAAGTCTGGCAATTGGGTACCATTTTAGAGACCAGGCCTAATGAATTCAAGTTGCAATCTTGCTTGCTACCCCTAAAACCAAATTATGGTGAATGGATGTTTTAGATGCAATAAAACCTGACATTACTTGCAGTGTTAAGATGATTATGATTTATTGATCAGTAGTCTCCAGTGTATATGTAATAACTTCTGATATGCCCATCACTGTAGTATCTGGTCTCTGTATACATGATTAAGGGAAACGTGGTCCCATTTGAGAGTGGACCAAAGAGATTTTTGAGAAATGCTAGGGGCCTAACCAGAAAATCCTTTTGTAAGGATTATGACGGTATTCTCTCTGTTCTAGCTAGCAAACGACACATTTTTTCTAATATGATTGACAGGCTTCCCTCTTTTTTTTAATGTATATGTAATTGCTCGTGTCTAGAAAAGTATGGGAACAAAAAACACGAGTTAAAATCTATGTACTGTAGTTGGGGATAGGAACAAAATATTAGGACTTGGTAGCAGTTTAGCATATTATGTCAGCAAAATAACGAAAAAGAAGTGCAAAGAGAGTAAATGTTTAAAATTTACAGATAGAAGCAGTAAAGTGGGTTATGACTAAAATATACAAGTGACCTATGTGCTCTTAATATCTGAATCATAATTTGAAGATGCCCCTCTATGGCTGGGTGCAGTATTTTGAGGCGTCTTCTGCAATGTATGGTGATTTGCAGAAAGAGTCTGATCTAACCTCTTGCTTCTGTGGTGCATATTCAGCTCGCCGTCTAAATCTCAGTGCATTGGAGAAGAGCATTGTTAGCAGACTGCTGATGCCCACACATTCATTCCTGGCCAGAAGTAAAAGCACAGCTGCCTTGTCTGGAGATTCAGGTAAACCTAAAAGGGTGAACGCCTAATGTTTTATCACAGCTGTTCCTTTCAAAAATTCTTTTATTTATTTACGTTTCTCCAGAAGCACTCCAGGTTTGTATAGAGTGAGCTAGAATGGCTCCTACAAAAGCATAGAAGTTCTCGGTATGCCTTTCTTTTTCTCTCCCTCTCTCTTTATCTTAATCTATCTCTAGTATCTTTACCAGTGCAACAAAGAAAACGCCCATAGGGCAGCAAGCAGCACATCATAGTCCACTATAGTATGAGGACCCAATGCAGCAAACACGATAGCCTGGTGTATGTTGCTAGAGTTGCTATATACTGCCCCTGCTACAAAAAAGGAATTCTGTACCATTGTATTTATTTTCCAATGTAGAGCATATTACCCATTTTAAAAAAAATCTGGTAGACTGAATATATGACACAGTTTGAAAAAATCAAGTCACTCATTTGCTTTATTTTGTGTTTTAAAGAAAGAAAGAAGACACAGTTAACTCTTTTATTGTGAAGTTATTATTCATCAAGAAATTGTGCTGGTTATAGTTAACTTGTTTTCTAATGTTAAATTGTTAGGTCCCCCGTTTCAGTGATCTACTAGCATGAGTAAAGTTAAGCACATGTGTAAGTGTTTGCAGAAGTGGGACGTTGTTGTTAAAAAGTTCTCCACCAACCACAAAACAACTCTTTGCTATTCCACTGAGGGACAGAAAATAACACACAGAATATGGTAATGTCTTTCTGAGGTAGCTTGAAAACTATTCAAAACTAAGGAGAATGTCACAGGCATGTTTAAAACAGGGTTGTGATGTATTACGATGGAAAAGAAGCAGGTCATTCTCTGATGTATTATAGGGAAGAAGTAGTTGCACTGTTTATAGATTGTAGAAATATTTCGTGACCACGTTATGGGATTTTAATTCATTGGTAACATACTGTTGCACCTGTTGAACGTTTTAAGTTCAGACAGGTTTTCTTAGCCCTCTCCTATAAACATACCTTCAATATCCTTTATTTCAAATAAAGGTTATTGAAGGTAAGGGAGAATACCAGTTTCGCACGACTATTTTTCAAAGATGCTTTAACTGAAGAATTCTCATTTTTAATTAGGCTGCAGTATACAGTTCCATGGGGATAGCTTTGCGGGGGAGGAGGGAAAGGTGAACAGTTAGCCAATGTGGGTCTTTTCCAGGGACATCATGTCTTTAACAGCAAAAACTGGTAAAATTAGTACTTAATATCATGAAATTCTGTGTAGCAGGTAGGAAACTGGAAATGCAGCTAGTGGTTACAGTGCTGATAGTTGAGAAAGTAAGGCTCTACTAGAGCAGATGTGAAAAATTTTCAGTCTCATGCTAAGTAATAAATTGTAAGCTGAATTGGAATATTGGCAGATATTTTAAGCAACATGAGTGGTTAATACACCAGGGTATTCAGGGTAGTTCTCTTTGTGCTAATTGTAACTGTACCACCCTTTTTAAAAAAAAAAAAAAAAAATCTGTATGCCCATTGTTTTCCAATTTTGCCCAATTATAGCAATAACTGCATTTTCTGAGTGCAGGGCATTTCCTGGAGATTAATGATCATCTGCTGTTAATGGCCCATGACTGTGCCCTGAGCCATCAACTCATCCCAGCCTGTTATTAATCCCCAGGAAATTACCCTGCTCCTTCATCATTATTACTTACAGATGAACTTCAGAGCAAAAATTAAAATCAAGTTAAATACGGATTTCTCTTACTAAGTAAGCTATTGAGAACACTGAGCACAGAAGTAAGTTTTAACTAATCCGCTAAAAAAATTTCTATCAAATGCTCTTAGTACATTTTGGTTCACTGAAGATACCCCAAAAAGCATCATTCAGTTCCATCACAAATAAAATGAAGTGCTCGACTTCTAATATTTATGATGTCACTGTCCAGGATAGCTTCAGAGAATCAGGAAGTTCCAAGAGGATTGATTCAAAGAGAGGGAATATATATATTTTTTAAAAGTTAGTTAAAACTTATTTCTGTGCTGATGCCCCCTGTACTTCATGAGGGCACATTCAGCAAAGAAATTTGTGTAAAACTCCATTTCATGCTTGCTCTGCAGTTCACTTTCTGGTGATGGTCTCGTTTTAATATTTCCTTAAACATGCTCATCTTAACTGATAAAGCAAACATGTGCCCTTGCCATAGCTTTTAAGTGAGGTTAATTTCTTTATTAATGAAGTTCGTTTAGTCTTCATTCCAGAAAAAGGTGTATAACTAGCTCTGCTACATCAATGGACCTTTATTAGAACAGCAGTGTGCATTTTTGTGGAAATATAATGTGCATGGAAATACAATCAATCAATCAATCTCTCTCTCTCTCTCTCTCTCTCAGAGAGAGAAACTGGGAGAGATTTTTCCTAGGGAAGATGAGGCTACTGGTTTATTTATAAATAATGTAAAGGAAAAGGTACTGTTGAGAACCTGTGCATTCTGTGAACTAAACCACACTGCCAAGAGAATAAGAACAGAACAAGGTCTGAGAATACTCTCTGGCCAGCATTTCTGATTGGTACAAGAAGTACTTTTTTGATCCACTTTGCACCACTAAAATTCTCTTTGCATGTGTACTCTAAACATCACAAACCTAATAATCTATCATTTCCATGTAATAGACTTTGTCCTCTACAAACAGCTAAGGAGAGTTGCTATCCCAGATACTGATTTCATCATAATCAACTTGGCAGAAACAACTAGTGGTTATAATATGCTTATTATAATGGGGAAATTAATTTAGTTGTGGATTATTAGAAATTTCTTTAGACTGTCTGTTTATCTTCAAGTATATTGATAATATTAGCAGTTTTTGAATGAGGAATCCAGACACAAATTTCTTACAGAAGGAACTTTTTAAAGTGCAGTGGCTACTACAAATTGCAGACAACATGTATATTTTATGCTATTCATAATTTTTTTGCAGTGTTGATATTTTTATGTACTATGGCAGGGATGGCCAAACCGTGGCTCGCAAGCCGTATATGGCTTTTTTACAGTTAGTGAGGCTCGCGGTGCTCCCCTCACACCTCCCATTCTCCACCTACCAGATTGGGGAGGGGGAATTTGGGGCTTCTGCCCTGCAGTGGGGTGGTGGGACTCGGGGATTCTGCCAGAGATGACTGGTGCCTGCTGATGGGGGGGGGGGAAGAGACACAATTTAAAGGTTTGCCCCCCCCAAAAGGCCGGCCCCCCCCCCCCCCCCCCCCCCCGCCGCCCCCCCCCCCCCCCC
>NW_020664436.1:49972563-50009784 GCF_002925995.2 Terrapene triunguis
CCCCCCCCCCCCCCCCCCGCAGCTCCCAGGTCTTAGCACCGCATGGAGAGGCGATGGCAAACGGCGATGGCAAACAGCTGGGAGCTGCAGAGAGGGGCTGCAGCAGCAAAAGCAATGGCTCTCCCTACAGCTCTCAGCTGTTTGCAGCTGCCTCTCCCCACGGCTGCAGCTCCCAACTTGCTTGTTCCAGCAGCTGCCATGCAGGGAGGGGGGCCCGGCGGCACCATGTGACCGAGCAGAGCCAGCAAACTCTGGTAAAAATCGGGGGGGAGGGATGTGACTCCATGTGGCCCCCTCCCCGGCATTGCTTCTGGCTTCTGCCCAGCAGGGATAGGGGATGTCTCGAGGCTTCAGCCCTCCGGGGCACACCTGCCAGGGCTTGGGGTTTCAGCAGGAGCAGGGCTGAAGCCCTGAGCCCTGGCAGGCACACCCAGCCCTTGAACTTCTGAAGATTGTCATTTGTGGCTCGGTGGGTCAGTAAGTTAGGCCACCCCTGTACTATGGTATATCCATTTTAATGATAACCTAAAAATATACATGCATTTTATGCTACATATCTGATTGAATGGTACAGCGTATTCTGGGTAGGGTAGAAGAAGCGTGCATTTATTCGGTGTCTGTTTATTTCTGAAATCTTGTCAATTTCACCAAGAGATCACAAGTTCACAAGTTATCCTTAACGCATGATGTGACTTTGTCAGTTTGACATGAAGGAATGTAATTATTTTGCTAGACTGCTGAACTATATTCCCTGTATAGATGGTGAAGTGTTTTGGTCTTTGTATGTCTCTCTCTCTTTCAACCTCCCCTTCCTGCCCCAACTAGTTCCTGAAAACCTAATTGTTTATCAGATTTTTGCCTGATTTTTTTTTTCCAGATTAAAATGCATGTCAATGAATGTACTAAGCTAATCAATTTCAGATCAGTAATTTTGTGTTTGTTGCTTTATCAGAACCATCACTTTTTAAAATAAAAGGCAGTATCACTGTCTGATGTCCATTTGTTTTTGAACACCTTCTCATCTTTGATAAATCTGAAAATTGCTAACATCTGGGATAATTTTTAACTTCCAATTTAAAAGGTATATGAATTCCAATTAGAAATAAACCAGTAGATATTTGGGGCTAAATGAATGAGTATCAAGTGATGCTTCTGGTTTAACTTCTAAAAATGTTCTTTATGTATTAATACCTTCTTCCTTTTCTCTCTCTGTCTCATTCTCTCTCGTTCCTGTTTCCTGCTGTTGGCTTTCCTTTGTCACTCCTCCAATGCTGTTCTGTTTTAAAAAAAAAAAAAAAAAAAAAAAAAAATGAAAACAACCCACGCGTAGTTATCCCCATTTGTCCTCGTTCAGCATCTTGCAGCCCCATCAGCCCTCTGTCCTACAAGGCCATGAACTGTAGAAATCCAGCAGACCGACCAAAATTCTTTGACACAACAAGTGGACGTAGGAGGACCACACACTCAGCAGGGGTAAGCATGCTAGTTGTATGTAGTCTAGCAGCTGTAGCAGAACCATGTGACATGAATACACATTAGAACATATGAAAAAGAGATGTGGATGGTTTAGGAGAATGGTAATGGAGTCTTTCACTTCTGGGTTACCAGTTAACATCATGCTAGTTGGTAACAATTATTTAACAATAGCTTTGTGGCTTTTGTAAATTCAGTTGTTTTCGGTTCAGTTTCCTAAAGGGCAAACATCAAACTCCCAATCAGCACCACTGCTATTGACATTCTTTTTGTGTTGTATGCAGTGTTATTGTAGCCGTGTTGGTCCCAAGATATTAGAGTGACAAGGTGAGTGAGGTAATATCTTTTACTGGACCAACTTCTGCTGATGAGAGAGACAAGCTTTCAAGCTACACAGAGTTCGCACTAACAGAAGTTGGTCCAATAAAAGATATTACCTCACCCACCTTCTCTCTCTAATGCTTCTTGAGGGTAGTCTTAGCTAAGAGTAATACAAGACATAGAGACTGTAAACTACTCTTTTAGCCTTCGAGATGGTCCCTTCAGATCATGGTTACGGCACATTACCAGGACTGTGAAGCTTTCGCTGCTGCTGCCCTTTGCTAAATTTGTCATGTGAATAGAGTATTTCAGTCTCCAAGGTTATCAGTCTGGCACTTTTGATTGGGTTTTTTCATTATATTTTTTAATTAAAAAAGAAGAAAAGTTGACATAATTGTTTGGTGAAGAAGGCCATTTGTGAATACTATTATTAGCAAAAGTAGCTGAGTGAGCAGTTATTCCCACTATGCTGTCTATGTAATGGAGAAGCTGATAACTGTGATCAGATTTATTTTTAAATGTGTTTAGAAAGTACATGGTGGGTTTTTGTAATTGACTGAGAATAACAGATCTACTGAGTCTCTTTCCATCTTCAATAGTGCTGGTGTCACTCTGACATACATAGTTAAAGACATTTCACTAATCCAAATCCTGCATTTTTTGTGCACCTAACAATTAATGTGCTAGGTGCTCAAGGGCAGTCAAAGGAAGTATGCCGCTTTACACCACCTGAACATATGTCCATTGATTTTTAAGGCAAGTTGTCATTGTGAAAAGTATTTTCACCTGGGTCCATCACTTGCTAACATTTAAAAAAAAAATAACCTTTCCATTAAAATCTTGTTAACGCTAAGCTTAACTGCCCAAAGAATTTCAGGATTTATGGTGGTCAATAGGGAAAAAAATAAAGGGATTGCACAAGAAATTCCTGTTGCTTCAACTTTCTTTTCCCATATTTTATAAAATCAGTTTAAGTTCATGGCTGAGAGAAACACTATAGACATCTTTTAACTAATCAAATTCCAGATCAGCAATATGTAGTGCCTTCCCCTCTGCCAGTGCTGTGCTTGATACCTGGCCATGGTAGTATAATATTGGTCTCTGACAAGATTATGCTGCTCCATGAATGACAGGATGCTATCTGAGAAAGACATTTGATAGATACCCGTGCACCAGTCTTGTTTCCTCTACGGATTGCCAGCTATATTTTGAATTCAATATCCCTAAAAGCTGAGAGTTTCTTATATTTAAAGCTGCTCTGACAAGTACATAGGGTCCCAAATTTTGATCTACTTTGAAACTGTTATAATCTAGTAGGAAATATGCTCTGAGTTCTGATAGATGTTTTTAAAATTGCCATTGGGAGATAAGAAATTAAAAAGAAAAAAGAAAATAACTATTCTGCATAAGATTGAGCAGTGTGGGCTTTTTGGCTGCCAGCAGGGAAGAGAAGGAGAAGAACCATATTTCAGGCCTATGATGGCAGCAGTGGTGCTAGCACATAAATAAGGAAACAAAATAAATAAAGCCATGTACACTTGAGCTCCATAAGCAACTTGTCGGGAATGGGGGATGGGAACTTGCTCTTGGCCAACTGAAGAAATAGAACATTTGTAGTGAATGAAGTGTTAATTTCAAGCATCTGCATGGGTATTGCAAACAGTGAAGAGAAAAACTTAAAAAAGGATAATTATCTGTCTGTATCAATTTAAGCCTTTTTTGAAAAGTTTTCCGTAGCATCTTAGGATAGCACAGAGTGACTAATATGCGTGCATACTATCAAATGCTCATTCCCCGGCACAAAACATCATTACATTTGTTACAGGAGTCATGTTCGTACACTTACCAGCCAGGCTGTAGAAAGTGCTGAGGCAGCACTGATTTCTCGTTTTCCTATGCTGAAAGTGTAGTCCTTTGCCCATGGGAATTACTCGTGCAATATGATTTTCTGTTTATTTGCTGATCCTTAGACTGAAAAAAAAGAAAAGGACCTCTCCTCCAGCGTAAAGAGACTTCACTCTCCTTCCAATCCCAAAACTAGATCACTAGCTCTCTCCCCAGTTTGGTAAGTGAAGTACAGATGCTGGGATTCAGCTATATTAAGCTCTACTTGTTGTGCTCATTGAGTGACTCAGCAACAGAAAACATGTATTAAAATGGCAATTAAAAGACCCCTTAAGCGGGGCTGGAGGAGGGACATTGTCTGGCTTGCTGGGGAAAGGGGCATACTGCTGTAAGGGGGATGGAAGTAGTGAGGCATGGACACTGCTGCAGAAGTGAAGCAGGACAGCGTGGGGATGCTGACTCCTCCCCCAGGGACTGGAAGGGCTGGGGAGTTGATAAAGGGCAAGCCTGGCGGGAGAAGCCCCCTTACTCCCAGACCAGGCGGAGCAGCACCCGCCCTCCTACACTTGGAAGTGACAAAATACCAGGTTTGGTCAGGATCTGCTGAGGGCAATCGCACTAGTCACTCCTTTCTAGGGGGGCTGGGAAGGAATCTTTCCCTCACCACCAGATTAGCCAAGGTGGAGTGGGAGGGTTCGCCTTCCCCACAGCAGGTTCGGGGAGGGCTTTGTTATGGTGAGTAGGGAAGGGAGTTAGGCTACGATGTTACAACTCATTATGCCAGTATGGGGTGGATGTCCAGTGCAGATACTCCGTAGGGAAGGGAGACAGTGACCAGATAAATGGCTTGGTAAAGGATTTAAAGGAGGTGTTTGTTAAAGGAACAGAACAGAGGGTGTTCGAGATGCCTATGACTGGCACAGCAAGGAGCTAATCCTCCCCACCCTCCCCCCCATTTATAGCCCACTTTAACCCTCATTTGAGGAAGGGAATGGTAAGGTCCCAGCAATGGGGTGATTGGGGACCAGGATGGAAAGGAGGGGGCGCTAACGGAAGCTCCCAGTGCAGATATTTAAATGATCATGGCGTTACCTGCACTGTACACCTTTTATCTGCCAGGTAATCCCAGACATCTAATAATAAAATTGCACCCTGGTTAAACCATATCCAGTGTCTCCTGTTCTCCTTCCGGGATAGCCAGACAATGAACAAATCTTTAAAAAGGAAAGCGTTCAGTGGTCAGGGATAGGGGAGAAAGGAAGATTATATCCTGTCAGTGCCCTCCTCACAGGTGTGTGTTGAGGATTAATTAGTTAATGTTTATAAAGAGTTTTGAAGATTAAGTTCTGTATAACAGCTAAATAATATTATTCTGTCTCAACATGGTTCAGATTTCCTGTTGGTTGGGAGGGAGATCTTGAAGTGATGTTTGTTTGTTTGTTTGTTTGTTTGTTTGTTTGTTTTTGAGCTATTACAGCTTTTATCTATAGAGGGAATAGAAAGGTGCCCAACCTATTGCCATCATTCTGTTTTTTTTTGTGGTTGAACAGGCATGCATCCAAGTCCTTGCCTTTTTTGCCTGGCACCCCCAAACAGATAACCTCCCCACCTGGCTCTTCCAAAGTGCCCTCCTCTCAGACACGCCCTCCCTCCCCTGGCAATATCCGACCGAGCAAAAAAGAGCTGAAACCAGATAGTCAGAAAAAAAGACTGGAAAAGGAGCCCGAGAAGGCAGCTGAGGAACAGACAGAAGAGAGTAAAGCAATTTCAGCAAGTGCTGGAGAATCCGCAATCAGGGAAGGTCTTTCTGTCAAATTAGAGCCGGCTCAAGGTAAGGATCAGGGATATTTTTGAATCCTTCTCTTTTCCTCTTCCCTTCCCACCAGTTTATTGCATCTTTATCAGTCACAGTACTTCTCCTTCAATAATTGGTTTGTACAGTCCTTCAAAAATTCCTTCGAACATGTGATACATTATTGATTTCATCCTTTACCTGGCTTAGCACAACTTGCATCTCAAAAATGTGATTCATGGTTGACTCTCATGTCCTCATACAACTGCTTTTCCAAGCTCTGTTAAAGTGGAACAACTGTTGCGTGCCACTAACGTTAGAGGGAGTGTCTCATGAAACCATCTCCTGAAGTAACCCAGGCAACGGGAATGTCTAGGTCTGCTAGTGGCTTTTTATTATTTCCCTACTGGAAAATTCAGTGTCATGCAAAGATGCATTGCCCAAGGCAGGAAAATGAAATCATAGGGTTATCCAGTCCTTCATTTTTAATGGTAAGAAATTTGCTGGTAAATTAATCTCTGGAGTATTTTACTGCTGCAGATACAGTTCTATCCAGGTGCAGCAAGACACAACCAAAAATATGTAGGTAGCCATTCAAGTGACAGATACAAGATCATAAGAAAAACAGGATAAATAATGTTTTCTCCATTGACAAGTGGGAGAAGCTAGTGTTCTGTTTCTGCTTGTTGTTTTAAGGGACCATAGTAGTGAATGCTGAAATCATTCTCAGAAAGCCAGCATAAAACCAGAGGGTAAGCTACATTATATCTCAGTGATATAGGGCCTGGCTGATGAGTGAACAGAAGCAAAGATGCCAACTGTGTTAATTAAACTAGATCTGTACCAATTTAGCCATGCTGGTACCACATGCCCATGGGGGATAAAGGCAGGATAAAGTAGAGGTAATGGAATACAGAAGAAAACCCAGGTGGGGAACAAGAGGGAACAAGCAAAATAACATGGAATAAATACTCCTGGGGGAATTATGCACCAAAAAATTAAAAATTCTGCGCACAAAATTTTCAAATTCTGCATATTTTATTTGTCAAAATAACACAATATAATCACACCATTTTCAATTATTTTTGGTCATTTATTTCAAAATACCCGTCAGCAAGTATGTCTGTAACAATATAGACAACAAAAAAGATTCAGAAAATGGTTTTTAACAAATAGATCCCTAACTAGGCATATTAATATGGAACTCTGCGTAATAATTCATTTAAACTGCAACACAGAACTGTATTTCCCGCACCCCCCAGAAGCAATGCAAAGGCTGGGGGGAATCAGGGGTAAGAGAGGAGCTGAGGGAGAGGGAAATAATTGCTGGGAAGTAGCCTGGGTGTGAACTTGGAGGGTTGTTGGGAATAAGTGGGAAAAGTATGGAAGAGGTCTTTTTGGGGGGGCGGAGAGGGACTGTTAGGGAGCTTCCCCCATGCAGACCCTGGCTGACTCCTAGCCTCTCCTATTCAATCAGGCACGTCTCCCGCATCGCCATGTGTCCCTGCACCCCCTCCCTGTTCCCATGTGTCTGTGCCCCCACTCAGACATCCTCTGTCCCTGTGTGGCTCTGCACTCCCTCCCCCATCACCATGTGGCCCTGCACCTGCTTCCCCCTTGTAGCCCTGCGCCTCCACTTCCATTCAGTCTGTTCCCCCCCCACTAGCCCTTATGAACCCCTATCTGACCCCCCCCAGCACCCAGCGCTGTCTGTCTCCCCATAGCCTCTGTCTCCTGATCTGGCCCGCTGCAAAGAAGGCTCTGCAGGGTCTTTCTCTTCTCTAGCTGGCTAGGAGCTGCAGCTGTGTTCTAGCGCCACAGTGCCCTCTGTTGGGCAAAAGGCAGAACTGCGGCATCTTTTCAGCAGAAGCGTTTTTCTGTGCAAAAAAATTAAAATATGCACGGCTCATTAATTATGTGCTTGTGCAGTGGTGCAGAATTCCCCCAGGAGTAAATACAGCAAGGGATTGCACAACCATCAGTGAGGCAGAGAGGAAAGAGACAGAATGAGATGAGAGGTTGCTGCTGCTTTTCAGAAAAGAAAAGGGGAGGCAAAGAAGGAGAGGTGAAAGAAGAATAGAAGAGAAAATTGAGAAGAAAAAATATGGAGATGGAATGTGTGAATCAGTGATAATGAAATGGTGAAAGGGCAGAAGGAAGAAAATACAGCCCTTTTATGATAATAAATCGTATTTAGGAACAAATAATTTTTGGTATTCCCCTGACACACATTTGATATCCTTGTCATTCTAGGAACAGGGATGAAATGGTTGTTCTGATCACTGATATTCTTGTTCTTTGTTATTCTGGATTCTGCATTTAAATAATCAAAGAAATCGACAAGAGGGGAGGGGAGAGAATGCAATAATTTCATCAGAGTGCAGCCAAAACTCAGATCCCTAGGTGATTTGGAGGCAGGTCCATTGAAAAATGTTTTAAACGTTAGCAACACTGCATGAACCCCTGCACATGCAGCTGGGGTCCACTATTCCTTTAAGAAAGGAGCTGGTCCTTATCTTTTGTTATTATAATTAATAGGTAGCCCGTAGAGCCCCAGTCTTGTCTAGGATCCCATTATGCTAGGCACTCTACCGACACATAACAGAAAGACAGTCCCTGTCCCACAGAGCCTATGATCTAAGCATAAGACAAAAGACAACAAATGGACTGTTGGAACAGAAGGAAACAATGAGACAATGCTGATCAGAATGATAAGCAGCTGATGTGCTGAGACCATTCCTGACCTGTTAAGTTTTTTGTAGGCGTCATAGCAAAAGAGAATTTTAAGAAAGGATTTGAAGAAGGATCATGACTGAGTTTTGCAGATGTTTACGGGGCACATGGAGAAAGCATGAAGGTGCTTGTTTGGAAACTCAACAAGGTGGTGATGGAGGCTGATGTCCTTGGCTGAGTGGAGACAGGAGTCAATATCTTGATTGCATCTGAGATCATAAGTATGGTGGGAATAGACCATGAAGGACCTTGAAGGTGAAGACAAGTAGTTTGTGTTTGATGCAGTGGCACAAGGGGAGCAGTGGAGAGAAGGGCAGCAGTGGATGTAAGTGGGGTAAGATTGACTTTGTCAGGGCCAGAGAAGAGGATGCAATAGTCATTGAGATGCAAGATGATGAAATCCTGGATAAGGATTTTAGCTGTGTAGATGGAGAAGAAGGGCCCTATGTTAGAGAGATTATGCACGAAGAATCACCAGGTTTTGGACACACTTGGATATGAGAAACTAGAGACGGCCAACTATAACATGATGCTCATGTTATGAGCCTGAGCGATGGTGCAATGGTGGTGGTAGTAGTGGCCATGGTGAGTGGTAGAGGAGGGAAGGAAGAAGAGCTTAAGTGGAATGATTAAGAGCTCTTCTAACCTACTGGGTCACTCACCAGCCAGTACATCAAACAAAGCTCCCAAAAGTGCTCTCTTCAGGGGTCCCTCTCTTCAGGGATGGGTTTAGTTCTCAGAACCAAAATAGTATAACATAAATCAAACAGATAGACCAGGTCCTTCTGCCCGGCTCCTTTCCTGGCCTTTGCCCAGACTCTGTCTCTGAATGAGCTGCTTGCTGGCCTTTTGTCTAAGGAATATCTGATTCCTGAACTCAAACCTATCACTTGTGAGGTAGCGAATTAATCACAAGTGAGGCTAAGCCCAACTCCCTTAATGAGCTGTCCTGCTCTGATTTGGCCATGTTGAGTTTAAGCTGGACACCCATGAGGAGATGCCAGAAACACAGGGAAAGAATTTAATTTGGACAGGAGGAGAAGGGTCCAGAATGAAGAGGTAGGTCTGTGAGTTGTCAGCATAGAAATGGTAGCTGAATTTGTGTTTGCCCAGGAGATTACCCAGAGGGAAGGTGCAGATAGAGAACAGAAGGGGCACAAGGACAGATCCCCGTGGAACAGTCACTGAAAGCAGGAGTGGGCAAGAGGAGGATCCTCTTAATGAGAAGCAGAAGAAGTGATTAGAGAGGTTGGAGGAGATCTGAGAGCCTATCACGGGCTCACCTCAGCCAGTGGAGCATCTTGCAAAGCGAGCTCACCTAGTCCTGCATTGGTCAAATTAATGTTCCACTCAGGATGGTCCACAGGGGCCTTACACTCCAAAGTAAACAAAAGCCTTCCATTGACTTAAGCCAAAGGTTGCAGTCAGAATTAGGCTCTGACCAGGCCTGGCTTCTTGGATTAAGACAGAGGAAAGACCCTTCCTTGGCTGCCCCAGAACTGGCCTTTTTTTATCTGGTCTGCTAGCACTGATTGGCCTCTACCCCCGGCCCTTCAAGCCGCTAAAAGACCAAGTCTCACTAGTTCCACCAGCAGCTGATTCTGAGAGGCTGCTCTAGGCAACCCGTAGAGGTCTGGGCTCACTGCCCTTCTCTTGCTACAGACAGCTTCCTGGGGCAGGGTGCTCCAAGGCAGTGGGGTCTCTGGCAGCAGGCAGGGAATGCCTAGTTCAACCCATCACAGAGCCTCTCCTTTTTTCATTTACAATGCATCAGTGACATTTAGGAGGAATCAGGCAACAATTCAGCACCCCCAAATCCTACAGCCTGGCTGTAGTTTTCCACATCATTGTCAGTCTAACTATCTCCCTATACATGTCGCCAGCACTGCCAGAAGCATTACTGCTTGTCTGGGTGAGCTTCCTTCAGTTTGGCTAACAGATTGATAGCAGTCTGTGAATAATGTGTGCCTGGCCTCTAGAGGAAAAAGTTCAATTCATCTTCTCTATAGTTTGTGGGGGAAGTGACAGGTATTCAGAAGCCAGGCAGCCGAACAGAAATGTGAACTAATATTTTATTTAGGAGAAAGTACACTCCAGTAATAAATGTTATATGACACAAACCAGAACTGTCAGTTCTGTCGCTGGTTATGTTATAGGACCTCACTGTGTCACAGTTGCCCTTGCAAATTATCCTACGAAAACTATATTCAAGATCAGACTCAAATGCAGCTTTCAGATTGAGGCAGGGTGCACCTAACAAGCATGACATTGTGTTACAAGGAAGGAGGAGATGGCTTGTGTGTGCAACTGGCCGTAGGTGGACAGTTACATCAAGGCGGCTACTCACTCAACATTTTTGGAGTGAGCAAAGGAGTAATTAGAATGGGGAACTGGGAGTCCAGACTCCTAGGTTCTTCTCCCAGCTCTGTCACTTGCACACTGTGTGAACTTGAGCAAGAGACTTGGTGTCCCCATCTGTAAAGTGTGTGTACGATCTGTCATGCAGTGTGTTGAAGATTAGTTAGTTAATGGTTGTGAAGCTCTTTAAGATTCTAGAGTGAAATGTGCAAAGAATGTGCCAAGTAATTTTTATGTGGGTAACAGCTGAATAACTGCCAAACTGATGCGGATCGCTGTGCTAACGGGGGCTTTCACAAGACCTCCTTAATTGAAGGGCACTTTCAGAAATGAAGGGCCTGATGGCATTAGCAGAACCCTGGCTGAGGCCCCTGAGACCAGACAGCTGGCCAGAAGGGAGGACACAGTATTGCAAACTGCCCACAACCCCTGCACTGCGATCAGTACACATACAAAAATGGGATCAGCCCAAGCAGGGTCAGGCCACCTGGGAAATGGGCTGATTCAGCAACTCTCCTAGGCTTTTTCCAGGGCTCCTGTTGTGCCCCAGTCTGAGTTTAAAGCTGCTCTCTTCCCTGGCAGAATTCCACCTGAACAGGAACTCCTCCTGTGGGTGCACGGGGGCAAAATTCCCTCCGAAGGAATCTGGACCTCAGGAGCTAATGATTTCCACTTCTTCTCATGTATCCCTATGGGCCTGAAAATTTTATATAATCAAAGCTCCCATACTTCAAATTGTATTTCCCATCCTCCTAGGGAGGTTTATTCAATTATACACTGTTGGGGGTCGTTATTTTTGACACAGCATTATATGGATGGATTTTTCCCTTTCTGCCTGTTTCAATAGCTGCTCCAGCTTTGCCCCCTGCTCCACCAGCAACTTCACCATCCCCTGTTTCTAGCAAGGCTTCAGCAGGTACTACTGACCCGGAAGAAGCAACAAGACTGCTTACTGAAAAGAGGCGGCTGGCCCGTGAGCAGCGAGAACGAGAGGAGCAAGAAAGGAAGGAGAGGGAAGAGACTGAAAGGTGACACCCAAATCTGCTCAGTGGAGAGGATACATTTTAGCATCTTTTTGTCATTTTGGTAGCTACCATAGTGTTTAATAAGGAGGGTTCAGAACCGATCCTTAAGGAAAGGAAACATGAAAATCCAAACTGAAGGAATAATTGTCTTGTCAGGATTTGTTTACATGAGTCGCACAAGCTGAAAAATACTGAGACTAAAAATCTGAAAAACTTCTTAACAAATGTGTCCTATCTGTTCATATGTGCAATTAGTGCTTTAAACAGAGAGACTGAAGGACAGATCCTCAGTTGGTGCAAATCACCGTATCTCCAACTCAGTAAAGCTGTGATGATTTGCACCAGCTGAGGATCCGGCCCATGGCTATCTTCATCCTCAAAGCTATGATAATCATGGGTGAGGAGGCTCCTGCTCAGCCTCTTCCCTTGAGGCCCTGCCCTCGCTCCGCCTCTTCCTGCCCCTGCTCTGCCTTTTTCCCCCGAGGCCCCGCCCTCACTTTGCTGCTCCCTCCTCTCCGCTCCCTCCTCCAAGGCCTCCTGCCCGCCACTCGCTCCTCTCCACCCCCTCCCCCTATTGGTCACCCTTAAGGCAGGAAAAAGTAGGGAGGCCCTGGCCCCTCCCTCTTCTGGCACCCCTTAGCTGAGTTGCTCTGGCATCAGCACACACAGCCTCTCACTGGCCATGGCCCCATCACTTTTCAGGGCAAGGGATGAGCAGTGGGGAGGGGGAAGAGGCTGAGCGGGAAGTGGGTGCAGCCCCCCACACACACTTCTAGGGAGCTTCCAGTGCTCACATAAGCCTCCCCAAAAGAAAGAGTCACACGCTGCCTATGATGATATCTATAGCTAGTAGGGTCTTCATGGAAAGTGTTTTTAGATTTCCAATAACTGTGGTTTATAGGCCTTTCCCTTTTTTCATTTAATACCAAAGCTCTCCAGTAATTCTGGATGTAAATGATGCATATCTCACTCTTTCTTTTGCCTTCTCTCACCAACTGAATCACCACTTTGGGCACTAACGCTCACCTCTGTTACATTTCACTCGGAGTCAGAAATCTCATTGTTCTGTCCGGTGCTGCTGTTGCCGTAGCCCAGAATCGCCCACACTCTTACACTTGTGTTTCGTGGTCACAGGCTAAAGAAGGAGGCGTTGTCACAGAAGATAGCTGAAGAGAGAGCTCGCCGGGAGGAGGAGGAGGCTCGCAGGCAAGAGGCGGAGAGAAAGCGAAGGGAGGTAGAGCAGGAGCGAGAAAAGGAAGAAGAGCTACGCCGGCAGGCAGAAGAAAGAGACCAGAAAGAGAAGGAGGAGATGGAGCGCATTCAGAAACAAGTATGCTTCTCCATGGAGTTTTCATACCAGGCTGTGTGGTGGTGATTTGGGTTGTTAATCTCCTGGGTAGCTCTAGATTTCCTTTTGGATGTGCAGGTTATATTACAAATTTAAGTGACTTATGGACTGACTCTTGCTTTCATAGATGGGTACAGATCAGCTGGGATGTATTTCTCTCCGTGGAAAAATCTAGCAGCGGGTGGATCTTTTTCTGTAGGACTTTGGTTTGTTTTTAATTTAAAATTAGCCCCTTAATATTATGGGCCAAATTCTTGAATTCAGTGGAGTTATACCACAGGAGAATTTGGGCCCTACAGTTTTAACATGCTAGATGCCAAGGTAATTTTACTATTCAGAGTTAGTTCTGGACGCCTATAGGAGAGAAGCTGAGGACTTAGCATAGGAAAGGAAATCCAAAACTCCAGAATTCTAATCCTTACACTGATACTGCCTGTGTGGGGCTCGTGGTTTAGGAACAGATGTTGATACTCTTACTTATGTTGAATAGCACCTTGCCCTTCGAGTAGTGTTATTGAAAGCAGTCAAGAAGGAAGGTACCACTCAAGGTAAGAGTATCACAATTGGGTCTTTGAGCTTTCTGCCTCGGTTTACCATCTGTAGAATGGGCATAATAATGCTGTTTTACCAGCTGCAGTAGGGCTGCTGTGAGGTTAAATTATTTAATATATGCAAAGCACTTAGATTCCTCTTCTATCTACATACTTATCTAACCCTCATTAGCATGTGGGTGCCTCATAAACATTAATGATTTTATCCTCTCAACAAATATGTAAATTTAGTCTGACTAGAATACACACAAAACACACACTATATATAGATATAGATAGATATAGGATCGTATTAAAGTAATTAAACTTATAAACTAATGAAGACATTTACCTGAAAATTTTCAGAAAATGTATTCTGTACTCTGAGTACATGCTGTAAATTGAGGCATATACTCTATAATATTCATATATAAAACAGGATGAAACCTCTTTTAAGTGCAAATCTCAATGCACCCTTAACTAGGGAACTATTATAGTGCCTCCAATAATACAAGACAGTCTTATCTTACAGAGAAAGCCCTTCAACGGTACCTCCCAAGGGAGCCTTACATTTAATTAAAAAACAGGAAGTGTGCATATGGCTGTTTGTCATTGCTTTTGTTAAGCAAGGACAGTGTCTGGAGAATAGGAGGGAATTCTGCTGCTTTCTTTTGACCCTATCAAAAGCATTCATCAGCCCAGTGCATTAGTCTCATGAACACTTTTGCTAGCTGCTAGGTTAGGAAATGCATTTTCATTAGTCATCTTCTGTGCATTCATGCATGCATCATAAAACAGACACCGAACCAAACAAGATTACCAGCTTTTTAATTTACATAAAATTAAGAGAAGAAAGAGGAACACAGACGTTAATTAAGAAACCTGCATTTCAGTCTGAAAATTCTGTTGATGACATAACCCCAAAAGTTCCTTGTCAGATTGTTGTAAATTAAAATGTCATACAAAGATAGGCAGATGCCAGTGCGGATCAGCCATTACATTGCGAATAACTCCCTATTTCTGTTCCTTTCCCATTACTCAGAAAGAAGAAGCGGCTCGCCAGAGTGAAGAGGCAGAGCGGATTCGGTTAGAGCGTGAAAAACGTTCCCAAAGAGAAGAACAAGAGCGCTTAGAAAGGAAGAAGGTAACCGAATGCATGCAGGGAATCTTGGTACTGTATATCTCAGCAGTTTGTTTATTTGCATGTGCACTGTAGAAAGACACATATAGTTATTGCTTCAGAAATTCACTAAAGGTTGGATCCATGCCCAGTGAAGTTAATGGGAAGACTCCCATTGATTTAATGGGATTTAGATCAAGTCCCAAGAGGTTGGTTTTTTCCTTCGGTAAATGCCAATTTTAATACATTACCAAAGATTATGGGTTTTAGGGTGATTTTTTAAATCAATGTCAATAAACATTTTCCTTCTTTGTAACTTTCTTTGTAGCGACTTGAGGAGATCATGAAAAGAACTAGGCGCACAGAAGCTGTAGATAAGGTATATGCTACATTTCATCATCCATATAAACACCTGGGCATATGTTTCCCTTTTCTCCAGTGCTGCTTTTAATTTACAAAACTGTGTTTCCTTTATAGAAATCTAATGAACAGCAAAATGGAGAGATATCTAAGGCAAATGTTACTGGAGAAACAGGTATGGCATTTGACTCTGCTCTTAGCCCAGAACAAGAAGAAATACATAGCCAAATGAATTGAGGTTGATAGGATTTTGGAATTTTGCAATCCAAGCTAGCTGATATAAATGTCAAGAACACAACGGACTCACTTAGTTTTTGAGTAGATTTTAATTATTTAAAATTTCTAAATGAGAAATTTCTAAGATTTTTTTTTTTTTTAGAATGTTACCACCATGAATATTTCCTTTAGAGCTATGTAGCTCAGTGCTTTGCAAGAAAATGTCTGTGTTATCGTCGCTTGTGGGAATGTTCTTTAGAGTGAAAATGAACACGTTAATTATGATAGTTGTATCAAGTTTGACAGTGCTGATTCT
Organism: Terrapene triunguis; assembly: GCF_002925995.2. NCBI lineage: Eukaryota > Metazoa > Chordata > Testudines > Emydidae > Terrapene > Terrapene triunguis. The sequence goes on from NW_020664436.1 coordinate 49,988,001, forward strand.
ACCATTTTACTGGAGTAGTGTTACAGCTATAAGAGCCTGTTCTCTCAGGGTTTTCCATATTAACCCCTATTTTTAGGATTTTATTTTATCTCAGTCATTGAAACAAATTTGCTCAAGGCTGAAATTTGATATTAGTCATAATGCTTAATAGTACTTGTCACTTAGATATAACTTCATAGTGCTGAATAAATAATAGTCAATACAGGGTATTAGTAGATATAAAATATCCAAAAGTCATTGCCTGAGCCTATTTAATTTATTGATTTAGAGCCTATTTGTGACCAATCCCCTCCACCCTCTCTGCCACTGCACAGGGCTTATCCATATTGTGAGTCTGAGTGCAGGGAGAAAAGGGGCTGCTCATGCAATTCAAGGGCTCTGTTTTCTCCTCCTCTCCACACATATGCATCAGCTAGTGAAGTTGGCTGGCTGGGGAGCATTCAGCATCTGATGCAGCATATGGCCCCTCCCTTCCCACCATGCAAAGCTGGACCTCCTGAGGAAAGTTGACTCTGAGCAGTGTCCCTGAGTAACAATTCCTTCTGGAGTTGCTCTGACCCAGGCCTGAGAGTAAACACTCAGTCTAGTCAATAATATTTGTAATTTAATATTTGTAAAGCACATTGTAAAGATCTGCATATGGAGGTGCAGTCTTAGAGCCAAGTATAATTATTATTAATAAAAATAATAGGGACTTAGGCCCAGATTCCTAAAGGCATTTAGGATTTGCTGCGCTCAGCAGCACAATGCCGAACTGATTGAGGTGTCTCAATCCCCTTTTCAAATGAGATCTAGATACTTAAGAGTCTAAAATCCTATCGACTGACCTCTAGTGATGAGCCCTCCATGTCGGGAGTGGAGGCACACTGGTAGAACAATGTGGAGAAGCTTACACTGCCTGTTTTTGGATAAGTTTAGGACTGTCAGATAAACACCTTTCAGTAGCAGTAACCTATTAGGTTTTGATACAGTTGGGTGGGGGCACTATTTCTTAATTTTTGAGGGGGTTTTAGCATGTTTTACTAAGCAAAATGAAAATCACATATATTTATATAAGTCTACAGAAGTCAGAGTTAAGACTGAAAGTTTATCCTCATCTCTCAAAAATTTGCTCTTGGGTTTTACAATCCTTGGTAAGATTATGCACAGCTGCAGGGTTATGGCAGTACCTAGAAGACATGAACTATGTCCCTAATTTCCCCACCACCTGAATATAAAACTAAAAGTTGTAGTTTCTGCTTTTGTAGATTGCAGGTGGGGCAGTTACATATGTCATCCTGTGTGTGTGTGTGTGTGTGTGTGTGTGTGTGTGTGTGTGTGTAGTGAAGACTGAAAACGTCACACACTCTCTACATGGAAATAAGTTTATGTACAGCATTTACATAGATTCCAAGACTAGAAGGGACCGTTGTAATCATCTAGTCTGACTTCCTGTATAACACAGACCAAAGGTTGAAATTTGCTGCTGTTCCGAAGAAATACATTTTACATTGGAATTTTGTTTATTCATTTCTGACTGAGTTATATTAAATTGTTAAGATGGAACCCAAACTTGATATGTATTATTACTGATCAAAGCATTCTTGACTGTACAGGATTTAGGGGGTTTTTATCCTATTTTCTGGGCAGACTGTCTTTCTTTAAATTTTTGTGGACTTTTTTTTTTTTCTCCTTTCTTCTAGCAACCAGTCCCACATCTCCCTTAGAATCTGTAGTTGCATCTCAGCTTCAGCATGTGACAGAATCACCACACAATGGGGAATCGGTAACCCACTCACAGATAGTCATTTCACATCAACCTACAGTAAATATGGACAGGTGAGAATAGTCATAAGGAATATAAAAAGTTTAGAGGATGAGGGATGTTAAAATAACAGTTTGTTTATTCCATTTATTTAATGAAGGAAATTAAAGATAAACATTGTTCTTTTCTCCACTGTTTTTTGTTTTTTCTCCCCAATGCTCAGAAAAGGAAGTTTGAACATATTTCACTTAGAAGTGACCTATTTTTATCTGGTTGTAGTGATGAAATTTGTAAAACCATAGCACTCTTACTCTTCGCAATATTATTTGAAAATAAATTTGCTGTTTGCCAGCAAATACTATAGATGTTAAATCTCAAGGGGGAAGGACAATTTTTCTTGTTCCTTTCCAAGAATTGAAATATTATTGGCTATGCACACGTGTTACAAAAAAATGCTTTCTAAAGCTATTTTGCATTCACAGCATTAGTTTTCCTGCATGCAGTGTGGAGTGCTTTGCTTTTAGGCTAGTTGTCTTTGTACTCTTCAGAGTGTTAACAAATACTAATCACTTGACAAGTTACTTGATGGCAGTTAGAGAATTATCCTGTGTTGATTAAAAGCATTCATTCCCTGTAAAGGTAGTTTTGTAAGCCAGGCATTTGATGTTGCAGGTCCCTGTAGCCATGGGGCAAGTTGTGCACACTTTGAAAAATTCTGTTGAAATGCTTGAAAACATTTGTATTTAGTCAAGTAAAGGCTGGTGTCCTGTGGGGTTGAGCTGTCAGTTTTTCTCGGTTTCAGTATTTGCTCTTCTCATATTGCATTGCAGAAAACCAAATTACCCCATTGTGAGTTCATGATTTATGCAGCTAGAGCCAAAATATCAATGAAAAATCCGGCAAACAGACTTTAATGGGCAGCATGCTCTGCAGTAAGATTGGCCCTAATTAAAGGAGGAAATCTCAATATCTCTACAAGCCTGAGGGATTCTTCACCTCCTGTCACACTGACAAGGAGGCCCCTCCTGAGAGAAGCTCTGTCAGTGACACTGAACGTTGAACTGTGTTAGATGAACTGCATAAAGCCGTTATTAAGGCAGCTATTAAATTCTAATTATTTCTCAATCTTAAATGCACCTTGATGTTTGTAATATAATATATGCCTTTCTAATAATTGCTGTCATGTAGCATCATATTTAGAGTAGAAAGAACCTCAGAGCAGCCAAGGTAAGGAATGAATAAACATCATGCAGCTGAAACAACAAACACAGAAAGAATATATTACTCTGTATAAAGAAAGGCAGCAACATAGCAGCTTTGGCTGAGTGACTCTGGACATTTACTAAATCTCTGCACTGCACAAGCAAGATTTGGCTTTTGCCGAAACGGTCTTGCACTTGGTTTGAAGGGGGTTGATATGATGGCCCAAATTCTCTTCTCTAGGCAAAACCTGAGTAAGTGGCTTTGCACCAGGGAGTTTCCTGAAGGGTTCCTAGGGGATGGAGTCATTCTCTCAGCCCAGGGAGTAACAATGAGAATGCTCCTCAGCTGCTAATATAGCCCTTGGCCTCCACGGCTGCCTCCCCTTCTCTGCAAGAGGTTCACAGTTTAACTGATGGCTCATCTGCACAGTTGTGCATCCACTGACCACACCTCCCCTGGTTCACTCCCAATATACCCTTCCTTGCTCTGCTTGATGGTGCTTAAACCTCAAGTGCAACACATCCTGTCTCTCCCCATTCAATGCCTCCGGTATTAGTTGGGTCAGTACCCCAAGGAGGGACTCGGGGATGGGATTTGGCCTTTATAAATAGGATGGTTTTAAATATTAGTAGAGGTTTGGGTTCCTGGGTACTGAGCTGTGGAAGTTCTCCAGTTTGCTATTGGAGCCCAGGTCAAGAATCATGGAGCATTTGTGGGGCAGAGTAGGTTGGTTGATCTGCCCCTCTGATCTGTGCCCTCCCCCACCCACTCACAGGAGCACCCAGCTTACTCAGGCTGTGTGCTGGGACCAAGACTCCAGTGAAAGCCCTGCTTCCATGTTAATAGATACAAAGTAATAGAAAAATAAAAGGAATACTAGCAGAAAAGGACAGTTGACTTTTTTTGTTGTTGTTGTTGATTCTTTTAATTAACTGTGCTGATCTTGTTATCCTGCTAGGACTTCATTATCCCTGGAAGATCGATAGTCTTTATAAGCCCTAATGAAAATGCTATGGTGTGCTGTAGCTTGATTATACTTTATATTAATTAATCAGTAATTATTACTAATAGATAATAGCTCTAATTTATACATTTATAAACACTATAACAGTTTTGTTTTGTGGAAGGAGAGAGAAAGTGGGACTCATGCTAATGTTAAATGTTTCATCACATTTAGAGTCCAGCTTTTCAAAGTGGTCTCAAGCTGATCTCTCAAATCACATCTAATAACTGCTACATGCCCAAATACTGCCTATGGACATTAAACTGAGTTCTGTTGCATCCAGCTTCTGAAAGTACTTTTAAGGGCCTGATTATGCCACCCTTACTCACATGGACTATCACGTTAGGGCTACTCACTGAGTAATAAGGTGATATTCAGCATAAAGGAACCTGGCCTCATATTTGACTTATCATTGGTATTGTTTGTGTCAAGAGCTTCATAGTTACAAATCATTCACTCAAATAAGTGTAATGTTACTCTTTCTCACCTAGAAATGGTGTGCTGGGCAGACTGCAGATTTTGAAATGGCATATGCAAGTGGAAATCTTCCACTTATATCAGAAAGCATCCCAGAATTAAGAAGAAAAACAGTAGTTCATGCAGATGTTGAAGCACCATTAATGGCAGGTTATTTGTCTTTAGTCACAAAACTTAGTGATTGGGCAACAAAATGGCAAATGAAATGTAATGTGGATAAATGTAAAGTAATGCACATCGGAAGAAATAACTATACATACAATATGATGGGGGCTAAATTAGCCCCCATGAATCAGGAAAAAGATCTTGGAGTCATCGTAGATAGTTCTCTGAAGCCGTCCACACAGTGTGCAGCGGAGGTCAAAAAAGCAATCAGGATGTTAGGAATCATTAGAAAGGGGATAGAAAATAAGATGGAGAGTATCTTATTGCCCTTGTATAAATCCATGGTACACCCACATCTTGAATACTGCATACAAATGTGGTCTCCTCATCTCAAAAAAGATATACTGCCATTAGAAAAGGTTCAGAGAAGGGCAACTAAAATGAGAAAATGAGAAAGTAAATAAGGAAAAGTTATTTACTTGTTACCATAATACAAGAACTAGGGGCCACCAAATGAAATTAATGGGCAGCAGGTTTAAAACGAATAAAAGGAAGTTGTTCTTCACACAGCGCACAGTCAACTTGTGGAACTCCTTGCCTGTGGAGGTTGTGAAGGCTAGGACTATAACAGCGTTTAAAAGAGAACTGGATAAATTCACGGAGGTTAAGTCCGTTAATGGATATTAGCCAGGATGGGTAAGGAAGGGTGTCCCTAGCCTTTGTTTGTTAGAGGGTGGAGATGGATGATTGATTGATTGATTGCCGATTGGGTTCACTCCCTCTGGGGTACCTGGCATTGGCCACTGTCGGTAGACAGGATACTGAGCTAGATGGACCTTTGGTCTGACCCAGTACGGCCTTTCTTATGTTCTTATGTCAGGGGGTTTTATCTACTTTTGATTCATTTTTTTAAATGAATCAGACTGTGTATTGTTGAACTGGGAAAATAGATTTAAAACTGTGGTTTGAAATATAATATAAGGCAAACAAAAATAAATTCAGATTCCTCATCAAAATGCAAGAAGGTTCCAAAATATATTCCCCACCCTCAGGGTTTCCAAATTGTGGCACCAAAGCTTGCTTCTTTTTTCCCCCTTAATTCACTGAACAGTATCCATAAGTGATATCATGAAATTGAACATAGATAACTCCTGTTGGGTTACCTATTCCATCTCCCTGCCACGGAAAGATTGTTGCCTATAATACATTTTCTAGTTCTTTACCCAAATTATGTCATACCTGCCCCTTACCTTGGGAGAATATTTTACTGCCTAATGAATTGTGCTGTTCACTCTTTTCTTTTCTTTTTTAATTTCATATCAGTGCTCCTGCTATCTTCGTGTACCACCCTCACAGATCATTGCACTGGGCCAGTGCTTCATTCTTACCATGTTAAGTCCAAGACAGTCTCAAAAAAGGCACTACTAGGGACCAGTGACAGTAGAAAGGGTACAGTCTTGTGAACCGTCTGAGCTGAAAAAGAATGTTGCTGGGTTTTCAGAGCTTATACAGTATTCATTTCTCAGTCTGGCATGCTGTGATATATCACCCTTTAAAACCCCTTTACTCTGATGACTATCTTGCCTTCCCCACATCTCCACCTCTTCATTACTGACCTGGTATGAGAGCCTGCTATCTCAGGAAATGGTAGAGATAGAGCTAATGCTTTATCCAAAAACCTGGAACCCAGCATCCAAGAAAGCATTAATCTCTGACTGCTCTGCCGAAATAATGTTAATAAATCAGGCGACAGTCATTATTTAAGGTCTAGTATCTCCTAAGATCCTAGCGCAGCCAGGTGTAGAAATATTTTGACAGATCACTACAAATGCTTTAAGGACAAGTAAACTATTTGAGGCACTGATCCTAGATGAGTGATCAAAAAAATAATTAAATCAAATCCGAAGTAATTCCACTTCATTCATGTTTACTCCTTTCATATACTTTTAAATATCTATCAGGTCCAACCATAAGACTTTAATTATCACTTAGCCAAGCAATATATATTTTACAGTAGCTCTTTTAATCTTTCCGAAGTCAGACCTTCCATCACCCAATCAGCTTTGTTGCTCTTCTCTGAACTTCCTCCAGTTTGTCTCCCTGGTACTGAAGTGTCCAGATCTAATGCAGTTTTGCTTTCTGAAGTGCTCCGTCCATAATTGTGCCACTACTAATTTTTTTGCTTTTCACTTAAAATAAATGTGAAGAATTAAATACCTCCTGAGTGATTTATTAAACTAGAGGCCTAATGTGGATTTCCAGAGGCAAGATGTTGTTTTGCAATGACACTATCAGTGTCACTGCAGTTTTTATCTATTTGCTTTATGTTCCTATCAATTTCTCTCTGCATATTTACAAAAAAATAAAAACAAAAACAAATGAATGAGATTTTTCACGTGCTCTCCATATTAGCCTAACTCTGCTCCCGTTCAAGTCATTCACAGTTAATGGGAACAGAGTTAAGAGAACAACTAAGCACATTTAATAACAATAATACCTAGCTCTTTTATAGTATTTTACAAACAAGGTCAGTATCATTATCCTGATTTTACACATGGGGAAACTGAGGCATGGAAAATGGAAGTGACTTGCCCAAATTCTTCCAGCCAGCCACTGTCAGAACCAGGAATAGAACCCAGGTTTGCTGTGTCCTAGTCCAATGTTCTATCCACTAGGCTGCACTCCCTCTCATTTAAAAATCCCACCTACCATGCCAACAAAGTGAAGAAGGGGGTGGTCTTCTGAGAGAGTGGCTGGTTTGTGGCTGAGGCACTGGCCTGGCACTCGAGATCTGGGCTCAAATCCAGACTTCCTGTGTAATCCTAGTTAAATCACGTAATCTCTCTGCCTCGGTTTCTCGTGTATAGGATGGCGATGATGATGATACTTCACTTTTTCGGGGGGATGCGGTGATAAATTCATCGATGTTTGGGAAGTGCTGAACACCACAGAAAAGCCAGTAAATAACTTCCAATTGCCACATGGTTTATTTTTTATTAAAAAGACTCTCAAACCTAATAGTGAACCACCTGCTCAGAAATGGCCTGAGACAATTGATAAGCCCTGTTAGACCTGGATGGAGTAAAAGAAATTCCAGAGATGTCAGACCCTGACATACAAATCTGGGCACCCTCAGATAAGTCATTCCAGCTGATCGCAACAGCTGTGGTATGGTCCAAATAGAGAGGAGGTGCCTTAGGATGCCAGGACCTAAATTATTAAGGGTTTTATTATTAATCTATACATCACTGTAAGTTTACATGATGCTTTATGGACAAATAAAGATCAATGCCTGTGCCCCAAGGAGCTTAAAATTTAAGCCCCAGTGCTGCCATTCGCACAATGAATAACACCATAATCCTCTTACATGGAGTGAGGGACCACTCAGTGCAAATGAGAGCGGCAGACTCAGATGTTAAAACAAAAAATAATGCAGGATGGTGACAGACACTGAGGTGTGTTAAGCAGGAGAGAAGGTACAGAAACAGGATAACATGGAGGCTTAGGAGAATGATTCAGGCGTCATCAAGGTTCATCAGGGATTTTTGGTATTTTTAATACATTTACTTAGAGGGAAATATTAGGGTTTATTAGCCTCATAGAAGAGGCATGTTTTACTAGGGGACTTGGAGGAGGAGAGGGCAGACACAGTTAAGAAGAGGGTTCCAGACATATGGGGAAGCAAGCAAGAAGGCCCAGATCTGAGTGAGAGACACTGAGAATGTTGGTATTGGCTTGGGCAGAGTGAACGAGGACAAGGGCAGAGGGGTTGGATAGGGCAAAGATGGGCAGGGCCTGGAAGGTAAGGAGTAGGAGCTTGCAGAAGATGATGAATCTGAAGGAGGACTGGATGGTCAAAGCAGCAGACACAATAAATGAGTTTCACATCTGGACGGACTGGGAGCAGATGCTAGGTAGGTCAGAAAGAGAAGGTTGCAGCAGGACAAGAGCAGAGCCTGCAAAATTAGGGAATGGCAAGACATACTCATATTCTGCAGGTCTTGTAAAGGAAAGTACTTGATATTATGAAGAGCAAAGGCACTTGCAGTCTTAGAGAATGCCAGTCTCAAGATATCTGAGATGTAAAGAGCAGAGAAAGGTAACACAGAAATACCTTAGACGTACTAAAGGTCGGTAAATAAATAGGGTTGTACTACCATTTTTTTCTCTTCAGTTTCTTTTTTGTGTGGGTCACTTGCTGTAGCCATGATATGTCCATTGATACTATGGTGCAGCAGATTATGGCATTCTTATGAGTAATACAAAGGCATACCATCACCAGGCTTAATGGACACCAGTCCTATTCTGAAATAGGACACTTACTGAACAAAATTAGAGTGCAGATTGTCGCTAGATATGGCTTATGTAACTTGATGTCTAGCTCTGCAATTAATGTTCAGTATAGTATACAATAAATCACTGTATATGAATGCAGACTTCTCTTCTACTTATAATGTTGCTTTTACTTAATGCATTTCTTTCAAAGTGATTCTTTTGGTTCTGACAGATCAACAGGAACACGTACATGTAAGTGTCATCCATCTTCAAGTGGCGGATATGCTAGCTAGTGGAGACTCGTTTTCTAAATTTGGGTCTGGCCCTAAAAATTCTTATTTCTTAGGGAAAAAAGAAATGTGGATTTCTAATAAGGGTGAAAGTAAATGCTGAGGTCATTTGTTCGCTGCTACCCCAAATACTGTACATACTGAATAATACTACAGTATATGAAAACTAATGGTCACTATTGTGTGTGGATTGTTTAGTTTCAGCTCTTGATCAGCTGTGTCCCAGTACGCTAATAACATACATTATTAGTAAGATTTTTATTTATATTTTTTCTTCCAGTAATCTCAATCCTGGAAAAGAACCAAATGAAAATGGAGTGTCTATGCAGAATGACAACTTTGAAGAGATCATAAACTTACCCATTGGATCTAAACCATCCACATTGGATGCCTTGAACAATGATGGAAGCAATAGCCCTGAAATTCCTTTGAATCCAATTTTAGCCTTTGAAGATAAGGGGACTCTGGGGCCATTGCCTCAGGTAGATAGTGTTCAAACACATCAAACAGCAGGTAGGTTTGCTTTGGACCATTAGAATTTGTAATATTTTGTAAATGAGAGAGACCATGGAGTCCCTAATTGATGTACATAACCAGATGGTTAATTTAAGCAGTTTAGGTTGTAAAATATTTGGGGCAGAGAGCATGTCTTACTATGTGTTTGCAAAGCCATGTATACTTGCATAGTGCTGTGTGAATCATGACTGTTAACCTAAAGTCAGGGGAAATAAGGGGTTCCTAGTAAATCTTGGCTTCATGCGTATAGGGGTGTGAATAACAGATATTTCAGTTCACTCACGATTCTGAAAAAAAAATCATGTCAGGTTGTCCCGGACGCATAGGTCCATTGCTCTTGAACAGCTCTGGAACTGTCCCTGGAGGACCCCTTCATTGTGTCAGCCCCCTTAGGGTCACACACTCACTAGGGTAAGCCACTTGGCTTCACTGCCTCCTGGGACCGAGCCTCAGAGCTTTCCACACCCCTGCTTCACACCGTGAGCTCCCTCCAGCGAGTCCACCTGAGTTGGACACCTGAGAGAGAGAGAGAGACTTCTACGCCCAAAGGGAGCAATGCACCCCCAACTCCCTTAAATGGGAGTGACTCTTAGCCAGCATTGTAAAAGCAGAAGGGTTTATTAGAGGTCTGGAACACAGCATAGAAAGTCTTTAGTTAACATAGAGAACAGAAAGTTACAGCATAGTCCATCTGGGTCAGTCCCGAGCCCTCTGACCCCTTCTTCGTCCCAGTCCAGAAGCTTCTCCTGTTTCCAGCAGCCCACACTTAACAACTCCACCTGGCCCCTCCTCACTCCTTTGTCCTTGTTCCTGGGCAAATATGGTTACCTGGCCCTCCTCCTTAGCCCTTTGTTCTCCAGCTGGTCGCACCCAGCTGGCTTCCTGCAGAGGGTGGGCCATCCATGGTGGTTAGTTGCTAGGTGCCAAATGTCTGGGCAATTGGCGTGGCCATTGTCTTCTCGGACTCTCCATGGGCATGGGGGCCCAGACCCGAGGCAGCTAGGTCAGTCACACCTGGATCACTGGGTTTCTGCAAAGAGTAAACAACCTTTCCCGCTCCCCACTTAGTTAACCATGCACCACAAAAGGGAAACTGAGGCACACACCATATTCATACAAAATATGATGACCTTTTTCTCAGTCCATCACACAGGTTGAACAAAAGTTTTGTTTTAACAAAATTGAAATTTTTTGTTTCAACAAATCAAAATGTTACATTTTGATATTGACCATTTTAAAATGTTTTTGATTATATCTTAATAAAAGTAAAGTAAATTTAGAAACAAAAAGTTGTTTTGACCAAAACAAATCAAAACATTTCAATTTGTTCAGCTTTTTGCTCTTTCTAACTGAAACAATTCAGCAAAACTGACACAAATTCATAAAAATGTTTGGTTGCTGAAGGCTAAAATCTTCATTTTTTGCTGTAAAGGGTTTCAAATGAAAAATTTCACCCAGTTCTGCTCATGAGGATGTTTTATAAATGTTTGCACAATGCGCTTCAGCAGCAGCATGAACAGGAGAACCTTGCTGTGACATAATTAGTTGCCACTGTCTTAGCAGCTTCTGATCCAGCAATACATTCCAACTATCCAAATGGAAAGTTGTATCCCTCTTGTGGGGTGTTCTCTATGGAATGGGGAAATGGTTACTGCCTTATACGTAAGAATACTGAATACCCTTCCCTAATAACGCGATGACCAGGAGGCTCTATCTCTGATATTGATACTGAAGGTTTGCCTGCAGCAGCCGTCGCTGTAGATCTCTGTAAAGAAGCAGACTAGAATTTTGTATATATTGAGTATGAACTGAATAATAAATATCACAAGCTAAATCAGCTGCCTGCATTATTTCCTTCTTCCATGTATAGAAAATTTGAGCAAAAGGATCAGCCAATGAAAGTGCTGTTTAAATCGGCTTTTTAGCTAAAAATTATTCCCATCTGCTAATCTGTCCTTTTTATTGCCTTTCATTGTAGAAGTTATCTGACCGTTTCTTCTGAAGAGCCAAAGATGAAGTAAGCATCTCTGCTGCCTATGGAGTTCCTTCCATACTATGAAGGACTGTTTTATTTTCTCTCTCCAGTTTTCTAAAACATTTGTGGATATCTTTTTTGAAAGGACCTTAGTAAAACCAGCAGAAGAAGTGATGGAGAATAGACATGGATTATCTTTCTATCTAATAGTTTTCACCATTAGAAAATCATGCTTCACGTGCATTACTTAAAATGGCTTTTTTTCCAACAAGCTCCTTTTCGCAAATCAATATTTTCTGCATTCTTCAAGACAAAAGGCACTGGAATCTGACAGTAATGAGCTGATTGGGGTAAAGGGCCTGATTTTTTTTTTTTTTTTTTTTTGAAGATGGGTGGTTGCTTTTAAAATTGGCGACTAATCTTCTACGTTTTACGGATCTAATACTTGAAAAATAAACATCTCATTGCTCTACAAGTAGGGCTAATGGGAGGTTTCATTTAAACCTGTTGGTTTAAATATTATTGCAGAGAACTCTAATTATGGGGGCAAAATATAGGCTTCTGTATCAGGTTCTTGTAAATGTAACTTCTACATGGACGTTCTGTAAATTCAAATGTCACTACGATCTTCTTGCATTTTCTTTAAAAACACAAAGCGGAACAGGTTTTGAAATATGAAAATTTGAAGCGCTATTTTTTCATGGACAAGACGAAAACCTGTTGTTCTCCTAGATAATGTATTTATGAATTTTGTTCAGTACAAAAATAAATCATCTAATTGAATAAATTAGAAAAATGTGGTAAAACAATATTGCAAACTTGATTTTGTTAGTTGCATTCATGTTCACGGTATGATAAAAGGTACACATGCAGACACTCAGAAAAATCATTTTTTGAGTCCTGTAAATTGCTGCTGTTCCCAGTAATGGAGGGATCTTTCTTTGCCTTATCAGATTGTGACACTCTGTGTGAACTTGAATATTGATTTTGGGACAAGAAAGGGAGGGGTGTTTTTTGGGGGGGGGGGGGTCATTTCAGAGCAAATGGAAAATGATGCATGTTTGTTCTTTTTATTTATTTAATGTTCATTTTTTAAAATGCAGTACACTTTATCACCAGATAATGACTTGAATCTTACCATTCCTCTTTAGTCCACTGACACAGATTTTTCACTTTCAGCATTCCAAACTTGTCACTTTTGCTGCTACCGAGCTTGACTGAAAAATCTTGCACTTTTTTTGCTTTTATAAAGAATGCTCCTAATGGCAGAAATTACTACACCTCTACCCCAATATAACGCGACCCGATATAACACGAATTCAGATATAACGCGGTAAAGCAGCGCTCTGGGGGGGCGGGGCTGCACACTGGCGGATCAAAGCAAGTTCGATATAACGCAGTTTCACCTATAACACGGTAAGATTTTTTGGCTCCCGAGGACAGCGTTATATCGAGGCAGAGGTGTACTTAAGTGTTGTGCATGAGAGACGTTACCGGGGCACTGATTGAAATCAATGGGACAGATCTTCAGCTGGAGTACATTGAGGTCCAGGGAGCTATGACATTTTACACCCGCTGGGGATCTGCCCCAATGAGGATCCTTCGATTAACTCCTTTGGGCATTGGATCAGGCCCATAATGAGCAACACTGCAGCAAGTTTGTTATCAAAGGGAAGCTCAGTTTAAGGTAAGACTTGAAAGAATTCTATGAAGAATGTTTTGAAGAGCTGACTTTCCACAGCTACAGGGTGCGTGTCTTCTCAAAAAGGAGATTGGATAAATCTACTGGAAATTCATAAAATGATACTTCATCTCCCCGATTATATGGGGGGGGGGGGGGAGAGAAGCCATTCAGTCAGAATGTTTTAGAAATAGTTTGTGATCTAGTGAAATGAATTGGGTTTGTTTTCTGCTTTCTTTACAGTTCTCCATGTACATAACCATTATATTTAAAAATATGTCCAAAATATGTAGGTTTTATTTCTTTTAATCTATACAGTATGTAAGAACCAAATAAAATTTGTTTGGAATATTTGTACCTTTTATATTTTGGTTATCTTGTTACATTAATTTTATCCAGGGAGCAGTTTATGCTTGAAAATTGTTCTAGCTACTCTTCACTTATTTGTGACTGTTTGGTTTTCTCTCATCTGTTTATTAGGCAAGTAGCACAGTCTCATTTACAAGTAGGGATGGACCAATGAGTTGGTATTTGGATCTAGATTCAAATTATGTTTAAAACAGGGATTGGATTAGGATTCAAATTTGATGGCCTTGAGATCATATGAACAGTACTCATGAGATTTCAGACCAAAAACTCTGATGCAGCATTGAAATCAATAAGATTTAAGAACATGCTTAAAGTTAAGCCGTTCTTAAGTACTTTGCCAAACTGGAACTATAATGAAAAGAGTTCTCATGAAATGTATTCTATATCTAAACCAGAATTAGAAAAAATGCCCTTTTTGCTGTAGGGTCTGACCTGGAACCAAAACTAGAAGGGTAAATTCAGATCCGGGCATTTGGATCAGAATTACTGACAAAAAATTCATAGGGTTTAAGATTTGAAGTCCTGGTTTTGACCCACCTTCATTTGAAAACAGAAGATTTTAAATGGAGGAAAAAGTCAATCTTCTTTAAAATAGTTTTTATTACTAGACCATAGTATCAAATATAGGTGGTCATGGGATATAATGGTGTCAGCTTTGTAGACAGTTACTGTAACAGTTTTAACCATCTGCACAGTCAGGGGCTGTTTGACTATTCCAGGATGGTAGAATTAGGAGTTGTAAAAGTCTTACTTACATTACAATAATAACAAGCATTATGAAGTGGGAAGTCATACATTTTCATATTGTTGGGAATTGAAAATATTCATCTCATCGCCTCAATCACTTGTTCATAGTGCCACAATCAAGTGCTCTGTAGCAAATTTGTCCATGACATTAAGCACTGCATCACAAATGCAGGTTTAGTCATCACGTTTCAGTTTCTTACATTCTTTTCTCTTCACTTTTTCATCTCATTCCTAACAGGAAATGCCCTATTTTACTTCTTGCCAAAGTCTTAAACAATGTTTCCAGTTAGGTAAAATTCCCAATAAAATAGAAAAATACTGGTTTAGGCTTCCAAGGGAGGCTGTGGAATCTCTCATCAGAGGTTTTTTTAAGAACAGGTTAGACAAACACCTGTCAGGAATGGTCTAGATATACTTGGTCCTGCCTCAGCATGGGAGGCTGGACTAGATGACCCCTCGAGGTTACTTCCAGCCCTACATTTCTGTGATTCTATGAAAAACAGATAAAAGAACAGATTCTAATTGTATCACAAGTTTGCAAAGTGAACTGTATTTAGGCTTGGAAGGATTAGATTTTGTTGATAAATGTCGATTTGACCATATGCAGTGTTGTTGTAGCCATGTTGCTCCCAGGATATTGGAGAGACAAGGTGGGTGACGGAATATCTTTTATTGGACCAACTTCTGTTGGTGAGAGAGACAAACTTTCCAGCTTAAGCAGAGCTCTTCTTCAGGTCTGGTAAACATACTTAGAGTGTCACAGCTAAATACAAGGTGGAACAGATTGTTTAGCATAAATAGTTAAAATACATTTCAAGAGACCATTCAAGGTAAAATGGCCCATTAACACTCCTCTGGTAATAGGGAGGAAAGGAAGGGGAGGGTTGTTAGTGGGTTATAGATTGGATTTATGGCTTATTACAACAGTGTTTCTATTCAGTTCATGGTTTTTAGTATCTAGCAAAGTTATGAATTTAAGGTCTCCGGCTCGTCTTTTGAAAAAGTGTTGTGCAGTTTTCCTTTGAGGATGAGGACTGATTGGTCAGGTATAGAGTGATTGCTTTGTGGAAAATGTTGCCCCACGGGTGATAGGGTGTTTTTGTCTTTTATCATTTTCCTGCGTGATGTTCATTTGAGAGCATCGTGATTGTCTGGTTTCACCCATGTAGTTGTTATTGGGGCATTTAGTGCACTGCATGAGGTACACCACATGTTGTGATAGGCATGTCTTTGGGCCCATAGATCTTGAAAGGTGTGTTGTGGGGAGTGTTAATCATAGTAGCAGTGGAGATATGTCTGCAGGTTTTGCATCTGTTGTTCTGGCAGGGTCTGGTGCCGCTTTGAGTTGCTGTGTCTTGGTCTATGGGGAGCTTGCTTCTGATGATGAGTTTGGAGAGGTTGGGGATTGTTTGAAGGCCAGAAGATGGAGTTTGATTATACCCTCTATGGATTCCCATAAGCAACAACTAGGCATGTGCAGTCAGAGGAGGGTTTATTTCTGTATTGAAGTAGGTTCTCTTGGTGTATTGGGGTGGCCCATTCCATGATGCGATCTACTTCTCTGGTGGAATGTCCCTGTTTGGTGAAAGTGGTGTTAAGGTGTATATCCCGGACTTTCTCCTCAGAGCATATTCTGTGGTATCTGAGTGCCTGCCTGTAGATAACAGATTTCTTGGTGTGTTTGGGGTGGTTACTGGATCCGTGAGGGCAGGCATGGCGAACCGTGGGTTTCTTGTATATAGCTGTCTGGAGGGTTTCATTGTTGAAGCTGATTGTGGTGTCCAAGAAGTTGATGCTAGTGTAGGAGCGTTCCAGAGAGAGTTTAATGGACGGGTGGTGGTTGAAGGCATGGTGAGGAGTGGAGTTTGGAATACTAAGGCTGTAGTAATGGTCACAAGGCAGAAGTCATAAGATGGGTGGGGCAACTCATCCCAGCATTGGTGCTAGAGTCATCAGAGAGACTGAAGGGAGGTAGCTTGTACTTCCCCTACTTATGGGGGGCTTCTGGATCTGGTTCAGCTCCTGGTACAAGTTAGGCCAGCATTCTGAGGTGCTTTAAGCCATACCCCCACTGCCATATTCTCCATGAGCCATGTGGCAGTGGAGAATTGCCAGGGAACAGGGACTGCACCAGGCATGCCCTACTCCCACCCCAGGTCACTGCAGAACACCCCCAATGTATCACCTGTGCCAGGTGCTCCTGCAAAGCTGGGTCTACACCTGTCAGAAAGGCCCTTCCACCAGTGGTATTCACCACAGGGACTCATGCCTGGCAATGCTTCATTTGCACCTTTAGTTTTGCTAGCTAAAGGAGCAATAATGATTGTTTGAATTTGGTCCAGACCACATCCTAAAGTTAAGAGCAAGTCACCAGCCATGGGAGAATGGTTTGTTCACACTTTAGCTAGTACTAACCATAAAAAAGATGAATAACTTTGTTGCTTTCTCTTATACAAACAAATAGGATTGCATGAAAAATCCCCTTTTCTGTAGGAAGCCGTGGTTCAAGTATATTCTTTTTCAAGCTATTCATCTTCCAGGAATGTCAACACAGTCAGCTTTCTCAGCAAAATTTTCAACCTGAGTTGTCATGCATGGGAATTCATGTAAGAGCAATGGCAGCCCATGTGATGCTTCCCAGGGGTAACCAGAGTTATAAGGCTCCTCTCTACCACCTGCCTGTAGTATGAGGAAGCCTTGTCTGTGCCTGCTAGGGGTCAGTTCCCCAACTCCACCAGCCACTGGCAACACAAGCCCTCCCCTCTTAGCCTATGCAGACTCTGGTGTCCCTCTGCAGGTTAGTAATAGGCACACTCCAACCCCGGAGCAGCCCCCTGGAGTATCCCGCCCCTTTTCCACTGGACACTCACAGAATTCACAGATCGCTTTTCCCAAAGGAATAGTACACCCCAGCGTACCAGTTTTGTCTTTGGATCACTGCTCTGCAAATCCCAAATGAAGGAGAAACCTTCCAGCATTTATGGTAAGAAACTTTCCTGAACACATGTGGGAGCAGATGTTCAGCAGAACAGTGCACAGAACTCTTACATCCCTCCATCCAGTATAGTTATTCCCACAGCTTAAAAAGCACTGGTACCATTTAGCCTTTTTTAAATCTCTGGGTGTGCATACCTGCTGAGAGGTGGTCCAAACAGGTGCTGGATATACTACAGTCCTAAAGATTACATCAAATGGCATTTATTGTGAAATTTATAAATGCAGCCTCAAAGCCTATAGGGAGAGGGTGTTTTCTCCAAAATTATACTTCAATTAAGAACTTTCAAAATGTTGGAGTTACAATTTTGGAATTGTGGTTTTGTTACCCAAAGTATGCCATGGAAAATTGACTTCTTGTGCATGTTCTTTGATTGCAAGCTGAAAGTTGCATAGTCCAACTGAACCATCCTTAACAAAATAGCATGATGTCTGGCCATTCTATTGGGTTTAACAAATGTACTAATTCTCCAGTACAATGCCATAAAAATTAGCAGTGATTCAGTTACACTCACCACTAAATGTAACACTGATTATAAACCACCTGATACCAACTTTCTGTATATTTCAGTTTGTCTAGTAAATGCTAGGCTGATTTAATTTTATGACATGCTTAAGCATAGACATATTTGTAAAACTCCAGACTTTACTTAACCACTCAGGTCCAAATTCAGCCTTCAGGTATTCAGATGCAACCCACAAAGACTTGTGTGGGATTTATATACAGTTACGTGAAAGCAAAATTTAGCCTTAAATCATAGTAGTTAACTAACACAAGACAACTTGAATTCTGTCATAGATCTCCAATGGTTTTTTATAAGCTCTCCAGGTTCCATTCTTTAAAAAAAATTAACACTCGCACACAAATACAGCAATGCCTTTGGTGCTCCTTTGGTGCATTAAATAGACTAGTTCGTGCATGTTACATTTTCCTGAAAAAGCTCTGTTTAGACATGCTACAAGGTGGGGGTTATGTTTGTTTGTTTGGGGTTTTTTTTTTTTTTTTAGGAAGGGGAGACAATATGTCCATGTTAACTGCTATATTTCAAACATAATCCATACAATGGGCATGATTGTTATTTACCCTAAGGCCCCTTATCCTGACATTGTAGTATGAAAGTGTGGTAGTTTGGATGACACCCAACCCCAGTGAGTTCATTACTCTATTTATTACTAATTACTATCATTTTCTTCCTCTGAGTTCACTGTTCTTCACTAGTGAACGTGTTGCCCTTTACATCTTCCATATTCTAACTCCAGTTCTCTTTCTCTTTAGTTAGGGGTAGCTCCAGGCACTTTAGTGATATGGGTACTATGAAATAATGAACACAGACTCTGACTAGTAATAGAATATTGTTAATATCGAAGAGCACAGCATAGTTTGCATATACAAATGTGTTAGGAAGAATGTGTGTTTAATAAAACCTGTTTTTTACATAAATAAAACCTCACACACACAGTGCTTACTGTGTGTTCAAAAAGATACCCAATATTGGCTAAACTTTGCATGTATTTTATCAGCCATGTACATGGCAGGAATATAGCTGTAGCCATTAAACATTTTACTAGAGTAAGTTGACATGTTTTTTCAAACCTTTTTCTAGACCGTACTCCGTTATCAAAACATTAAGGCCATATAAAGTACATGATTCCAATGGGTCATTATGTGTTGGGTGGAACTGCAAGTGGTAGGAAAATATTGGCTATGAGAAGTAATAATAAAAAAAAAGTTACCCTTTCTGAGGGATCAGGCTGCAGGCTGGAATAGCATTTCATGAGGTGAGTAAATAAAATGTTAACTGCCTTTGTGGCTGGTAGCCATTTTAAGGAGCTCCTGAGTTTCTTCTGTCTGTTGACGGACTTGCTCAAGATACTCCATCAATTGACTCTGGCTGAATGCAGATGAAAATTCTGGATCTGAGAACAGAGGAAAACCAGGGTATGATTGTCCAGCCCACATAACTCAAGTGCTCTATCCACAAACACATTCTTCCCTTTAAATTTCTTTATAAATTAGATTTTTTGTTTGCAGGCTAGATAGAAAAGTACTCAGTTGACTCATTATTCATGATACAAATGCGCTATAGTTTCCCGTAAAATCTATACTATGTAAACAATATTTTCTTACCACACAAGGGAGAACGATGACTCTATCGTTAGCTCCTCACCTTTGTGGGAAGGTTTGTGTGCTACTTTCTGCTGATCCAGATGCTCAGTGCTCAGATGGCTGAGTCCAGTGTTGAATAGAGTCTCCCACATAACAACGACGGAGGAAACAACTCAGCCGCTGAACTGGCTGACAGTTCCTATTTTCTTTTGTTTTTTACTATTTTGGAAGCAATTCTTTCACTTTCTTTCTACTTCCCCATCCCCCCAAAATACTATGAAAAATGTTAAGAGGCTCAATCAAAACTAGTAGCCCTAAAATATGAGACCTACTAGTTTTAAGATGGTTTGGTAGGCATTCCTGGTCAGACATTTGAGAACAGAACAGTGGTACCTTTCAGCAGTCTACATGCTAAGTAGTCTGAATTTTCTGCATATTGCAATCCTCGTTTTGCATAATTGGGTAGACGTGGAGAAAGGCTTGTTGCTAAGCCAAGTTATATTTTAGGCCCATCAGCCTGGAAAAATGTCCATAAATAAAGCAGCAAAATGGTGGTAAAGACAGACCATTATTCATTCTCTCCTCTCTTGTGCTAAGGATAATAATTTACTGTTAATGAGTGAAAATTTAATGAACAAGCACTAACCAGGAGGTTATTGGGTGTGTTCTTTGTACATTTTGACATTTTTCTAAGACAAAGAGCTAGTCCGGTTCCATTTGGACAAATAGCCACGCACAGAGCTCCTATGTCCCATTGACAGGCTATACTTTCCCAATAAAGCCTGTTCCTTTTTCAGAAAGTAAAACGGCACCAGTTTGCCTTTATTTTAGAAAAATCATTTTGGTAAGTGTGTCTTAAGAGCCAAGGTAATTGCTACCCCTGAGTCTACTCTCTCTCTCTCTCTCTCTCTCCTTGATTCAGTGAATAGAGCTAATCCCCAGTAGGCAGTAGCACTGTCAGGTACATTTACTGTATGTGAAGCTTTTTTACCAGGCAGTGAATGTATTGCATTGATATCAGTGGACTTGGCAGAATTCAATTTTTATTTTTTAGTAATTTTGACAGATAATATCAATGTTTATTTTTAACTTTTTTACATTATTGATTTATAGTTTGAGTTGTGCAAAATTCTGGGGTTTAAACCTTCTATTTTTATTGATTTAAATTTTCACAGTTGCAGGAAATGATGGAGGAGGGTCGGACAGTTATTTAATGACAGTCACCATTGATTCAAAAAGTTAAAACTTTATAACCATTAAAACATAAATTGTCAATATCACATGTCAAAATATACAAAGTAAATTTCCTTAAATCAAACTCCAATAATTTCTCAAACAGCATTTTTTTCTTTGCCTATCTGTAAATTTTGATTATCATCTCTAATTTTTTTCATCGGTTTGTGTGTGCACAGCAAAATCGACATTTACTGATAAAAATCTAATCCTTCAAAGCCTGGATGAGCAGTTAGGATTGAGCTGTGCCTTGCAGTCTAGGGTACTGGTAGTGAGAACTGATGAATCAAGGGACATACCTTCCAGTAATTTGCCCAGCGTAGAAATACCCAGCTGCTGAAAGCGAATCTCTTGGTGGCTGAGAAAATTCATGAGGTAGAGCTGGACTTCCTCCAGGTGGCATTTCAGCAGAGACATCACTTTATCTACATCAATGGGGGTAGGGCGAGAGAGGCAGAAACAATTTAAAGTGAGCACTTATTTGTTACGGGTTTCATAAGGCAACATTTTAAATCAAATGAGGAATTTGATGCTATTTCAAAATGTGTGTTGACTCAGCTATTTCCTCTCCCCTACCCAACTACATGTGGTGTTCCAATTGTAATGGACAATAAAAAAGCCTCCACATCTCATAAACCCATTAGTGTCAATGATATTGCAGTTAAATTGTATGCAAGGTTTCTACTGACCAGGCTGCTGCATTGGGAGCCTGATGTACGGTATTTGTAGAGTGTACATGCTATTTATGGACTTCTCAAACTATTGATCAGCCTTTCACACTCTCACCTAGTCTGTAAATATTTCAAAAGCTCTGTGCATGGTTAGTGCTTGCAGGCAGCATTTGTTTCTCTGGATAAGATTCTTCTTTAGTGTAAGATGTTTGATGTGGGGATTGAAGTAGGTTTGAATTTTTTCCCTTGCTAGAACCTTTCATTCCAGACTCTAATATCTGTCAGGTCAGAGTGGGAGAGAATTTGGAATTTAACTACTCCTTTCATTGGAGAGAGGTGTCGAATAAGATTGAATATTCTTGCTCCATTTCTGTTTAATATATATATAAATCCT
>NW_020664436.1:50009794-50061022 GCF_002925995.2 Terrapene triunguis
ATACAGAGGATAAAATGGGTTAGTGCTAACAATTGCCACCTGCTTACCCATAATAGACAAGATGCATTGTGCTGGTGGGAGAGAGGTCAAGCTTGACACTCATCTTGGATTTTCTGGGGCCATCCTGATTTTGACAGAGCTGTCACACAAGCTCTGTCTATGGGATGGGCACAGGACCTCAGATCACTTATAGAGCCAAAAAAACTTCATGTTGTGAGTCATTGTGTCAGGATGTGTTTTATTGCAAGGTCATCGTGTGCTGATGTTTTGATGTGGACCAAAAAGTCAATATATTGAATTACCATATGCCATACAACACAGAAGCTTATTGTTTTTCTCATAATTACCTCCACATTTTTGACAACTTTCTGGCATTCAAATGCTCAGATCTATACAAGATATTTTAGGTGTGGTCTTACCAGAGCCAAACAGCAAGAGTGTGTTACTTCTCTGGAGTGTGACATGATGGCTCTCCATATGCAGCCAAACCTTGCAATGTCATATCGCATTGTGAATTGCTTAAACATACTTTTGTGCATCTACTTCCTTTAAGGTGCAGTGTGGGGGAAAAAAGCTTTTAAAAAAATTAACACATTTATCCAGCCAGCGAAAACTACCTCCAGGGTGTCATGGCCCTTGGGGCTTAGAAGGATTTAGGACACCCTGTTGCAGAGAACTGTGTATCCAAGGGAAAAAAATTAGTAAATGTGCCATAGGATGCTAATGCTATTGTGATGTTTTGGGCCATTAGGACCAGACTTCAGTGCATACACAGTAACACTAGCATCCTATGAAACTTTTTAATAAAAGTTCTTCCTTGGATACAAGTTCTTCTAAACCCAAGGGCCATGAAACCCACCCTCTGCCCTAATTTTCTCACTGGAAGAAAATCCCATTGGCATTGCTAGGCCACAAGGACAGGTTCAGACCACTGGAAGAGGTTTGAGGAACCATCATTTCAACCTTCAGATCCTGGTCTGATTTGGTGGGTCCTACAGGGTGGAGCTCCTGACATGCGAATGGGCAGGCGTTCCTTCTCTCAGCTGTGAGAAGGTAACAAGAGAATATCTGGATTCCTCGCTGCACATAAAACAGTGATAGCGGGGAGAGTTGTGATGGTTTGGTATCTGTCTGTACATGTCTGTAATAACATGTGACCTCCAATTGACAGCATAACCATCCTTGTGAAACATGTGACCTACGTTTTGAGCATGTCAGTGTAGTTTTCCCAGTTTGAACTTTGGTAAGTGCCTGACTGGAGCTTTACAGCATATGAGATAGTCACATGATAGAGAACACAGAAATCTTATCGAAGGGCAGGACCTGCTCCAGCTACCCTCTCTCTCATGGTGGACCACTGCCAGACAACAGAAGGACTGCAGGAGAGGCCTACCCAGCTGACACACTGGCTGGCCTAGGACTCACAAATAGGTGTGAGCACAGACTCAGGGGACAGCGTGTATGAGCTTTTTGTTATTTTTCCGTAAGATCTGTAACTCCTGTGTGCTTCAAGGATAAAAGTTACTGTGATTTTAGGGACTCCTGTGCAAAGCCTGTGTTCCTTACTCTGCCCTGTAGTTCCTGGGAAGTTAAACTATAAACCGTGGTGCCCTTGGCAAGGTGGAACTATAGGGGGCATGAGTAAGTGACTGGGGAAGTCTGAGAAGTCTCATCACTGGTTTCAGCACCTAGAGCGGTTGGACTGTGGAGTCCCGCCTCTCAAGGAAGGGTGACAGCGAATCTACATTGTGGAGTGTACCTTAGCAACCTAGAGCTACAAACAGTGTCTGGACTGTGACCAAACCCTGCTGGCTTGGTAGCTGATAGGATCCAAAGGTTGGTTCCATTACAACAGAATGGTGACCATGCACTAAAAGGGGATTCAGCCAGGTCTGTAACAAGAGTTATCACCTAATCAGGAACTCATAAAAAGGACAGAAAGACAAATCTTCTCCAGAATGCAGGAAAAGGCTTTCCAGGGGGAAGCTTTCTACAGCTCAGTCAGGAAAGTGGGTTATTCCTAGGCAAAGCAAATGTGTATTAAGCCATTGAACATAACTTTTTGTATAAATTGTTTCCTGGTTGCCCATAGGGTGAGGGGGACCAGGTTAATCAAGACTCTGCTGCTATTCAAGTTCAGCCACAATACTTGTGTACCCTGTTGGCATAAAGGGGGCTTTTGTTTTTTTGTGACAAAGACCCTTAATTGGTTTGGGGACAATTCCTCGGGGTGGACAACGGGGTCTTGATACACTACTATTAAGGTCAATGGGGTTACATGTGCATTGAGGCAGAAGACTAACACTTTAGTCTACATGGTAAACATTTTTTAAGGTGAACGGCAAAGCTTTTATAAAATTAAATGAGCCCCCTATTCATCAGATAACAAATGCTTAGACTCAAAATGATATAAACACATCTCCTTGTAACATGCAAACTTTGAAAATGAGGACCTTCCTTTACTCTTCCTCCAGGGCTTCAGTTCAGAGGCATATATTTGTCTGTTATAGGTGATAGCACAACTACCTAGAACGGCTGTGGTTTTGGTGATTTGTAACTTCAATGCTTGTTGCACACATGATGAACTACTGGACTCTGGTCTGGCTGGGTTCATCAGAAGGAAACTGATTTTCATAATGTGCGGTTGGGGGAAATTCCCTTTTCGGCCCTCACTTGTGATCAGTTTTCTGCCTTGAACCATGAAGCTTGTGAAACCTTATAATTTTTGTCAGATACTGTATCTGAAGAAGCTGTTGTTAGACATTCAGATTTCTAATCTGTTTTAATCTTGCTAAGATATTTGTCCTAATCTTCAGCAACAGTGAGTTCCATAGGTTTATATCAAAGTCTTTCTTTCACATGTATCTTCCCATTTAAATGAGTGTGCTCTCGTGTTATGGAAGACAGAAAAGAGGAATGCAAGACTAGTTTTCTCTATTTATAATAAAATACAACATATTTTATATTGCAGTGTTTGTCTCATAAGCTGTATCCCATGCTCTACTCTATAAAGTTAAATGAAGAATGAAAGCAGCAGGAAGGAGACGTTAAGATGCAGAAAAGGAAGGAAAGGTAGGTTTCCAGGTTTTAAATGAGAGGAGTCAGTGACCCAGGAAAATGTGTCCAAAGTTCAGAGCTGCAGAGAAGAAGGCTCTTGCACCAGAACTAATCAGATTATATGCAGAGACAGAAAGGAACCTAGTGCAACACAACTGAAGGAAGGACAAAGAGAGTAAAGCAGGCACAGAGAGGTCTTTCAAAAACAAGAAAAACATTGAACTGGATCAAATGGGAAGCCAGTGGAGTTGTTTGAGGGTGTGGGTAATGTGATTGTATTTCCCTGTAAAAGTAGGAAGGTGGCCCGAGAGAACTGAGCCTCAATAGTAAAGGGGTGAGGAAATGAATGCATGGATGAGGATTTCATCGGAACTGGAGATGCATCAGGCAGTACCGATGGTTATAGGCAACTTGGCAGTTATAAGTAACACATTACTTTATATACCTCTTCTTTTCATTTGAATAATCAATGCTAGCCTCTTTTTAATCTCAGGCTTTTAAATCTCTCCTCATATGGATGCCAACATCCCAAACCTGTGCTTCTAATCTTCAATGGCTCGTCTCTTTAGCTATCAAGAAACAGCCTGGCTTATGAGCATGAAGCCGTGGAATTTGAAGGAGCATATGGGATTTGCTATATGTTAATTTATACTGCGTAATTAGAAGACTTATTGGAATGTGGTGCTACAGGCTTTTCCTGTACAGAAGAGTACAAATTATACTTACCTACTTGAAAGTAATAGATACAGAGTAACTCTAAACTTGTATGTATTGAAGCATCCTTCATCTCATGGGAAGGGATGAGTGTTAGAAGAGTGGCGCAAAAGCTTTGCAAAGCACTGAAAGCCCCAGGAAGAGAGCATGACATCCTATGCTAGCTTTGTTTCTGAATTTCCTCAATCACCGGCCTAGGAGAACTACAAAGTCTGGCTTTGTTTAGGCTTTTTAGACAGGAAGGAGGATTTAGGAAAGTTTCTGGAAGGAAAAAAGCAGGACTTTGGGAAACGGTTGAGAGATACGAGGCACCATAGGTGTTAGAATTAGTGGTGCTGGGGATGCGGGAGGACATACTGGCTTGAAGTGGATGCCATCATATACAGGGTTTACAGTTTGGTTCAATAGCTCTCAGCACCTGCACTATACAAATTGTTCCAGTACCCCTGCAAGGCTGTTTTTTCTTTTGCCTGGGGTTTGTGTACTTTTTTGACCTGGCAGTGGATGAATGGAATGCTGGAATTATATTATCCAAACACAGGGAAATCAGATAAATGTTGGACCCCACAAATATTTAGCCACAGACATCCATTATAAAAAGGAAGGATTGTCTTGTGGTTAATCCACTGGACTAGGATTTGGAAGATGAGGATTCAATTCTCACTCAGCCTCAGATCTTCTGGGTGACTTTGGCAAGTCACTAAATCTCTCTGTGCCTGAAACCTCCCTGCTATACATATCCCTAGACCAGTGATACTCAGACTGAGGCTCGTGAGCCGCAAGTGGCTCTTTAATGTGTCTCCTGCGGCTCTTTGCAGTACAAGATATTGAAACACTGTGTGATTTAATTATTAAGCAATCAGGCTGCTTCTACTATGTTATTAACCAATTCAAGTTGACAAAACAATACTTGGTCAGTTATTTTGCTGTGAGAATAATGTTATAAATTCTCACAGCAAAATGACTGACGTGTGTGTGTGTGTGTGTGTGTGTGTGTGTGTGTGTGTATGTATATATATATATATATATATATATATATATATATATATATATATATAAAATCCTTCCTTTTATATAGTAAATGAAACAATGAATTCACTGTACTGTGGCTCTTTTGGGTAATGTTGATCACTGATTTGGCTCCTGAACCACTGAGGTCTGAGTATCACTGCCCTAGATGAAAAATGTAGCTATTAAAACAGTGAGAGTCTATCACTGGCCTGTATGACAAGTTAAATATTTCTTTTTTTTCCACGACATTTAATAGTGTGTAACTACGGAAACAGAGATAAAAGACGCAACTTTTAATGCGGAGCATCAGATCCTGCCCACTTGTACACTCCTGGGAATTTTGCCACTAACTTCAGTGGGAACAGGAGCAGGCCCAGGGTGTAAGACTTCTTTTGCCTATGATTTTAAAAGCCATTCTTTGGTGTGAGTAACTCTTATCTGACATAGCTGGAAGTGCAGCCTTCCAGTGTGGAATTCTGTGAAGAAAAGCTGCTACTCACCTGTCTGGTTTTGCAAAGGCTCAGATTTTTGATGATACAGGCAGTGTGACCAACAATGCCTGGGTCCGTTGGGTGAGTTAACAAGAGCATCCCCAGGTTCTGCAGCACCTCTCCATGCATCAGAGCGTCCTGCAAGAGCAAC
The DNA here is from genome assembly GCF_002925995.2 of Terrapene triunguis. Taxonomy (NCBI): domain Eukaryota; kingdom Metazoa; phylum Chordata; order Testudines; family Emydidae; genus Terrapene; species Terrapene triunguis. The sequence continues at coordinate 50,015,219 of NW_020664436.1, forward strand.
AAGCCATTCAATCACTGCTGATAATGACAGTGCTAAAGCATGTGATGTGACTCCATGTTATGTCATGGGTAGGACTACCCCAGCTCAACTTTCAGCTGTTTTAAACTAGCTGTAGTTTAGCGCTGTCGTTCTCAAATTGTGGTCCATTGACCACTCCTGTTACACATAACATATGCTGGTGGTCTGTGGAGAGGCGGATGGTCCAATGGTACTGGCTGATACTCCTCATTTCCAGCTGACAAATTCCATCAAATACTTATAAAATATTACAGTGCCAGCTCAGCAATAGCTGTAGTAATCAAAGGGAGGCATGTGATTGTGAATGAGAAGGGCAGTGCTCTGGGTAATGGTGAATGGAAGAGGTAGGTCATTCAGCAACCTTTACATTAGACAGATATGGTCAACTTGATTTGTTTTAAACAAACTAATTAAAAAAATCAGTTTGTGATCAGGCACTTTTTAAAATCACATTCCTGAAATTCCTTTAAAAAAGACCCTGTTCAAAATGGTATACTGGTTTCTCTGCTCTTCTATTGATATTTAAAGGCCTTTCAGAAAGCTTACCCCTTGCTGAACTTCCAGGCTTCTCTAATACCAGTGGGATCGGACCCTAGCTCCAAGTTTGGAATTGTTGGCCACCAAGTCTCCCTGGTATTAATATGAACTTATATATTGTTTTTCAGTAAGGTGAACTGGAGGGAAAACTCTCACACTGACTTAATCGGTTTTGGATCAGATCCATAGTTGCAAGCAATACCTAAGATCATATTGTAGCTAAAAGGTTAGCAAAGAAAACATTTCTCTGTTCTTTCAGTCTGTTTGCTTTGGGCATTTGACAGTACTTTGTGTAGAGTCAGTAATGTACTTCTTTATTCATACTGTTTAGAAACTGAGGCTTGCTAGAAAGGATGTACTAAATCTTTAACTCGGCATACGTACGGAGATGAAAGACATTACTCTGGAGTTTTGGAAATGTCAGGCTCCTTGAAGCAGCATCAAAGTTAGATGTCTTTAAAAATCAGTTTAAATTGCATCTTTCCTGATTTGTAGGTTGTTACAAAAGGGGTATTTTATTTTCATTTGATATTGACTGACATCTTCAAATGCATCCATTCCAAACACAGTCACAAGGTGAAATGCTGAAGCAAAACATGAAAGAAGACAAATCCAAAGTATAGCACGATGGTTAAACTCGGGGAACAAAGTATGACTTAACAAGCTCAGATGTCTACATGTTAGGTTTCAATCAGGGTGTGGTATGTACAGATATATGCTTGTGAATTTCTCTAGCAATGTCTTTCCCTGTCTTCTTAGACACAACTCACCTAATCTTAGCTAGCTAGAATGCGTTCAATTAACTGTAAAGACAATTTTGGATACGGTAGGTTTGACTCTTTTTAACCTGTGTAACTCCAATTGACTTCAGTGGAGCCACTCCCAACTTACATCAGCAGGAGAGGCAGCTCGGGCCTTTTAATTGAGTGCAGACCAAAAATGAATTCTTGCAGTACATGAATGGGTCCACTGCCAATCTTTCTCGTACATGTAGGATATACATTTGATCACTATCCCATCTGATGGCAGGTATTAGAACACTAAATTCTGATGGGCCTGCAGTATTTTGCAATTATATGTGTGAGACCCAGATTTCATTCCAAGTTCATTATTGTGATCCTCTGTTCAGTGAGGGAGAGCCACAGAGGCAGCATTCTCAGTAGAAAATGGGTGAACAGATTCAGATGAGTATTGGCCAAACTTCTTCCCCAGACTCAAACAGTTGGAAATGAAAAAAGATCCTAATCCACACTGGTCAGAGAAATCATTCCAGCAGCAATTGTTTTTATCATTTTGATACCTGGCCTTTGTAAAGCACTCTGAGATCATCTAGTGAAGTGTGCTAGCCAAGGATAAATATTATTCCCATTTTACAGATGATGAAACTGAGATGCAGAGAAGCAAAGTTACTTTGTGTCCTAGAACAAGTTAGTCAGTGGCAGAACTGGGACTAGAACCCATGTGTTCTGAGCCCTGATCCCTTGCTCTAACAAACATGGCTTCACCTCATGCTGAAAAGGCCCTTTATTATAACACCCAACCTCTTTCTTAGGGCTTTGGGACTGGATTGCTCTTGACAGACCTGAACAGAATTCTCTTTGCAGTGGGGAAGCTAATTCAGTGTTATGTTGCATGCTCACCATGAGTCAATGCAATGGCCAAGCCAGTGAATCACAGAGAGGCTTTCTATTAAGGAATGAAGGCTCCATGAAACATTCCATCTGATCAAATCCACGGTAACTAAAGGGCAGATAAATTTTACCCTATTGTATATTGGCCAGTATTTGTAATGACTCAAGCATTACTTCATTTACTTGTAAATGTTAGCTTTGTTCTGTGGTTTGTTTTCCTACTGCTGTTCCCAGGGAACAGTCCCTCTAATTCACTCAGAATTCAGACCAGGCCAGAGAAGGAAACCTTGAAAAGAGCTGAAAAATAGGCTAGAAAGGGTGGGGGGGGGGGGAGGGAAACAAGGGACAATGGATAAGACCCTTGTCTAGATACTCAGAGTTGAATCTCACAATGCAGCAACATTCAACAGTCAGTGACAGTGATGTTTGCTCACTAAAATAAATTTCAAAATGCAAACACTTCTCACCAGAGAATATACCCTTGAGATGACATTTCACTTCCAAGTGTCCTATTGCAGACCCACATATTACCCTTCCCCTGCTGGATGGTTTGACTGTTTCATTGTTGGTGTAACCACTTTGAACCTCTGGTCATGTTGGATGCTCCAGCTGTGCGCAGACAGGATGTGATGGGGGGTTGATTGAAATACTTGACATACACACATTTTAGAAGCCATGAAGGGGATAGGTTGTATGCATAGCTTGTGTGGGAGAGGGGAAGATTGAACTGCAAGAGATGCTTTCTTGGAAAATTAACAGCTTTATTACTGAGGTAAAATTCTGACCTGATTCTTCACATTGAGTAACACTTTAGTAACCCCATTGACTTCACTTATTTAAATTGTAAACTCTTTGGGGCGGGGACTGACTTTTCATTCTGTGCATACAGTGCCTCGCACAATGGGGCCCAGATCCATGACTAGGATCCCCAGTGCTAATACAATTCAAATAAATAATAAGCATCATGCCTTTCAAAGGCATCATGCCTCCAGGCACTTCTGCTTGGGCAGTGCACCTTCTCGCCTTTCCTAGCACACTACTAAGGCTAGGTCTACACTACGGGGGGGAGGGGAGGCGACCTAAGATACGCAACTTCAGCTATGTGAATAGCGTAGCTGAAGTTACGTATTTTAGGTCAACTTACCTGGCTGTGAGGACGACGGCGAGTCGACCGCTGCCGCGCCGCCGTCGACTCCGCTTCCACCTCTAGCTGCGGTGGATTTCCGGAGTCGACGGCAGAGCCATCGGGGATCGATTTTATCGCGTCTTCACTAGATGCGATAAGTCGATCCCCAATAGATCAATTGCTACCCGCCGATCCGGCGGGTAGTGAAGACGTGCCCTAAGTTGTAGGAGGCATAATTTTAACCATGCTGTGCTGAATGTGCAAGATCAATTGATGTACAAAGCACTAGGTCTGCAGTTCCCAGTGGGAGTTTCAAGCCAGCATGAATTTCTTTCAGTAATTAGCCACTAAAAGCCCCTAAAACAAGCCTTGGGTAGTCAGATTATCTTGTCACTACTGTAAAAAGCTACATCATATGATAGGCTTTCACTTTTTTTTGCTTGACATCCTTAAACGCTAACTGACTTAAGAGATTGTTAGCTTAAAAATCCTATTTTAAAATTTCCTTACTCGTGACTACTGACACCGTCAGCTATTGTAATGGAAATTATTGTACAGATGTTGCTTTTTCACTATCTTATATTTGTTTACTTTTGCATTTCTTTCTGCATCGACAAAGAAAATACCAATTTTGTTTTGTTTTGTTTTGTTTGTTTGTATAATCTACTTCTAATCAGTTTTGCTTTTAGGTTCTCAGGCATTAGCAATAACATTTCACCGTTTGTGGTGCTGTCTACCTTGAACAAAATAGCCAAATCTAACTAATGGGTTGTCCCCAAAGGGACAATTAACACATCTTAAACACCAGTGTGGATGCTCTCATTCAGAAGTAAAGTGGCCTTGTTTGCTTTAGCTTAGTGGTTCTTCAAAAGAGATCAATTCATTTGAACTTTCCTGAGTGTCCCTGTGTAGACAAGCCCTAACAAAATTACTATGCTGAGCACTGTAGATAAGATGTAGCTTTCTTTCTCTGACCTGATGGTCTCTATCTCTCAGCATACTATTCTGTGTCCTGCCATTCATCCTCCCTCCTAAAAAATCCCTTAGCCGTAAAGCAGCAGCGCTTTAATGTACCTTGTGCGGTCACGGCGCACAGTGCTCTAAAAAAACCACCTCAACGAGGGGCGTGGCTCCCAGCGCTGGGGCACTGTTTACATTGGCGCTTTACAGTGCTGCAACTTGCTGCTCGCAGTGGGGTGTTTTTTCACACCCCGAGCGAGAAAGTTGCAGCGCTGTTAATTGCCAGTGTCAACAAGCCCCAAGTCACTAGCCCTGCAATGCTTGGAATGTAGTGGTCAGTAGAGTGTGGGCTGGTGTGAGTGACCTTCTTCTTATACAGCTGCTCTACAACACAAAGGACTAAACTCAATGTCCACTGGGTCCCCCTCAACCCACACAATCCCAATATTAAATAACTGTCCAGGTGCAGTTGCGGTAGCCAGGGGCGGCTCCAGGCACAAGTGCACCAAGCATGTGCCTGGGGCGGCAAGCCGCGGGGGGCGGCCTGCCGGTCGTCGTGAGGGCAGCAGTTTGGCAGAATGCCTGCAGGAGGTCCGCCAGTCCCACAGCTTCGGCGGCAATTCGGCGGCAGCTAGCCGCGGGACAGGTGAACCTCCTGCATGCATGCCGCCGAATCCGCGTTACCAGCGGACCTCCCGCAGGCCGAAAGCCACCTGCCTGCCTTGCTTGGGGCGGCAAAAAACATAGAGCCGCCCCTGGCGGTAGCTAACCCTTGATCCCTTTGGGAAGGCCCTTTCTGTTTTTCTATGGAGATTTGCACATCAAGTATTTATATCAGTAATTCATTATATGCAACATTAACATTGTTGCCATAGCATTACTTAGTTAGGAGTATTAAAAGTTTTATCCCAGGCAGTGGCAAGAACCCCTGCTATTCAGCAACTATCATCCCTACCTGGTTGGCTGGGTGTTGGGATAATATCCAGAGGAGTGCAATAGAAGCTTGTTGAACATCTGAATTGCTAGATGCAAGGAGAGACAGCAGCTTGGGCAGGATGTCCATAGCAATGATGTCAGCCTGAATGTTCACTGTTTGGAAGAATGACAAAGCAGCTCAGTGTGGGGTAAAATGTTGTTAGAAGGTGTATGGCACAATTATGGTGCTGTTTTCATTAATGTTAGACAGACTTTTGGCTGAATGGTGATATATATATATATCCCTTATCAGAGGGGTAGCCGTGTTAGTCTGGATCTGTAAAAGCAGCAAAGAGTCCTGTGGCACCTTATAGACTAACAGACGTATTGGAGCACGAGCTTTCGTGGGTGAAAGCTCGGATGCATCCGACGAAGTGGGTATTCACCCACGAAAGCTCGTGCTCCAATACGTCTGTTAGTCTATAAGGTGCCACAGGACTCTTTGCTGCTTTTATATATATCCCTGTCCAGGCAGGGCCAAATTGTATTTTACCAGGTTATAAAAATCATGCTTTATCTGTTCTGTCTCCCTCTACCAACACTGTGTCTGGAGGAGTAGTATGGACCCATATTTGAATATAGCTTTGAAAGCACTTCGGCCTTGTTTGGTTGACCAATGCAAACCATGTTTGAAATGAGTTTAGCTGGAATGAGTTAAAGTTCACGAGGACTGTGTGTGTATGTGTGTGTGGCGGGGGCGGGGGGTTGGAGATACAGAGCCTGTCTAGACAATTTTCCCATTGCTTTAGCGTTTCCTGCCACTGCCGGAGTGGTACAAAGGGATGGAATGAGAAAAGGTTTTGATCCTTGATTCTTTGGAAGAACACTTCCCATTTTGTAATGTTAAATCAATAAATAAACCATCCGTTCGAAGACGCTTGTCAAGAACATGCCTAGTTTCTGTCCCAAAGCATCCAAAATGATATTTCTTTTCCTCCTTTGAAAGGAAGCCAAGAAACTGCTCCAATTTGGTGTTCAGTCTCGTAAAATAACTGAACATCTCTTCCCAAGAGAGAAAATTTGGGAGACGTGGTCATGTGACTTTGGACATATTGACACAGAAGGGAAAGGGCTCATTTGTCGTACCACAAACACACACACAGCTTGGCAGTCCTGGAGTAACAAACTTGAAGGCAGGCTGGGAGCTGTGGGAGCAAAATGAGTGGATCAGAGAGGAGAGCTCTTAAAATTAGTTCCCTACCGACTGAACTAAATTGCACCGTACTAAATAAGACGTATTAGTGAAGTACTTGCTTTAGCTGTACGGTACAGAGGAGATACAGAAGAAACTGCTCATGAGAATTGCCCTAAAATATTTGTAAAACCAAATTAAAATGACACCTGTTTATGATTTAAAAATCTAATGTGGCAGAATGAAGAAAAGACCCTGAATACATTTCAGAGATCTAGGCCATGACTGGTGCAGGAACAGTAATCGCACTAGGGATGTTTGAGTGAGGGATGGGAATAGGTGGCATTTCAAAAAGGAGGAGGGAGGATGAAAACAATTGATCTACTAGATACATGTACAACTGGTCTTATACCTCTGCACTATCACAGACCAATGCTTATTTTTAGACAGCTAGTTACAGGGATCAACTGTTGCAGAGAAATTTATAATTAAAATGTACACTTACATAATGGCTGTGATGTTGCAGTCTATATGGTTTTATAAAAATCTGATAATAAGTGAATATAATGTAACTGGGATATGCTTCATGCAAAAGGTTTCTTGTAAGGTATCATTACAAAGCTTATAATCTACTGAGTGTGATCATCCTATTTGTATAAATGTATCACTCTTGTATCTAAAACTAGAAATATGAAATATAACTCTGAGGGCCTATTGTAATTATGCAAAGTGTGGGCCATTAATGGTGGTTTGGAATCTTGATGACTCCCATTAACTAGGACCATTGTCTGCAGATGGCTGTGTTTTACCTGTGAGTCTTCCTGTATATGGCCTTGGCTACACGGGCGCTGTACAGCGCTGCAACTTGCTGCACTCAGGGGTGTGAAAACGCCCCCCCTCCCCCCCCGAGCGCAGCGCGTACAGCACTGTAAAACGCGAGTGTAATCAGAGCCTGCAGCGCTGCAAGCTATTCCCCTCGCAGCGCTGGGAAGTCCTGAGTGTAGCCAAGGCCTACGTATGTGCTGGCAAGTGGATAATGAAGTCTTGCAGTGACATGTGATCATGTCACCTGAACTGGAATCCATCTTTAACCTGGTGCTTTTCCAGTGAGGGGGGTGGAAACCCAGAGGGACAAAAGGTTCCCGCCTTATGCAAAAGATATATAAAGGGGTGGAACAGAACAAAGAGGGGAGAGAGGAGCCATCATGAAGAATCCCCTAGCTACCACCTAAGCTGGAACAAGAGCTGTATTAGGGGAAAGAATTGTGTCCAGGCCTGGAAGGTGTCCAGTCTGAGGAAAAAACTTACTGAAGCATCTCTAAGGGTGAGATTATCTGTGTTTAGTTTGATTAGACATAGATTTGCGCATTTTATTTTATTTAGCTTGGTGACTTACTTTGTTCTGTCTGTTACTACTTGGAACCACTTAAATCCTATTTTCTGTATTTAATAAAATCACTTTTTACCTATTAACTCAGAGTATGTATTAATACCTGGGGGAGCAAACAGCCGTGCATATCTCTCTATCAGTGTTATAGAGGACGAACAATTTATGAGTTTACCCTGCATAAGCTTTATACAGGGTAAAACGGATTTATTTGGGTTTAGACCCCATTGGGAGTTGGGCATCTGAGTGCTAAAGACAAGCACACTTCTGTGAGCTGTTTTCAGGTAAACCTGCAGCTTTGGGGCAAGTAATTCAGACCCTGGGTCTGTGATGGAGCAGACGGGAGTGTCTGGCTCAGCAAGACAGGATGCTGGAGTCCTGAGCTGGCAGGGAAAACAGGGATAGAAGTAGTCTTGGCATATCAGGGGGCAGCTCCCAAGGGGGTTTCTGTGATCCAACCCGTCACAATGACTTTCATCCTGAAGGCTCCAAATCACTTCATAAACTATATACAGTGTAAATGCCATCATAGAAATACAGCTGCTTTTCTATCATAGATTCCCAGCTATTTCTTTAGTGGAAATTGTCACTGCATCCTTCATTGGCCAACACTCTTGTGGCCTTCTGCCACACAAACAGAAAGCAATGTGCAGATATTACAGGGTTTGGAAGTAAAACTCCTGCTAACCCTGGTAGGGATAGTTCTGTTCTGTTTAGGTTCTTATACTGTACTTCACTCATCATCCCTGGTATCTGTTTTGTGTTAGTACTTTTCTGGCAGTGTGGGTATCCTCCAGACAGCCAGCAGATGGAATCAGAGCCTCTACTGAAGCCATAAAGGACAGTTACACTTATGGACTAGTACAAGCAGTGCAAAAGGCTCCCATGAGATCTTAGTATGTTCATTCTGTATGTGAAGAAGCCCACCTAGACTTTCTAGACACAGGCTTGCTCTAGAGGACACTGCTGCACAGCAGGGTGTGAGGCTTCTCTTCCCCTTCTTCCAGCCGAAATGTGTATTTTAAAAACATGTATCGTACGTGTAAATAGAGTTTGATGGCAAATATGTAGGGCTAAATTATGCTTCACAAAAGGCAAAGCTGTGCTCAGGAGGAGGAGGTGGCAGTGGCACACTACCTAAGCAGCAATCTCAAGTGACATTCTAAGAACATAAGGACGGCCATACTGGGTCAGACCAAAGGTCCATCTAGCCCAGTATTCTGTCTTCCGACAGTGGCCAATGCCAGGTGCCCCATAGGGAATGAACAGAACAGGTAATCATCAAGTGATCCATCCCCTGTTGCCCATTCTCAGCTTCTGGCAAACAGAGGCTAGGGACACCATGCCTACCCATCCTGGCTAATAGCCATTGATGGACCTGTCCTCCATGAACTTATCCAGTTCTTTTTTGAACCCTGTTATAGTCTTGGCCTTCACAACATCCTCTGGCAAAGAGTTCCACAGGTTGACTGTGTGTTTTGTGAAGAAATACTTCCTTTTTATAGAGGCAGTATGATATTTTCTGTCTTCTCTATCCCTTACTTAATGATTCCCAACATTCTGTTTGCTTTTTTGACTGCCGCTGCACATTTCAGAGAACTATCCACAATGACTCCAACATCTCTTTCTTGAGTGGTAACAGCTATTTAGACCACATCATTTTATATGTATAGTTGAGATTATGTTTTCCAGTGTGCGTTTGTAGCAAGGCAGTGTGGTTCCCTGCCATCCCGGAGAGGGTCGAGCCCCTCCGGACACCAGTGTGTGCGGGGCCGGCCAGAAAGTTCTGAGCCCACCTCCCAGAGGGTCAGGCGCAGGACAGGAAGTAGAAAAGGAGGGGTCCAGAGCTCACTTGGAGAGCAGCCGCCGGAGAGGCCAGACGCCTCTGGCCTAGCTCCCGGTTGGGAGATCCCTGCAAACTACAGAGGACCCAAGGACTGGCCTGACCTGCTGATGCCCAACACCAACCAGAGCCCAGAGGAGCTGCCTAGCCTGCCCCGGCCAGTTACCCAGAGCACCCCATGGTGCCTGACCCCTCAGAGGACACCGTCCGGACCCAGGTACCTCTAGAAGGGGAGTTCAGAAGTAGCCCGGGGGCAGCCGACTCTAGTCTGGCTGCAGCACTGCAAGAGCCTATGTCAGTGTGTTGCGGCCAGGATCCCCACTGACTCAGCAGTGGGTTTTCTGATGCTGCCAGGGCCCCGGGCTGGGACACAATGGAGTGGGAGGGCCTGCGTCACCCCTGCCACCCAACTTGTGGGTGTCAGTCTCCCCCTCTCCCAGGCCCCTCTGAACCGAGGGCCTGGGCTTGTTGTTTACCTGCCTTTGCTCAGTCCCTGCGTGAGGGCCTAAGCCATTGACTCTCTTTTGCCCTGCCCTGACCCAGGGCCTGGGCCTGCTAATTGTATAAACTGTTTGCTCAGCGCCTGCCTGAGGACCTGAGCCCTTGACTCACTATTGCCTGCTGACCAGGGGCCGGGCAAGAATAACTGTCTGTGTTTGCCTTTACTGCTGCTGTGGCGAGAGACTCCCATGGCCTGGCTAATTTCCCGTCAGCAAGCGGAAGGAAGTATCGAGGCGGGGTCGTTCCCCGACGTCCTGGAGAGGGACAAGCTCCAGCCAAACCCCTCTACAGCATTATTTTGCATTTATCAACATTAAATTTCATCTGCCATTTAGTTGCCCAGTCACCCAGTTTTATGAGATCCCTTTTTAACTCTTCACAGTCTGCTTTGGACTTAACTGTCTTGAGTAGTTTTGTATCATCTGCAAATTTTTCCAGCGCACTGTTTATCCCTTTTTCCAGATCATTTATGAATATGTTGAATAGTACTGTACAGACGCCTGTGGGACACTACTATTTACCTCTCTCCATTCTGAAAACTGAACATTTATCCCTACCCTTTGTTTCCTATCTTTTAACCAGTTACTGATCCATAAGAACACCTTCCCTTTTATCCAATGACAACTTACTTTGCTTAAGAGCCTTTGGTGAGGGACCTTGTCAAAGGCTTTCTGAAAATCTAAGTGCACTATATCCACTGGGTCCCCCTTGTCCACATGCTTGTTGACCCCCTTCAAAGAATTCAAGTAGATTGGTGAGGCATGATTTCCCTTTACAAAAACCAGGTTGACTCTTCCCCAACAAATCATATTCATCTGTGTGTCTGGCAATTCTGTTCTTTACTATAGTTTCAACCAGTTTGCTCCGTCTCAGGCAATCACCTTGTGATTGCAGCTTGGGTAGCTTTAAGCTAGCACAGGTATCAGAGAAGTGAAGCCACAGCAAGATGCCCTTCAGCAAGTCCTAGCCCCACAAATAATTACTCAGGGTTCCCGTTAGGCTTGTACAGCCTGGGCCAAAGCATGTGCTGCCCTGGCTCCACTGCTCTGGGACCCAGGTATGTGTTCTCCAGTCTACGCATGCCCTTATTCAGGCTCAATGCTTTGTGGGTGCTGGTGGGAGCATAACTAGCAGTGGGATTTGCTACACTTTAAAAAGCTGAAGGTGCTAATCTGGTGCTAGTACACAAGGATCTCTCTCTCTCTATCCACACCCTGGCCAGACATGTCATCTCTGGGCCTGTGAGCACTGAAGTTAGGGTTAGCTAGCACAACCCCCCAACCCCATCAATTATAGGTGTCTCCTAGACAGGTGTGCTGGAGATGAGGGGGCTCCCTTTGCCCTGTACTGCATCTGCACCCAGGTAGGGCAGCCATAATTGGGTTCCTAACAAGCAGGAAATTCCCCAACCTGCTGTCCTTTCCCAGAGAGAGAGGCGGGGAAAAAAAGAAAAGTGTTTTTCCCAAACACATTACTCACCACTTGTGGCCAAGTTCCTCAGACAAACACATGCCTGGCTTGAAACCTGGTTGTGCCAATAAAAAAAGAGTGAGCACTCCAGTAACTGATCCTGTTGTCTAAAATAAACCAATAAACACTGTCTACAGAGTGTTTATTCTGGGATTTCATTTCCAAAAACGGTTGCTGAAGGCCAGTACATACAGGTATGAATCAACACCAGCTTAATTTTCCACCACCCAGACCTGTTACTCAGTACCTATTACTGTTGAGCAGGTTAGCAATATCCAGGGGATTTCCACATGCTGCCCAGAATCTAACAGTACATTCTCAGTGTTGATTTACCTCAGGAATGTCAAATGAACTGAATAGACAGGGGTGCTGGAACAATTTGTATAGTGTGGATGCTGAGAACCATTGAAGCAAAGTGCAAACCCTTTATATGATGGAAATAACTTAGTCAGGGGGTGCAGCTATGAATGCACTGAATTTATTTGGTTTGCTTTTTCTCTGTATTCCCCTGAAAGAAATCAATATTCTTCTGGTCTAAGAAAGTAAGACATGTTTCCAAGTAATCATTAGCGACATGAACATTGTGGTAGCTGGACTGGGATAGATGTCAAAGGTGAGATGGGATAAAAGGCAAGGCTGACTTAGAGCTATTGTCTTATCTCCCTTATAGGCCTTCTGCTAACTTTCAGTGCCCTACAGATGTATTTTATAAATCCTGAGAATTGCCAGTCCAGAACCTTGAAACACTCTGGGGACCCAGAGTGGCAGAGGCTTGGACTCCTCTCACAGAAGACCTAGTGCGTGTCCAGGAAGAAGTGTTCGCTACGGTCTGTGACAGCCTGTAACTCTTATAATGAGCAAAATCAAATCTCTGAAGTTTGGGAACACCTGGTTCCAGATCTGAACTCCAGCTCTGCAGGCCCAACTCTTTGTTTCCATCTTTAAAGCACAGTGCAATCAATAATTATAACTTTGCCAGAAATGTGCTAAAATTCTCACATCTAGCAAAGTGCCTCAGTTGCATGCTATGGGATTTACAGTAGTAAAGTGCAGTTTCAAAGCCTCCCCTGCACTTGCCTGGGGCTCCCTAATTACGGTGTAAAGCAATCTAGTTGCATCATAGCTTCTTCACGCTGAGTGTAACGTACAGAATTAAAGAAACCTCAGGAAAATGATCAGCAAATCTGCTGTACAATAACACACTTCCCTCCCCTATCTTTTTCACTTTACCTTGTCCACAGATGAAAACAGGAGAGAAATGAGTGTCCGCAGAAGGAATTGGTCCCCAACTCGCAACATGGCTTCATGGTACTGAGAGTTGGCTGCCACATTGCTTAAAGCTGCACAACTATAATACTGTCGAGAACAGAGAAGGGGGTGGAGAGAAGATATCACTGTGACAGTGTTTATTCAATACAGTGAAAATCAACAGGAGAACGGCTTAGATTTTTTTTGACAAAAGTGTGTACTTTTCAACTTCAAGGTGCTTTACAAAAATTGATTAAACCCCAAAACACCTTTCTGAGGTAGGTAGGTATTAATACTCAGATCTGGCTGACTGGGGGAATGGAGAGAAACTGAGACAGAGATTGTGACGTGCCCAAAGCCACAGGGGAAGTTGGTGGTAGAACTGGGATAAGAATGCAGAAGCTCTTGGCTTCTAATTCCATGTGCAGGACACACGTCTCTTTGTTTTTGAGAAACAAAGTGTACAGAAAGTGAGCTTAATGTCCTTTGGGGCAAATATTGTGGAGAGCATTCATGAGACAAAAATTCCTCTGTCCATTCTATTACAGCTCAGTCTAAGCAGGGCACTTTTTTTCTGGCCACACCCTTGGACTCATGTCTGAGCCTAGTTAATAGCCCTAAGCAAGACCATAAAGGTCCAAAATATAATCTAGATGTAATCAGGGAAGAAATATTTTGTCAGAACCCACAAATATGGTCTCATAATGGCCCCTCTTCTACTGGCAAATCCCAGCATTCGGGGTGTCATTTCTGCAAAAAGGGTAGTTCAGGCATGACAAGGGGGACTTCCTAGTGCTCTTGCTGTGAAAAGATGCACACAGGCAACGGGGTGACTGAAAGAGAACAGTATGTACACATTGACAGCCTGGCATAGCCACAGAGCTATGAAATATATTTACATCATGCTCCTCAGCCACTGTTATATGACCAGAGCTGCTCAAGTCATAGGCAGAATTCAAAGGAGACTAAAGAATGCAAGGAAGCAAGGGTTACTTGTCCATCGGACACATAAAACTCTCTCAGTTCTGGGTTATATCAGTGTGTGTCTGGGAGGGCACTTCCCAGTCCAGATTGACACACACACAAGTTCTGCTTGAGCTAATGTGCTAAAATTAGCAAAGTGGCCATGGCAGCATGAGTGGCTGCTTGTTTGTTTTCTGCTAGACATAATGGAACATATTTATATAGCATCCACCACACAAGACCCTCAATGGTCCTAGCAAACAAAGCTAGGAATAGAGCTGAAACCTCTTAACTCCCAGTTCTGTGCTTTAACATATATGCTATGTGTCCTTGCAGAAATATTCATCTAAGACTAAAGACATTAGCAATTACTTCTATGAGAAATTCGAGTTTGAGTTGCTAGCAGTAGCTATGTTAAGTAGACATAAAGAACAGGGATGAAGAGCTTGGAAGAGACACGTCTCCGAGCTTTGTTGCAACATATAAAAGCTTGCCTCACCCCTGTATGAGACTGTATTTGGCAGGCATCTGGAAAATTCTAGGAATCATGCATTCTACATTCGATAGAACTGTTCATGGGGCGAGGCTATACCAGCCTGCACTCCTCTTTGAAGATACTCTGAATGATTGTGCTGACATGTCAAGAGAGAGCAGTAGGATCACACCCAGGAGAAAAGCATTTGCCCCCCCCCCCCACCTCTGCCAAAGGCATCAATGCCATTACTGAAGGCAGTCATCTTGCACTGACTGACTAGACAGGTACAGCCACATTCAGCAAAGCAAAAAATAACCATATTCAAGCCAAATGATGCAGTATGTTCTACTGTCCCAAAGTGAGTTTAATCATAAAGACTCTCCCTGAAGGAATGGCAAAAATATTTTGGCTGTCACTAATGTCAATGGACCAGATTAATCTCTGGTGTAATTTGTACAGCCTCTAAAGAGTTGTAGAAGGGATAAATGTCGCCCAAACTGTTTGTATAATATAAAAAGGGAGGGTGCAGAGAAATTCTCTCCCAGGAGAAATTAACACATGTTGGCAGACTTTGTGGAATGGAGCAATCTGTTGTGGTTTCTTTGTTTTTTCGTTCTCTTGCTTGGTTGGTTGTTTCTACTTCTTGATCAGGAAAAAAATCTTCCACCATAATGTTTGGGTCGTAAAAGGGCTCCATCTTGTCTTTCAAATACCTCCTTGAGCATAAGGAAATTTAAGGGCAGTAATACTGCTGAGGGGGTTACAGAGGGGCAATCTCACCGCAACCTTTGATGCTCCAAAACAGATTCTTGACACGTGACCTTGCGGAGATGAGGTATTAATGCTCAGACTGTATTTCCCAATAATTGGGACCAATTATGTGGTCAAAAGGTCTGAATTGACATTCCATGACTGGAAGACAGAAGCTTGTGGAAGGTACTGGCTTATATTGACTGCCATCCTTCTGTTCAAGCCTCCTGATGTTGAGAATGCATGGCCAAAGCAAAATGACTGGCAAATGAGGAGTACAGCATCAGTTATGAGCAAAATCCCTTCAAGGAATACCATGGCTGGCCTCCCTTTCTCCAAGAGGGCTTCCATATGCTAGCAAATTAGACCAACAAGTGCTCTCATTTGTTCTGCTAAATTTTTATTTTTAGCACTGGTAGGAGCCAATTTGATAGAATTACTAGTAAATGGATGAAGGATGTATGCCTTAGATGTAATATGTTTAGATTTTAGTAAGATTGAAATAGCAACTCACAAAATCTTAATTCAAATTGGCTTGTGGACTGAAAACAATGTGCAGGACCTTAAACTCAAGTCCTGTACACACCAGGAAATTGCACCACTGCTCAAAGTAGAATTCTGAAACAGTATTGAAAACAGTGTTGTTGGAGCTATTCTACTATTTGAACTATTTTCGTTTCCTGTCCAAGGAGACTTAGTATAGAAGAAAATTGTCTGTGATAGTTCCAATTCCTAGTGTAGGCATAGATAATGA
Source organism: Terrapene triunguis (assembly GCF_002925995.2). Classification (NCBI taxonomy): domain Eukaryota; kingdom Metazoa; phylum Chordata; order Testudines; family Emydidae; genus Terrapene; species Terrapene triunguis. Next base: position 50,030,989 of record NW_020664436.1, read on the forward strand.
TAAACATTGGTCTGTCTAATTTAGGAAGGAGTAAGAGATACATTTCTGAAATAAGCAGATGCCAAGGAGGATAAAGACATAATACAAATGGGCCCTGACAATGGGCCATACAAGTGTGGCTTGAATCTACCTTGGCCCCTCTCCTCCTACCCCACAGCCTTTCCTACATCAAGCATAGATCAGTCAGAAGGGAGACTCTCTCCCAGTGTGTACTACAGAGGATGGTGTATAACCATTTGCAGATATTGGAAGGGTGTAATCACCAAGGCTTGTTTAGTGAGATACAGGAAGGTATAATTTGGAGTAATGGGATAAAATAGAGGGAAGGAATAATTAAGATGCATATCAGGAAAAACCTGTGATGCTGAATGTTTGTGGAAAGTAGTTGTAGAGGTCCCATCTCTTGGGATATCTAGAACAAGACTGGATGAAATACTAACAAAAATATGTAAGAGACCAGGAGACAGACTGGATGATGTAACAGGTCCTATCCATCTTTAATGTCCATGATTCTGGTCGTTGGCTTTCTCCGGATTATTTTAATACAAAGCTTTCTTCATAGGTGTGCATCATCATGAGATACTCATATAGATCACCCATTGTGTGCAGGTAGGGCAACCCCCATTGTGGGCTATGCACCCCATATACATAACCAACTACAAGAATAATTTTTTAAAATCACACATCCAAAATATTGGAAAGCTTTAACAGGCAAAATAAAAATATGGAGGTACAAGTAAAGAGAGCCAGTCTTAACTGTAACTGGTCTGATGTATGTCTGATGTCCTCAAAGGTATAGCTGATACCTACAAAAAAATTGACAACTGACCGGAAGCTGGTATTCTGATACCATTGGTTATCTTGCTGACCTGTACTGTCTCATTGTTTTCTTGTGCTCTCCCTGTCTGTTGTATCACCCTATTGTCTCTTGTGTTATACTTGGATGATAAACTAATTGAGTTTTTGCACAGTGCCTAGCACAATGGGGCCCTGGTCCATGATTGGAGTTCTTAAGTGCCACTGTAATATAATAATAACTAATAATTAACATAATAATTAATAATCCCCCACTAACTTTTTCTGATGCAAAAGGATAACAGGAAAGCATGAAATCTATGATTCTGCCAGAGAGAAGACTGGTATCTTCACAACAGCTTTCTGTGTGTATTTTCATATCAGCTTTCTCCTATCACAGCTGGACCTATGTTGCATGCCCAAAGCAGTGTTTATACAACTATTCAGCATTTCACTGTGACACCATTACCTATTGGTTCACTGAAATAAAAACAAAAACAAAGTCAAAAGCCCTTTGCGTTCCTTCTTTTCCGATACTCCCAAAACCCTGGAGAAGCCCGAAGTCCTTACATTGTATTTTTGAATTCTAATAGTTATGCTAGCTCCAGGATTGTATAATTTGCTTTTATTATTTAAAAATTGTGGCTTGTTTTAACTATACCTGTACTTCTGAGTCAGGAGATTCTAACATCAGGATGAGGACAGGGAGGGCTCCTTCCCTGCACAGGACTTGCTGGATCCGCTCTGCAAAGTGAGAAAGAGGGCAATTTTTAGTATGTGAAAGGGTGCGGAAGGATCAAGGATCACCCCCTCCCCAGCATACAATCAAATGGATGCACCATTGTGAAGGCTTTCTGAGAAAAAGGGACCATTGGGCAGTGCTGAGTGATTTAGGTTCATCCAAATGTACCCCAATGAGAGTAACTTGCAAATAACACTCCAAATAAGACAAAGTCCGTATGGGAGCAGAACGGCAGTGCAAAATCATTTTAGCCATAATGACCTGAAAGCCACCTGAGCAGGCTTTTCCTTTTTTTTTTTTTTTTTTTAAGTTAAAGATTAAAATTGCTAGAAGTGCTAAGCAAACATCAGACCCACTAGTATAAGCCATTTCTGTCTATTTCATATAAAACATCTTTTTTAACCATTAATTGAAAATGTGCAATTGTAACAGTCAACAGGCAAAGTTCTCACCCTCCCCCAGTACCTCATCCAAAGGGGACAGATCAGCCACAGCAGTAGTCTCTTGGTGCATGGGATTGACCTCTGACATGTTTTCCATTGTTTTTGTTTTAGAATTAATGAACAATAACGCTGCCTTTTAACATAGAAGGACAAATCATGCTCCCACTGAAGTTCATGGGAATAATCCCATGAAACAGGCCCGGGCCCATAATGTTTATCCTAATACCCTGCAACACCAGGTTTGGGATATAAGATACACATTAAAACCTATACCATGATTCACTACTGTTAAGTAATCTTCCATTTTAAGAGATTACCCCGAAGTGCACCAAAGTGTCCTGAGTACAGTTCTCCTTTACCAGAATGGTCACTTCTTTTAAGCAACTGATTTTTGTCAGTTTCCTGAGTGGTGACTTAATAGGGTGCACTCAAGTTCAACTGTGTTGATAATCAAGCCCTTGCTAATTACAAACTATTAACAGGTGGGTCTATATAAGCTGCCAGAGGCCAAGCTTTTTGAATGTAGAGACTCAGCCAAGGTCATCATCATGAATGCCATTTACCAAGAAAATGACATATATTATCAGGATTCCAAAGTTATCCCATCTTATCCTTCATAAAATTAGGCTGTTTCTAGTTACAGGGCAGTTGCTTTTGGCAATTTGTAGATAGATCATTAATCTGAAAGTACCTGATCGTGTGAGGTTGAGAATAGCTCCAACTGCATTTTGTTGGACTCTAGGATCATAGGAGTTGGCAAGTGCCAGCAAGGGTATAACTCCCGCTGAGCCGATGGCCTCTCGGTTGGACTCTGGGGAAAACATACCATGAGAGAGAAATAAGAAGAGTGTCTTTTCAGTATGTCTTCACGTTAATCTAATAAACTCTGAAAAGGAAGTGTAAAACTAGCTTTATTTGGGATTTTTATCTGAATTTTTACTATTTGTCAAAGTCCCTTAGTATCCTCTGAGTGAATCCCATGAGCTCAAAAAGAGAGACGCTAACTGCAGAATTTTAAATGTCAAATTTACCTTATAACCCTGATGTGCTCTAACAAGGTATTGATGATCTTGTAAGTATTATAGTAGCAAACAAACCTTTATTTTGTTTGTAGGTAGGATTTCATTAATTTAGCAGGATAAACACAGTGAACCAAATTCTGTTTTTGGATTATCTGTGCCACCCCAATGCTTAAGGTTAAGATTTTTGTCACGGTTATTTTTATTAAAAGTCACGGACAGGTCGTGGGCAATAAACAAAAATCCACGGAAGCCTGCAACCTGTCTGTGACTTTTACTAAAAATAATGGGGGGAAGGGCTGACAGGGGATGACTGAAGCGCAAGGGAGGGGGAATGAGAGCCTGAGCCTCGCTTTTTCACCAACAGAAGTTGGTCCAATCAAAGATATTATGTCGCCTGCTTTGTGTCTCTCATATCCTGGGACCAACATGGCTACAACACTATAAAAGTGTAAGGTATTTATTATTAATTTATAAAAATTCTACTTTGATGGCTATGTTTTATGGCATATTTAATCACTTCATAGTCATACACTAAATATTTTGGGCCTTGTACAACGTTTCCTGAACCCAGTCTTGAGAGAATAATAGCTCTCCTTTGCTGTGATGCCTATAAAAAACTTGATAAATTAGGCCACTATTGTGCTGAGACTATTGCCTATCATACTGACCAATGTTGTTCCATTGTTACTTGTACTCCCCCCCCATCAGTCTATATCCATCTGTTGTCTCTTGTCTTATACTTAGATTGTATACTCATTGGGATAGGGACCATCTTTTTATTCTGTGTTCGTACAGAAACAAGCACATTGGTCCTTGTGATTTTGAAAAGCATTCATTATTGTTCTTACTCACCTCCCAGTGAAGTCATTGGGAATTTCAGTGGGAGCAGAGTTAGGCCAATATTGAATACTTTTGAAAATAGCACTCAATGTTTCTTTTGATTCTCAGGATACTTTGTACAAAAACAAAACTAAGGCCAAATCTTGCACTCTTTACTCAGGCTAAATGCCCAGTGAAATCCATTGGAGTTTTGTTTGAGTAAGGTCTGTAGGATCTGGCTGGTTCAAAGAGTGGCTAATATGGGAAAGGAGGCTGGGAACTCTCTAGTATGGATGTGTAGTTCCTTAAAGGTGAGGTCAACTCTTTATGTCCCATTTCACCCAAAGGCTTAAGAGGCCAAAAATATTCTCATTGCTTTTACAGTATGATGTGCATATATGTTTTTTCTGCACTTCAATCAGTAGAAGCAAAAATCCTTTCCTGTAGTTTTATCTGATGGCAAATAGTGTGGCATGATATATGCTTTAATTAGTTCAGCAAAAGAAAGATTTAAACAGATTAGGAATTTTGAAACTACCTCCTCCTCCATTCTTTCCCACGCTACAGTGTGAGCTGTGTCTATGAATGTGGAAAGGAAATTCATATCTGGACAAGGTAATTTTATAAAATCTTTTTCTCTTTTCTTCCTGTAAGAGAGGCTCCTTGGGAAATTTGTCAAATCTAGATCCCTTGCTGGGAGGTTTCCTAAGAAAGCAAGGGTGTTAATGCTGTATCAGATTCACAATGCATAGTTAACACTTTGTCTCTTTAAAGCTTTGTCTTTTTAAAATTTAATTTGAAAGGGCTTCAAATCCACGATGCCTCAGTGGCTGAGTGTTCAATGTTCCTGGCCAGTGCTTGGGCCCTTGATCACCCAGGCTGTCTTAGTTATCATTTAGACAGAAGAGGAGTAGCATGAGGAAATTAATCTAGAAGTCTTCCACCTGGCTGAGAATGGTTGGTGTCTCATCTCTCATAATGGGGAGATAGAAAGACCACAGCAAATACCTATGATATAATTACCCCCATAACCAAGAAAGCCATGTTTTCTTTTTCCCTAGGGTCATTCACTAAGTTCCTCCACTGAACTGATGCTGTGCAGTCTTGGGTGAAGATTATAACTGTGAGCTTGCTGGATGCATTTTTATATAACTTATTCTCCTCACTCTTCTCCTCTTCCAGCTCCAGTGCTGGTATCATTCATGCATTGTGGCTGATCTCTAGCTAAGTGGCTAATCTTATCACAGGGATGGACGGAGATATGCATCCCACTGAGAGAGAATTTTTTATTCTAATCTCCATAAAAGCTGCAGCTGAATAGACTGTTTTTATTCTGGACCACCTGATTACCAGAGTAATTTCAGTCCCTTTATAGCTGCCATTGCTCAGGCCCCACTTACTGTGCTTTTAGAAAGGGATTATGTATCCAGATGTTCCTTCAAGTCAGCATTGAAGAATTAATAGCTTCCTCCAGTTAGTGCCCTGGATTTGAAGAACTCTTCTTGCAACCTACAACTCTTAGTTCCAGTTTGCCAATGTAAACCATTTCTGTGCACTTGAAAATTCTCTTGGCACTACAATTCCTAGAGATGTGTGCACAATTATTGGCAACAAAGAAAGAGAGACACTCTATGAAATTGGATTTATCATCAAAACCATTTTTATATCTGACTTTCCTTTGTAAGGAAAACACGTGAGACGTTCTCCTTACTCAGCCTAACATGAATGCTCAGGTCTCCCTCAGCTGCTGCTGTGAACATTCAGCTCATATTCTCTCTTCTCTGCATTACTGTGCCTACTGTTTATGCTAGAGTTACTGTTGGCTGCTTTACCTTCACTTAGTATAATGCATCTCGTTCGATCACTTTTGCTTGCTTTGGCAATATTCCTGTATTTGCATACACCCCTTTTGATTCTTGAACTGTGTGGTTCCTTTGAACCCATACTCAGACCCCATTACTACTTCCAGGCTTCCTTCTAACTAAGAGTTCTGTGTTAATAACGCTCATTGACTTCATAGGCTTACATCAGAGATGAATTTGGACCAATAACTTGAGACCCCAGAGGGAATTGGGGTTGTCTCTTCCTTTACATGAATGTGGCTGGGGTTTCTCCCTTATCCCACTCCCAAACCACTGTTGGATAAGAAATCTTCAATTTCCTTAACTCCACAAACCCCTCACTTTTGAATGTATTCCCAATTCTCCTATATTTCTGTAGTATCAAGCCACCCCTGAATTGAAATGGCATAGAAATTTGAGGCAGGTGGAGGAGAAGATGACTACACAATGAATTTTGGGCTTTGCAGTGAGGGTCCAAAATGAATGAATTCAAGGGAGGGGGGCTGATTTGTTTGAACCAGCCCTGCGTGCAGGCCTCATGAACAAATCTAGCTGGAATTTTTTTGACAGGACAATCTTTCATCAAAAAATGCTGGTTTTTTTAATGTAAAAATTTCATGGGAACATGTCAATTCTGGAAAGCTACTGAGACTTTTAACCACAGTGCCAGTTAGTGCCAACCATTGTGGTGTGTTTTGTGATGTCCACCATCTTGTATCACATAGGCCCTGAACAATGAACAGATGTTAGCAACTTTCAAATACTACCAGCTAGAACTGAATATAAATCTGAATCCTTGAGGTAAAAGCTGTATATCCCATTGCCAACCTAAGTTCCCTCTAAGCTGTGCGGCCATGCAGCAGGCTATCAAGGGCCATGCAGGTGCGCAGGGGGGAGAGGTGCCTCTCCCCTGGCCCTGGCCCCGGAGCTGCTGTGGCTGGCGAGAGGCACTTCTCCCCCGGGCTCGGCCCCGGAGCTGCCGCAGCCGGAGAGAGGCACCTCTCCCCTGGTCCGGTAGGGTTGCCAACTTTAAAATTCCAGAAAACTGAATAGCCTTGCCCCGCCCACTGCCCTGCCCACTCCCTGAGGCCCTGCTCCTGCACCGCCCCCCTCACTCCATCCCCCCCTCCCTCTGTCGCTTGCTCTCTCCCACGTGCTCATTTTCACTGCAAGGCCCAAATGGGGAGGGATGTATTGACAGATGTATTATGCTAAGTTCAGGTTTTATTTGTTACAAGACACTAGAGCCGGCAGCAAAATAGTCAAAAAGGGTAATTTAAAAAAAAATGAAATTTCACAAAGGTTTTCATGATTCTTTCCCTTCCCTCTTCCCATTTTTCGTAACCAGCTCCATGTTTTTTGTTCACTAAAGTTGTTGTGATTTTATGTGTGGAATTAGGACTACACATTATCACAGCTGCAATGGATCCATTAAAGGCCCACTCCTGAAGTCCAAATACAAATCCAGAGAACACAACCACAGAAATGCACACCTGTCCATATACCTATATAAATAAATCTGTAGAAACTGATTCCCACACCTACATGCAGATAAACATGTGTATTCATATGTACACATCTAGTATGCACTAATACATATAAAAAGCAAGAGAGTCCTGTGGCACCTTATAGACTAACAGACGTATTGGACCATAAGCTTTCTTGGGTGAATACCCACTTCTACGTCTGTTAGTCTATAAGGTGCCACAGGACTCTTTGTCGCTTTTTACAGATCCAGACTAACATGGCTACCCCTCTGATACTTGACACTAATACATATATTTCCACATTATTTATTATTACAATTGTTGTTCAGTGCCTAGAGACCCCAACTAAGATCAGGGCTCCAGGGTGGTAGGTGCTGGACATACACATAAAAAGAGAGAGTCTGCAACAAAGAGTTTTTAATGTAGCTAGAAAAAGGTGGGGAGAAATGTGTGATACGTTGGCTCTTCTGCAATTTCTAGTCAACAACATTCACTTCTTAAGAAATAATACATTTCTTTTAGAGTTCCCTTCTCTTTTAAAAACTTGTTATGAAATGAATACACACATATTTTATGTCATACATTTTTTTGCGTGCAAGCCAGCAAAAGGAATAAAAGTCAGAGTTAGGCTGCAAATTTTATTCGCACAGGTATACACACATGCGGCAATGCACACACATGCCTACACAAAGATACACAGTCTCTTACACACATACAATGCATGCATGCATGCACTTGCCGATAGAGAGACACTTTGTCATACACTTTTCCAGGGTCTGCCTAAATCACCCAGCTGGGAAGGGAGGATGGTGGGCTGGAGGGGAAAAAATGGGGGTGGTGAGGGTGGAGGAGAGAGGATGGGGAGGAAAAGAGGCCAAGGATGAGAGCAGGGTTGGGGTGAGAAGGGGCAGTGAAGGAGAGAAGAGGGAGTGTGGGGGGTATGTGGGGTGGATGGGGATGCAGGGGGAGGCAGAAAGATATAAGTGCATGAGGATGAGGGGGGCACAGGGGTGTAAAGGGACATAATGCGAGTGCAGCAGTGTATGGAGGTGAATGGGGTGCAGGGATGTGGGGGGTGAGGGACATGGGGGTGGTAGTTCTGGGAGGTGGAGAGGATGGGTGGGAGAGTGGGATACAGGGCTGGGATGGGTGGGAGAGTGGGGTACAGGGCTGGGATGAGATGGGATGGGGGAGGGATGCTGTGACGGGGGATAGGGGTGCGGGGGGGGGGGGGGCAGGGAGGGGTGCAGGGAGGGGGGGGGGGGGGGGGGGGGGGGGCAGGGAGGGATGCAGGGAGGGGGATGGGGGTGCAGCCCCATTCCCAGGACTTGGAGACGGGGATACACATACCTCGAACTCCTGGGTGCCGGCGATAGGGCGACAGACAGACTGCGGTTCGCTGCAGGGCACGTGCCACAGCTCAAGCCAGGGGCGGTTCTATGTATTTTGCCGTCCCAAGCACGGCAGTCAGGCAGCCTTCGGCGACATGCCTGCGGAAGGTCCGCCGGTCCCGCGCCTTCGGCATACCCGCCGCCGAATTGCCGCCGAAACGCCGCCGAAACTGCGGGACCGGCGGACCTCCCGCAGGTATGCCACCAAAGGCAGCCTGACTGCCACCCTCATGGCGACCGACACGCTGGCCCTCGCAGCTTGCCGACCCAAGCACGCGCTTGGTGCACTGGTGCCTGGAGCCGCCCCTGGCTCAAGCCCAGCCACACGAGGCGCGCGCCACGCGATCCCTCAACATCCATGAGTCATGCTCGCGCTAGTTCCTCCCCTGCCCTGACCCAGACAATGGGAGCTGCACCTGTGGGCGGGAGGCGGGGCAGCATGCGGACCCCCCCGGCTGCCCCTAAGGCTAGGAGTCATACATGCCAGCTGCTTCCCAATCAGAGAGCTGCGTGGCGCAGTGGCTAGCAGGGAGCCTGCCAGCACCCTTTGTGGCGCAGCAGCGCCCCCAACTGGACAGTCAATGCCACAGTCAGTGGTGCTGACCGGAGCCGCCAGGATCCCTTTTTGACTGGGTGTTCCAGTCTGTCCAAAACCAGACACCTGGTCACCCAAGGCCCCGGCCCTGCAGCTGCTACGGACAGGGAGAGACAACTCTCTCCTGGCCCCGGGCTGCTGTGAAAAAGAGAGGGCTGGGGGAGTTTTCTCTCCCCACCGCAGCCCCGTGGCAGCCTGCACCCCAAGCCCCTCATCCCCAGAGCCTGCACCCCCAGCCAGAGCCCTCATGCCCTGCACTCCAGCCCTCTGCCCTAGCCCTGAGCTCCCTCCCACCTCCCACCCCTGAAAACCCCTCATCCCCAGCGCCACCCCAGAGCCCGCACCCCCAGCCAGAGCCCTCAACCTCTGCACCCAAATCCTCTGCCCCAGCTCTGAGCTCCCTCCCACCTCCCAAACCCCTCATCCCCCGCCCCACCCCAGAGCCCGCACCCCCAGCCAGAGCCCTCAACCCCCGCACCCAAATCCTCTGCCCCAGCTCTGAGCCCCCTCCCACACTCCGAACCCCTTGGCCCCACCCCTGCCACACATCACCTCCATATTGGTGTACATAACAAAGTTCATTCCGCACATGGACATAAAAAATTAGAGGCACCTTGTTGCCAACCCCTTTTGCAATCTAGTCCTCCATCTTTGCCATTTTTTTTTAACCCTGGTTCATAATCTTGTGCCATATTATGCTGTCACTTTTTAAAAACTCCATATTAGAATCAATGGCGAGTTCTTGCTCAAAGGTGAAGTAACTTCCAGCACTGACTACTTCAAGCCACTGACTGGTGGACTAGGGCAGGGAACAACAACCTGGAGCATCTGCAGAGGACTTCAAATGTGGCTTCAGAGGGTGTTATGTATACGCTTTCACTCAGAAATCCTATGCTGATCTTGGAAAGAACTGACCTTTCGCTCTCTTTCTTCTTAATGGATTTCCTTTCTGCTTATGTTCCTGGCCACTCTTTAAAGCTGGTAATTGTTGGATATCTCAGCTTCCTTAGGTACCATCTGCTGTCATATTTATAGACAGCTTCACTTTGCTTCATTGCTTGGGAGCTTATTGCTAGCTTAGGGAGGGTGCACTACAGTTCTTAAACTCAGAATTCTCAGATTTAGATGAGTCATTTTTAAATGTTTTAAATGATTCTCTTAAAGGTTGAATATGCTTCCATGCTAATTTTATTTTAGGATTGTAGAGTACAGTAAGTGTCTTACATGAAGAGCGTTATTCAAAGGGAAACGACTGTATGAGTTTCTCTCAGATAAACCCTTTAAGATATTGGATGTCTGTAAGCTAGAACTAGGTTATATTCTAGGTACTGAGTTCTTATATCACCCTCATCACCATAGTCTCTGAGCAACTTCCAAATAACTTTATCATGGGTGAATAGTGAAACTACTGGATGCATCACATGACTACTCTACTCATAAGTGGTTATTTCACATGCAGGTGGTGTGACATACAAATTGAATTTGTTCATTACAGCGAATAAAGGAAAAAGACATTGTACTGACCTGAGACAGCCAAAGTCATTATGCAGGCACAGGAGTTGCACTGGACAGTGGAGTCCCCTGACTCGAGCAGCTCCAGAATTGGCTCAAGTAAACCCATTTGGACAACTTGTTCTTTGTTTACTATTCAAAAACAAATAAAATGGTGACTAGCTAACACATCCTTTATAGGTGCAAAAATTATATCTTCTCTTGGATTCCTTTGGAGTCTGTATATTAATTTCTGCAAAATGAATTTAGCATTCAAATAGATTGGAATTTATTGCACCAAAATGCACATGGCTATAATGTTTTATTCGAGAGTTCGGGTGATCAATTTTTTTAGATTTCTTTACTATTATATAACTGTATATAAACGTGCCACTGTAATATTCTGTAAAGTGACTTTAGAAAAATGAAAAATTATAAGAGGTCCTTGTTATAGATTCTAGCTGAGCCCCATAATTTTTATTATTCATGTGCAAATAGTGACACTCCATAACTTACAGCAAGTCACCAAAAATAATGGGCTAGATTCATACTAGCTTGATGCTGGCGTCTGCTGGTACAGGGTAATGTAATGGAATGTCTATACTGGCATAGCTCCAAGGGAAGGCAGCAGTGGTACCACTGCCTGTCTCACCTTGTGGATGAAATTTCTGCCCTGCTAACCCATAGAGCAGGGATAGGCAACCTATGGCACGCATGCCAAAGGCGGAACGTGAGCTGATTTTCAGTGGCACTCACACTGCCCGGGTCCTGGCCACCGGTCCGGGGGAATCTGCATTTTAATTTAATTTTTAAATGAAGCTTCTTAAATATTTTAAAAACCTTATTTACGTTACATACAACAATAGTTTAGTTATATATTATAGACTTATAGAAAGAGACCTTCTAAAAACGTTAAAATGTATTACTGGCATGCGAAACCTTAAATTAGAGTGAATAAATGAAGACTTGGCACACCACTTCTGAAAGGTTGCTGACCCCTGCCATAGAGTGTAGTGAGCTTTACTGGTGTACGGCAATGTCATCTATAACTCCCTGGTCCAGCCAGAGTGAAGCTAGTCCTGTTTTATAAATAAATAAGTGAATCTTTCAAAAAATAAATCTTTTTCCCCCAAAGCAGATTGAAAATAAGATCCAGCTAGTTGTAACAGAAAAAATAAACATTATTTAAAAGTCAGACTTTGAGTCTAAAAACTATCTTTGTTGCTGAAAAGACAGCTGCGGTATTCTCAGTCAGGTGTGATGAAAACCCAGTGCGAGTACTGGTACTCTCAACGTAAATTGGGTCTTAGTGAACAGAGAAATCTGTTTCCACCAAGAGCAGAGATCTCTTGATTTACTCACTGTTTCCTTCCAGCAAAAAATTTACGAGGGACAAGGAAGACATCTGCTGAACCTCCATGTCACTGGACTGCAGTAAAGCATAATAGGATTCCAAATGCTCAGCAGGCAGATGGGTGCTCACTGTAGAAATGAGAAGAAATAATGAACAAGTCTCTCCACTTTGTCATTTCTTCATGTATCTTCAGGCTGAGGTGCTACCATAGTCAAATATTGTGTATTTATATTCCAGTCTCAGTCAGGCCAAGCTGTTCACTATCACTTTAATAATCAGATATTTTAGAAATATTATTGGCCAAACGTGGGGAAGGAGGGGAAAAACAGAAATTACTTTTAAGTCTAGCTACCAAACAAGTCTTTCTGCCCCATATCAGATCCTAGTTTGGATGACTATGTGTGCTTTTCAGCAGTAAGAAACATATGATGTAAAGACATCAGGCCAAATTCTCTACTGATGTAACTTTATTGGAATCAAGGGAATTGCACATGTGTAGCCAAGGGGAGAATTTGACACATTTTCTGATGTTCAAACCGTTGAATACTCATCTTATATAAAAAATATTTACTCACTGTTCCCCTCCACTGTCCCTACTTTGTCTGTTACCTCTCAGATAGCTTCCCTCCCCGTATTTTTAAAGCACAACTCAAAATCCCGAATCCTTTCACATCAAGTCTGATGTGAGAAACCTCAATATCCAACTTCCAGCTGGACAGTCTCTGCTAGACAGTTGTGTACTGACTCCTGCTCCCTGTTCACGGACCATCTGAAAAACTTTCATCAAAGAGCCATTGCAAATGCCTTGTTCCTGAATCTTCACTACCATCTGGCCTCTAGGTAGTTGTCATCTCCTGGGGTTCCACAGTATAGCCCCAATAGGACACTTCCTCTGCTGTCTCTCACAATACTCTATGCTGTGTAACTTATGGGAGGTTCAGAGTACACCCAATTCAAATGTAATGGGCATATCCTATAAAGGCTGTGTTGAAATTTTACAGAATTGTCATAGTTATAAAGGTGACTTTATGTCTCTTAGGGTACGTCTATACTTACTTCCTGGTCTGGATGTAAGCGATCGATCTTCTGGGATCGATTTATCGCGTCTTGTCTAGACGCGATAAATCGATCCCGGATCGATCCCGGAAGTGCTTGCCGTCGACGCCGGTACTCCAGCTCGGCGAGAGGAGTACGCGGCATCGACGGGGGAGCCTGCCTGCCGCATCTGGACCCGCGGTAAGTTCGAACTAAGGTACTTCGAATTCAGCTACGTTATTAACATAGCTGAATTTGCGTACCTTAGTCCGAAGTGGGGGGTTAGTGTGGACCAGGCCTTATAGGCACCAGTATCATCTGCCTATAATAAAACCAGATGTCACTTGTTCCACAAGTGACTCCGCACATATGAAACTATGACAGCACTTCCTTTGCAACAAGAGATTGAAAAAAGATCTTAAATTCATTAAAGAGCTTAACAGTTTGAGGAAAATACTTTTTGTTTAGTTATATTTATGAAAATCTTCAAACGCACCAGAAGGAGCTTACTTACAGTGCTGACTCATATGCAAGTAATACAGAGCAGCAGACTGCTGTAAACCAGGGTTTTCTGAAAATGCTAAGGTCCTCAGAGCTTCCAGGGAGTCCTTTCCAAATGGTGACATTTCAAAACCTGTGGAATGTACAATGACAGCACAGATTTAGTTAATCCTGAAAAGGTTTAGTGTTCAGGAGTTCAGAATTCCCAGGGATTTAAACCAGCAGGCAACCCAAAACACATGGACTAGCATATCGGAATGGACTATAGCAAGTCTACTCTAGTGATCACATCTCCAAAAGTGGCCAGTATCAAATGCTTCAGAAGAAGATTTGGCCCTCAGTTTTTATTCAGTGAAGTCTTTCTTTGGGAGTTTTGCTCGATCAGAATCTGAAGACTGGATCGCCCCCTCCTGAGGTAGAACCTCAAGAGAGAGCTAAGGAAGGAGGAAAACTCCAAGGTTTCCCCTGTGGAATTTCCTCACGTCATTCTGTGAGGGCAGCAAGATTTAGCCACATGCAGCACGAACCACAGTTCTACTCAAACAGGTTGGCTCTTGGGAATTCATCAAAGTTGCAGAAGTACTGTGCCTCCACAGCAGCTCTAGGGCCTCTGCAGCTGTGCCCTGGCTGCCTAGCATCAAAGAAGATGCACTGCTAAGGACTCCTCAGCAGGTGCCTGCCCCTAGGCCTCCACTTTAAGGATCCCATCACAGAGGAAGGGGCTTCTCAAGAAAGTGAATATAACTGCTTCTGAGTATATTAAATTTTCTCCTATGTTTCTACTGGGTGCTGAGAAACCCCTGGCCTACCCACTTCTCCCCACCACCTCCCAACCCTCATTCCCTGCACTTAACACACCAATGGATCCTAGGACCTGAAGACAGTCCTCTGTGACATCTAGGGGAGGTGGAAAGAATACTGCTGCAGAAATAGGTGTCCCTTCTTCTGCATGTGAAGGAGGAAATCTATGCCCGAAGGGGTCCATCTACCCAAAGATACTATCATGCTGTGAATAAAGACTTAGAATTTGGCCCATAGTTAATGTTCAATCATTAATGAACTGAATCATCAGGATCGGCCCACCTGAAGGTATGTAGAATGTGATACTAATTAAGGCTAGCATTATCTGAAGCAAATCCATGCATGTTCCAGATAAGTAGTATTGCAACAATTAATCTGAAAGATTTTTCCATGGTTGATCATCCCAGACAAGGTTATCCCCGTCACACAAAAAACAAACAACTCTACTGGCCCCTCCGTCAAGACGTATTTATGTTGCAAAAGAGAAGAGTAGAGATAGTAGCATTTTGTGCCTTGCTAGATGCACATTAATGGAAATAGAAGGCTCATATTTTATGAATGCAATACCAGCATATTTTGTATAGCCACTTTGGGATGAAGACTATAACGCAAAGCACTGTATAGAATTAAGCAACAGCACAGAGAAGGGTTGGGGCAAAGTGAGAAAGACACATTTTTATCTTAGATTTTTAAAGAGTGAGAATTAACCAAGTGGACAGATACAGGAAGGTTTTCCTTGATTGCAGGAATTGCAAAGTAAAATGTTTTCACATCATTGGTGGTGTAACTATATAGAGAGACAGAGAGGAGACCTCTGCTAGAGGAACGGAGGGATCCGGGAGCAGAGATGAGAGTTAATCTATGAAAGACAGAAAAGCCATAAGAAATTTTATACATTTTGGTAATTTTAAACTGATGAATAGGAAGCCAGTGAAGTTGTATAAGAATGATGTGATCACACATTTTTGTACACATGAGAAGCCACACAACTGAATTTTACATATGCTGGCCTATGGAAGGATGAGCTTTCATCTAGACAGGCATAAAGAAGGGAGTTGCAATAACTATGGTAGAAAGAAAATGCTGCCACTAAAGCTGCATATTATTAATATGGGTGATAGTTAAGGTTAAAGAAAGAAATATGATGACCAATGGGGAGAAGACAGAAAGAGCAGCTAACCAAGAATTTAATCCTGTGGGATTCTACAGAGGCAGGGAAGAGCCACCAGTTTTGTAGAAGTGGAATTAAGACCGGAGGGAACTAGATATGTCTGTGTTGTTTTGTAAATGGAATGGACCACAGAGTTCAGCTCAAACAAAAAAGCAGGTCATTAACTACATGAAGGAAGTGGTTTCCATGCTATGACAAGAGTGAAAGTATAAAAGCCACCAATTGCAGCTAACATGAAACAGCATCAGCTCTCTCCTCCCTCCACATCCAATTTCATAGCACAAAAGTAGTGAAATTAAACTTTTCCTATCAATTCACAGGGTAGCTTCTATAAAGAGTGGCTACAGGATAGAGCGCTGAAGTAGGACTCAGGAGACCTGGGTTCATGTCCTAGCTTCACTGGTAGACTCCTCGGGACCTTGGGCAAGTCACTCTTATCCCTGTATGTCAGTTTCCCTATCCATATAATGGAGAGAATGGTACTTTGTAAAGCATGTTAAGATCTGAAGATGGAAAACAGTATTATAGCTCTCATAATCTAGTTTTCTATGGACATTCCCCCTTTCTTCTCTAAACTAAGAAAATTCAGTATGAACTATTTTTAATCATAAAGCCACTAGGAGCCAGAAAATGCAAAGTTAAGAAAATACAAAATTTGCATACCAGTATTCAAAAAATTATGTAAAATATTTTAGCTGCTAAATGCCCATGCTAATTACTGGGTATAATGTGGCTAAAATATCAGACACATTTTCAGTGGAGGGGGGAGTGGAAGAAACAGGAGAAGTGGCAGAAGCATAATGCACGCTGGTTATTCTGCACTGCTAGGTAGCTCTATAGAGAGCATTGACGCTTAGTATGCTGCTGTAGCTTACGTTAAGGACTGCTCCAATCCCCAGCTCCCTCCAAAAAATCAGTAGATGCTGGTAACCTGAGCCATCTTTGCCCCTTCTTAGGTTAGCTGCAGTCCACAATCAAGGCTGCTACTTCTCTGGACCATCACAGATGGCCCAGCCACTACTTGTGACTCTCAGTAAGAATAAAAAAGAAACAAGAAGCAACAATGCTCACCTGATACAAATCAAAGTTATTTGCACGGTGGCCTTTGTAGAGAAACAAGTCATCACAGATATGTGCAGTCATATTACAGATATAGTATTTGAATAACAGTTGGACCATATTTGTGGCTGTTTTTCTGCTCGAATAGCTAATTAAGGATAGATGTTAGGACTTATGAGCCTTTCTAGCTGCTGGCTCAAACAAAGGTGATGCAGTAATCTTTGTTTGTGGTGTTAGTCCATTGCTGAAGCAAAGATAGCATCTTTCAAACAAGGGATTAATATACTGTGCCAAAAAGAACAAGAGAGTGTTGTTATAGTTGGAGCAGTTAATGCAAATTTCATAATAAATCATCCTTTGTCTTTTAGCTCTTTTGAGCTGAAATATTCCATACTTGGTCTCTTCCTAAAGACGATTTGGTAGGAGACTCCAGTAGAAAATAACCCTGACAATAATAGTAACCTCTAACTTTATTTTTGAGAAAATGCATAAATTTCCTGATCTACCCAATCTTTCTCAATAGTTTTATTCCTGTAAGAGCTGGTTGGTCTTTTGAAAGAAAGCAGCATCCTAGCTGACTTTGTTGTTCAAAAAATACAGGACTTTATTCCTCCCTGATAGCTGGCTGAGACCATTTATACTCTATGAACCTAGTTGTTCTTTCAGTTATGCTAGTTTCATTCTGATGTACCTAAATGGGTATTTGACACTATAAAATCTTAGTGCAATAACTAGTGAGAAATAGCATGCATGTTTAAAGCGGTCAAGCCACCTTTATCATAAGCTTATTTTCTATCACTTCCTAATGCAGAGGCATAATAACACACTGTACTGAGGAATTTCTCACTCCGTTCCCTGTCCCCATGTACTCTGTGATGTTTCACTCTGCTGGAACACATTACCAGGCTTTGTGAGTAAGCAGGAGTATGGCCAATGGGTCCACAAAGGGTTAAGATCTCACCAGCTAAAATCCCAGTGCAGATGGGGAACAGTAGTCTGTGAACACTACTGCAACCAATAGATTGCAGTAGCTGCTGCAGGCTGACTGCACAGATAGCCTGCACTTTCCCTCTCATTTGGGGGTCAGGAAAGGCCTTTCCATGTAAAGACTGTATACTTAAAGGTTTAGACAAGGAACTGGGATCACCCGTATTTTGGGGGTTCTAACACTATTTTCCACGCCTTTTCTGTGACAAATGGAATGTCATGATAAATTTCAAGCAGCTTGGTTCTGCTAAAGAAGATCAGTAATAGACATTCTTTTATTAATGGTTGATAAGAAGCTGTACTTGCATCCTTCTCTTCTCTCTTTGTGTCCACATTGGCCAGGGGATTTTAAAAAGTGCAGTGAAATTTTGAAAATGTGGACAGACAGGCAATGCATTGCCCAAAGAACCATCCCCACCATATATGTAGCTGCTATTGCCTATGAGTAACCCTACCTTATTTCTGTATTAGGTGTATTGACTTAAAAATGCAAAGAGAGGTTGGATCCTTGCCTTCCCCTCAACATTTATCTCGTACAGTAAAGTTTGGATGATCCCTGTAGTCTTTCTTGCATTCAGTACTGCTTGTCTTCATATTGAGTCTATATGCCTATTGTCTCAACAAAACAGCCTCCTCCTTTTATCCCCCCTCTATCAAGATGAGTGGAAACTATGCTTCGTGGGCCTGATCCCATGAGCTGCAGTGGGCCCTCAAGTTCCACTGAAAGTTGAGCTACTTCAACACCACACACAAAGTGTCGTCTCAGAATCAGGCTGCATTTATGTTGTTTCATAGGAGCACAACAAGCTCAGAAACAAATTCAGGGCAGAGGGGTAGGAATGAGTGTATTCTGATAAAGGATAATTCTTATAATAATATTTTAGTGCACAAATCCAACTCCTGTACATAAAAACACAAAGACCCTCACCGAGATGACTAGCTGGTAAATGAATAAATCAGATAAAGTATGTGATGACAAAGATTATGTGGTAAACATATGAGAAAATTAATGTGAATCTAACTGAATAGAGTGGAGCTGTTAAATGAATATATTCTGTGAATACCAAAGCAGAACAGTTTTATCAAACATTAGCACCCTCTAAAATCCTGTCACATACCTAGACTTAATTTGTAGTTGTGTGATTAAAGAGCTGGATCATTCTGTTTCCAGCACTGTAACTCCAATAAATGGGAAGGGGAGATAAGGCAAAGATTCAGATCCCTCCCACTAACCAGATAAACTTTGGTCTTAATTTCTAGAAGACTCTGAATTATGAAACATGTTTTTTGTGTACAAATCAGGTTATGCATTTGTAGCTCTGTCACAGTGGAAAGCTATTGATCATTTTGATGCAGCTCTTTATTATGCCACTTGAACCCTCAGTTTCCCAAATACAGCAGGAAAAGCACTGTAGCTGTATCCCTGTACCACAGCACTGAACTGCACAAACCCAAGTTGGAACAAACAGCACAGTTTCATCAGTAGTCCATTGTTATTATGTAGAAAAAAATCACCCCAAATAACTGCCCCTCACCTGTTTCAATGTGCTGTAGAAACTCTCGCGCCATCTCCTTTTCGTGTGGCAGAAGGACAGGTTTGTATAGCTGTCTGGCTTCAGAGGTCTTTCGTTTTAGGCAAGAGCATTCACTTATCAGAATCAAATACTCCTTAATGTTCTGTATCAGACTTGAGGACATCCTCTTCACAAGGGACACAAAGTCCTGAAGCAACTTCACACACTTTTCACACAACTGAGCCATTTTTACTTTACTTGTTCTGATACCAACGCAAAACAAGAGAGAAAAAGGAAGATATATGGAAACAGTAGCTTCTTCACACCTTCACTAGTTTTTGCATTAAATTGTTGCTCCTGAGTTGGTGTGTGTTACAGATCTTGATTTACCCAACACTGTCATAACACTCTAGAGTCACTGCAAAACTTTGAAGTTATTTCCTATGTGAAAACAAACTGCATGGCACAACAAAACTTAACTGTCAATAGTACGCTCCTTGTGAGATCTATAAGATGTTAGTTTAAAGGCTGGAACAGAGCCACGTACAAATCACTGTTTCTCTGGATTGGTTGAAGAAAAATAAAGCGATCATACAAAACTGTTCCATAAATAACAAATGAAATTTATTGAAACAACTATCAAAGCCTTCACAACTCAGAGGCCAGTGAAAGCCTCTGGAACAATGGACAAAGAAGGCTGTGGTTATGTAAAGTGACATCACAGCTGAAGGCAAGGCACCACCTTCTCTACATCTCTTTTGCCAATAGGAAAGGTATTCAAAAAAAAAAAAAATCAACAGGTTTTTCCAGTTTCTACTGAAGTTTAGACAGGAACAAAGGCACCATCTGGCTAGACAGAGAGTTCATAACTTCTTCAAATAAAATGTCCTAGTCATGAAGAATGAAAAAACTGAGAAAATGTGTAAATACAAATATCAGAAGTGTACTTAGAATTATATTTTATATCCTGATAAACAAAATCTGGGCAAAGAGATGTGGAAAAAATAGACTGTATGTAAATCAAAAGTGATCAAGGCTCATCCTGAGGGGAGGCAAGGGAAGTCCAATTTCCCTTGTTAAAATTAAGTACTTTATTAATTTCTCTGGGCAGAAAGAGAGAACAGATAGGCACGAGAGTGCTTCCCCCCCCCATTCCTTTATGCAGTTTCATTGCTGTAGGTGCAAGTGCCTTCTCCTTTACAGATACATTTTTATTAAAGACACCATTGAAAATAAGATATATATAAATATTTTAAATATTCCAGAGGCTTCCTGTAAAATCGGAGTTGATTCTAGACCTCTTTGTTAGGCAATGAATTTGTGCTGGTGTGCTGAGTGGTCACTTAAGTCAGGCTTCCTATATTAATGTATTTGATACATCTGTCATGGATACATATACCACTGCATTTGAAGCATTTTATTGTAAGCTTTAAAGACTCATTTTTATACTTAGGGTAGGAGTTTCAAAAATTCCTAAGTCACTTAGGAGCACAAATCCCACTGACTTTCAATAGAACTTGTGCTCCTAAATCTCTTGCTTTTGGAAATCCCTCCCTTTGTCTATTATGCTTAAATCTATCAACAGTATCGCACAGTTTTTATTTGGATATTTAGGGATGTAGCTACTTGGGTGATGTTTAGATCCCCTAAAAATGTATACCATTCAGTCCAAATCAAGAGCTACCCATGGCTCCCTATATCCCCAATAGATGTGGGCCTCCCTGTATCTTTTAGTTAGTCTTTATGAGGAAGACTTTTAAAAGCAGTGTATCTCCTTGCTATTCAATCCAGTGATGTCTTCTGGCTACTTCCCTGCAAGATGTTCAAGGAGTGTCCAGCTGGCCCATTCCCTTCATTACTGTTTCTTAGGGGATGAGGGAAGCAGGGTTAGGAATGTCTGTCTGCTCCCTCCTCACTTCTGCCAAATCCACCTTGTAAGGATCTTCAAGGAGATGGGCCAGCTGCCCAGTCACATATCCTGCAGCAACAGACCCCAGAGACTCACTGCTATGTTCTGCTGCTACCACCACTGGCCTTTCAAACTTTGCTATTAGGATGCATGTCCAAGAGAGCAATGTGAGGTATAATAAAAAAAAAACCCTCAGAATCCATCAAGTTCCGCTTTTGTATCTAATTCAACCCTGGTGAGCAGATGTGCCAAGTTTCACTCATTTAGGATTAGTTTTAAGATCATTTTTAAACTGTCTACGTGAGAAAAGAAGCAGGATTTTAAAGCAATAATGTATTAATTAATAATATTTGCTCTTCTATAACACCTTCCATCTGAAGATTTCAAAGTGGTTTACAGAGAGACAAGGTAGGTGAGGTAATATCTTTTATTGGACCAACTTCTGCTGGTGGAAGGTATAAGCTTTTGAGCTACACCGAGTTCTTCTTCAGGTCTGGGGAAGGAAATCAGGGTGTCTGACCTAAATACAAGGTGGGGCACAGATTGTTAAGCATAAGGGATAACACATGTTGGAGGCCAGTTGAAAAGAAGTGGACAATTACAGATTAGATTGTTATGCATAAGGGGTTTGAAGTGGGCAATTAAGGGTAGCAGGCAGTCTGATACATTACAAATTGTTGTAATGAACCATAAAACAAGAGTCTCTGTTGAGTCAATGGTGATTGGTGTGTAGCAAAGTTATGAATTTAAGTTCCCAGCCTCACCTTTTGAAGGTGTTGTGTGGATTTCTTTGAAGATGACTATTGAAAGAGCAAATATGGAGTGATCACTTTCTGAGAAATGTTCACCCCTGGGTGATATGGGGTTTTTTTTTTTTTTTTTTTTGACTTTTATCATTTTCTGTGAGAGTTCATTCGAAAGCATAGTGATTGTCTGATTTCACCCACATAGTTGTTATTGGGGCATTTGATGCACTGGATGAGGGACATGACATTGTGACAGGCATATATAGGACCCATGAATCTTAAAAGGTATGTTGTGGCTGATGCTGATCATCACAGCAGCGGAGATATGTCTGCAGGTTTTGCATTCATTGTTCTGTGAGGGTCTGATGCCGCTTTGAGTTGGTTGGTTCTGGTCTGTGGGGAGCTTGCTTCTGACAATGAGCTTGGCAAGGTTGCCGTTGTTTAGGCCAGAAGAGAGTGTTCAGGAAAGATTTCTTTCAGGGTGGGGTCCCCATCAAATATGGGCTGTAGTTGTTTCAAGATGTCTTGTATGGATTCCAGTGTGGGCTCAGAGGTTTTTTGTTTTGGTTCTTTCCCTATATGGAAGTAGGTTCTCCAAGGTATTTGGGTGGCCCATTCCATAGTGAAATCTTCTTCTTTGATGAAGTGTCCTTGTTTAGTGAAGGCAGTTTTAAATGTGTTTAGGTGTGTATCCTGGACTTTCTCTTTGGAGGAAATTCTGTGGTTTCTGAAGACCTGGCTGCAGATAACAGATTTTTTGGTGTGTCTGGGAGGGATCTGTGGAGGTAAGGGTGAGCTATGGGTTTCTTGTATATACAGCAGCTCCTCACTTAATGTTGTCCTGGTTAACGTTGTTTCATTGTTACGTTGCTGATCTATTAGAGAACATACTCATTTAAAGTTGCACAACGTTTGCTTATAATGCTGTTTAGCCATGGGGGCTTGGAACCAGGGTGGGCCGGCACCCCTATCAGCTCCCCTCCAGCCCCCCCCCCAGTGCCTCCCACCCACTGGCAGCCCCGCAGATCAGCAACTCCCCCTTCCCTCTCCGTGCCTCCCGCCCGTAGCAGTCAGCTTTTTCGTAGCGTTCAGGAGGCTCTGGGGAGGGGAGACTCTGGAGGGGGGGAGGAGCGAGGATGTGGCGTACAGCCTGTCCCCTCTCTTCCCGCGCCTCCTGCCCGCAGCAATCAGCTGTTTTGCAGTGTTCAGGAGGCTGGGGGGCAAGGGGAGGAGGACACGGCGTGCTTGGGGGGAGGGGTGGAGCAGGGGCGGGAAGAGGCGGGGCGGGGTGGGCCTTGGGGGAAGGGTGGAGTGGGGGCAGGCCTGGGGCAGAGCTGGGAGTTGAGCACCTTTGGCACTTTGGAAAGAACAGCAAGAGGAGCAGCCGGACAAGCCACCCTCTTTCACCTTCTGACTCCACCACCTCAACCAAGCTTCACAATCATCATTGCTGAGTATAGTATTAAATCATTTGTTTAAAATAGTTTAAAACTTATATTGTATATGTATATAATGTCTTTTGTCTGGCGAAAAAAATTTCCCTGGAACCTAACTGCCCCATTTACATTAATTCTTATGGGGAATTGGATTCATTCCACTTAAAGTCGCATTTTTCAAGAACATAACTACAACATTAAGCAAGGA
Organism: Terrapene triunguis; assembly: GCF_002925995.2. Classification (NCBI taxonomy): domain Eukaryota; kingdom Metazoa; phylum Chordata; order Testudines; family Emydidae; genus Terrapene; species Terrapene triunguis. The sequence goes on from NW_020664436.1 coordinate 50,054,336, forward strand.
GTTATTGTTGTCTTTTGTAGGATTCCATTGTTGAAGATAATCATGGTGTCCACGAAGTTGATGCGGTGAGGGAGTGTTTTAGAGAGAGTTTGATGGATGCATGTGGTGGTTCAAGTTGTGGTGGAAATCTATGAGGGAGTTTAGGTTGTCTGACCTAAAACATCAATGAAAACATAATTGATGTATCTCAGATATATCACTGGTTTTGTGATGCATTTTTTCAGAAATTCTTTCCTGAGGTGGCCCATGAAGAGGCTGGCATATTGGGGAGCCATCCTAGTACCCATGGCTGTTTCCATGATTTGGACAAAATGTTTGTTGTTAAATGTGAAGTTGTGGGTGAGGATGAAATGGATGAGTTTGGCAATGATTTTGGGTGAATTTCTGAACACTGTACATCTTATAGGTATTTGAGGCAGGCAGCAATGCCATCATGGTGAGTGACATTGGTGTATAGGGAGGTGACATCCCTGGTGGCAAAGATGGTTTTCTGGGGTGGGGGAAGAAGTTGTTAATGTTGCGGAGTTTCTGGAGGAAGTCAGTAGTGCTTTGGAGAAAGCTAGTCCTTTGTGTGGTGAGTGGATTGAGGATGGTTTCCTGACATTCCTTCAGACATGATGGGTCTGCCTTGGTTCCCTGGTTTGTGTATCTTGGGAAGCATGTAGAACGTCCCTGGGGTGGGTATGTGGGGGATGAGGTTGTAGAATTTTTCTTGGAGCTGTTTGGGGAGGTATTTGATGGTATCTTTAAATTCCTGTGTGAACTGTGGTGTGGGGTCTTCTTCTTAGTAGGTGGTGTCAGAGAGCTGTCTGTTGGCCTTGTTGACATAGTCATCATGATTAAAGACTACAATCTTAAACTGCATAAACTATGCTGTTGATGTGGTAAATACTGAGGAAGACAAGAAACAGGCAGTTATAAAGTAGTACCTAAACAAAAAAAGTAAGTTCTAAAAAAATGACTACAGGACTCAAGGTACCAACATTTAAACAACCAATTTCTTTGTTTTACAATCTTTATAAAATAAAATGTTTATTGGCCCTACCTTCCCATGCCACTTTTCCTCTGGGGCTCTTAAAATGAGTATATATCTCTAAAGCAAAATGGCTGAGAAAACAAAACAGTTCTATAGCCCAAATTCTAACTTGGGTTCATGTACATAGCTCTTATTAGTATACTAAGGATTTTTTAAAAAAGAATATATCCAATTGAGACTGCAGGGGGGATTTAGGGAAGTAGAATGTAATTACCCAAACCCAACCAGAATAACAGGGCTAATATATCTATTCTGTAAAAGTGCCATCGGCTCTTAAATTACCATTGTTGGGAAGGGCTTTATTTGTATTTATTTCAATTTATATATACATTAAAGAGACAAGCTCCTCTACCTGCATAGTCTCTACTAGAAGCAGTACGAGGTATTCATTGAGAGCTGAGTTAGATGAAAGAGTGCCATCTGCTGAATCATCTTTACTTCTTTCCCTGTAATTTGTCCAATACATAGATTGACACAGTCTAATACTACTTGGTTTGTGAGACTAAACACAATCATAACGTGAAATGACATAGCTGGAAGGGTTAGTCTCAGGCTTTTGTTCAGGAAGCGTTAAACCTTACACAGCTCAGATTCAAATTTTGCTATCAGTTACGATGGAGTAAACTTGGAGTAACTCTACCGATTTCAATGGAGTTGCTCCAGCTTTACACTGGTATCAATGAGAGAAACTCAATCTCTGCGCCCTGTAATATCTTTGGGAGTGGGGCTACATCATCACATTGTAATTTACAATCAATGCAGCATGCCATGCCATGCCAGGACAACACTGCTCTTAGACCTCAGAAGGGTCTTGACCATAGACTCTCAGAAACTCCCATTTCCGCTTTAGAAATGTGAATATGTAAAGGAGCTTAGCTAACACACAGAACAGTGGTTCTCAAACTTTTGTATGGTGACCCCTTTCACACAGCAAGTCTCTGAGTGCAACCCCTTTATAAATTAAAAACACTTTTAAATATATTTAACACCATTATAAATGCTAGAGGCAAAGCAGGGTTTGGGGTGGAGGCTGACAGCTCGCAACCCCCCATGTAATAACCTCACGACCCCCTGAGAGGTCCCAACCCCCAGTTTGAGAACCCCTGATATAGAATATTCCTTCAATCTGAACAACTGTTCTTCTGTGCACCAAGAACTTGGATGAGACCATGATGATGGAATCTATATAAAACAGAACCTATAAGAAGGCCATAGAGAGAAGACTGAAGATTCTTTTTAACGTCCTTAGTGCAGAAAAAAGGCCGGGCGAGGGAACTTTTTCCTGTAGAGAGGAATCAAAGGTCAGAAGTAATGGGGGAAAGTAAAAACCCACCAAATTAGTGTTATTTTATTATGTACTCAACTTTGTGGCATGTGAATGCACTACCGATATTCAAGTATCACAATGAGCAGTCACAGTACATTTTTGTTGTACAGGCAGTGCTGGAACCATTAAGGTAAATTCCCTCCTGCTCCCTCTCCTCATATATTATATTGGTGTATTGCAACAAAGCAATATGCAAACATCTGCTGCAAAAGCTCCTGCAGTAAAGCGCTGCTGTTAAGAGATCTCATTCCTTCCTGTAAAACTGATAGGATCGGAGAGAGGGCCTGGCTGTGCTCAGCTTTACACACAGAGAGAGAGAGAGAGAACACCTTTGCACAGCTTCCTGTGGATGGACGCGCCCTTCCCCCTACAGGTATGTAACTCTCCCAGGAGTGGGGGGGCCCTTCTCCCTGCAGGTCACTCTAAGGGGGACGGGGACCAGATGCTGCAGCAGGAGTCCTTCCCCGCGGTTACACTCAGCTAGGAGCTGCCGAGGGCACGAGCTGGTGCTATGGGGGGAGCTCGGCCTGTTCCCTGGGTCGGTGCAGGTCGCTACACGGGGGGCGGGACTCGGGCCCATCCCTTTCTGGTCACTCGCTTTCTCAGGATACGAACACAGGCAGGTGTCATGTGACTGACTTTACCGTCACCTGATTAACCCGGAAGCAGTGGCCACCATCGTTACTGTGGGCAGAGACCCGACCCTCCCCCCGGAAGCCCGAAACCAACATGGTGGTGGCTAATGAGTGCGCGACTTTACCTAGCTTAGAGCGGAAGTGACGTGCCCTAGTCTCGCGCTGCCGTAGTCCTCCTTTCTCTTTTCTCTATGGTTTCCCCTCCCAGTCTCTTCCTCACGGCGACGGGAAATGGCGGCCGAGCTGCGATAAGGGAGCGGGGCAGCTGGGAGCGCCGCCCGCCAGGTGAGGGCAGAGGGCGAGCTCGGCTACGCGGGCCGCAGGGAGGGAACGGAGGGAACTGGGAGCCGCGCGGTCCCGCCAACGCGCTGGCGGCCTCGCGCAGTTCCTGGCGGGTTTGTGTTTCTGCTTCGCGCGGCCAGGCCGCTGCTGAGGGGAAAAAGAAACTACGGGGGCGCCAGCCCCCCCCCCCTTCCGCGGGGAGCGCGCGCGTTAGGCCCGGGACTGCCGCGGGCTCCTAGAGCTGCGGTGCCTTTGGCGGGCGGCCGCCCCATCCCCAGCAGTGGGCCGGTGGCGTGCGCCAGGCCCGGCGGGAAGCGCAGGGGACGGGACCCGGGGGGGAGGGGGCGTTATCGCCTGGCAGGCCCCGTGCTCTCAGCCAGCGCCTGCTGGGAGCGGCCCAGGGAGCCGTGCCCAGTTCAACGGGAGCAGCGCTGGGAGCGGGCGGGGGCGCCGTTCAGCTCTGCCGGGGGCGGACGCTGCTTCGGGTCCTGAGCTGGTCCACGCTCCGCCAATGCGGCTCGGCGGCCTTATAGTTCTTCCCCCCCCCCCCCCCTATTTAAAACCTGCATTTTTCTGTTTCCTCCGCTTTGTGAAAGAGCGACCCGAGCCGGGGGAACCTGATCCCGTGGATTCGGGTGCCACCAAAGGCAGGGAGCGCCCAAGCTGAAAAGGGAGATTTCAGTCTTGTCCTTAGTCTTTGTTCACTCGGTAAACACTCACCTTCCTTCCATCCCGTCTTCTAATGGAGCAGGAATTAGGTTCTTGTTTACTTAATGCACCCGCAGCATTTGCCAAGTCAGTACAACTCTGATAGCCGATTGGAGATTTAGAAGCAAAACTTTTAGCCCAACTCTTCCTTCTTTAAAGGAGCAGTTACCTTCCACTATATAAAGAGCAGGGGGAGCATGAAACAGAGACTTCCTTGGCACTGCATAAAGTGGCTGTTTTTATGTTGTAAGGCAGTGGTTTTCAACTTGGGGTCTGCAGATAGTCTAAGATTTCCAGAGGGGTCTGCAGCTGCATTTTAAATTTTTTAGGGGTCTGCACATGGAGAAAGGTTGAAAACCACTGTTCTAAGAGGATAATAGTGATTGCTCTGAAAAATAAACACGTAATCCAGACTGGCACCAGCTCGAAATTATTGAGATTTGCTGTTTAAAATACCTACATTACTATCAGATCTAAGTTATGTGCTGGCAGGATTCCTCAAAACTTAAGTGTTGACTCCTAATTGCACATTAAATAAACATAGGCTTCTCTTTATATTTCTACTTGTGGGTAATAATATCTATAGTGTATAGATTGCTAGCAGAACAAAGACATGTTATTACCAACGTGACATCTATTAACTTAAATGTACAAATATTTTTGTAATATCCTCTCATTTCTCTCTAGGAAAATAATGATTCGAATCAAATAGTTCAGGAGAAAATCAATTTTATTATTTCACTGTCTCACTTTAATTTCCGTATCACAGTATTTCTTAGATGGACATGTTTTGTCTGTGTAGCATAGAGACAATTGTTTTCATTTTACTCCTGGGGGAATTCTGCACCAAAAAATTGAAAATTCTGCATACAATATTTAAAAATTCTACATATTTTATTTGTCAAAATGACCCTAGTAGTTTCAGTTATTTTGGTAATTTATTTCAAAATGCCTGTCGACAAGTACATCTGTCACAATACAGTCAACAAAAAAGATTCAGGAAATGTTTTTGACAAAAAGATTCCTTACTAGGCATATTAACACACAACTTTGAGTAATAATTCATTTAAACTACAATACAAAAACATTTCGCACACCCCTCAGAAGCAGTGAAAAAGCTTGAGGGGAGTCAGGTAACGGAGGAGCTGAGGGAGAGGGAAGTAATGGCTGGGAAGGAGCCTGGGTGTGAGACTGGAGTGTTGTTGGGTGTGGATGGGAGAAGTATGGAATAGTTGTTGGGTTTTTTTGGGGGGGGGGGGAAGGGGAGGATTGTTAGGGAGTTGGGGAGCCTCCCCCATGCAGACCCTGGCTGACCCCTAGTCTCTCCCATTCAGTCAGGCACATCTGCCCCATCCCCATGTGTCCCTGCACCTCTCCTCCCCCCACCCTCACGGGTCCCTGCACTCCTGTCCCCATGCACTGCCTCCCCATGTGTCCATGCATCCCCACTCAGCTCTCCCACCATCGCCCCATTCTCATGTGACCCTGCACTCCCACTCCCTTTCAGCCCCTGCTCCGTCTGTTCCCCCCACTAGCCCTTCTGAATCCCAGTCTGTGTGATCCCCCCCCCCCCCCCCCCCCGCTCTGTCCATCCCCCCCATATCCATGTTGCTGTGGAAAAAGCAGCCTCTGCTCTCTTCCTATCAGCTGCTGACAGCTACTGCTACTGTGAGCCAGCTGCCCTCTGTGCTGGTGCCACAGCAGCCCCTGGTGGCAAAAGGCATAATTGCAGTTCCTCTCTGACAATGTATTTTCTGTGGAGAAAAACATCTGCGGGGACGTGAATTCTGCACATAGGCAGTGGCTCAGCATTCCCCCAGGAGTATTAACATTCAGACAGCTGTGAAAATATGTGTGTATGCAAGAATAATCTCACAATGTTGAAAAATCTGAAAATATACACAGAGTTGCAAATTGAGGTACAGTGGTTCTCAAACGTTTGTATTGGTGACCCCTTTCACACAGCAAGCCTCTGAATGCTACCCCCTTTGTACATTAAAAATACATTTTAAAATATTTAACACTTATAAATGCTGGAGGCAAAGCTGAGTTTGGGGGTGGAGGCTGACAGCTCGTGACCCCCATGTAATAATCTTACAACCCCTTGAGGGGTTGTGACCCCCAGTTTTAGAACCCCTGAGGTATAATTTCTGTCAATTGAGAAAGTAGCAAATGCATCATCCCCAAATCTTTTCAATTTATTGTGTCCAAAAGCAACAAATGAGTGTGCTTAATTTCATATATCATAGTGAAAACAGAAAACCTATTTTAAACTTTGTATCTGCACAGCAAGTCAAATCACTAACGTCCCTGTCTCTTCCACACACATTCGCAAGCTAGCCTGGACAAACTTGGTGTCATTATATATTTATAAAGCAACAGAGAGTCCTGTGGCACCTTTAAGACTAACAGATGTATTGGAGCATAAGCTTTCGTGGGTGAATGCCCACTTCGTCGGATGCATCGTCGGATGCATTCACCCACGAAAGCTTATGCTCCAATACATCTGTTAGTCTTAAAGGTGCCACAGGACTCTCTGTTGCTTTTTACAGATCCAGACTAACACGGCTACCCCTCTGATACTATATATTTATAGAAATTTGTGCAATTGTTACATATAATTTGTTTATTGTAATGAGCATTTCACTGTTATATAGAAACAACAAGGAGTCTGGTGGCACCTTAAAGACTAACAGATT
>NW_020664436.1:50061422-50187402 GCF_002925995.2 Terrapene triunguis
GTCCAATAAAAGAGAGTACCTCACCCATCTTGCCTCTCTGATATCCTGGGACCAACATAGCTACAACAACACTGCAAACAACATGTGAATTATCCCTATTCATGCTATCTAATTAATGTAAACAAGATTTTAACTTCAAAATCTCCTTGGGACCATTTAAAATAACAATTAGCCAAGGGCCAGAGTCCTTACTATGTTGCTGAAATTGCTCATTATGTAAATGGAGGAGGGGAGGGGTGTGATTCAGTTGTTTCTGGTAACATAGTTTTTCTGTCAAAGTAGATAGGAATAACTTTCCTAAATATCTTTTTAAAAACTTCTGTGCGGTATAGAAGTGTCTTTAAAATGGTGACAAAGTTATGTTCTGTCTACCTTGGTGACACAACTATGCTGACTGAAGCAATTTAAAAAAGTTAGCTTCAGTACTGTAGAAAAGACCTGTGAAATGAATACTCAACCAGAGTTGGGCACGTGAGGTGAGAACCATTTCTGCTCATCCTTTTCCATTTTCACGGATAGAAGGTGCCAATGATAGTGGGAATGACCTAGCTGCCCAGATCCCTTGTTGCTTCCACTTGCTGAAAACTGATTATGTAGTGTGCATCCGCTTGATTCTGCTGGATGATTCACTCTCTGTGGGTGTGGAGCTGGAGACCTCAAGGTTACTCCTGTTATGCTGTGTGGAAATTTTTCTTCCTAACCCCTCATTTGGTCCTCAGGGGCTGAAAAAATCTCTTTGGTTGTTTTTCCTTGGTGAGTGACTATCCATATTGGCCGAGTGTTAAAAATTAAGATATTTTCTCTTAAAAAATTGTTTCTTGCGTGTACAGTTCTAAAGCTCACGTTCCGATGTTTGCCTCTGCTTATGGTAACAATATCATGAAACTAAACTAAGCAAGCAACAATATCATGAAACTAAAACTGCTCTGTTTGCTGCTACAATTCAAAATCGTTTGAGCAGGTGTTTGACGTTGACAGTCTTCTGTTTCATTCTGCTGCTGTTTGGGAGAGCTGCAGGCAAATGGAGCAAGGAGGTGGAGTGATTCACAGAGGAGGAAGGTCCCTAAATATAGGCTGTGGGGATTTAGTTTGATCTTATAAAAGCAAGCATTTTATACTTGCATTTTCCCAAAGAAGTTAGACACTTGTGAAAGTTAGAAACATGTTACTCTTCTAAAGGCTTGTCTGCACATGGAGTTAGTCAAACTCTGACTTTTGCAAGAAGTGTCTAAGTGCTTTTGGAAAACAGCTATACCTGAATAGGTCCATGTTTAGACACTTTTATTTGAGTGTCTTTTTTCCAAATTATTAAATAATGTTGGGATGCAGAAGCATTTATGCGTCAATCCTACTTAACATTGAAAACCCGTGGAGAAATTCCTATTTAGTTCAGTGGGGGTAGTAGTGAGCCCTTAATTTACATATGGCTGTGAGGTGCTCAGATACCGTGGTGCTGTGGGCTGTAAAAATACCTAAATTGAGACCACGTTCATTTACTCTGACATGCCAGATAATGACTAAAATGTGATTCTGTTTCTACAAATCCAAATCTTCGTGTAGAACTTTTCTGTGCTGGACGCTTTGTACAGATCATGGAATGCTGAATTCTGGTGCAATGTTTTCCTAATATGCTCTTTGACATTCTGATTCCTTCTGTGTAAAAGAACAAAATTCCTTATACAATGAAACATGGTGGGTAGCAGATTAATTACTATCCATATCTTTTATGCTCCCATAAGACTGTAAAAGAAAACTCTATGAGAAAATATTAGGGTTTTAAATGCCTGTACATGTTTTTGGACGTTTCTGCATCCATAAATAAATAAATAAATAAATTAATAGAGATATCCTATCTTCTAGAACTGGAAGGGACCTTGAAAGGTCATTGAGTCCAGCCACCTGCCTTCACTAGCAGGACCAAGTACTGATTTTGCCCCAGATCCCTAAGTGGCCCCCTCAAGGATTGAACTCACAACCCTGGGTTTAGCAGGTCAATGCTCAAGCCACTGAGCTATCCCTCTCTCCATATCCATATCTAATATATCCATATATGTGTAATAGCCTTATTAGGTGTTGCATAGAGACCTTATAAAGTTTTCATTGATGTCATTTAAAAAGACGATTCCCGTTAGACCCTGTCTACATAGTATTTTCCTCAGTGATATTTTTGAACACATATTATGTTAAACAAACCTTTTGGAACAAAATTGTGCCTCATCCACATAAACCTTTTTAGGAAACAGAATATGCATGTCATTCAAAATAATGTTTATGTTTTACAGGAATTAATATTTCTGAGAGCACATTTCGAGAATTTTAAAATCACTTCATTGATTAACATCTAGAGGCCTAAGGTAAGATTAACACTTGGTTTATTTTGTCACTTTTTTATTTCTAGTCTGATCCTGGCTATTTAAAAGATGTAAATTGAATGGTTTCATCCTCCAAAGGCTACAGTATTTGTGAATGTAGGCTAAAATGTTTACTTCTAAAATTTCAGTATTCAATATATTTTGCATCTAGTAAAATGTTCTGTGTATGTGATGTCCAGTTGAGAATATGCCTACCCCTAGAATGTAGTTTGTAAATGTGTAATCAGTAATACTAAATAGTCACAGTGAAAATTTATGAACAGATTGCATCCTTAAAATGGAAATAATCAGGTTCTATTATGAATCTATTTTTAATCTCTTTTATTAGTCTGGCCGGAAAAATTGATTTGACTTGAAAATTGCCAGGCGTACCAGAAAACTAAGGAGAATTTGTCTGTAAACTTTGAAGAAAATTAGCAAATCTGGTCATAAAATTTTCTACTGTGTAAGAATTTTCAGTGAGATTTAATTGTAGTGTTGAAGAAAATTGGTTGCAATTAAGTAGTTTGATTTTAAAAAAATAAATATGTTAGAGTATGGCTACAAGTGCTACAGTGGCATAGCTGCCATACTGTAGCTATGCTGCTGCAGTGTCGACACTTCCTACATTGACAAAAGGTTTTTTTTAATCGATGTAGTGAAACCACCTCTCCAAGAGGTAGTAGGTAGATCAAAGGAAGAATTGTGTTGACCTAGCTGCATCTACCGTGGATGATGGGTCATCCTAACTACGTTGCACAGAGAGTGAAATTTTTCACAGCTGTGAGTGATGTAGCTAGGTCGATGTAATTTTTAAGTGTAGACCAGGCCTATGTGTGAGTAGTTTAATCATAGATGACTGGCAGTAGCTTAGAGAGAACATAGGGGACCTACATTTCATCTGGGTAAACAAGTTTTCCTGAAGCTCAAGTAATAGAGGACAGGGCCGGCTCCAGGCACTAGCGCAGCAAGCAGGTGCTTGGGGCGGCCAACGGAAAGGGGCGACACATCCGGTTATTTGGCAGTGGATCCCTCAGTCCCTCTCGGAGGGAAGGACCTGCTGCCGAATTGCCGCCGAAGAATGAAGCGGCGGCGGTAGAGCTGCTGCCAAAGTGCCGCCGATTGCGTCTTTCTTTTTTTTTTTTTTTTTTTTTTTTTTGGCCGCTTGGGGCGGCGAAAACGCTGGAGCCGGCCCCGATAGAGGACTGCCTTTTTGGAGTTAAAAGACTAAAGTTCTGGCTTTTGCAAGTTTGTGTTTTATCTAGTTCTATACACAATTGTTTTGTAGCCTTGGATTTATTTCAGAATGGCAAGTGGGTGTTTTTCTGCAAATTACAAAGAAAACTCATCAACCACTGTTTAAATCTCTGAGTTATCCTGAATGTCGAGCCACTTACTAGCAGTTATTTATATATAATGGAACCATGGTAGCCTTATTTTCACTTCCTTTGTAACTTTAAATTTTTTTTAATGTGGCATGAAAGTTTTGTTATGGATGCTTTTGAAAGTATACAATATGTTTGAGTCCACCTAGCTTAAAAAATACACTTGACTGGAAAACTTCAAACTTACATAGTGTTACATGCCAGTTTTTAAAAAAATATTAAGAGCTTGCATTGCATAAAGTGTATGCTGGGCCAGGAGAAATAGAATAGAAATGGAATACCCTGTGGATTATGCCTACTCTCTTCAGAGCAGTGCAATGCAGGGGGAGCTGCAGACTTGAACAAACCGAAGAAGCTCCAAAGCTCTGCGGTGCAGTGTGAGGAAGTGAAAATCAGGACCCCTGTCAAGCTCCTAAGCTCTACACTGACCATGGTTTTGTCTGTCTGTCTGTCTGTCTCTGTCTCTCTCTCTCTCTCTCTCTCTCTCACACACATACACACTTAAATGTTAAGGGAAGGTACATATACATTTAAATATGCTTACAGTTCATAATCTTTTAAATATACATGTGTAAAATGTCTCAGTGAAATTTAAGAGATTGCATAAACTGAGTGTTATATATATACCTACTTATAACAGTTCACTTTTATACTGTTATGTACTTAGGTTTCTTTAATTGGTAAAGATCCTTGTGGAGAGCGAGTAGGGTGTATAGGCACAGTAGCAACTTTAAGTTAAAGTTAACAAAGTTTTTGTTTTATTTTATATGTGTGTGTGTGTGTGTGACTGACTCCAACGTCTGAAAAATATACATAGCTGCATGACAGAACATCCTTGTTTTATTGCACTTGTATTGCCAATAATAGATAAAGGTTTTATAAAAGGGTTATATAAAGTGTCAGTATCAATACATTTTATCCCTTTGCTTTAACTTACTTTAAATCATTGTATAGCACTGCTGATTTTGGACTCTGAGGCACCTAAAACCAGAAGCTCCAAACTACTTGCCAGGAGTTTCAATTCAAGTCAGCACGCAGCTGACTCTTTCTCTCAAATGAATACAGTTCAACTTGAGTTATTTTCAAAGGAAAATGATATTGAAACAAAGTTATTCTGTTTTTAATAGAACATAGGGAAGTTTGAAACTCTAAACAGGAAAGAACCAAGTTGTGTGGGGTGTTTTTCCCCTATGGCTGATGTTTCTTTAAGATTATATCTAGCCAGGATTGTCAGTTTACGCAGCTAATGATCAGTTGAAAAGTGTTGAATTATACCCCAGGTATCTTTATTCAGTTAGTTGCTGTCCTCTTAAGCAACTTAAACCCTATAACAATTTTCATATTACTTTGTAAGAAAATTTTAAAAAATGAAACTTAAAAAAAATCCTTGATGGGAGGAAATGTGATTGAGGCTATGTAGCTTTAGTCCATGTGAATGAAAGGTAATACAGCTCAAAATTACTCTCTTTTAAACAGAATGCTGGGTGTTCCTTCATGTCTTTTTCTAAGGGTCAGCATATCAGGTTGTGCAGTTCTGGAAAGAGCTGCAAGTTTTGGGTGCATAACTTGCTTTTGTGCTTCCAGTAGTCAGTAATATTTTTTAAAGGCACATATTGTATAGATAAAAAAGTAAAAGATATTTTACTTAAATTGGCAGCTTTGGTGCAAATTGTCATCTGTGTTTGAAGCCTTCGAAGTAGCTCAGACTTATACTGTGAACTGAAGAAAGAAGGTAGTTTTTCTTTAATGCTACTTCTCCCATATAAATTATGGTTTCCATTCAGCGGTGAATAGATTAAAAAAAAAATAGGAAAAATCTTTAATCTGATTTCACACTTCTGAATTAAATTTTTCATGTGGAGAATTTTGAGTTGCTCAGGATGAAGATAACTTGTTTAAAAGTGAGATGAAAGGGAAATTGTCAAAATTGCATTAAATTGGCCTACGGTTTACATTCAGTGCTTGATTGCAGGTATAAAACACCTTCCAAGCTGCTACTACATCTCACTTGTCCAAAGTTGGAAAAACATGTTGACCAGAAAACCTCCCCTTCCCTATTAAATCATTGAGTTTTTGCTGAGGGGGGATTTCTTTGTCATCCTGGTCTCTCTCCCCTCCCCCCAAAAGCTCTTCCATCCAAATAGTTAGGACGCAAGAGATCTGGGGTAGTGGCTTGACAGCCCATCTCTGTCACGGATCTTAAGTCCATTATAAACTGATGAGACGGTTAGCAAAGCACAAGATTGTACAAAGTGCAGCAAAGTATAGGAGATCACATGGGAGGAATGCATATCTGAACAGTGTGTGCAAAGGAAAATCTCCAGTTTCCCCTCTGCTGCTGCTCCTAGTTGAGGGACAGATGCAGAACAGTCTGGGAAAGTTTGCATAGCTGTGCTGTATCTGTACTGGCAGGACTTCATTCTATAATTATAAAATGGATAAATCTTTTCTTTTTTAAACATCAGTAACTTAAAGAATCAGGATGGTCCAGTCAGTCTTGGATGTAATCTTTTTCTTCCCCAAAGTGCTAAAGTGGTATTTACTTTTATATAGTTAAAATCTTTTTGACTAGAAAAAAATCTCTCTCTCTCTCTACTAAGAGCCTGATTCATGATATAACAGTAAGATTCACTAATCTGGGCTACATGAAATCTAAATGTTTTCCCTTTGACTTTTTTTCATTGTTCTTTCTTTTGGTTAGAAGTAATCCACTGAAGAAAATGGGTAGATCTAATTCTAGATCTCATTCTTCAAGATCAAAGTCCAGATCTCAGTCCACTTCTAGGTCGAGGTCCAGATCACATTCTAGAAAAAAGAGATACAGGTAAATTGATGGTACTTTAATTTACAGTTCTTTGGGCTAATTTGATTTAATATTGTGTTGTTTAGTTGCTCTTTTAATATCTCCTCCACTTACATGTGGTCTTCAACAAAAGTGAATTTGAGATCTTAGTTCATCTAATTTGAATTCATCTTAGTTTTAATTCATCTTAGATGAACTAGATGTTAGTTCTGTTGCTTTAATCATTTAGTGCCTCACTTATTTTACCCTTAAACTTCTTCAAAGTGTAGAACAAGAATGCTAATTATGCTTCCTGATTTTTTTCCCCCCTTCTTTACATGGTACACCTCTACCCCGATATAACACGGGTTCGCATTCAAGGCAGTAAAGCTCTGACACGCTGCTCTGAGCAGCGTGTTAAGGGTGCCGGGCCGGGCCAAGGGGTTGGATAAGGGGCAGAGGGCCTCAGGGGCAGTCAGGGGCTTCCCCCCCCCCCCCCCCCCCGGGGGGGGGGGGGGCGGGGGGGGGGGGGCCTTCGGGGGCGGCACGGCCCGAGCGGCCCCGGGGATTGGTGGGGGGCCGGGGGGCGGCCGGCCCCCCTCCCTCCCCCCCGCCGGGCCGGTTGGGGGGGGGGGCCCCCCCCCCCCCCTGCACTCACCAGCAGCAGCGGAAGCGGAGCAGCCCAGCCCCAGCCTGCTCCACTCTGCCACCTCCCAGCCGCGGTGTTCCACTTCCCGCCACAGGTGAGTGCGGGGGGGCGTCCTTTCCCCAGCCTCCCCACACTCACCTGCGGCAGGAAGCGGAGCGCCGCGGCTGGGAGCTGGCAGAGTGGAGCAGGCTGGGGCCGCGTCGCTCCGCATCCCGCCACAGGTGAGTGCGGGGGGGCGTCCTTTCCCCAACCTCCCCGCACTCACTGGCGGCGGGAAGCGGAGCGCCGCGGCTGGGAGGTGGCGGAGTAAAGCGGGCTGGGGCCGGGCTGTTCCGCTTCCCGACGCTGCCGGGGAGTGCTTGTCAGGGGGTAGGGAGTGTGGATAGGGGACAGGGAGCAGGGGGGTTGGGTAGGGAGTGGGATTCTGGGGGTGATTAGGGACGGGGGTCTCTGAAGGGGGCGGTCAGGGAACAAGGAACAGGGAGGGCCAAAGCAAGTTCGATATAATGCAGTCTCACCTATAACAGGGTGGGATTTTTTGTCTCCTGAGGACCGCGTTATATCGGGGGTAGAGGTGTATTTCATTTGTGTGGTCCCTTTCCTAATGGCTTGTCACTCTCTCACATGGCTTTTCAAATCACAAGTAACTTGTAGTACTGACTTAATTTGCAGCATCAAACTGCTGGTCTTTTTATTTGACAGATTATACGTAACATAGTCAATAAAGATGAATTATAGAGTTAATTTCTCATGTACTTTTAGTGTATTCCCAACAAATTGCATTTGACATCAGGGTTTTAGTATAGTTATTTATCTTAAAGGATTTTTAAATTGTCATGTACTAACTTTTTTTCTTTTAACTTTAGTTCTAGGTCTCGGTCCAGGACATATTCAAGATCTCGCAGTAGGGATCGTGTTTATTCTAGAGATTATCGCAGAGATTACAGAAATAATAGAGGAATGAGACGCCCCTATGGTTACAGAGGAAGAGGTAGAGGGTATTATCAAGGAGGAGGTGGTAGATATCATCGTGGAGGCTACAGACCTGTCTGGAATCGAAGACACTCCCGAAGCCCTAGGCGGGGTCGTTCACGTTCCAGAAGTCCAAAGCGAAGGTCTGTGTCTTCCCAGAGGTCCAGGAGCAGATCTCGTCGATCTTACAGATCTTCCAGGTCTCCAAGGTCCTCTTCATCTCGTTCCTCATCCCCATACAGCAAATCGCCTGTCTCTTCCAAAAGACGTGGGTCTCTGGAAAAGCAGGCTAAGAAAACTGAGGGAGCTCCTCTGCAAGATAGCCCTTTAAAAAGTAAATCACAGGATGAACAGAAAGATACATTTGAACATGACCCATCTGAGTCCCTTGATGACTTTAACAAATCATCAGCAGCTTCTGGTGACATTTGGCCTGGCCTTTCAGCATATGATAACAGTCCAAGGTCACCCCATAGTCCTTCTATTGCCTCCCCACCCAGTCAGAGTTCATCTTGCTCTGATGCCCCTTTGCTCAGCACAGTTCACTCAGCTAAAAACACACCTCAACATTCACATTCCATTCAACATAGCCCTGAGAGGTCTGGCTCTGGTTCCCTTGGAAATGGTTCCAGTCGCTACAGTCCTTCTCAGAATAGCCCATTGCATCACATCCCTTCAAGGAGAAGCCCTGGAAAGACAGTCCCTTCACAGAGTGCTCCACGTGAGGAGGCTCGAATGCGCTCATTTTATCCTGAAGCTGGGGAACAGGAAACTGCAAAGGGTGGAAAGTTTCTAAAAAGGTAAGAACTGTATCTGTAAAAGTCATGTTGAGTCTTAAAATGTCCCCGCTCGGTCTGTTGAACTTCATTTAATTTACGTATAAGCCTCCTGAACTGCCGAATGAAACAGCCGTGACTGCTTACTAATTTCAGTCTAGTTATGCTTAAGCTTGACACATGAAGAGCATTCCTTTTTATTTTACTTATAAATTCTTGGCTTAGCTGTATCCTTGTGGAACATTTGGTTGTCCCTTTCCTTTACAGTGTATTTTTATATGTTCTGTTCACTAGTAGTATCTATTATGGGTTCATAAGAAAAAATTAAATGGGAAGGGGGTAGTGTATACCAGGTGTCTTCTGATTTTTATTTGCTAAAAAGAAAATACAGCTGTAGAAATCTTACTGAAAATGGACTGTTAACTTTTTGTCTGATTTCTTATAAAAATGGATTGAAAAATGAAGCAATTTGGCTTCTATCTATGCTGTTTATGGAACTGAAATTAAATTGTTCAGTCACTGAATTGCTATTCATAAATGTACTTATAAAGGCACCAGGATTCAGATTTTTCCCTAAGCAAATACATTGCTGCCAGTGAGTATATTGGAAACTATTAGCATGAAAATACTGTATTGAGATAGTGGGAGCTGAATGAAATAAGCATTAATTTTTAAATGCACTCAGCAATGTTAAAGGAGTTAGGATAGGTCTACACTTAAACTGCTATAGTGGCACAGCTGCAGCGCTTCACTGTAAACACTACCTATGCCAAAGGGAGGGGGTTCTCCCATTAGCGAAGATAATCCACCTCCCTGAGGCTATATCTACACTGAAGATACTACAACAGCAGCACTGCAGTTGTACCATTGTAGCATTTTCAGTGTGGACCCTATTTACGCTGCCGGGAGCGGTTCTCCTCTCAGTGTAGGTAACCCACCTCCCCGAGAGGTAGTAGGTAGGTCAATGGAAGAGTTATTTTGTTGACCTTGCACTGTCAACATGAGGGGTTAGGTCAGCCTAGCTACGTCTCTTGGGTCGTGGATTTTTCACACCCCTGAGAGATGTAGCTATGGTAGTGTAAATTCCCAGTGTACACAGAGGATTGAAAAGCCAGTTTACATAGTTGGTCACAGTATTCCTGAAGTCTTAGGCCTTGTCTGCACTACAAAGTTTTGTTGGCAAAAGTTATGCTGCTTTAATTAAAACCACTGTTGCATGTCCACACTAGCTCCTTGTGTTGGCAGAGTGCATCCACACTAACAGCTCTTGCATCGACACAGAGAGCAGTGCACTGTGGTAGCTATCCCACTGTGCAACTGGCTGCAAGGTGCTTTGGGAAGGATTTTCTATTCCTCATGGGGCAGGTACAGTGTCACATGATGCAGGTTTCTCAATTCCATCATTCCAGAGGCATCCTAATAGATTGTCCACTGCTTTTTCAACTGAAGAGTGAGGCGGGTGGGGAGGGAGAGGAGAGTGGTGTGTCTGGGGCTGGGGAGACAGCAGGCTGACGGACCTATCCTGAGGCAGGGGGAGAGGGACACCCCCACACACACACAACAGCCCCCCATCTCTGCTTGGCACAGCAGCCTGTTCTGCCTGCCTATAGTTCTGTGATCCCTTCCGAGTTCTCCTACACCACCTCAGCTGCGGGAGTGGCATCCTGAGCAGCTTGGTGAGGAATGTCAAAACAGCACAGCAATTCCCGCCCCCCTCTCCAGCAGCAGCAGCAGCCTGCCTGTCCCAGTGTTCCTAGTGCAGGGCAGAACAGGAGCATTCCACCTTAATGATTTGCTCTTTGTTCCCCAAACAGAACAGTACACCCAGGTGTCAGATACTTCCTGGAGCTTTGAAAGGGGAGGGGCGCATGCCTGCAGAGCAGCAGAGATCAAAACAGTGAGCAGAGTGCTCATGACAGGCTTTGTGGGATACTGGTGGAAGCTAGTTATGTGGACAAAACAAACTGCAGTGACTATATGGACCTTTTGTCGCTTTAACTTTGCTACAAAAAGCCTCTCATTGAGATGGTTTTATTTTGATGCCCAGAGTAGCTTTGTAGTGTGTACGCCTCCCCTGTTTTGTCTGCAAAAGGCAGCTTTTGCCAACAAAACTTTGTAGTATCAACAAGGCCTTACTGTGACTAATGACTTATGCCAATATAGAATTGTGGATCTTGTTACAAGCACAACAAGATTTTGAAAATGGTTTTTCATTTTTTCTCTTTTAATGGTACCCTTTTACTTTTGTTGAAAGAATTGTCCCTGAAATGTCAGGGTTCAAGAGTAAAATGCAAACTGAAATACTAAACTTTCTATGATTCTCCTACAGACAGAATGATAGGCATAAAAGTGCTTAAAGCTGGGCACCAAATTAAAACTCCCCAAACCACTAGTTTTAAAAATTCCAGTAGTCAATTTATGTAGAAAGGGATTATTTTCATATATATATATTTTTCAAAGGATAGCACATAAGTGGCTGTAGATGTAATAATAATGCTGTGCAAAAAAGTATATGCTGAACAGTTGAACTACTCAGTGGAATTTGTTTTTGTGTTGTGATTCTGTGATACTGAGGTGACTCAGAAGTGAAATGCAAATGAACTGGAATGAATGCAATCCAGAGTTACCATCCTCTTCTTTGCTATCCACAGGTACACAGATGAAGAGTCTAGAGTATACCTGCTTGATAGGGGTAATACCAGGGAGAAAGAGGCCCAGAAGGAGAGAGGATCAGAAAAAGGGAGGACAGAGGGAGAAAGGGAATGGGAGGATCAGGAAGCTTTAGATTATTTCATTGGTAAAGATGCTGGGAAACAAAAGTTCAGTGACTCTGAAGGGGAGGAGACAGAGGAGACAGAGGATTATGGACAGTTCAGAAAATCTGTCCTCGCAGATCAGGGTAAAAATTTTGCTACTGCATCTCACCGGAATGCTGAGGAGGAAGGAACCAAATACAAATCTAAAATTTCAATGAAGGGCAATAGAGAGAGTGATGGATTTAGAGAAGACAAGAGTTATAAACTTAAAGAGACTGGCTATGTAGTGGAAAGGCCTAGTGCAACAAAAGATAAGCACAAGGAAGACGACAAAAGTTCTGAGAGAATAATGGTGAAGAAAGAAACTCAGTCACCTGAGCAGGTAAAGTCTGAAAAGCTCAAAGAACTCTTTGATTACAGTCCCCCTCTACACAAGAATCTGGATGCGAGAGAAAAATCCACCTTCCGAGAGGAGAGCCCACTTAGGATCAAAATGATAGCCAGTGACTCCCATCGTCCTGAAGTTAAGCTCAAAATGGCACCGGTCCCTCTTGATGATTCCAATAGGTAAATTATCCCAATTCACAGTACACTTCCTCACCTGTGTACAGAGTTTACCTAGACATTATTTAAACCACTGGTTTCTTTTTGTCTCTCTTTCTTGTTGATGCATTTTAGACCTGCTTCCTTGACTAAAGACAGGCTGCTTGCTAGTACGCTTGTCCATTCTGTCAAGAAGGAGCAAGAGTTCCGATCCATCTTTGACCACATTAAGTTGCCACAGGCCAGCAAAAGCACGTCCGAGTCATTTATTCAGCACATTGTGTCTTTGGTTCATCATGTCAAAGGTATGTACTCAGTTTACCACAGCAATTATCAGTGTCGGCATTTAGAAAAATGATCGATTACAGATAAACCTGCTTAATGTCACTAGAGACAACTCAATTCTCTGTTTCTTCATACTGATTGATTCATACTTTTTTCCTTTTGAGAAAAGCTTATCTTAAAATAACCCCCAAAAAGACTGCACAGCTAGTCCCAGAAAACTATAGCAGTAATACTAATTTTGTATATCTTGATAAACTGTGTTATACAGTGAAATAAGCTGTGGACAATTTGTGAATTTTTGCACTCAAGTTTAAATGTTCTATATTTAAAAAACTATATATTGGTCAATATTTAGATTTCTTTGAGGTTGCTAATTCTCATGTTTAGTGATTGTGATTTCTGTTGGCAAATTACTCTATGTAATGTGAAAATACCGTAGAATCCTTTGATTAGGACATCCCAGTATCCCTCTTCAGAAAATATTTTTTTTAAAGTATGAAAGAATAAAAACTATGTGAAATAAATATACAAAAATAAAACTGATGAAATTTCATCTTGTTTTCATTCCTTATTTGGCAGTTTATGTGACACTGGAGCATAGAATTTCATACTTGGCAACTTGGCACTGTCCAAGTTCATCCCTCTTAAATGGATTATATACTAATTCTTTTCGGATTGAGCAGCAGTTATTACCATTCATTATCATTAGGCTAAATCAGTTCCTTGGGAAGCATCCCAGTAAAGAGGGATGATTTCCTATATCACAATAAAGTATAAAATACTCTGCAGGCTTATTAGTCAGAGACTCAGTATTGTCTGACTGAGTAAAGTCCTTTTGTCTAACATGTGAGGACATTTACAGAGTTTCTGAAATGAGCACCAACTTTTTTTTTTTTTTTTAGCAAAGCATTTCTTATTTGTTGCCAAACATGTCTTCTTCAGCTCTCTTAATGAACTAATTAAGACAAAATACCTTAGTGATGAAAATTGTTGGTGTTCAGAGCAGAAGAGGGAATCGAGTTTTTAAATTTCCTAGAATAAGAGCCACTTGATCAGATGACCAATTTTAATTTAACCGAAGTTATGCATTCATTATTAAGATAGTTTAGATATGCTAAATTGGTGTGCTGAACATCCAAAAAAGTGCTACATAATAAATAGCTAGAGGGACCAAGGCTTAGTAGTATTCTGAAATTCGAGTTGGTTGCAAAATAAGTATTTTTGCAAAGAGGATTTGTAGAGCAGTTATAAAGATTATTTAATTAAATAATCCTTTGCTAAGTACTAGCTGACTACATATTGACATTTGAAACCAAAGTATCTATTCTCTTTTTGATATGTCAGGGATTTAGAGCTTGATCCTACATTGAAGTTAGTGGCATAGCTCCCATTGACTTACATGTTGCAGGACTGGGGCCTGCAGGGGGCAGTGTTTCTAAATCTCTTGTATGTTGATGACTGAATAGATCACTTAAACTGTCTCTCTGTAAATGTGATAGGTGAAGTCTAACATCTGGCTGGGAAATATAACTGTTTATCAACCAGTCTGTGGCCAAGTTATTTGATGTGTGTATACCATATTTTGTTTCTAAAACTTTTAGCCTTTCTGCACACTTCAAAATTACTTTTTTGTGATCGGATTTTAGTAACTTTTCATTTTTTAAAGAACTGAAGTTATGATTCATTATTGGTGTGATGCAACTGGTCTGAACAGCTCTTTATTAATATAGAGCTGAAAATGCCCAGTGATGTTTTCTTTTTCATTGTAACTAGGTCCTGGAATGTGTTTTGAAATGGCAAAATCCATGTTACAAAAGTAAAATAGCTGTTGAAAGATACAGATGCAAAAACAGGCAAAGTTGAACCTTCTGTCTTCCTGGCAAAAATGGCATAAAAACTGAGTTGCTAGCTCAAATTCCTGGGTTTGATGGAATTATGATTGAGGCACTACCCTTGTAGTGGCCGTTTCAAGTTTTAATGATTGGTTATGAGACATGTGCTGGATGTTGGGCGGTAAGTTGATACAGATGTATGTTGACCTGTTAAGCAGATAGCTTGCTTCATATGTAACATTTCATAGTTCATGACTTTATACGTCTTTCTATTTTACATTTAAACACATTTGTTGAGCTGGTCTTTAAAAATTCAGTGTTGCTATTACTAATTTTAACTGTCTCAAAAGCCAAAAGAAAATTTATTTGTTAGAGAAGCTGTCAGGTTTGCCAAGATGCCAGATGCTTAAATGAATATATTCAGCTGTAGGGCTGTTAATTGACTTTGATAATTTTATCATCTCTGTTTCTAAAGGAAAAGTTGCATTCTTTTAAGAAATAACTTACGTTTAATAAGTCTATATGTAATTCTTGATGCATAAATTGTTTAAATGTTCTGTCAAAACGAATTCTATCTTAAGTTAAAAATTAAATTTATTTGGAAATTCTTTGTTCCCTGCAAATACTGACTCAAAATAACTTCATCTGCTCCTCTGGGCAAAGTGTAAAGAAGGAAACCTAAACAGCTGCTCCTTTTCCTCCATTAGAGGAAAATGTGACAGTGAAAAGGGAAGAGTCTGACTCTAATGAGTTTATGGTGCTTGAATTAGTTCTAGTACTAGCAGGGCATACCTGTGAGGAAGCTTGCAGTGGTGTTGTGCGCTGCTATTATCTGCTCATTGAGGCTACAAGAAGGGTAAGAGTGGGAAAAATTCTCTAACAGATTTGCCTCTTCTTCTGATAAATTTTTAAAATATTTTCATTTCTTTTTGCCTGCTATGTATCTTTCTGTCAGGAATGGAAATACTTATGTAGGTGGAATTTAACTAACTAGACAGAATTTCTCCTCTGTAACCAACAGAACAATACTTCAAGTCAGCTGGAATGACCCTAAATGAGAGGTTCACTGCGTATCAAAAAGCTACTGAAGAACATTGCACCCGGCAAAAGAGCCCAGAAATACACAGGTATATGCCAGTTGCATTACTAGATGCTGCTTATTTCAGTGAAATAATAAATTATATTTCTTATAAGAACCCATAAATGCTTTTCTAATTACCTCTGAATTCTTCACCTGAGAGAAGCATGAACTGGTCTGAGCACAGGTCCGAACTCCAGCTCTATATGTCGCTTTGTGGCAAGTCTTTTGTCTGCCTCAGTATCTCTTTTGGGCTATACTTAACAGCCTCACATGCAGTATTGAGCATTGAGGCTTAAGTATTTTGAAGATGGAAAAACACCACTTGAGTGCTTATTATTCTCATATGTGAACTAGTTCATATTGTGACTTCATCATTAACTTTTGAACTGCATTAATAATTTACAGCAGTTTGAAAATAAAAACCTGAGCTGTGTTAGTGTCTGAAAGGTAAGCAAAGGTAGGGCATATGTATATCATTGCTAACCATTGGAATTAGTTATAAAAGGCTGCATGCCTTATTTTGAGTATGTTACATGTGTGAAGTTAAAAATACTCTCTCTCTAGTAGTAGTCTGCATCAAAGAAATATTTTTTGAACTTTTTTTTTATTTTCTACTTTTAAAGGGATGTTATTAACTGCTGCTTAGCGTGAGTTAGTTTTAATGATCTGATCACTTTTACAGAGCTCTTGAAATACATAATCCATTAATGCTTTTACATCTTTAAAAATAAGGAAAAAGCAAAATGTCATAATTGCACATGTGTATGTTTAATGTACTTCATTGGGCAAAACCAGATTTTTCATTATCTGAATAGATTTAAAGGGATTATAGGGACCAAATACTATAAATAAAAAGATCATGCTGCTGAAAAATAGAGTAGCTCTTGATTTCTTTGTTTTCTCAAATGTCCAAAAGAAACACAGGAAGCCATAAACGATCCCCTGCGTGTATGGCTAGACACTTTTTTTATTTTACATTTAGGAGGATTGACATCTCTCCAACTGCCCTGAGGAAGCATACCCGTTTAGCAGGTGAAGAGAGAGTCTTTAAAGAAGAAAGTCAAAAAGTAGGTTCTGAATTAATATTAAATTGGTATTCTAGATTTAGTAAAATAATGTGTATTTCCTTTTGAGTCTAAACTTCAGGGTGGAGTATTTTTTCTTTTGATTTGTATTTCTAGCCCAAAAAGTACTTGGACCTAGACTATTTCTCATCTCTGGCCTTGGACAAAATATGTTAGCAACTTCTTGCCTAGATTCCAGGATGTTTCCTTCCAGTTTTCCTGATTTTTGCAGCACTTAGCAGACCCAAGGACTAGAAATCAAGAAAATAGCTCATTTGCAGCTGTTGTAGCTGAATTAATCAGCTGTTTATGCTGTTCTAATAACACAGTTCTTCAGAATAAATTGTACTAAATATTAATCCACCCACACAAACCTGACAGTTCGCTTGTAAAAATAGATCTCCCTGGTGATTTGGTGGAACATCTTCTCAGAAGCTAAATTCCTAGATAGTTTAAAAAAATCATCAGGCATAGACATATAAAAGTCAAACAACTTTCTGTCATTAAAAATCGACTGAATGTTCTGAATAGTGTTGAAACTAGGCAAACTTTATTACTTCTTTAGAAATTTGGAGATAGTGCAAATGGGAGGCCAACTTCTATCTCGTCTGGATTTTTCCATTTTAAAATGCTGTTCCTGAAATCTCTTCCTTTCACAGGGAGATAAAAAATTAAGATGTGATTCTGCTGATCTTCGGCACGACATTGACCGTCGTCGAAAAGAGCGAAGTAAAGAACGAGGGGACTCTAAAGGTTCCAGGGAAAGCAGTGGATCAAGAAAGCAGGAGAAAACTCCAAAAGATTACAAGGATTACAAATCTTACAAAGATGACAGGTAAATATTTGAACTTTCTAAGTAGGTTTTTTAGTTTCTAATTAGCCTTTTGTAATTGTAAGCTTAATTGCTTTCAATTTTCACTGTGTAATGGAACATTTAAATTTAAACAATTAAAATTATTTGTTTTACAGCAAAAATGTATTATCTGTCTTTTACACGGCTTATGGTGGATGAGGACAAAAACTTTGGAATAGCAAGCTAACACTGAAAAAAAAAATGACAAATTAATCTGTCCTATTATCCAGGCTACATCAGGAGGTTGGACTTCAATGCAGTACATTTCTGTAAACAGTTTGTGTAAGAACTTTGGTTCGTTATGCTTGATTCCGCACTTTTTCAACTCATAACACCCAGAGTGTGAGAATTTTTACTGATGTCTAGGTTTAACATGGGTGAGAAGGGAGAAGTATTTATTTTTCTAAAGCCAGTGGGCTGTTTTTAAAGAAAAATGTTAGTTTTTAATAGTTATGTTTCAGTGGATACTTTATAGCTGTGGTAAGAGATTTCAGGTATGACCTAATGGGTGTTGTATTAAAATCTTGTAAATTGGGTCAAAATACTGCCAATATGGGGTTACTCAATACAGAGTCTTGCATTAGGTTTTTTTTTTTTTTCCTCTTGCTTTACACTGGGCATATGATGGATTTTACTTGTGCTTCATTTTTCCCATTTCCTTTCTGCCTCTGGTATCCACACTGTCATCCACTGGTATCCACATAGGGATGCCCAGAATATATCTGCTATTTTCAACAATATGTGGAAACTCAATTAACTTAAAATTTATAACTTTTGCTCTAAGGGTTTTCCTCCCTTCTTCTTTCCCTTTTGCTACCCCAAAAATGGCAGTTAAATAGGCCACTCTTCGTTGAATCAAAAACCAGAGAATTAATTTTGCAGTCTACTGGTTTCCAACTAATTAGCAGTAGTATTTGCACAATATATTTTAAATATATGGAAGGAGGATGAAAAGTGAAATTATACTCCACCTTAAAATCTGAAATACATATTTATGGATGATTTATAACCTGAGGGGGAAGTAGCTTTTACATAAACAGAGACCTCCATTAGTGTAGCATGCTACAGGGTATCTATTTTTAAAACAGCACAAAGTATGTTTTTTATTTTTCAGTAAACAAAAAAGAGAGCAAGACCGTTCTCGATCTTCCTCATCTTCATCCCCATCTTCCGCCTCATCCAGTTCACGAGAAGAAAAAGATGGCAAGAAAGAAAGAGATGAAGAGTTCAAAACCCACCATGAGCAGAAAGAATATTCAGGTTTTACAGGAGTCAGCAGGCCGAGAGGCACCTTTGTAAGTCTTTCTCTGCTCCCTCCAAAACTTTCATTGCTATACTATTGTTACCTTAAAGCAGTGTTAGGTAAGTGGCGTGACTCTAGGATCCATCCTCCCAAGATTAAGATGTGCAGTGTTTCATTTTAGAAGTATCATGTAACCGATTGCTATTGTGTGCTGTTCAGAGTTTGCTTGGATCTGAATGTTTTGATTACTCAAACCAGCTAAAAATGAAAAACAAAAGGTAACTAACAATAGTTTAACAAGCTGAAGTGTCTAATAGTGTAGTGCAGTCTTTGTTAATTATTCAGAATAAGAAGTCTCAAACACTTTCATATTATGGACCACAGCAGAAGTGAGAAATCTCTTTTTAGACAACTCTCCTTCCAAGACTTCCTTCACAGCAACAATAGCAATGGGTTAGAGAAGAGTCTTATCAGAACAGTAATAAAGACACGAGGAAAAAAAATCCAAATCCTTGTTAATGCTATGGGTGTCGCTGCTTGCTTATTTCTTGCTACTTTGTATCTGTGCAGTTGGTTTCTTTTACTTGGGGCAGGATTTTAAACCTACTAATATCAATTTATTAAAGCTACATTTTGCTATTTGTTGTCTGTAATCCCCAGTGCTTCCAATTTTTCCAGGTCACTTTGCAGTTTGGTTCTGCTCCTCTGTGTTTGCCACCCCTTCAATTTTGTTGTTATCCACAAACTCGTACATGCCTAATTTATATACCTGACAGCCATGAAGCAGCTGTGCCGGGGAAAGCAGGGCTGCTTGCTTTTGTTTGTTAGTGTGTCTCTGAATGTCCTGGACTGGACTACAGTCAGCAGCAAAGCTAACTGGTTGAAGGCTGGAAGGTGGTTAGCGTTGTGATTTGGAAGTGTGTTGACCAAAGTCCACAGACAGTAGTTTTAAAATTCACTACTCAATAAAATGATGTAAACAGCATGTTAATGTAGTTCACTGATACTAAACTGGAACATGTGCAAACACCAGTGAGGACCAAAAAACAGTAAAAAAGACCTAGAGATTAGGAACATAGGCAGGAAGTAAACATTAGGAGCTATAACTTTGAACATTGCAAGCTACATCTTGGGGGAAAATTCCAAACATACAGATTTTTTGGGAGGGAGTAACTAAACTCCTTCATGTAACCTGTAATACTGAATCAGTTATGCTGAAAGAGAGGATAGATTAGACATAAACAAGCAATGTTATATGACTACAAAAATGGCCAGTACCTGACAGATTAGCTTGCACCTTCTGTCTACAATCATAAACTAGATCATATAGTTTTTACCAGTACAGGTAAAGTGAAATGTCTTTGTCCTCTAGTTTAGTAGGCTATTCCAGTTCACGGTTTTTATTTTGGATAAAAAAAACCTTTAATTTGAACAAAATCTTCTCTTTTGCGTTTGGGGCTATTATGGTATAGGCTGGCTGGCTGGCCAAAAAGGAGTAGATTTGCTTAGGTGCCTATTCACCAAAAATCATGACTGAGATTTCCACCAGCAGGCTGCAGTACTTATTTACAAAATGAGACAGACACACACACATTTTGTATAATGTAAACCCATAAACATAATGAAAGCATTCGTATCTGTTCTTCTGTCAGAGTGAATAGAAGCCTGCAGTCACATTTTCTGACCTTACAGTCCCTTAAAGGTTTTTCATGTGAACTCTTCCCAGACTGAAAAGGAGCTGTCTTTATGCTAAGAGTCTGCTCCTCTTTTTCTGTCATGCCCTGAAACAGGTAGGCCCACAACAGTAGCATGATTATGGGCTATATATTACCTAGACTGCTTTATAATGTAGGATTACTAAAATAGCCCCCATAGCCCAACTCATATGATTGATGGAATTTCAGCCTCCGGAATTAGCTGATTTAGGCTTTGATCTTAGCAACATTCTGTTTCCCAAATGTTATTTCCTCCTCCACAGTGACAATGTCCCCGTCATACTCTTAATTTTGCAATGAAGAGGATTCAGAGGATATCAGAGGCCAAAGTATTTCCTAAATTTATGCATTTAGTTTCCAGATTACCTTTCTAAAAACCCCCACTTATGTTCTTGTACAGTCTTCTTTAATATTATATATCCAACACTTTTCAAATTATCATTCTCAAATGTCTCCACTTTAGTTTGTTACTTTCAATGTCTTGATAAATCTTGTGAATCCTCCACTGGTCTGTTTAGTCTGATTCTATTCAGAGATAAGTAGTATTCTTTTCTGCAGTCCTCCCCTCTTTTTGGTCAATCAGTTCCCTCAATTTCACATTATGGGTAAACATATACTAAAAATCCCATAAACATATTTGAATGCACTTCAGCTGAATGGAGAGGATTGTTAGCTCAAAGTGAACACCTAATGCATTAGACTTAAAGTATTACATGTGAATTCTTAAATTGCTGTTTTATGTTTATGTATTGAGGAAAGAATACTGAAATAACATTTTGGTTAATACAGTTGAACTTGAATATTTGCTTTGTGACTATATGCATATTGATTAAATACATAAACACTTTGGTTAATCAGTTTCGAATTAGGGGCAGAGGAAGAGCCAGAGGCGTTTTTGCTGGAACAAATACTGGTCCCAGCAACTCAAATGCTACTTTTCAAAAGAGACCGAAGGAAGAGGAGTGGGATCCTGAATATACCCCAAAAAGCAAGAAATACTTCTTGGTGGGTGCTGGAAAACTTATTATGTATAATGCATGCATCTTTTATCAAAGCATATTTTATAACTGATGTTAACGAGGCAGTGTCTATGTGCATGCTGCTTCTGTACTGGTAGCTGTCAATGACTTTAGCATATTACTATGAGAGCATCAGGGTCCTAGTTGGCCCAGTACCTGCTTCCCTTCTGTCCTTCTGCAGCAGAGTGGTGGGCAACAGTAGCAGGTCACTTCAGAGAGGACATCCCCCACCACTCCTGCTTTTTTCCCATATTTGGGGTGGAGAATGAGGAAGAGTGACAACCTACCACGCACAGCCTAAAATGTTAAAACAAACACATACAGACCACCCAGACTAACTCAAGTGTTTTCCCCCAGTGGATTTAAAGCAGACACTGATGCTTGGTGCCTCAGCTGTGCTGAGAGTCCTGTAAAAGTAATGTGTCATGAGTAGATGGCAGCATACAATATTGGGGCGGGGGGAATAGGGGGAGGCGGCACGGTGCACATGGATTGGCTCTGGTAGCAGCAGCCCTGCTGCTCTCAGTAGAGTAGTGAGATGCATTAAAGTACTCTGAGATCTGTTAAATATTACTTTCCCATACTGGTATCAAAAGAAGGGTAGTTAAGATCATTGACCAAGATATCTCTTACTTAACTTGTTGAATATGCAGCCTCTCTTCTGCTTGTGCTGCTTAAGCTCTCTTTAGTAAGTGGATTTTCCAATGATAAAATACTAATACTTTAAATGGTAAAAATTACAAGTTCATTTCTGATAAACTTTCTACGTTTGTATAGTGATATCTGAACTTTAGTCAGTAAATTAGTATAGAGTAATAAGTTTTATACAGGAATATCTCCACCAATAATTCTGGAAGGAATTTTAATGGGCTTAGGCAAGAGGAACTTTAGTGTTGTTTCTTCACTCTTTTGGGGTCCTTAGAACACTTTAGTTGTGTTTCTTCCTCATAGAAGGGATTAACAGTTTTTATATATGAAACCTAGGGCCTCTGCTCTGCTCTCATCTCATACAAGTAAACCTGAATTTTCCCACCCCCCCCAAAAAAAATCCAAATCTGTTTTTGAATTTGAACAGGGTCTCCTGTCCAAAACTTGTTTACAAAACTTTAATTTTTATTAAGGTTCTGAAGACTTATAAGATTGGGATTTACCTGTAAGCCTTATTTTCTAGTCAAGCAGCTAATGGAAGATGTTCTGTCATCCTCAATAGTAGCACTAAATTCCAAGGGTTAAGCACTTTTTCAAATAATGTTACAAATACTGAATGGGGGAAAACTGCATTATAAAAATTACATCGCAATGTGATTTTACTATACAGTGAGGTAGGTTCTCAGAGCGCTACATCTATGTTATCACTTTTGCTTAAAAGAAACCACTTTGGCCTTTCTAGAATATGAAGTACGATTTTTGTGATATTAAAATAAAATCAACAAAAATAAGTTTGTAGTAAGAGAGAGGCTAGAGGAATTTGCCTATTAATTAGTAGTCAGCTTTTGCTTTTCAATTGTGTGGAAGCTATTGAGCTACCCGCCTCTCTTTTGCATACTGCCACCACGAGCAGGATATATCAGGTAGCATGTGAAAGGCAGTACTTCCAACGGTCACAGAAGATTGTGAAAATAGAGTGACAAGGTTAAAACTGGTAAATTTCATTAAGTAACTGGTTTATTGCCCACCTTTTAAGTGGAAGTTTGAGTAGTCCTACATAGGACAAGACCTCTCAGATATGACTTTTCACAAATAAATGAAAATTTTATAGTTTCTAAAACTCTTTCAAATGCTTGTTTACAGTATGAGGACAAACCTTATCAATTATAAAATGTAGGTTAAACTGTGGATGTAAACTACTAGAATATTCCCTGGAAAACCTCTCATACAGATTATATATAAAACACACTTGACAGTGCATTGAATTTAAGATGCCTACATGTTATGGTGATAGGTGCAGTACAGATGTCTAAGAATGTTATTCATTTAACTCATCCTTGTTCTGTTTGACCTATGTTACCATAGCATGATGACAGAGATGATGGTGTGGATTATTGGGCCAAAAGAGGAAGAGGCCGTGGCACTTTCCAGCGTGGCAGAGGGCGGTTTAACTTCAAAAAATCAGGTAGCAGTCCAAAGTGGACACATGACAAATACCAAGGGGATGGGCTTGTGGAAGATGAAGAAGAAACAATGGAAAATAATGAAGAAAAGGACAGACGCAAAGAAGAAAAGGTAGAAAACTCTGGCTTGTCGATGAATTGAAGAACAGATTTCCTTCCTCACCATACCCTAAGTGATAAAATTGACAAAATAGTTTTCATTTAAAAATTATTTTCATGTATCTGCGGTAATGGACAAATGGGGGCAACTCATCCATATTTTCTTTATTTCTACAGGAGTAATATGAAGAAAAATTCCAGCTGAAAAAGCAGCCCTTGCACCACCCACACAGCATTTTTAATATTTTTTTGTCGTCAAATGAATGTAAGCATTTTACTTAAATTTTACTGTTTAAAAGTAGTTTAGAGGGATTGTTTTTTGTTTTAAGCCTTTAGAGATCTTGATATAGTAAACTGTATGTTGACGATCGTACAGGTAGAAAGTAAAATGATATTTGTAATTATCAACTTTTAAGAACTTTTACTGTCTGTTATATACAGTGTAATTCTGCTCTGTCCAAAAGATATGGTCAAGTGCAACTCAAAAGTTTTGATTCTCCCCTATGACGCTGTGTTTTATTCTGAAGTAAACTTATAGCTCTGCATACCTGAAATCTTGGAAGAGCATTTTTTTTTATAAATTAGTACTAAGTCTCAATCACAATGGAGTTAGTGTTTTCCTTAGATGTAATGAACCAGAGCAAAGTCTGTTGTGTTTTGCTACCCATCCAAAAGTAGTTAAAAGATTGCTGCCTTAAGCCAGTCTTTTTTATAAAAGCACTTTTCACAGTGAACAGACTGAAATGAAATGTATTTGAAAATAGTCTTCTAGCTTGCTAAAGCAATCCTAACCATAGCTTGATGGGAACTGTACTACAAGACTAATGCAGTTCACTTTGTTTTAATAACTGCAGAAAACTTGCTGTGGATCATATTTGAGAGCTAAAGTATTTCAATATCCCTTAAAATGAATGTGGATGGAGATGTATACAAACCTGTATTAACATTGTCATACATTCACATTTCTAGACCACCCCCACGATGGGAGCTCTCTTCTGAACAGATCTAAATCTGACAAGTATAGCTGTAGCATAACAGGTGCTACGTTTCTCCGTCCATATACCGCTACTGGGGAAATGCCTCAACTGTTTGTGCAACAGCCCAAAAAGTAGCTTGACTTCTATACACTGTAACCGGAAGATTTGTCCTACATTCCAAATGCATGTTCCATTTTTGCATATGACAGAACAAGGTAAACCACTAGTGGAAAAAGAGTTACTTTTAAGAAAATCTGTTTAGTATATTTCAGACTTTGCATGCATAATGTATGAAGTCTTGTGAATGGAGCACTAGTTGCTATCTTAAAACTTTTCAAGCACAGTGAATAACACAAAATGACACTCTCAAGACTACGTTTTAATTGTTTTAATTGGTGACTCATGGGTTACCAATAGAAAGTTTTAGTCAAAAAGTTTGTGGCACTATTAATCCAGCTGCCCTTTGTGTCAGTCTTTGTTCCAGTTCATAAAACTGCCTTTTCAATTTCTTTACGTGGGCTTTCCTCTTCAGGTAAATATTCTGGCAAGTGTGAATTCTCTATTACGTTTACAGTCTTATATGAAATAAAAATCTAAAAGTTTTTAAAAGGATGAAATGTTAGAATTTGTGCCTTACTGCTCTAAACATCTTACAGAAACTTGAACATTTTAACATATAACAAGCTGAAACAGGTTAAAGATACCAATGATAAATTCTAAAACACATTCCCCTTCAACATTTGAAAAACACACTGCAGCACGAAACTTCAAATTAGAACTAACTTGCTATTAGATTTTAAGATCATTAACAATTTAAAACAGTAAGAGCTTTGTCATTTAATTTAATTCTCTGAAGTTGAGCCTTACCTCCTTTCCAGCCTCGTATATAATCACTTGTGCTTCTAGCTCTTTTGTTGCAGCAATAGCAGAAGCTAAGGACTAAAATAAAGTTTTATGCAATTTTAAAAATAATCTTAATATTACAGCTAGATTAAGGATGCAAGTTCAAAATGCTGTGTTGTGTGCATTTTGTTAAAGCAAAGCAAGTTGTAACACTGAAATGTAAAAGTGGAACTAGCAGTAAAGTATTAAATGGAAGCTTTCAAACCGTTTCCAGCTATGTTGTTTATAACATAGTCTGCTTAATTCCATCAATACAGGGCTTGAAAAGTTTCCTGCAAACCTACAAACCAGAAGCCAGCAGTACAATGATGGTCAAAAGAAGGCTTGTAAAAGCTTGATTTGTATCAAGGCTCACCTATCTCTTCTTCCTAGGATAACACAGTAGCACACACTTAGTAATATAGAAGTAATATAGAAGTCTGTTTATATAAGTGTTTAAAGTGCTGTGTAAGCCAGTAGTATCTGGAGAGCTTGATAGTAGGATATACAACATCTACACCAACTTAAAGATGTTACAGAGCTAGTGTGAAATACAGATCTCGGTACTATAGTACGGAGGGTGGGGTGGGGGGGCGGCTATGTCTCAGCATAGAATTAGTTGGCTAATTTATGAAGCAAACCTTCCATCTGAAAAGGACAATACCCTCTCTTCTTACACATCCAGTTGTGTGGATGTTTACGGTCCAACTTTTTTGCTTAATTCCCTTCTTAGTGAGACTTATTTACATTGGCTAAGAATCTCCTTTTACACTTAATATTCTTGTTGTAGTTTTAATGGAGACAGGGAGGTAAGTCTGAAAACATTGGCTCCTGTTATAATGTCATTTATTTATGTGTCACATGTAATGTTTCATAAGCAGTGTAGTTCTAGGTGGCTTCGTGAAATTTCATAACCAGAAACGACAAGCACCAAATGCTACAGAACTCTGGCCCACCATCAAGTGCTGCCGGCTCTAGAGTAATGAGCATCTTCAATTTTCAACTGAAATTACATATAAATAGTAGCATTATTTCTAAAGATTCTATCAAGTTAATGCTGTCATACTGTACTTCACTCTGCCCTGGAATATCATACCCTCGCTCTAAAAGAAACTATAGGAACACCACATACTGCTTATTACACATGTTCTTGCAATAGTCCTCTCCCCACAAGATGATCTCTGCTCCATTTGTCACCTTATTGGCAGCAATGGTAGAAAGAGCATAGAGATGTATTTTGCTAATGTAACTAGGGAGAGTTGAGGGAGGGGGAAAGGATGGCTCCACTTCACAGGTCTTGGTAAAAAGGTTAAACCTTCAATTTGTTTACAGCTTTTTGAAGGGAAGTAGTGGGAACGAGTGTTATAATTCAGTGAATATTTGAACCATTAGCATAACTAAAAGATTGGGCATTCTACTCTGTTAGTGCTATGGTAATTTGTACAAATGTCATACAGACCTTACCTCTGTTACAAGATCTGATTTTACTCTTACTTCTTAAGAGACGACTGAAATGTAAAACTGATTTATTCCACTGACTTTCAACAAAACTTCTTCACACAGACTTCTGGTAGACTAAAGTAGAGAGAGTGAGAGGAGGAATGGAAAAACAACAAACTCTGAGTTCAGTATTCAGAAACTAGTATCCCAGAGTTCACCCTGATAATTAACAATTAATGTGAATCTAAAACTCAAAGAAGGCAGCTAGAAACAAGTGGGGGTAGACTTGGACTTATAGTATATGAAGAAAATTGTGAATACTTGTACTGCAACAAATCTATGTAATTTGATCCAGCAGCCTAGTTGTTAGGCACTTGATAGTACACCTCTACCCCGATATAGCGCGACCCGATATAACACAAATTCGGATATAACGCGGTAAAGCTACTCTGGGGGGGCGGGACTGCGCACTCCGGTGGATCAAAGCAAGTTTGATATAACGCGGTAAGATTTTTTGGCTCCCGAGGACAGCATTAATCGAGGTAGAGGTGTATTTGTATTACAGTAGTGCCTAGATGACCCAACTGAAAGTGGGCTGCTTGGTGCCTTATATCCACAGCATGAGAATGCCTGCCTACAGGGATTTATTAACTTAAATAGACCAAATCGGAGACAGTGTTATTCCCATTTTACATAAGGGAAACTGAGGCACAGTGACTTGCCCAAGGTTGCAAAGGAAGTCTGTGGCAAAGATAGGAATTGAATTCAGAACTTGTGAATCCCAGTCTATCATCATAATATCCTTCCTCTATTTGGACCAGCCTGAAGGTTGGATAACAAAAGCCTACTGCCCTTGAGTATAGTATGAATGGAGCTGCCCACTACCAGCCTGAAGAAAGTATTTCTGGATTACAGAATAGATAGGAAGTGGCAAATTATTCTGTGACCTGACCTCTCTAGAAAACTTTTTAAAAAGCGACAAAGAGTCCTGTGGCACGCTGACGAAGTGGGTATTCACCCATGAAAGCTTATGCTCCAATACGTCTGTTAGTCTATAAGGTGCCACAGGACTCTTTGTTGCTTTTTACAGATCCAGACTAACACGACTACCCCTCTGATACTTTTTAAACAGACATTCTCCTAGAGATTTCAGTTGCAGATTCCCTTGGAGAATCCACATGAGAAATTACACAATTAAAATTAGGAGTGGTGATATAAAGACAATTATTTGAGCTTGGATAAAAGGCACTGAGTAAAACTTAAATTCCTACCACATTATCTAGTCCTTCAATGTTCTTTGCATTCTTGTTGGAACTGTTAAGGAAAAGTTGTGCTTTGAACTTTTAATTGGATACTTCTGGAGTATCTGTTTGGCTGATACGAGGAGTATTCAGCGCATTTGTATTTCTCTTGCTAGAAGTTGAAAACAATCATTGGGATCACACCTACAGGAAAAGTAGTAAGAATTATCTAGTTTCTTTCCTACTAGAGCCTTTTTGTTGCTACAGGCAAGTCGCATCTTAGGCGCATTTAACATGCGTGAATTCAGCTTTGCGCGGTCGGCAAAAACGGGGGGGAAAAAGAAAAACAACAATATAAAAACTGCACCTGTAGTGCGGGTGAGTCTGCCCGCCATTGAACTCGAGTGTTTCGCTATACGCGGTTTTCGCTTTACGCGCTAACCGCGGAACGGAACCCCCGCGTAAGATGAGACTTGCCTGTACATTGAATTTTGAATTAAGGTAGACCAGTCTGGGTGAGTTAGTGGTGGACAACACTGACACACCAGTTTAATAAGGCCACATTTGCTTCCTCTCCTATAATATCACAGTGAGGCTATTCTATTCAGGAGACATCTGGGGTAATTTTGCCCATTGCAGACTTAAAGGCAGGATCTTGCAAATTTTCTCTCTAGGCACCAACTCAAAGATCCTGTCAGTGTTTATTTTGCATTCAGCTCCCCAATCTTCTTGGGGGGAAAAAGCAAAATGGCCAGTACTATGCAGCTCTTTTGCTTACTGGAAACTTTCTTCAATTCTTTCTGCCCTATAGAATCCAGCTGCTTTGGGAGTTGCCCCTGCCCCAAACCCCACCCCAACTAGCTTGGGCAGGCCTGAGCCATAAACTGCTCTGCTGCTACTACCCCCTTTAACCACTACTGGTGGCTTGCTAGCTTTGATTTGCCATATCCCAAAGCAGCTTTTGAAATGCTGTCAACAGTTGAACTGGAGGCTGCAGTAGTCTTCAGCCTACCCTTGCTTACTGCCATGTTTGGAAACATCTCCCATCTTAACTATGGTGCCCACAACTTAGCTCAGGGGTGGGCAAACTTTTTGGTCTGAGGGCCACATCTGGATATGGAAATTGTATTGGGGATTGGAGTGCAGTAGGGGGTGAGGACTCCAGCTGGGGGTGCAGGTGGTGGGGCTGGGGATGAGGGGTTGGGGGTGCAGGAGGGTGCTCTGGGCTGGGACCGAGGGGTTTGAGAGGGGGATCAGGGCTGGGGAAGGGGGTTTAGGGCAAGGGAAGGGGTCGGGGTGCAGTCTCTGGGCGGCGCTTACCTCAAGCAGCTCCCAGAAGCAGTGGCATATCCCTCATCCAGCTCCTACACGGAGGTGCAGCCAGGCAGCTCTGCACGCTGCCCCGTCTGCAGGCATCATCCCTGCAGTTCCCTTTGGCCACAGTTCCCAGCCAATAGAAGGTGCGGGAGTGGCGCTTGGGACGGTGGCAGCGTGCGGAGCCCTGTGGCTGCCCCTGTGTGTAGGAGCTGGGGGGGGGGGGGACATACTGCTGCTTCCAGGAGCCACGCAGAGCAGGGAAAGCCCCCAACCCCGCTCCCCGGCTGGAGCACCAGAGCAAGGCAAGCCCCAAACCCTGCTCCCCGGAGGGAGCTTGAGGGCCGGATTAAAATGTCTGGAGGGCCAGGTGTGGCCCCTGGGCCATAGTTTGCCCACCCCTGGCTTAGCTAGGACAGTTTTTGATAAGAATTCTTTATTCTGGTCTGCGTCTTGTCTTCTAGTAGCAGTGATGTCTTGTCATCTTTAGCAGAAGAGGGAGGAGATGCAGTGGTCTCTCTCTCACTCTTTACTTCAGTGTACGGAGACTGCTGAAGCCACATTCAGCTTCAGGTGTAATGTCTCTGCTTCCACCTCGCATGGAAGCTGCATGCTCCATCTGAGGCTAGTTTGCAATTCCCTTTCTGGCTCTTCTTCCCATCCTTCTGGATAAAAGGGAGGAGGATTTTCTGTTTAATTGTATCTCCCTAGCCCACTGAATAAGAGAGAAGAAAATCTCCCCTGGCTGTACCATTGACCAGAATAGCAATGGATGACAGCTTTTGGGCATAGGTTGCTTCTAAGGCCCTGCGCTCCTGTCTGAACCCAGGAAGAAATCACACTCAATACTCTGCTCTCTTCCACTTGATTTCATTCAAAGACACTTTGATCTTGAAGCTAAGTAAACTGATTTTCTGCCCTTTTATGCGGTGTAAATTATCTTGCTGCTACTTTGTTTACTTTAAAAGAATTCTTTTCTTCTGTCCCTCCAATCATTTCCTTGCACATTTTTCAGTTTTAGGCATATAGAGACAATATATGATATGATGCTGGTGTCCACTAAACACCAGTCTGCAATAATAATCACCAGCTTCCTCATTTATTACAGGTCAGATGACTCAGCTCATGAATTCAATACTTTGAAGATTAAAAATAATGAAATAGCTAATCTTATATACAAAGATACTGAGATGCCTTGCCCACTTTCCAGAAGTGTCTAAATTCTAACGCTTGATAAGTCCACCCACATTTAACATCCAGTCCCTTTTCCTAGCCATATCCTCACTAATACAACTTTACCCCTTCCCCATCCTAACTCTAATTTATTCCTTAAAATTGACATAAGAACCTTGATGTTCGTTTCCTTTTAACGTCTTAAAGTTTTCATTCACAAATTGAAACTGGAGCCTAGTGTATTTCAAGTATTAAAACTTATGCTTTGTTCTTTAAAATACATGAGTGAGTTTAAAATGCTAGAACTTGAAAGAATGCCATGGATTTTATTTTTTGTGTGTGTGTTAATCCTGGTCATAGCTCAGAAGTTGCAAACTCAGACTTATTACCTTTTCTTCAAGTTCTCCAACCTTTCAGTCATGCCACAGTTGTTTGTCATACAGTAGAACCCCGTATTAAGAACACCTTGGGAATGGAGGTTGTTCATAACTGAAATGTTCGTAACTCTGAACAAAACATGGTTCTTTCAAAAGTTTACAATTGAACATTGACTTAATACAGCGTTGAAACTTTACTATGCAGAAGTAAAGTTATACTTTCCTTTTTTTTTTTACTAGTTTACATTTAACAGTACTGTACTGGCCTTTTTTTGCGGGGGAGGGGGGGGGGGAGGAGAGGGTCTCTGCTGTTGCCTGATTGTGTACTTCCAATTTCAACGAGGTGTGTGGTTGACTGGTCAGTTGTAATTCTTATGTTCATAACTATGTAATTACATAATTGGAAGAACATTCTGAAAGAAAATGAAGTGCCTGCAAAAGTGATGGAAAATATTTTGAATACTAACAGTTTGCAAACAAAGGTTTTTACTTAAGAGTGGCAATGTGGACAATGTAGAATTTCTTTATACCGTAAAATTTGAAATTCAGCTTGTTACAGGAGTCAGATTGGAGAAATAAAGTTCTGGTGCTTTGACTAACTAACCAATAACACTTATGCAGCAGGGTGACATTTGTTTAATAGTAATTTACTAAATTAACGGTCCATGCAAGAGGTTAAGTGATGCAAGAATGACTGAGTGGGAAGGTTCCATGCTGTCACTGATAGAGAAATTTCTGGACCTCATGGGTGTCGCCTTTCTCCAGTCATTCATGCTAGCATATAACGAGTAAGCATCTGATGATGTGCAGAAGAAAGAGACCTGCCTTATCCAGACCCAAGTTTAAATGACAGGCGGGCAGAACCATTGACCTAATAAATACTGCAATAGGTATTGCATGAGAACATGGCTTCAAAATAAGCTCCAGGAAATAGTGGTTGATTTCTTCCCCTACCCAACTTCTTCCATATACAAATAGAGGTGAAAGATTATAAAATGAGGAAAAAAAGATGAGAATGAAGCATCTAAGCACACTGTGCAACTACCTCCAGTTGCTGTCTTTCAGAAGTATAAGTTCCTTATTACATCCTTGTTAGAACACCAGATCAAAACAAACGTTACAAAATTGAAGCCTCCCTGCTGAGCTAAATACCAGAAGATTTTAAAAAGGCAATTTATTTGCTAGTGACAAGAATATTTCCTCTCTCATCCAAGATCTTCGTTATGCATCACAAATTAAAGGGGATTAATCCTGTCTAAGAAAACAAAGTGTTACATGGCCTTGTAAATCACTAAGAAAGCTGAGATGTTCTCAAACAAGGAATTTTTCCTATACAAACTTCCACATTTTCTCAAAGCCATAAATAGAAAAGTGTTTCTAGCTTATACTCTCCAAGTGCCATTGATGGCAGCAGTTGCTATGCATTGCTCCTATCAGGGCACATAGTTGGAAGCAGAAAGGCAGTACGGTAAGGAACTGAGTGAGCATTGAAAGGATTGCACTAGGAATGAAGAATATTTTCACAAAGTAGTACACAAGTTACATGTAGCAGTACCATCAATGAGGCACACAATCTCAAACATTCTTCCCAGCAAAAGCATACTGTCTTCATCAGAAACTAACATCTAGTAACAGCCAAGGCCAGTTTTAATTATCTGTGGATTATATGTTTTGGTAAATAGCTGACTTTTTTTTTAAAAAGTGACATGTCAGGAACCGGGGCATCTGACTATACAAAAGAAACGCGAAACTTTTCTATACACGAAGTGCCAGGAAATGCACAAAGCAAACTGCAGAAGTTATGCATTTAAATGCCAGCTCCAGTAACGTGACTTGTAACTGGCAGGCAAAGACATTCCAGAGGGACTGGATTAAGTTCCCGCTCCCCTTTTAATACAGGGAGGTGGGCCGAAAGTGGCTCACACACGCACGTGCCAGGTTCCTGACTTTGGGCTTGACAACTCCCCCTCCCCTAGCCGCGCCGTTCCCGCTCCGCCGCACTGAGAGCAGTGCGGCACAGCGGGCAGGCGTTCCCGGACACCGTCCCGCGGCGAACAGCGGCTGCCAGGGCAGGCTCGCTGAGCGCGCCGGCACGTGGCAACGGCAGCGGGACCCGCTTCCCTCTCAGAGGAAGAACGTACTGGGTTCGGCCGACGCAGGAGAGCGCCCCAGCCTCTGCGAGCGGAACGCTCCCCCTCCACGCGCGCTTTCCTATTGGTTCAGCATTCGAATCCTCGCTTTCTGCCACGCCCCTAGCCCTTGGCGGGTCGATTTGTGCGTCACGCCCCCATCCGCTTTACCCAATGGGCCGTGCGAGGCGCTAGTTTTGATTTGATTTTGCAGTGGCCTAGCGCCGGGGTGAGGAAGGGGCGGGGGCCCCGGGAAGGACCTCGTGAGGCCTGGAGGAGCGCGAGCCTGAGTAAGAGGGGAGGGGGCCGCACACGTCGCGTCACGCGCCTAGCGTCCATCCCCTCCGCGGGCGAGCGCTGTAACCGTTGAAGGGGACGTGGCGGCGGCGGCGGCGCTGGGGGAAGGCGGGACGCGTCACGCTGGGTTGGGGGTTATTTAGGGTCTGCTCTTTGCGGGGTCCCTGGGCCAGAGCCGATGGGTGGGGCTGCGTGACGTGTCGGCCTTGGGCGCCCCGGGGGTCTCGCTGCTTCCGCTCTGGAGCGGGGCCGGGTTCGTTCGTGTAGGGGGCAGCGGCCCCGTCCTAGTGACCGCCCGCACCTCTCTCGGGGCTCGGCTGGGCGGACCCGGCGATCCCCCGAGCTGGGCCGTTCCCTCCGCCTGGCCTGGGGACCGGCCTGTCGGAGTCAGTGGGGCTCCCAGCGCTCCCTGAAAACCCAGGGGCGGAGGCCCTCGACTGGCGGAGCTGCCGTGTTGCCAGCTGGGGATTTATTGGGGCACCTCGTTCACAACGCCTCCGTACAGAATAAAGTCTAGTCCTCGGGCAGCTCAGGGAGAGCTTCCTGTTCTTCGCCAGCAAACAAACCGGGGGCTTTTATGAATTCAGTAAAAGTAACCACATTTCACAGAACTTCCGAGTAGCTTTTCCATTACCAATATTTCCCAATCCTTTAAAAAGGAAACCGTTGATAAATCATTGGAAGAGAGAGGCCCTCCAATTGCATCTAAAACAATGGACTGTTCTTTATTTTTCAAATATTGCTGATTTTAAAACAAGATCCAGGACTAAGATCAGTGGGTCTCAAGTGAGTTCAGTATATTTAGGGGTCTAGCATTTGATGTTCTGGCTTCTCAGCTGCCTTGGGGCTTGAATCTGTTCTCACTGTGGTCAATGGCGATAGACGTAAACCCTTAGTGTGTGGAGAAGTCTGAGCAGGAGTTTGTCTTGAAGTGATGCTCTCTTCTATTTGCAGCTGTATAAAGGGTATCCTGAACTTTTCTGGGATATATATGAAACTAATGTTTATAACCAACTTTTGAATTCTCAGACTGCTCTGTAAATGGCTCTACTGCTGAATCTCATAAGGCAACTGCTAGAATACTTTGGTGTACCAGCTGATCAGGTAAACTGATATTACTAGTGATGATCCATTGGTTTGCTGCTTAAGTTCATGGTTGTCTGGTAAGCATGAGTGAGGATAGGTGAGTGCGTGTGCTGTGTTAGGAGTTTTCTGTTGGTGTGTGCCGGTGGTGAATGAGGGATGTGTGCTGCAGTAAGGGGTGATATGTTCTTGGGGTTATTGCATAATTTATACACATACCAGTAACCCTACGTGTACATTTAACTATAGTGGTATAATTATTCTGGTAAACTTCCTTCTGTAGAGGAAGGCCCATCTGATGATTTTACTTGTCTGTTACATTTTGCCTTCATATATTAACTGGCATGTAAAGACTTCCAAATAGCAATTAATTCTCTATTTTATAGACCCTGATCACGAGAGGTGCTGTGCACATACAGTTCCTATGGATTTCAATAGAAATTACAGGGGCTCACCATCTTTGGATCAGGACCATAATGCTAAGAAAACCTAATGTGTCAGACTGTTATGCAACTCTTTTTGGTGTGTATTACACTGAAAATGTCTAGCACTAATTGTAGCGCCACAAGTTTTAACCTCAAAGAACTTATGTTTGCTCAGCATTTCTCAGATCTATGTGCAAACGTAAATAATGTGGTAGTAAAAATGCCACCACCTGTTCTACACCACTATTGCTACTGGTGGAACTGCACTAGTGCTAGAACAACTGTAGGAAAAGTGCTAGTGTAGACAAGGTTACACTGACTAACTTTTGTTTTGTTTTTTGTTTAAAGTTCTCTGGTTTGACAGTAGCTTTTTCTTTTGGCAGTTCATACCAAGGTGGGAAGCTCATATAGACAATAGCAGCATTGTCCGTATGATTGAAACATGTCTTCCTTCAACCCCCTTCTCAAGAAGGCACTTTCAGCAGGTATATGCAATCATAAGGAAATGTCAGGTGAAAGTATCTTAAAATTTTTTTTATGATTTCCCCACCCATTTTTGCTAGCAGTGGTTTGTGTATCCAGATACAGGCTATATTGACTCATTCGTTCTGGGTCGTCCTTTGTTCTCCAACAGATCTTCTAGATACCCTCCTGTCTAGGAGGTGTAGTTAGTTTCACCCCCTATTGGTTTTCATGTAGAATGTCCTGGCACATCACCACGTACATCCCAGAAACTTGAAAACTGGTCCAGGAAGAGAGATCCTCCTGAGGCCATTTCTGAACCCTTGCTCCCTTAGGATAGCAAACATTTTTGTAGACCAATCTAAGTATGTAATGGTCAGATCACGTATGGTACGATCTCTTAATGATTTTGAAAAATATAAATGTTTGTACCATTGAGTTAAAAACCCAGATTTCTTTTGTTTAACTTTTAGATTATATCAGTTTGGCAAAGTAAGGAATATGGATCTACGCGAAGCATTGTTCGTAGACTTGGGACAGTTCTTTCTTTAGAACCTTGTCCAAGACCTCACTTTCAGGTGAGTGGGTTATTGCTACTCTTAACATTTAATTATTTAAGCAAGAAGTCTCACGTTAAATTTAACAATGGCTTTCCTAATCTTTTTATCTTTCATGACTATGGTATACTACATCTTTTCTGTTCAATGACTTTCACTTATCTAATACTGAGTCCCTCTTATTTGAGGAAGTTTTATTGTTAAACCCAAATTCTTTACTTTGCAGAGGCCTGACTTTCTTTTTTTTTTTTTAGATGGTCCAAGGCCTGAATTCTTTGGATTATGACGAACGAAGTACAACACCAAATCCTGTAGTTCCATCTCTTGGTGATATTCTGAGGGTGGTAAATGATGAGGGAGAATCTTTTGCTAGATTTAGGCAAGTAAATGCTCTGTGCTTATTTTGGTAGGAATGACTCAGGTCCTGTAG
Organism: Terrapene triunguis; assembly: GCF_002925995.2. NCBI lineage: Eukaryota > Metazoa > Chordata > Testudines > Emydidae > Terrapene > Terrapene triunguis. Next base: position 50,097,726 of record NW_020664436.1, read on the forward strand.
CCTGTGATACTGGCAATTGTATAAACCTTTCTGGGCCCTAGCAAAATTGACACTTTAGAAGTTAGCTCTTTCTCTTGATTTTTTTCCCCCCCAGCAATTCTTGCCTACCCTTTAGCTAGCATTATATAGCATACACATAGATTGGAGGATTCCCAGACTTTGAGCTCTTTCCTCCCTGTTATTATACAGTGCCAGGAATGTTGCTGGCACTTGCACATTGTGCTTTCATTCACAGCCTTTGGGGGTGGGGTGAACATTGATGGAATCTAATCCTAACACTCGTGAGATTATCACCTCTAACCTCTTATTTTTGGGTAATGAACACTATCCTCTTTTTGCAGATGAGAACACTGGGACAGAAATATTAAAGGGTCCCTGTTAACTCAAAATCAATTTTGTTAATTTTTTACCCATTGCTGTTACCAGTAAACCTCTGAGATTACGATAATTGAAAGAAAAGTTTTCAGTATTTTAAAAGTTTGTTTGCCTTGTGTATAGGCTGTTTCACCATTTCTTCTTTCATTTAATTTTTTCTGCTTTCATGCAGTCCAAAAGGAAGATAATTACTAAAATAGGAAAATGTAATTTGTAAAACAACAAATGTTGTTGCGAAACTTGGACAGGCATAGCACATGAAGTTTAACTTTAAAATAATTAATAGACACAAAATTGACTGTGTCCCTTTTAAATGACTTTTACCGAAGGTCACAGAGGAAGTGGATATTTCAGAGCTAGAACTTAGTTGTTTATGTTGCTTAGTGTGCTCAGATGACTAACCCACAGCTCAATTAACATTTGGTATTTTTATTGGATATTGCAAATCTAGTTTTTATATTGCATGGGTTTGTCTTCTTCTGATCTTGTTGTTGGTTGTTGTGAAACTACAAGAAGAAGTAGGGAGATCTGAATTGGCTGGTATGTTTTGCTTTTTTGGGGGGTTAGAAGGAATATTGGAGTTTCTAATGTCTCTTCTTACCACAATACTTAAGCTGTTAATGATGTCACGTTGCCTCTGTACTACAAAAACTGAGAGAATTGCACAAATCATAGAAAAAGAGAATATTTTTTATGATCTGGCAATTTAGTTATTAGAAATGGCTCAGTAGGTGATCATATGACTTTCTCGGACAGTTAGACACAGAGCTATATATGCTATACAGTAAATGGGACCTAATTGCCAAAGAAAAGAGGAGCTTGTAGCCAGCTTTAGTGGTTTATCTCCCCAGTTTCTTGGTTCTTGACTGTGTTGTTCTCCAGGTTGCCTCATTCATCAGCCTACTCGTATAGTTTCCCCATTCTAACTGCTCTAGGTCCATGGAATACTTGAAGGGAGCATGCATTGTAATCCAAATTAACTTCTTGTTGGGTAATCTGGAGAGCAAGAGAAAACTGCAGGGAGACAGAAGGCAAAATGTTACATGCCTGCCTAAAGTGAAATGATGAATTCCATGACATCTTGGGAAAAATGCCAGATTCCTTGGCTGGAAAACCCACTGGGCCCTGATTGAAATGAATGAAGCAGGTCTCACCATTTAAGGTTTTTATTTCAGGCTATCTACTCAAGCAGGTGACAGATTATCAGTTTATACACACTTAATGTTTTGTAGTTATCTGCCCTAAGGGCTACTATGTGTGTCTAGTACGGTGAGGAACATTGCGGCGAACGCCCTGCGTGATGCGACAGAGAAGCGGATCGGCAGAGCCCCCTCCAACCAAGACATCGCCACCTTCCTGAGCGGCTCCCTGGATGGGGAATTCGGACGGGAGCGACATCGCTTCACTGTGGTCCCGCACTCGCAATGCCACGCGTCGCCTGGGAAAGCGCATCGGATGCCGCTGGGAGTGTTGCGAGGAGCGCCAGGAGCTGGGAGTCCGGGTGCCGCAGATCAGGTCTGACGACAACACCATTGTCACCCCGACGGCCAGGGGCTTGCTGGAGAGGACTCTGAAGGCCGCCATCCGCTCGCTAGACATGGAAACCCTGAAGCGTAAGCCGGACCAGGGTAAAGCCTTTGAGTTGACCAGCAAGTGGGACGCCAGCAACCACTTCCTCGCCGGGGGAGGCTTCACCCGTTTCGCCGACTGGCGGTTCATCCACCGTGCCCGGCTCAACTGCGTCCCGCTCAACGGAGCCATCCGCCACGGGAACCGAGACAAGCGTTGCAGGAAGTGCTCCAACGAGACCCTGCCCCACGTCCTGTGCAGCTGCAAACCCCACTCCAGAGCCTGGCAGCTGCGCCACAACGCCATCCAGAACCGCCTGGTGAAAGCCATCGCGCCACACCTGGAGGAGATCGCTGTGAACTGCACCATCCCCGGTACCGACAGCCAGCTACGACCTGACGTGGTCGTCACCGACGAGGCCCAGAAAAAGATCATCCTCGTCGACGTCACGGTCTCCTTTGAGAACAGGACTCCGGCATTTCACGAAGCCCGAGCTCGTAAACTGGAAAAGTACGCCCCCCTGGCTGACACCCTGAGAGCGAAGGGCTATGAGGTGCAGATGGATGCCCTGATTGTCGGAGCCCTGGGCGCCTGGGACCCCTGCAACGAGCCTGTGCTGCGGACCTGCGGGATCGGTCGACGCTACGCACGTCTCATGCGGCGCCTCATGGTCTCAGACGCCATCCGATGGTCCAGGGACATCTACATCGAGCACATCACTGGCCACCGACAGTACTAGGAGGCGTGAGCCAGAGTGACATCGTTCTCCCACTACGAGAAAGGGACCAAGTGACCTTCTCCGTTGGATCATATGAACTGGAACCATAAACTCCCTAAACATTAAATCTCACCAAATGAGGGTCAGTCCATCCTCATCATCATATCCACTCATTATTATCCACACCCGAACATAGCCACTTTATGAACTTCATACCCTCATATCTCAATGTCTGTACTTTGACCCATCAACCTTTTTACCCCCAATCGGGGATATTGCGGATTATGTATTCTTCATGCCACCTTACCTTAAACCAAACTTTGCACCCTCGATAATCTGTATGTTATTCCCTGATAACCAGAAACTTCTATGCTCAAACTCTGTTCACAATTTATTTTTAACATCATCTTAATAAAATTTTTAATTCCCTGTGGTGCAGCTATCTTGTCCCTGAACCCATATGCTTCTGGGGCTACTAACACTCTTGGGAGTCCTAGCTGGGTGTGTCTCATCACCTTCTACACCCATTTCACTTCCTTGTTTGTGCATCTAAATTTATAGCTGCCCCCTTCCTGATTGTATCTAGGCAGAAAGTGCTCTTTGTTCCCTCTTTTTACAACCCAATCATTCAGCATAACCATTGTGTAATGGTCAATCTCTGCTCCTGAGTAAATTGCCCAAGTATTCTAAAAGTGCAGTTTCAAGGGGTTTTTCTTCTTATTGGTGATAAACTTGATAACCTTTTTTAAAAAATTGAATACTTAAAAATGCAAAATTTAGTGCTTATAAAACAATGTAATGCAAAATGGCTTGTGAAAGAGATGAAGCACTGAAACATTAAAGCCTAATATCATTGTCAATGGTGTTTCATAACTTCAATTTCTTGTGCCAGTAACTTACAAAATGCATTTCTACCCTAATTATTTTCCCTGTGGGGGGCATGAAATTGTTACTACTCAGTTGAAACTTTTAAAAGTTTATATTTTTATATTTTAGGGCTGAATCAAGGGGAAAGGAAATAATTACAGTTGACCATGATGTATCTCCAGCTATAGTTTCCTTGCCAACTGTTCTAAAAAATAGAGCAGAGAAAGAAAATCTTGTGAATGAAGAAGCAATTAAAAAAATTTCTGCACTTGAAAATGAGTTAACCCTTCTTCGTGCCCAGATTGCTGCAATTGTTGCAGTGCAAGGATCAAGAAATAGTAATCAATCAGGTGCGCTTGTTTTTGTTTATACTACAGTCTTTAAACTTTGAGCTTTCCTTTGTTTTATGCCCATAGTACTTATCCTGTGATTTACTTTTTATCTAAATTTCTGTGAATTAAGTGAAAAGTATTTTGAATGCAGGATTGTTTTTGTCTGTCTCTATTTCTTATATTCATAAATTAATTTTTTTCACTCTCCTCACTTTGTGGACAGTTCATCACCTTCAAGTTGGAGTTGATTTAAATCATCTTTTTTTCTGGTGAAGCCCACAAGAGTATGTGTATCATTCTGCACTGTCACCTGGGAGAGTGCCTGGGCCACCATTTCGATAGCTTCACCCTTTGTATTATAAGGGTGAGCAAGGAGCAACCCTATATTTAGCCTGCCTAGCACTCTGCATTATAAAAGATTCTTCTGACCTTTTTTGTTCTAACTTCTAAATTGTTTGTAGCAAGTCTTTATAATGTGACAGGGGAAAGGCCCTTGGGCCAGAGGGTTTTTCTTGGTCTTGTGGAATTCTGTATAGGTTTAGCTGAGTTATAAACTGTTAATTACCATTTCCCTTGTACTTAGTAAAATTTTAGGTGTGCTGCCAAAATAACTGAAACATTCTAAAGAGCTGGAGCCATGTCTCAACAGCAACACGTTCTGTACTGGGTATGCCTGGGAGCTACTGTATCAATGAGAATTGTGCAGGTGGAAGGAGAGACCGGTTGGGGCTTGTTTGTATGCATTATGATATTCTTTTTAATTACATGGCCACATATGGCTTTTCCCCAACAGGACCCCTGCCTCGTTCAGTGCACAGGCTGGATGTACAAATGGACAGAATTAAGGTTGCATAGACATCTTAAATCTGGCATTTCCTAAGTTTTGAGTGCTTGATTTTTGAAACCTAAATAACTTTCGCTTAAGTTTTTTTTTTTTTTCTTTTTTCTTTCCTTTTTATGTAATTATTTCTGGTAGCCCACGTTGTGCTAGGTGTTTGACGTTTTAAGAAAAAATAGTCCTTCCCAGATTAGGATCTTGCAATATAGCTCAGACACCTTGGACTTGGCTTGATCTTCTCAAACTTTCAAATATTAGTAACGCGTTCTCTTAATTAAAAAAATAATAATACTTATTTTCTTTGATAGGTTCAGATGTCTTGAATTCATTTGGCATTCCAAGTGGTTCTTTCCCAGTGCCAGCAATGACTTCTACTCCATTGTTCACCGCACCAGATCACTTTGTAATTCCTCCACCTCCCCCACTTCCCTCCATAGCACCATCTGGCTTTGAAGCCAGTAATTCAGCAATTGAACTTATTAAACAACGTCGTGCTGCAAGTAAGACCAGCTCAACAACTGTTGACAAAACTGAACACCAGAAGACCGAGGGTGTTCTTAGTATGATGGATGTTTTGAAGGATATAAACAAAATCCGACTGCGAACTATTGAGAAGTAAGTTGATTTTAAATGTAAATCAAAAATATGCGAACACCACAGTATTTAGGGAGCAGCAGATAAGGCTGGGGTGAAAACCTGTTTAATGGACAGGTGCTCCTGACAACTGCCTAAGATGATAGAATCATAGGACTGAAAGGGTCCTCGAGAGGTCTTTGAGTTCCCTGCACTCAAGGCAGGGCTAAGTATTATCTGACTATCCCTGACAGGTGTTTGTCTAACCTACTCTTAAAAATCTCCAATGACAGAGATTCCACAACCTCCCTAGACAATTTATTCCAGTGCTTAACTACCCTGACAGGAAGTTTTTCCTAATGTACAACATAACCTGCCCTTGCTGCAATTTAAGCCTATTGCTTCTAAGCCTATCCTCAGAAGTTAAGGAGAACAATTTTTCTCCCTCCTCCTTCTAACAACTTTTATGTACTTGAAAACTGTTATCCTGTTCCCTTTCTGTCTTCTCTTCTCCAGACTAACCAAACCCATTTTTTTTCCAATCTTCCCTCATAAGTCATGTTTTCCATTTTTGTTGCTCTTCTCTGGTTTCTCCAATTTGTCCACATCTTTCCTGAAATGTGGTGCCCAGAACAGCACACACTATTCCAGTGGAGGCCTAATCAGCACGGAGTAGAGCGGAAGAATTACTTTGTCTTGCTTACAGCACTCCTGCTAATATATCCCAGAATAATGTTTGCTTTTTTTGCAACAGTGTTGCATTGTTGACTCATATTTAGTTCGTGATCCATTCTGACCCCCAGATCCCTTTCTGTAGTACTCCTCCTTAGGCAGTCATTTCCCATTTTGTATATATGCAACTGACTGATCCTTCCTAAGTGGAGTACTTTGCATTTGTCCTTATTGAATTTCATCCTGTTTACTTCAGACCATTTCTTTAGTTTGTCCAGATCATTTTGAATTTTAATCCTATCCTCCAAAGCACTTGCATCCACTCCCAGCTTGGTATTGTCTGCAAACTTTATAAGTGTACTCTCTGTGCCTTTATCTAAATCATTGATGAAGATATTGAACAGAACCGGACCCAGAACTGATCCCTGTGGGACCCCACTTCATATACCCTTCCAACTTGACTGTGAACCAGTGATAACTACTCACTGGGAACAGTTTTCCAACCAATTATGCACTCACCTTGAAGTAGCTCCATCTAGGTTGTATTTCCCTAGTTTATGAGAAGGTCATGCAAGACCGTATCAAAAGCCTTATTAAAGTCAAGGTATACCACATCTACTGCTTCTCCCAAGGCTTGTTAGGCATGTAGTTTGTCATTTAACACTTTCCTAAGGGTACATCTACACAGCAAAACTCCTCCCCCTAAACACCCCCCCCCCACACACACACGGGCAGTGAGTCTCAGACCCAGTGTCCATTGATTCAGGCTTGCACTATGGAGCTAAAAATAGCAGTATAGATATTCCTGCTCAGGCTCTAAGACCCTCCTTCCTTGCCGTGTCTCAGCCTGGGCTCCAGCCTGAGTGGGAATGTCTACTCTGCTATTTATAGCTCTGTAGCACAAGCCCCACGAGCCTGCCCCATTTGACCTGGGCTCCGACACTCACTGCCACTGTTTTGGGGTTTTTTTGTCCTGTAGATGTACCCTGAGAGATTTTCAGCAGGCAGTTTTTCTCTTAGAGTGCTGCATCTTCACTGCCTAGAGTATCAAGTGAAAATATATTACATACAAAAGCAAATCATTGTCTAATTTAAAACTGTGGTCTCCTGCATAGGTTGGTCAATCTTTTGTCTCCTGTTTGGTTTTTTTGTGATTGGGGCTATTTGGAGTTCACTTACAAAATCAGCTAAACGTGCAGGAAAACAGATCTGAACAAACAAACTTTTGAGTTCATTGTAAAAGGACAACTCCTTGGGGAAATATTGGAAAACTAACAGTACATCCAAAATACATTAATTCTAACTTTGAAGTCTTCAAACATGTATAATGCACGTGTCTATTTTAACTGAAGATTTTACTGAACCTAGACCCAAGTCCTTTAGTTTGGTACAAATAATTGTTAATTTTTACATGGTTTTGGTCAAAATGCGAAACTTATGTGATTACAAAACATATGATTATTAAATATTTGTGTGACTGATATCCTGTGTTCAGAGCCAAACTGCTCTTTTAGATGCGATACACAGGAAACTAAATAAACATTTACTGAACTAGAATAAAAATATACTCTAAGGAAGTAGGATAATGTCTGTTTAGAGATCACTACTGAGGAAAAAAAATTTAGTATATATAAGAACAGAGGGTGAAATCCTGGCCCAAGTCAATGAGTGTTGTCAATTGGGCCAGGATTTCACCGAGCATATTGTACCAAGTGTTTATTAAAAGGCCCTTTTTAAAAAAATTCATATCTGGAAATAACTGGCACAAATAATTGTGGGCAGATTTTCTAGTATAGCAGATTTTAATAAGGCTTTACGTGCCTTCAGTATGTGATTTCACCACATAAGTACTAGGGGCCAGATTCACAAAGGTGCTTAGGCTCCTAAAGAGGCAGTTAGAAGCCTATGCCCAACATTTCACCACCACTAACATTCTCAAAACTACTGCTCAGTTGCTGCCTAACCCTGTATGCACCTAAATCCCTTAAGGACCTAAGTTTCTGTTGGTAGGTGTGCTCAAACTACCTAAGCCCTGACACTGCCCTGCATCAACTGAGCTTCTGGGAGCCCTCTTGCACACCTAACCCCAGCGGGATTCTCACATTAGGTGTCTCTCTTTTTCCCCCCCCCCCTATCTATCTCACTTGGAGGGCCTGATCTGGTCCACACAAAAGGCAGCCGGGGCAAGCAGATCAGGAATTTTTGTGGCTGGCTGACTGATTCAGAATACCCAGTGGTTCAGGCACTCACCTGGGATGTCACAGACATGGGTTCAAGTCCCTGGTCCAAATCCGGCAGAGTGGGGATTTGAACTTGGGTTTCCAGTATACGAGGTGAGTTCGCTAACCACTGACCTTTTTGGCTGTGTGTGTGGGTTGGGGGAATCTCTTTGATATTTCACAGGAAAGGGTTGACCTCATTCAAGAGCCTAACTCCAAGAGAGGGTTCACGACTGAGAATCCCAAGCAGAGATTGGTGACTTCCTTTGGCCAGTCACTCTGGCACGTGAGGCCCAGATCAACGAGGGTTAGACTCCTAATTCCCTTTGTGCATCTGGGCCCAAAGCCCCATTACTTTCCTTGGCATTTCACTCCTGGCTAGCTTAGGCATCTCCCTGCTCAGCTTGCTGGCTTCTGAGAATCCCTTTCTTACTATCTAACTCTCCTGTACAATGTGTGGGGAGCCTAGGTGCCTAACTTGAGGCTGTAAATTCCACTGGGTGGCAGGTTGCCTAGAAGTTAGTCATTGCAATGTCTAAAGTCCCTTTCTAGTTCCAAATGCTATAAATTAAACTTTCAATTCCATTTGCAAACCTACAAACTGTATCCACAATCTTTGAGCACGAACTTGTGGGCAGAGCTGAGGTTCTCTGAAAAATCAGGGCTGATTTACTCTGTGCTTTGGATTCATAAATAATACATGACTGGCTTTCAAATAGCTATTTTAATAGTGTTTCTAACTTCACGTTTGGAAGTTTAGATACACACTTGAGAACAAAACCAACCACTGATGCATCTGTGCCAATTTAGCATCCAGTTGCTGGTTGTGGATATTTTGTTGAAGTGTCCTTGTTTGCAAATGGGCCCTTGTGTGGCTGACTGGATGAACATGTATATTTGCAAGTTTAGTTTTTAACTGACGTCATGCATCAGACCATATTGCTTTATTATTGTAAAGTCTTTTGAGAAACTTTACAGCTTTTTGTTGATCTTTATAAAAACTCATGAAGATCCAGTGTTTTAACTGAAAACAAATAGGGACTGTGGAGTACTTTACGAGCATTAAATTAACTTTTTCCCCGATTCATAGATTCTAAGGCCAGAAGGGATCATTGTGACAGACCATAATTGATACAGCAGTATCTGGCAGTACAATGGAGACCTCTTTTTAAAATTGTATTTTTATAGGCCTGCCACAATATTCTAATACCTGAATAAGGAAATAATATCAGAGGTATCATGAACAACTTAAGTATTTGCTGTGACTGTAGGCAGGGGATTTTTCTCAGTATTGTTGCATTTACTTTTATTCATGTTTGGTCATGGTAAGCCATTTCAGAATACAGTAAGCTATATTACTTGCTAAGTTATGTTTCTATAACCTGAATGGTATGTGAAGCTGGTCTAAGGTGTAGAGCACACTAGGATAATGTAATTACTGTCCAGGACCAGCATTAAGTTTTCATGGACTGGACACAGTTTGTCTTTGTTCTTTGTAGGTCACCTGGCGGTACACCTCTTCCTAAGACAAGAAAAAGGCGGAGTTCACAGTGGGATCCAGCAGCTCTAATAGCTCAGGCTCTAAAGCAGAAATTTGCACATCAAAATGGCAGTGATTCATTGGACAAAGAAAACCGATCTTGTGACACCTCCCCATTTTCCAGTCCAGAAGCCCCTCTGGTAAGCTCTTATTTACTCTCACTCCCCAAAAAACCCAAACAAAAATCCCTCATCGTGCTTTCCATCGCTTACACTATCAGGGAATGTTGGTGGTCTCGAGACTCTGGAATCATGGAAAACCAGTGAGTGAGTGGCATGGCTTGTCAGTGGAATTAACTGTCATGGAACACTGAAGAGAAGAGAGTGGAACTGTGAACAGATAGGGGCTTAGTTTGTTAAAATCTTAAAATTTGTGGAAAATGGGCAGAACATCTGATGTGACTAGAGGAAAGCTTGACTAGATGCTCCAAGTGAGAGAGAGAGAATACAAGGGCTAACAGAACCAACACTTCTATTAAAACAAGATGATTGATCAAACATGAGAAATGACCTGATAATAACTACAAGCATGCATGTATTGAAAAAGTGTTCCTCATTAGCATTACTGATTTTTCATCTTTAAAACCCAAGAATGCAGAGAGATGTCTGACAAACCTATGTCATTTGCTCAAAAAATAAAAAATAAAAAAAAGTGATAGATTAGAGAATCTGGGGGGGGAGGGGGGAAGGACACACACCCCCACCCTCCATGCTGGGTAAAGGGGCTACAGTGGTGTAAAAAATCATCATTCCCCTGCTGCAGGAACTGTGGAAGATGGCCATAAGCCGTACCGTAGGACCCTTGCTAAGTACTGGCAATAGGAGCTGTGCTGTAGGTAGGGGGGCTGCGTTGGGGGGAGTGCTGCACAGATTGTGAGCAGTATTTCTGCCCATAAAGCAGCCTCCAGAGGCTAACGTAACTTAGCCAAGCCCATAGGGGGCTCTGTGTTATGTCAGGGCCTGTCTAGCCATTGGAGTAGCTCAGGATTAGGAGGGCACAAAAGTGTTTTAAAGCCAGTATAGTGCTTCCACCACCTACTGCCCTCTTTCTCTTGGCCTGCAAATTCTGTGCAGTGCCTGTTAGAGGTGCATTATAGAATCTCACCTTTGATGTATTGGTGTTCAGCAACCTTATTTTAAATCTCATTTTGAAAAATATCTAACACAGTTCCAAAGTATGTTGTGGAACATCAGAAATTCTGTTGCAGCCATCATCATATTCATCGTTGGTTGACTGAAGAAAGGGCTGATGTTCCACTTTTCCAGTGAAGACTGTCTATATTTATGTCTTCTACCATAAAAGTATGTTTTTGAAATTTGCAGGGAATATGAGGAAAATTTAATATCAAAATAGTCTGCATTTTACACAACTGTACAGCTAAGTGTTAAATTTATAAACACAATTGAACAAGATTAGAGATACAATGGTTGCAGTCTCAATAAAAATTTAGGATGATTAAATAAAATAAAAACTGGAACTACACAGACAAAATCTGCATTATATTTCTGAGATACTACAGATCCCTTCCTTTAAGTCAGTGGTTCTCAAATTTTAGTACTGATGACCCCTTTCACATAGCAAGCCACTGAGTGTGACCCCCTTTATAAATTCAAAACACTTTTTTTTTTTATATATATTTAACACCATTATAAATGTTGGAGGCAAAGCGGGGTTTGGGGCGGAGGCTGACAGCTCACGACCCCCCATGTAATGACCTCATGACCCCCTCAGGGGTCCCGACCCCCAGTTTGAGAACCCCTGCATTAAGTAATCAAAATGATTGATCCCAAATACAAAAGTCACAGAACTGGTTGATCCCAGAAAAGGTTGTGTCAAATTGTTGGAAAACTGTGAAAGTAAGTTAATGGAAGACGACTGAACTCAATTTGTCAACTTTTAAGACCTGTTGTCCAACCAGCTTGTCCATCAACTGCTTGTGTGTGAGGGGGCACACATCTGCACTGCTCTATTCAAAAATTTTTTGCTGCTAAACTCAACAACTTATTTCCTTTTTTATCTATATCTAAGGTCAGATACAAAAGCAATGGTAGGCCTTTTTATTTAGACTGGGGACTTCAAGCTTTTTGTTTTTAACTGTGTGAATCTTCTTTTGTGTTTTGAGTAAATACTTACACATATGAAAGGGTTTGTTCATGTACGTAGTTTTAACTTCACAAAACATTTATGGGTTTCATTTTTCCCAGGCTGGGGGAAACTCCAACAGCCCTTCCAGCCTGCAGTATCTTTATGTTGAAAATTTTATTCTTTCCCTGTTGAGTATTCTTAGAGATTTTATAGAATTAAAATTATTATTATTTTTTTTTTTTTTTTTAGGTTGGACGTCACATTTTGAAGCCAAATTCAAAGAACAACCTCATAAAAGCTGAGGAAGTAGCACAGGTATCAACAGCAAAAGCAAGGGTACATATTTAACTGGTGGCGCTGTGTGGAAAAACCCAACAACTGGCATGCTTATGAGTGGCAGGACCATTTCAGGAACAATTTCATAAAATGTGTACACTGGGATGTGTACACTCCCATGCCCCAGGAGCTATGGTTTATAAAACTACCTCTTTTGATTTGAGCGTCCCAACAGCCAAGCTTGTCAGTGTGTTGTCTGCTTATAAAAAAATACTTTATTGGCATTTATTACTTTATAGCTGCAGACCAGAATGTTTGAAGATAACTTTTTAGATACTCTGAATGGGAAGCAGATCATATAAAAAAGACTGGATGTTTCTCAGTGTGGAGGCTGAAGTATACATGGGAGTGTGGAAACAAAATATTAATAGCTCAGGAAATTACATAGTACATACCTGCTTCACTTAAAACTTAATCAATATTAATATTGTCCCTCATCGAGAGGGTAGCAGGTCTCCCTGAGCGTCATCATAGCTTCCTAAAGCAACTCAGCATTCCATGTGCAAACAATCTCTTAACTTATTCTGGATCAGCAGAGAAGTCCTGCTTACTATGAGTGATGGTACTTGCCTTGTTTTAATTAAGTCAGATATGAACTGTGTGTTAACTGCCTGCAATGAGAAAAATTTGTGTTCTGTAGCAAAAAAGGCTCTGGAGAGACTTCTGCTTGCACAAGCTTAGTCTACATTCATTATGTAAATAAACATTCATTGACTATGGTGTCTTTCCCTTTTTGCTTCCGTATTTTAGGTCAACATTTTGTTGTTTTGTACATAGTTTATAAAATAAATTTCCCTTTTATGTCACTGAAGGTGTTGTCCTGTACATCATTTGCAAATTCATTGTTTTGGGTTGGTTTTTTTTATTTCTTGTGTTGTCACAGTTTTTAAAAGATTTGGTCAACTTTTTTATTAAATCAAGCATGCCCTCTAATAGACAATGAAAAGAGGAAAAGTAGATCTAAAATATAATCTCTCTCTCCTACCAGAATATTGGGGGAGGGAACCTATTAGTCATAAATTATAAATACCAAGCATACCTTATTGAAAGTGGGAGAAGTTCTTCAAGTTTTTTGTTTGCAGATATGCCAGTGCCAGTCTTCAGTGCCCAAGTGGACTTAGTTCCACCTGAAGCTGGGTGAAGCACAGAAACTGCCTCACTAGCCTGTGTAGGGTGAGCAGACCTCTGGTTCATGGTTAGAAGAGGCAGGAGGCCTGTAAATCTTACATTTCAGATCCTGAACGAAAACAAAGCTCGGAGCTCTTCACTGCAAACTCAACCTGCCAGTGCTGCAGTGCCCAAGGGTGTGACTGAGCTCAAGAAGAACTCTCAAATGCTTTCAGAGCAGACAGGGACCCTTGTTGTCTGGGAAGTGAGAGACATGAACTCTGTAGCACCGCCCACTAAATCCAGTGACTGGAGGCAGAAGAGCTTCCTCAAAAGAATCAATGAAGCCATGCAGAAAAACTTGATGCCAGAGCCTTCAGTGCCACATTGACATAGAGAACAGATAGATGAGCATACTATGTCCATGGGAAAGAAATTACCAGCACCATCTACCTCTACACCAGTACACCAATCAGTCTGCCCCAGTCCTATATTTGTTGAAACCTTGTGATTGAAACATCTCTCCTGGCAGTGGCTATTAAGTAGAAGAGGCTACAGATCTGTCAGCACAGATGTCATTTGATTAGTATTTCACAGCTCCAAAAGGCTCGTTTTTATCCTCCCTGAAACTTAGGAGCCTGAGTTTCCATTATTAGAGACTTCTAGTTCTGTACCATCAAAATCTCTTCCTCAAAAAGTATCTAATACCTATAATGAAAATTCTCTTCATCAACATGACAGTGGGACTGAGTATAGAAGCCATACTCTAGTTTTAAAGTCTTCAATTATTACCTCATCAATGGAGGGGTTTCAGTCTTCTGACTCTGACTCTTCTTCAAATTCCATCCCACTACCTAAGAGGAGAGCAAATCAGAAAACATCAGTACACAAGAACATTCTATTTGCCTTCCCCCAAATTAGGTGTGTATGTCTTACCCATTTGTTCTGAAGCTTAGTCATGGTCTCAATACCCATAGTTTTCAGGACAAGTTCACCCACAGTTTATAGGGAATCCTTGTAGATCACCAACTCTTAGTTCTCAGATGTCTCATCATTCTCCTGTTTGGGTTATGGCAACAACGAACATCAGATCTCTAGTGATAAGGAGGCACCACTTTATCAAGAAGATTAATCTAGATCCCCACATTGTTCTTATCCCTCATCTGCTGAGGCTGTGTCATCTACTATACCTGTGAGAATGCACAATTTTAAAGTCTTTCAAGAACTGTTGAAGCCCATGGCACAAATGCTGGAAGTCCAATTGGAAATGGTACAGGAGAAGGCATATAAGCTTTCATATTTTTACAATCGGCATCTCAAGATAGTCGCTTTATCTATAAATAAGTGTACTTTAGATTTGGCAAAGGATCTTTGGGCTACTCCTGCCTTGGTTTTAGCTATTTCAAAATGTGCAGGTTGTAAATGTAAGATACCGTCCAAAGATTGAGTATTTTTATACTCATCTGATTCTATTCACTTCTTGTTGCTGCAAATGAAAAATCAAGACTAATAGAAAAGTCAACTCTCAAAGAGACTAGACATCTTTGGGAGAAAAATGTATTTATTCGTCAGCCTAATTATGAAGCATGCTATCTAAATATGATTACCTTCAGTGGGGCAGATTATCTAGCTTTAGGAACAAGTTACCTTTGATCTAAATTAATCTTTAAATTCTAATCTGTGAAGCTCTGTTAATTGCTAAAACCTCACTTCAGGCTGCACTGGTTGCAGCTGATACAGGTGTCCATTCAATGGCTATAGCTGTTATGAGACCTGCATCAGGGTTGCCTAAGAACTACAGACAACCATTGAGGATTCATCATTTGATGGGCAGAATTTATTTAGTGCTAAAATGGATGAGTCTCTTCATTCATTGAAAGACTCAAGATTTACTTGCAGATTACCAGGGTTATATCCCAGCTTTTAAAAGGAAGCAATCTTGCCCTCATTCTTCTTCCTTGAGATATAGGAATACTACACCTTCATATTTTCATCAACAGAGGTCTTCTGATCAAGCCAGGACTAGATTGAGTTACCAAAAGAAGAGATCAGCTCAATAATCCTTTTTGATAACCTTGCAATCAGGACAGACATGGCCATCAGCTCTGATAGAGGATCTTGGACTAACCTATAAGGATCTATACCCTTTCGTCCCTCTCTCTGGTTCCCATCTATTCTTTTTCCAGGAGGCTTGGATGGCAATCACCACAGATCAATGCGTGCTTCAAATAATCAAGGATGGTTATGTTTTTCAGTTTAACTGTCCCTTCCACCCTTACACCTTGCTGATCCCTCTTCAGGGACCATTTTCACGAGAGTGCTATGTGTCAAGAGATAATGTCCTAATCAATATAGGAGCAATAGAATCTCAAGAATTTATAGGAAAGGGCTTCTTATTCCCTTTGTTTCCTCATATTAAAGAAGAAAATGAGGTTGGTGTCCAATCCTAGATCTCAGGCTTCTAAACAAATACATGTTGCATGCCAAATTTCATATGGTAACTCTTGCTTAGATTATTCCTGGTCTAGATCCCATGGATTGGTTCATTACCCTCAGTTTACAGGACACTTATTTTCATGTGTTGATTCATACCACACACAAGAAGTACCTTTGATTAATAGCTTTACGTAACTTACCAGTTCAGAGTACTTCCCTTTGGAATTTCATCAGCCCCAACGGTATTTACCAAATGCCTATCTGTAGTAGCAGCTCATCTCCACAAACAGGATTTACACATTTACCCTTATCTAGATGATTGGGCTATACAGGGAAAATCATGGGAACAGGTGTCCATGGTAGTAAGGAAGGTTTTCCATGCCTAGGTTTGAGGATTCATTTGAAAAAAAGGCAAAGCTGGTTCTGTCCCAATTGGCAGAATTTTGGGGGCTGTATTAGACTCATTAGCAGCAAGAATTTTTTTCTCTTTGGATAGATTTGAAATAGGACAGCTAATACTCCATCTTCATGAATGCCCTCAAACATCTGTCAAGATGTCTCAAATTTTTAGGCCATAGAGCGCCATGTATTTTTGTGATTCCATTCACTAGACTACACCTCAGACCGTTTTAAAGTTGAATCAGATTGTTCTACAAACCAAAAATTCATGCCATGCCATTGAGTGACAGTTCAGAATTAGATTCTGTCCTCTGTAGAATGATTGAGAAAATTTATTTGCAACAATTCTGTTTGCTTCTCTGATACTGCCCAGAACTCTGATAACAGATGCACCCAAGAGGGATTGGGAAGCTCATATAGATCATGTTCAGACACATGGCCTCTTGTGCAATCAGGAATCCATTACACATAAATGTGTTGGTATTAAAATTGGTACGACTAGCTTGCAAGGCATTTCTACCACTGATCAAGCTGCCTGGACTTCAGCTCATACATTCATGGAACGTTAAGTGACTGCTTCCAGATCTGATGCCAATTTCAGAAGTGCAGTTGTACAGTCTCTTTTCAAATAACTCCTAGTTCCCACCTCCATGGAAAATAATTGCAGGCTAATCATCCTGAGTGGGATCCGCATGTGCGGTACTCAAAGAAAGAACTGTTACCTATCTTACAGTAACTGTTTCTTTGAGATGTCTGCATCTATGGATCCCATGACTTGCTCTCCTTCCCCGCAGCTTGGAGTCTTAGAATTCTGGTGAAAGAACTAAGTGACAGTTGGGGTTGCTGTGCTTTTAAGCCATCTGGAGAAGAGGACCTTGAGGACATGAGCAAATGCATGACTCCCACTGGACAGTACTAGTGAAAATTTTCCATATTACTGCACTGGTGCACCACACACCATGGGTGGGATCCACATGTGCAGACATCTCAAAGTTACTGTAAGGTTACAGTTACTGTAAGGTAAGTGTGACACGCTGTACCACATGTTCACCACTTTTATATGCTTATAGTTTGTACCTTGTGAGGTATCATTTGAAAACTCAGAATCTGCTGAATGTTATCCTGGTGAAATGGGTGTTTCAATATTATCTGCGAAGTTATGAGTTTCTAATGTATGATTATTACTGAAATGTGTTGTAATTCTAAGTAACACCCACAAACCTGTTCTTAGAGACAGACACACTGGCAACCCCAGATAGGTATCAACCGTCAAGTGGGCTATTACTTACTTAAGCAGCCATTCTTCAGTAACGGGGAGGTGTAAACAAGAAATTTACATTTTATCCCAGATATGGTTTGAATCTCACATACACGAGACTGTCTATACCCCAGCAGGGTGGGGTGGGGGGTAATCCTCAAAGAGAGGAGGGTATAAAAATGAGACAGTGACCTCCACAGGACCCCTCCCCTCCTTCCACCTCTTTGCTCAAGACAATGACTATCAAAGAACTGAACAAAGGGAGGAGTGGTTCCAAGTTGGACACGGTCTGTGAACTGTATGGCAGCTTATGCTGGGACAAACCTTTTGCTTTTAAGCCTATTAGCTTGGTAAAGTTATTAGAGGAATTAGCTTGCGTTTTTATCTTTGTATTTTTTTTGTAACCTATTCTGACTTTTACTCCTTATCACTTGTAATCACTTAAAATCTATCTTTCTGTAGTTAATAAACTTATCTTATTGTTTTATTTTTACCAGTGTGTGTTTGGATTAAAGTGTGTGGGGAACCTCTACTTGGTAAACAGGGCTGGTGCATAATTAATACCTAATGTTGGAATGACGGACTTACTATGAGCTCACACTGCCCAGGAGACTACTGACCAGTGAAAGATGCACATTTCTAGGGAACAAGGCTGGGACTGGGATATGTGGGTGTCACCCTGTGAGTAATTTGAGTGGCTAGCTAGTAGCACTCAATACTGTGTAGCTGGGAGCGAGTTATATGCTGAAGGCTGTCTGTGAGCAGAACCTGGTGAGGTGGTTGTTCACCAGTAAAGCAGTGTCAGAGGCACCCCAGGCTAGAGAATTAAGGGGGCACCCCTTTTCAATAGTCCAGATTGTACCCTGTGGAATGTCACAGTGAGTAACTGTTCTTTACCCCAGTTTTATTTGCTGCCTTTTCCATCATTTTCAGGCATGGCCTTGCATTATTTCAGAGTTTCAGACCAATGGGTACTGAAAACTGATACCAAAGGCTACTCCATAAAGTCCCTGTCTCTCTTCAGGGATGTGGGAAACAGCGAGGTGGTGGTGGTGGTGGGGAGAAATGTTAATTCCTTTCTTCAACTATGAGCCATACATATACCACCTGAGGAGTTCAGAGGGAAAGATACATACTCCTGCTTCTGCCTTATCCCTAGAAGAAATGGCTCCCAGAAGAAGGATGTCCAATCCTGGACCTTAGGCAACTAACAAATTTATATGCCAATTCAAATTGAGACTGGTGACACTAGTTTTCCTCATCCTCTCTCTGGAAGCTCAGGATTACTTTGCTGAAACTCTTAACCTGAGAGTTGCCAATACAGGATATTTTTACTACCTTTCGACCTGTTAACAAAACAGCCCTGACTGTTAACAAAATACTTGGCAGTAGTGGCAGCCCATGTGAGAAGACAAGGAATACCTGTTTACCCATACTTGGATGAGTGACTTCTGAGAGGGAAATCCTAACAGTAATTATTGAGCGCCTTATTCAGTCCTCAACCTGCTCTACTTCTGGGACCGAGTAAATTACAAGTCGTTCCTACTCAGTCCATAGAATTTATAGAGACTGTTCTAGATTCCAAGTGGGCAAATCTTACTTAGATATATAACTACTCTCCTTTTCAGGCATGTGCAGTTGCTCATGATACTAAAAGATTCTGGCTTTATAGGAGAGATCTTAAATTATATTAGTACATAACTAAAACCTTCTCTTCATTGTGGTATAATGGTTTTATTGGCACTCATTTAGAATAACTTACATAATTCACTCATTGTTTTTGCCACTTAAGTAATTAAACTCTCCCAGTTTTTCCTGGTAAAACCTTTTATACCACTTCACCACCATACATTGATTATCTGACCTTAAAATCAATTATAAAAATCCAATATGCAAAAGCAATCAACTTCAGGTTGACCCTCTTACCAGCTGTGCTGTGAAGTCTTTGAAGAGAAGCTTTGACCTAAATTGCATCAAATTTGAAGACTATCTGCTGCTTTAAAAGCTTGGTGTGCTTTTTTAACTGTTTAATTTTGATATGTCGTCATCTGAAAACTAAAAATGAGTAAAACTGGCTTTGGTGAATTACACCAAGGAATACTGAGGTGTGTGTGTATATTGTTCTGTTTGACATGCTTGCTCCTCCCCCACTATCATTTCTTACTCTTTCTACTTTGGCTTCCCCTACTGGCTAATGACCAATTTTCCCCCTCCTTATCCTGTCTGGTAATATTCTTGTGAGCAGGCACTATAAGCATTGGCTGGTGCTTCCTTCAATAAAAAGTCTAGCTCTGATGTGCTATCAAAAACCCTTTCAGAGTTCCAGCGAAGCATCCTCTCAACATTGGCTTCCCAGACTCGTAAGGGGCAGTTGCAAGGATCACCTATTGACATAGGCAACATACTAAAACACTTGTTCTCATGATTTCGCTTAATTAGATAATTAAATTGATCTCTGCATAGTTGCTGTTTTGAAATGCAGTTATTGTCCCTTATCCAATTCACTGTTTGCAGCTTGGATTTTTTTTTTTTTTTGCTTTCAGACAATGTTTTGAAATTGTCTGCCTACAGCTGATGACACCTGGAGGACATGTGGAGTAGTACCCTCAGGTTTGGGAATGTATTTTTCAGTTTCAATCTCTTTCCTTGTAATTTAACATAATTTAAACTTTGGAACAACTTCTTACAAGTATACCAAAGAGTTTCTCGGTCATTTTATTGTGCATAATCATAATGTTACCATAGACATCAGAATAGTGAAATAGACATCAAAAGCATTGTCAATATTATACAATATTTACTTAGACTTTATATTGCAATTGTACCTATTGTGCTAGTATTATACACCTATGAAAACACAGTTCCTTTCCCAAAGAATGTACAATCTGAGGAGACAAATGACTTATGAAAGGGTATATATGGTGTGGGTGGGGAATATAATCAAATTATTTGCTGTTTTTTAATTAACATGCTAGGTGAAACCCATTACTGATTAAGTTGCTTCACTACTATGATGGATTTCTTGCAGGGGTGGTGGGAGAGGTTATTATTTAGCTTCCCTCTTGTTTTAAGGGGTGAGCAAACAAAATAAGTTCAACTTGCATGTTTTACAAGCAGCACAGGTTTCCTTAGCAGAGCTTTCAGACCTATGTTGAGATTAAAAAAATTTTATTAGCACCAGATTAAGGAGCTAAGAGAGAGGCTGTATTTACAAGCATTACCACCCAGGCTCTGGTCTACACTTTAAAACTTTCACTGATATAGTTGTGCAGGTAAAAGCCCCGTTGCAGGTGTAGTTGCAAAGATACAACTGTGTTTATACCATTATAGCTTATACTGAATCAGTATAAACTATACCTGTTTAAGCACCTATATAACTATATCCACACTAGAGAATATTGCTGGTATAGCTTATACCAGCAGACTCCTCCTAGTTAAAAGTCTGTCATGTTTCATCACCTCCTGCTACAGCAACATAGTTTGCTGAGTAGCTGCACAATAAACTACCTGCATGTATACATCATTCAGCAGAAGATATCCATCCTTCCTTCATGTCTGCAAGTGTGTGAGAGAGGGGCCCTTGGCAGTAGAACTAGTGTGGTTCTGCTCTGTAAAGGGAAACAGAATTTGTCATCCCATAATGTGTGGAGTTTAGGGGTTTTCGATACAATTGGTATTTGGAGGTAGGGTAGTAGCAAGCCAGAGAAAGGGGTGAGGCTGGATGATCCACTGAACGGATCTTTCCTCCTAGTACATTTCTCTCCTCTCCTCCCCCCAATCCCCGGAGGGAAGGTGATGATTGCTACAACCATTATGCCTCTGTTGAACCATTGACCGCTCTGGAACACTTTCACTCCTTTTGTGGCCATGCAGAAGCAAGAAGAAGGGAATTCATCCTCCCACTCTGGATTTTCTCAGTAGCCAATTGAAGTACTTGGCTGGGCACCCAAATTGCCCTTAAATACACAAACAGTAGAACTTTCTACTGTATATACTCAGTTCTGCATTTCAAAAGGAATAAAGTAAGCAATACGTATTAATATACCAAGTTCCAAAGTTCTACTATATTTTTAGTCCGCACACCAAATTAAAAAGTTGTGAGTTTCTTACTCAGAGTACTATATATATATTTTAACCTTCATGATCCCAGAAAACACTTGGGGAATTTTTCTCATGCTTTCAAATACAAAATATCACTTACGGGACAGCTCAAGCATGACAAACTTCAGCCCAAAAGGTGAGTATTTAGATTGCTTTTGCAGAGAATGTCTGCTGATCCATTACTGTGGATTTTACTCTTGTATGGAGCTCCTTGGAGGCAGAACCAGACCTGTCACTCTGGACAGGCTGGGCGTGGATACACACCTGAAGAACTGGCCCGTTTGTTCTGCCTCCTGCAGCTGATCTACGAGACCAACCCTGCAGAGCAACTTAAAAAAAAAAAACAAGTCACATCAGCAGCCTTTCTGCTGCTACCTCCTCATTTGCTAGAGCCATGCTGGTATGGTCAGTCTCTATTGCTCACTGTCTCCCTCAAATCTAGAAAATCCCTTGGATTGGCAGTCAGTTTGAGAAAGTGTTCGTTAGTAGCAGCTGTCATGGCAGATGCTTACTGGCACTCCTTTGGAAGAGCTAAGAATTACAGGAGGGAGTATTACCCAGTAAGGGGCAGAAAAAAATAGCTCAAGACACAAGAGACAGACGAGATATCACAGGAAAACCTCTGCCTCCTTCAAGCAAGCATGATTATGCTGAACTGGTTGGGTTTTCAGTGGTGTCTTGGCTTCTAGCTTGCCTTGATTGACAAGTCTGTCTCTGTCTCCAGGGAGCTGAAAGCAGGGGAAAAATAGATCTGTAGACTTTCCTGTTAGAAGAAAAGTTGTAGTAATTAAAGATAAATTTTCCAATTTAGATCCAGGGATTTAGATTGGAAAGAGTTTTGCCTCTTTAATTATAGTGAATATGACAGCTGCCAAAAACTACTGTAGTATGAAGAGGAAAATCTGCCTTCATTTTTATAATTGCTTCAGTTGTTGCAGTATTGAACCAAAATTGCTGTAAATTACCACAAATCAATGCGGCAAAGAAAGGCAAGAACCAAAGATGTATGGGAGAGAGATTGTAAAGATAGGGAGAGAACGTATAAAATGTAGGCATTTGGAGATAGAGTAGCTCAGTGTATGTGAAAAGAGCTGTGTATGGATTAAAGTGTGTGTGTGTGTGTGTGTGTGTATATATATGTGTGTGTGTGTGTGTGTGTGTGTGTGTGTATAAACAAACCAACCTGTTTGTAAATCTTCTAGCAGATGTTGTTTCTTGCACTTGTGGCTGTCAAATTGAGTGAGAAATTAAATGTGAAGGGCACAATCTGGAAGTGTCAGAAAAAAGATTTCCGCTCCTAGTGCTTATGAACTGTTTGGTGGTTTCTACACATCGTATGTTGTGCTGGGTATTTAGTTTCAGGCTGTTTAGGCTGCAATCATTTAAAAAGAATGTTTGATTTGTCTTGTAGTTAAGGGAGGGGGAGTGACCATTCTTCCACTAGTGCCATAATACACCATTTAGTCCATTCTTTCATTTAATAAATAATACAGACAATTAAATATTTGTGCTTCAGAAACATTTTACTTTACATTTAAACCAGTTGCTGAATTATTTCATATTTAGTATAGGCTTTTTTATTTGCTTCTCACATCTATAACATTTTGCATAGGATTCAATCTATCAAAAGTAAATTTGAATAATTTAGAAGGCTCCATAATCCCAAATTTTAAATTTGAGCACCGAAATTAGGGCACTCACATCCCCGTCTGGTGTTCATATTGACACATAGGCACCTAAAAGATAGTTCAACATTCAAATGATGTCTGTCACCAAAGCATAAACTAAAGAATCTTAGATACATTTTGGGGAACCCCTAAACATGCAGATTGTTATGGCTAGCATGGATTTCCTCTTGTTCAATGTCATAGTTAAATGATTTGTCCTTACTTTGAATCTGGTGGTTAATAATTTGGTTTTACATCACTATTTCTTTGCTCTGTTTTATCTGTTTGTGGTCAGCAGTTTTTTTGCTTACATTATATAAATGTTCAGATTTAATTTGTATTAGTCAGTGATAGCACGTGGCTCTCCTTTTGATGTACCGGATTTCCTCCAGTAATTCTGCCAGCAACAGTTTTCCCTCTTCTATGGGAGTGGATTTTCCCCCCCTTGCTTTCGGAAATGCAGAGAGTGGCTTTGTCCCTTCGTGCCAGCAATGCTTACATTTCTAGTCAGGCCAACTGCCCCTTCAAGAAAGCTCAGAAGAACTTCAAAAAATAATGACTTATGTTTGGGGGTCAGGTCACTGAATGTGCTGATCATCTAGTCACCAAATGTTGCCTTTGAATAAAGCAAATTCTGCAGGGTGGGAGAAAACTGATGTGTATATTCAACACAGTTGTGTATGTGAATTGCATAGATTTAACCACAAGAGAGCAGTGTGATACCAGACTGGTATCAAAAGTAGTTTTGTTTTTGTAACAGTAGGTCTCTTCTAATAGCAAAACCTTTAACCTTCTGTTTTGTCTTTTAGCTGTATTCCAGATAGCACGCTAAAGTTCTCTAGAGATGCATGCTTATGGCTTTAAACAAACAGTGCTGATGGTGAACCATGTTTATGTGTGCTGAGATTAGTAAGAAGTACATTTAAGGCTAAATTATCCTCTCTGAACTACACAGCAGATCTACTGTTTTGCTCTCTACGTGTTTAGAATCCACACTGCCACCAACCAGTACATTCTATGCATGTAGACAGCAGAACAGATATTGAGATTCCCATGCAGAGTTGGAGGAGAGAATTTAGCAGCCCAAAGTGATTTGCCTTACAGTAGAACTCTAATGAAAAAATATGGGTTCATAAAATGCTAACATCAAAGTTTATCGCTGCCTAAAACTGCAGCAACCTTCAAAAAACAAATGAAAACCATAACTAGTAACTTCAGTTTCTGAATCTATATTCATTTTGAAACCACGCACAGTATTCTGGTTTCTACTGTGACAGAAACAATTAGCTAATGTTTTTGCCTTATTTGATTTTAAAAATGGTTGTCTTTAGAAAATTGGCTAAACAGTTTTGGTACTACGATTCACATTTATTTGAGTTCAAACCCTGATCCTGCAACTATGCACTTGTGTAGCTTTATGTATGCGAATAGTCTTATTGAAGTCACTATTCATGCATACCAATAGTGACTTCATTGGGACTACTCACATGCACTTGCTTAGCTTTGTATGTGTTTGCAGAATTGGCCCCTGTTGGTGTTTCTGCTGATAGAAATCTAATTGTAATATATAATAATAATGCAATAGGCACCCTGCAGTTACTGCCAAAGTAGAAAAAGGGTGTGTGTATTTGTTTTCAATGTAGTATCTGATATGTGTTTGGCAGATGGGGTTTTTGCTCATTTGTAATTTGACTGTATAACCATCTCTACAATATGAACTTTTTTTAGATGAAGGTAAAAACAATCCTAAATAAATATCAATTTGTATTACTGAGATTATAGAGAAAAGGTCACAAAGTATTGCATTCCAAATGTATTGCTGCTTTCCAAACATCCTTCAATGTACGCTAAGTATGAGCTTTTAAAAAACTTTACTTTCCACTCATAAAAAAATGTTAGGATAAAATGAACAGAATTGTAAACCAGAAAAAGGCAAGCACTGCATGCCAAAAATTCATTTCTTGTTATAATACATACTTATTTAATCCCTCTCTACACAGTCTTTTACTTTTAATGTATCATCCTCTTTTTGTCTTCTCTTTTGTTCACTAGCTGTTTGCTGTGCTTCAGTATTCAATTTGTGAGAAGACTACATATAGGGAGTCCTGTGAGTCATTGATAGATCAGTATCTTGGTGAAGTAAACTACTTCAAGTTAATGTTTAGTTCCTCCATTTACACTATAGAGGGATTTACTGTTCAGATATATGTAGACATTCTGTGTGGATGTGTTCCCCAGCCCCTCTCTAAAACAACTTGCCAATCTAGCCTTCAGAGATTTTAGGAACTTTTCAGAAAAAAATATCAAGAAGAATCTGCTAACATGTTTGCTTTAAAAAGAAATACTATCTAGACAAAAATCACACATAATTCTGCCCTCAGTAATGTCCCTGCTTCCCCATTGACTTCAGTGGAGTTACTGGAGGCTAACTGAGGGTAATATTTGGCTGCATGCATGTTGAATAAAGAAATGTCCCTTACCTGTGCTATCATCTTGGATTATTAAAATGGTAAACTTTAAATCTAACTTTTTGCCATTTGTGCTGTCTCTTAGTATTTTGCATTTTCTTCTGCAGGGATAATGAAACTGGACTGGTCAATTTCACGTTAGTTTCTAGTCAGATTTGCTTTCTAGTTCTCATGCATGAACAAGGCAGCTGTGTTTTGAGCACACCACTTAAGAGGAATGTGTAAGAGACCATATCTCTCTGGCCATATTCAACATTGGAGTTGTAGGCACCACTGTAAGGCTGCTGAACAGCAAACAATCCACGGGTTCACTGCAGGAGACTAGACTGAAAAATTTTCCCTGCTGAGTGGGGCTGCAGGCATATCTGTTTCATTAACTGGCAGGCTCTTCATCCTCTGTGTACTTCCAGGAAGGTGAGATTTCACTGCATTTCGCTGCACTTGTAGGGTGTGGTCTAGAGTAAGGGTGAGGAATGACAGCTCATTCAGAGCAGTTTCCAGTTTTGATTGAGTAAAGGTGTGCCTGTGTGGTTCCTCATAACTGTAGCCACCTGCTGTAGTGAAGAAGTAGCCATCTTGGGCACCAGCTGCCAGTACAAAGTGGAGGAGGAAGAGAAGTGAGACTGGCTCCTGTCACTTCATCCCAGCTTCATTGTGCCCCAGTTCTTGTTGCTGCATCTGAATCCTGGTGTCTGTCGTACTGTGGTGTAAGTATTTGTCTAGCTTTCATGGCTAGGTGGGCTTCCAAAGTACCCCTAGATGCATCATAGAGAGTGATCATATCTACAACAACACTGATGCTTGGTTATGTACCTTTTCTTTGTTCCTGGGAGCAATATGTTATGTTGTATGTGCACATCATTACGTGTGTTTGGTCATCCTAGTCTTGTGTAACTTTTTCTATTGGATTCACTCCTTTTGTCACAAGCCACATCCTATTTTATTTGGCAAGGTGCAAAACAATGTGATGAGCCAGTTCATTTTTTTTATTGTACTTTTTCCTGGAGCCTATTGCTTTCCAGGACATCTCTCTGGATAAGGGATCAAGCGAGGTGTTTTGTTTGTTGTTTTATTGAGGTAGGAGGTGTCTCTACAGTGTCACCCAAAGGAAAGGCACCTGAAAGTCAATGTTTAGTACTGATCAAAATAGCTAATACAGAGGTTAGATTTCTATTCATATGAACCTAAAGTTGGGGGGCTTCAACAACAAGGACTGCTCCTCTAATATTTGATCCCCATCCTTGCACACCACAACATGTTAATTTATAGACTTTCTGCATCTGCTTTTATATTTTCACTACGTTTGTTCTTTCATCTATACTGTCTGCATGTGCGTGAGTTGTAGTAACATTTAGCTTTTCATACTTCTATGTAATTTTTTTGTTGTAAACCAGTAGGAGGGGATTTCAGAGACTCATTTCCTCTTTCACAATAGTGTTGTAGACTTGAGGGTTTCAAGTGTACATGGCCTGTTTAGATGGCATAATGAAGCTGATTTATGCAAAATGATTATGCTATAATTGCTTTGTAATCTTTTTTCTAGTACGAGATCAGAATGTTGGCACTGGGTTAGATTGAGATTACAAATAAAAGAATGGAAAAGCTATATATGGTACACTAGTTAGAAGTATCTTGGGATTAAGGGTCTCCTACTTTTTATTAGTGTGCAGGGCTGCCACCAGGAGGGAGCTTGGTGGGAGGGTTCTGGGTGCATGAGGGTTGAGGCTCAGTGAGGGGGGGGGGGTCTGGGCGGGTCCAGATGTACAGGAGTTGGGAGGACAGGGGAGCAGCTCCCCATACAGTGGCCCCTCCCCCATGGGGGCAGGAAGTGGTGGGTGGAGGGAGTGCGCAGCTAGGGGAGATTTCTGGGAGTGGGTCTGACCTGGACCCGGCTGCTCCGTGCAAGGGAAGAGGAAGTGTGCTCCTCCTTCACCCCCCAGCCCAGCTGAGCCAGGACTAGCAGCTGAGCCTGGCGCAGGGTAGAAGCCACCAGTTGGGGCATCTCCAGCCCTGCCCTTCCCCCTCCACAGTGGTTTATCTCTCTGCTGGCTGCTGTGGGTGCCCAATCGATGTGCCCACGCTGCTTTGGAGGGGTTGCATGACCACTCTTGCTGCTTCCCTTTGCTTCACCATCAGAAAGTCATTTTTCTGCAGGGAAGCAAAGAAATGTGAGAGGGACATGAATTCTGCAGAATTACGCCAGGAATAATAGATAATTGGTTAGGATGTCAGAACCCAAAGTTAAGAAGCCTGGATTTAAGAGATGTATCCCGTGACTGGCAGTGTTTCTGGTGTCAGATGCTGTCAAATGGGGCCCTTGAGTCCAAGGCTGGCAGTACAAGTATAGTGGCTATACTCCAAACTGTGCCATCCAGTAGCGAGAGTGAGTGGCTGCCTTGCCTAGCAGTGGGATTCAACATCTATGCCACCCAGTGGCAAGAGTCAGTGGCTGCATTGCCCAGTGGCTAGAATCAGTGGCCATGTCGCCCAACAGCAGAGGATTAGTGACTCAAGGTAGGGGACCCCAGGCCCACCCTGTTCCACTTCATTCCAACCCCGAACCCTTCAATATAATGGTCCAGATACGTGGCCTAGGGACAGGTGCCAGTATGCCTGTTCCCTGGGTCACTTCTTACCTCCTTCTGTTCCTCCATCTGCACCCAAGTTTGTCTTGGAGTTCCCCTTGGAGTCCTCTCAGGTCACTCCTGTAGCGTCTTCCCCTCTCTGCAGTGACTTGTCGTCCTTTCCCACCGTGGTTGAAAGGCCTGCAGTGGCTTGCCTGTTAGGCCTAGCCCCAGCAGCTTCTCTGTAGGAGGCTGCAGCACCCAACTGCTCTCCTGCTTGGTCAGGCCAGACTGAGCTGAGTTGCTCCCTTCTGAACTCTCCCTCCACTGGGAGCATGCCCAGCAAGGGCGAGATGGTGTGGCTTCCTGTGTCCAGAACAACTTCTTAACTCTCGCCTCACCAGTGTGGGGTTGGTATAGCTTGTCATAGATGCACAGGCCATATGCCTTGTATGTTTAGGAGAGGGATGTTCTCCCTCTAAATTTTCTATTTGATCAACTTTTACCACACAAGCAAAGAAGAAAAGATAAAAATAGACTCCAGGCGATTTTACCGCAGGGAGGCACTGACAGTGAAACTATTGGGAATGCCACAGCACGCAGCTGGTTCTTGGAGGTCTGCTTTGGCTCTGAGTGATTCAGCCAGGAAGGAGAGTTCCTCTTTGCTGCCCTGTGCTACAGGTTCTGAGAAAATAAGGATCCAAAGGAGAAGAAATCCGTAGGGGTGTTGACCTCTGTTTCCAGAGCCAATCTGATTCAAAAGGACTCAGTTATGGTGCCGAACATGAATGTCCAGCCCTTGTCGGTGTTGGCAAAGAGCCAGTCCAGGCACAAGACTCACCTAGATGGACACTCTATCAAGAGTGTAGTTTGGTTACAAGTTCTCAAGGCGGGATCAGGGGATGTTCCTCTTCGGATCTGATAGGGCTGGCTCTGGATGAGCCAGGACTAAAAGTGGGAGCTCAGGAACTGAGCATGGAAACTGATAGAGTCAATAATTGGTACCAGCACGACCCTGGAACAGATAACAGTTAAGGCAACAGTTCATTGTTCAGATTAATCTCCAGTTCCTTTAATAGCTGAGCCAGAAATTTCTTCTGAGCAGGTATTGGATGTTTTGTTACAACTGATCAGACTAACTGCTTCCCCAAGAATCACCAGGGAGCTAGAAGAAATCAGGATCTCTCGACTACTTCCTCCACCTAAGATCCCTTCCTCTCCTTCTCTCTTCACAAACCCCCTTATTGTCTCCTATTGCATCCAGACAATGAAGGGATTGGTATCAGAAAAGAGATCTGGATTGAAGACCAGATCCAGTGAAAGAATATTGTAGATAGTCTCATTCAGACCTGCTGGATCGATTATGCACAAAGGTATTTTCAATTGATCTGTCAATGGGTTTTTGGCCTGACTGGCAAGTACCCCCTTGGGTTAGAGGGTCCCACTAACCTAATTGCCTTCTATGATGAGATAACTGGCTCTGTGGATGAGGGGAAAGCAGTGGATGTGTTAATCCTTGACTTTAGCAAAGCTTTTGATACGATCTCCCACAGTATTCTTGCCGCCAAGTTAAAGTAGTATGGGCTGGATGAATGGACTGTAAGGTGGATAGAAAGCTGGCTAGATCGTCGGGCTCAACGGGTAGTGATCAATGGCTCCATGTCTAGTTGGCAGCCAGTTTCAAGCGGAGTGCCCCAAGGGTTGGTCCTGGGGCCAGTTTTGTTTAATATCTTTATTAATGATCTGGAGGATGGTGTGGACTGCACTCTCAGCAAGTTTGCAGATGACACTAAACTGGGAGGCGTGGTAGATACGCTGGAGGGTAGGGATCAGATACAGAGGGACCTAGACAAATTAGAGGATTGGGCCAGAAAAAACCTGATGAAGTTCAACAAGGACAAGTGCAGAGTCCTGCACTTAGGATGGAAGAATCCTATGCACTGCTACAGACTAGGGACCGAATGGCTAGGTAGCAGTTCTGCAGAAAAGGACCTAGGGGTCACAGTGGACGAGAAGCTAGATATGAGTCAACAGTGTGCTCTTGTTGCCAAGAAGGCTAACGGCATTTTGGGCTGTATAAGTAGGGACATTGCCAGCAGATCGAGGAACGTGATCATTCCCCTTTATTCGACATTGGTGAGGCCTCATCTGGAGTACTGTGTCCAGTTTTGGGCCCCACACTACAAGAAGATGTGGAAATATTGGAAAGAGTCCAGCGGAGGGCAACAAAAATGATTAGGGGTCTGGAGCACATGACTTATGAGGAGAGGCTGAGGGAACTGGGATTGTTTAGTCTCCAGAAGAGAAGAATGAGGGGGGATTTGATAGCTGCTTTCAACTACCTGAAGGGGGGTTTCAAAGAGGATGGAGCTCGGCTGTTCTCAGTGGTGGCAGATGACAGAACAAGGAGCAATGGTCTCAAGTTGCAGTGGGGGAGGTCTAGGTTGGATATTAGGAAACACTATTTCACCAGGAGGGTGGTGAAGCACTGGAATGCGTTACCTAGGGAGGTGGTGGAATCTCCTTCCTTGGAGGTTTTTAAGGCCCGGCTTGACAAAGCCCTGGCTGGGATGATTTAGTTGGGAATTGGTGCTGCTTTGAGCAGGGGGTTGGACTAGATGACCTCCTGAGGTCCCTTCCAACCCTGATATTCTATGATTCTATGATTCACTGGCCATCTTCTGCATTTTATCAAGAGGGGCCTATGTATGAGCATATACTTTCACCAGCTCAGTACCAAGAGGACATACAATTGTCAGATCCGAAGGATATGGATCCAACAATGCAACTACTTCTGGATAAGTCAGCTATGGAACTAAGAGAGCTATTGTCCGAGGAGCAATTATTGGAGCTGAGAGAGTCCTCTCTAGATTCTGGGGATATGCCTTCTTCAGATGAAAACATGGTGGATATTTCATACTGTCACTGTAGCATGTCCTGCATTAGTGTTGCAAATGACAAAGACAATAGATATTCTCTCAGTTTTTGTTGGGGAGGGGGGTTGTTCCATCCTGTTTTTGACATTTTGGGGACAGCTACTAGGCAAAAAGTGATGCTTCCTTTGTTGGAGGGGTTGTTTCAGCCAGCAAAAGCAGCCTGGAATACTCCCTCATCTGCTCAGGCTCTATTAAGAAAAAACAAACAAACAAGCAGCAGATAAATTATACCAATTCCCTCTGGAAGGACTTGCTATGTTTTGTATCTACCCATCTCCTAGTTCATTGGTGGTTGAGATGGCACTTCAAAGATTGAAAAATGCCCAAATCCAATTCCATTGGATAAAAAGTGGAAAAGATTGGATGTATTTGGAAGAAAAACGTATTTTCTTCAGCTACATTAACCATGCACATGTCTAATTATGGAGCTGTCATGGCTAGGTATCAATATTATCTTTGGGGGTAAATGTCCTCGTTCCTTAATGCTCTTCCAGATCTGCAGCATAGAAGGTTAACAAATGCTATTTTGATAGAGGGACAGAATGTTGCTAAGCAACAGTTGAGATTGGCATTTGACTCTTCACGTACTTCAGCAAGGGTAATAGCTTTGGGTGTTGCATTAAGAAGACAGGTGGTTAAAATCAGGGTGACTGCCTCAGGGGAGACAGATGAGGATTGAAGATCTTTTGAAGGAGAAGGTCTGTTTAGTGTACAGACTGATGAGGTGCTAGAAAAAAAAGAAAAATATAAGCTGTACAGCTAGAGATTTAGGTTATTCTAATACATTGATGACATCATATTCAGCTCCACTGTATGGATACCAAAGGCAATACCCACCTTATTTGTCTTCATCGCTTCCTTACAATTATCAGAGAAGGACCTATCATTATCAGACTACACATTATAACACCCAACATCAGCAACCACAGAGGAAGAGATCATGCAACTCTCATAATAATAGAGGGAAAGGGTCCACTTCTTCATTTTCTGTGACTTTTGCAAGATCTCGGATTTGATATAAGGACATGGACCTTCAAACCAGTCCAGTTGGACATTGTTTATCCACACTTTGGAGACCTTTTGTCCCACTTTTATCACCAATGGGAGTTAATAACATCAGACAGGTGGATCCTGGAAGCTATTGCATGCAGTTACAAAATTCTACATGTTTCATCTCTGGTCATGGATCAAAGTCAACTTGTTAAGGAAACTCAAATTGTTAAGGAAAGAGGTTCAATCTCTACTGCAGTTAGGAGCAATAGTGGTGGTACCATGATATCAGAGAGGGGAGGGGTTT
Organism: Terrapene triunguis; assembly: GCF_002925995.2. Classification (NCBI taxonomy): domain Eukaryota; kingdom Metazoa; phylum Chordata; order Testudines; family Emydidae; genus Terrapene; species Terrapene triunguis. The sequence goes on from NW_020664436.1 coordinate 50,130,083, forward strand.
TTACTGGTGTTATTTTCTAATTTCAAAACGAGATTGGGGGAAGGGGGCTTTGCCCTGTTTTGGATTTAAGGAAATTAAACACACAGACAGAAATTTTGTTTCTGCATGTTATCTCTAACTTGTATAATCCCTTCTCTTTTCCTTCAGGATTGGTTTGTAGCTCTCGATTTAAAAGATGCATATTTCAATAAGGCCATGTTATCAGAAATACCTGCATTTCATGGTAGGAGAAGACTATTTTCAGTACAAGGTTCTTGTTTTTGAGTTGTCCACAGCAGCCAGGATGCTTACAAAGTATCGGTCTATAGTGGCAGCATACCTAAGAAAGCAAGTGATATATGTGTACCCGTACCTGGGTGACTACTTAATGAAAGTATTGTCCAGGGAGAACATCCTATTACATGTAAGACAAATATGTCCCCTCTTTGCCAGTTTGGGTTTACAAATAAATTGGGAGAAGTCATTCCTAAACCCAGCTCTGAGAGTCATCTTGATAAGGACCATACTAAATTTAACTTTGGCAAGACCCTTTCTCCCAGAGGGGAGAGAGATGAAAATAAAAAATTATATGTATCTCCTTCTCCAATTACTGCAACAACCAATTCTCTTTTTTTCACTGGTTGCTACAGCTGTTTAGCATCAAGCATCATAGTGACACCATAAGCTCCTCTTTACATGAGAGATCTTCAGCACTGGTTAGTGATAAATTACAGAACAGTCTCAGACAGCATGCATCGCAAAATAGTAATGGCACAGCAGGTGTTAATGTCACTAGTACCGAGGTCCCTGAACTGTGGGGCGTGCCCCCATAGGGGGCACGGAGGAACATTTGGGGGAGGGTGCGATAGGCCTGGGCTAGCCCCCATGGGGGGCGGAGAGGGAGCGCTACCCAGCCCTGCCCCCCCCCAGCTCTGCTCCATCCCCGCCCCCATCCCTGGCCCTGGTCCCCATCCCCATACCTAGCCCCGTCCCCAGCCTTGGTGCAGCACTTGGCCATGGGTCTGGCTGCTGGCCCCTGCCGTGGTCCCGCCCCCCCGCTCAGCCTTGGCCCCCTTACTTCTGTTTACATCCCCCCCCGGCTCTGTGTGTGTGTGTGTGTGTGTGTGTGTGTGGAGAGAAATATTGGGGGTTGCGACCCTGAAAAGTTTGGGGACTACTGCACTAGTGAGGTGAACAAACATTCAAAATGTAATGAAAGATACACTTTTCAGTCCCCATCTGCCATCAGTAATCCTTACAGCTGATGCATCTCTGCTGGGATTGGGAGCTCATCTGAACAATGATTTGTTAGTCAAAGCTCATTGTTCATCAAAAAAAAAAAAAAAAAACCTACTATATTAGAGCTGAGAGCAGTCATAACTCTAAAGTTCCTCAGGTCAAACACAAGGTAGTTCAAGTAGTTACAGACAATATGCCACTGCTATTTTAACAAGCAAGTCGGGGACTCATTCCATAAAGTTATGCATGCAGGCAAAGAGGCTTTGGAAGTGGAGTATAGAACACAATGTTCACCGAATAGCAATTTTTGTAATGCGGGAACAAAACACCCTTGCGGATCATCTGAGTGTGTCAGATGCACGTGTGGTCTTTGTAATAACAGACCTCTTCAGTTTTTGGGGGAATCTGATAATATACCTGTTTGCATCCAGAAGCAACAGGAAGTGCCAGAAATTTTGCTTGAGAGCAGGCAAAGACAAGGAATCAATATCAGAGGCCTTTCTAGTACACTTGGGTCAGGGCTTAATCTATGCATTTCCCCTCATTCAGAGAGCGATAAACAAGACCAGGCCAGTGTGATTTTAATAGTGCCAGCATGGCCCAGATTTAATTCACCTGTCAAGAGGACTAATGGAGCCTCTCACTGGTACCGAATTTGTTGCAACAAACAGCCTGGGGTATAGAACTTTGGGATAGCTAGAAAAAAGATCTTCATTAGAGGTGCGGAAGGTATATACTGTTACATTTCAGAAAAGAGTCCACATAGAAATGCTATAGTCATAAATGGAAAAAGGTTTTTCTTTTGGATTTCTATGTATGATATAGATCCATATGCAGCACCAGTTAATTATATATTAGAATATTTGTAGTATCTTAAAAGTAAAGCAACTCTTTACTAAACACCTATTTGTAAATAGTTTATTTTTCTTAGCTTACTAGTTAGTTAAAGTTCATAGTATAGTTACTACAGTGTGTGTGTGTCCGGTTGGGGAATCCCCCCCTGGGTCGGGGACTATGCCTAGAGTCCCGGGTTTCAAGAATTGCATCTCTTGCCCTCTCTCCTTCTCCATCAGCGACGAACGTCAGGGCTGCCTCTATTGTCTGGGTGTGGCACATATTTCTGCAAAGTGCAGTATTTGTCACTCATTCTCACCCAGAACTCAAGAAGCCTGTGAGCTCTGCCTGAGAAAGCACCTGATGGACAAGTCTTTGAGGCACCTTTCCAATCTAGGCCTGTGTGTCGGTCTCAACTAACGAGCAGTGCCCCTCCAAGCATGTGCCTAGGAGCAGAGCCTCCAGTACCTAAGCCCAAAGACTCTTCTTTTAGGGCTTCCCATGAGAATAGAGGGCACTCCCATGGGCATAAGGACAGATCCCCATTGAGGATGGTGTATAAGAGATGCACTCCCTCCCTGAGCCTGTCCAGGTTGGGTGAGACTTTTTGCATGGAACCTAAAGAACTGACTCCACTAAACTCCCCCAGATCGGAGGCCAAAGCACATAAAGAGAAAGATCCACTGGTTCCATCAGTCACCCAGGTACCAAAGCATGAGGACCGATATTTGCCAATTCCTTGTGCGAGTGGTGGTCTGGACTTATTGTCGGTACTGGCATTTTTTCCCCGAAGACCACTCTGCTTCTGTGGATGCACTGGGTCCATCAGACTTGACTGCTGGAACCCCTCGGATACTGGCGCGTATAGAGACTTACATAACACTGGAGGATATATTCCTCCCTTATCCATAGTCTCCACTTCTCTCTGGCCTGTCCCTCTTGAGGGATATTATTACACCAGAGGAAGAGTCTACATTGGTGTCCCAGGAGCTGTCTCACCTTCAATTGTCTGGTAGGAGTGCTCTAGTACTGATGGTCCTGCCGCTACAAATGGAGCAATTTTCAGGGTCAGATGAGTCGGATGGGTTAGCAGCTTTGGTATCTCAATGGAGACAGTCGAGCCCTGACAGACATTTATGGAGTCATGTTCGCTATTCCTCCCGGTACAACCTCCCCAGGGACTGTAGGAACCAATTTCCTGGGGGTCCTCCGCAACTGATCATCCCCTTCTTCTGGCCTTATTGGGGTCTGTGGGATCCTTATGGCAGGCATAGGGTCTTGTCTCAAGAATCGTATTGCTCCTCTCCCTCCTGCCAACCACAGGAAGAGGTTAACCTGCATCCGCAGGTACCAATGGTTCTGACAGGTGTCTCTTCATCATCCCCAGATGAAGTGGGCACTCCTTCCTCTGTCTCCACTGGATGACCATAGTGCTGTGGTGGGCAACCTGTGGCCCGCGAGCTGCACGCAGCCCATCAGGGTAATCAACTGGCGGGCCGCGAGACAGTTTGTTTACATTGACTGTCCACTGGCATGTCTGCCCGCAGCTCTCAGTGACTGTGGTTCGCCATTCCCGGCCAATGGGAGCTACTGCAAAGATGTTGCCAATGACCTCCAGATCCCGTTGAGCGTCCTAGACTTCCTCCAACACCAGCTCCTGGATATCTTGCAACCTCAAGGACCGAGTAAGGTGGCCCTCCCAGTGAATGAGGACATTCTAGAACTGGCCAGAGTGGTTAGGCACATTTCAGCATCCGGTGCCCTTATCCCGAAGAGAGCTGAGAGGAGATTTTTTTGTTCCCACTAAGGGAGCTGCATTTTTGTTCTTCCACCCTGTTCCCAACTCACTGGTGTAGAGGCAGCTACAGAAAGGGCTCGCTTATACTATCAAAGGACCACCCAAACAGACAAGGAATCTAAGAGGCTGGACCTCCTGGAGAGACAGATCTTTTCCTCTGGAGGCCTGTAATTTCGTGTCTCTAACTACCAGACTCTACTAGCGAAATACGACTTGAATAACTATTCCAGGCTTGCAAGCTTCCCACCTTCATAGATAAGCTTCCCACAGAGGATAGAGCCTAATTTCAGTCCTTTATAGATGAGGAAAAGGATAGTGGCAAAACAATTCACCAGGCCACAGTGGATGCAATGGATACACCTTCCAGAAGTCTGGCCACTGCCTTAGTCATGAGGAGGGATTCTTGGCCGCAATCATCTGGGTTTCCTAGGGAGGTCTAGAACACCATCCAGAACATTCCCTTTGATGAATTGAATCTCCAGCCCCCAAGAGGAAACAGCAGATGCAATATTATAGACCAAGGCCACCCCCTCCTCATGCACCTATTACTAATGTTCAGCTGAGCATCTGTGAAAATGCCAGAGGATTCAAAGGTTTCACTTCTTAGCCCCCTCTATCTCCACAATCTCTATTCATTCCCATCCACCTGCTAAGGGCCACTATTGGCGTACTGGTCAAGACCCGCCTACTACTACTGATGCTACCCACCTCTTCCCCCATCATTTTTGGGGGCTGTTTCACACAACTGGTGGATGATCACAATAGATAGTTGTGTCTTGGAGATTATCCATCTGGGATACTCCATATAGTTCCTCTCCTACCCGCCCCCCCATTGCAAGCATTCTGATTGTTTTAGATTATCTCCTGTCCTTGAAGACCTCAGGTCTCTCCATTAGTTCTTTGTGAGTCCGCCTCGCAGCGATGAGTGCCTTCCTCCCTCCAGCAGGCGAATGTTCTGTCTTCGCTCATCCAACTACAGTACAGTTTATGAAAGGGGTAGACCTTCCCACTAGTGAACAAACTTATACCTTAATGGAACCTACATCTCATCCTGTCACCACTCACCAGTCTGCCCTGTGCACCGATTGCGACATGATTTATGACCCACCTGTACATGAAGATGGCATTTTTAGTGACTATTACTTCATCCAGGAGAGTCAGACAGCTTGGTGACATCATGGTTGCTCCTCAGTTTTTCACAGAGAAAAGGTTTCCCTTTGCCTATACCTTAAATTTCTCCCCAAGGTTGTTCCTGAATTCGACATCACTCAGAGTATTCACTTACTTGTATTTTTCATGAAACCTCATGCTTCTGCTGAAGACGAGACTTTACTCCCTTGATGGCCGGCATGCCCTGGCGTTCTACCTGCAAAGAACCAAACCCATTAGACAATCACTGAGACTTTTTATTGCCATAGCAGAGAGACTGTGTGGGCAAGCCATATCCTCCCAGAAGATCTCTAAGTGCATTTCGGGGTGCATCCTAGAGTGCTACAGGATAGCAAAAATCCCTACCCTGGCAGTGTCACAGCTCACTCCATGAGAGCACAGGCCACCTCTGCAGCACCCTCTATGACATCCTGCTACAAGACATTTGCAAGGTGGCCACTTGGAGTTCTATCCACAAGTTTACTACTCTATGCCAGTGGTTCTCAACTGATTACACATTGTGGGCCATGGGGGCCAGGTGGCAGGGCAGCCCTGAGCCTTGCCATGTGGGGCTGGGTGGGTGCCCTGGACTTCGCCACGCGGCTCCCTGACCCCAGAGCTTGCAGGGCCAGCACTGCCCTGGACCCAGACCCCAGAGCTTGTGGGGCTGGGTGGCTGCCCTGGGCCCCGACCCCATGGGGCTGGCTGGGAACCACAGACCTCCTACCCTGCGGGGTCCGCTGGCAGCACCGACCCTGCACTCATGCCACGTGGGGCTGGCCAGCAACCATACCCCCGCTGCTCTGGGCAGTGGGGCAGCCCAACCAGACCCCTCCGCGCTGGGCAGTGGGCAACTCGGACCCGCCTGTGCCAGGCAGCTGGGAACCCTGTGGACCCTGGGGACGCAGATCGGCCTTTACTCCACAGCTGAGCTGGGCCGCAGCTGTGTGCTAATTGGGCCGCAGGTTGAGAACTGCTGCTCTACGCTTTAGTTCATGCCTCAGCTATGGATGCAACAGTGGGATCTGCAGTACTGGAAGCATCTTTGCTACCGGCTTCCTCTCACCCACCTCCAGTCTGAGCACTGCTTGCCAATCCTCCATGTGTGAAATACACATAGGGACTATCACTCAAAGAAGAAATGGAGGTTACTTACTGTAACTGGAAGTTCTTTGAGATGTGTTGTTGCTATCTGTATTCCAAGGCCCGCCCTCCATTCCTACTGCTTTGGATTCTGTTGGATTGCAGTAAGAGAAGGAACTGGAGAGGCATCAGCTCTCGCTGTCTCTAATATCCTCAGTCGGAAGCATGAGGAGACCTACAGCACGTGTGCGAGCCAGCAGATGCTGCCTGGAAGAATCTCTGGTCTTGGGTGCATAGCACACGTGTACCCCTGTGTGGAATATAGATAAGGACCACGCACTTTGAAGAACTTCCTGTTACAGTAAGTAACCTCCATTTTAATTAGATGGATTCTGTACATTTGTATTCCCCAACTACCTTTCTCCACTATCTCAGAGTCCTACTTACCAAGGGCTTGGGATTGTGAGGGGAGGAACTGAGGTGGCTGGAGTGCCATGCCCTTTTTTATACTTTCACTGTGGAACATTTGATGTTCACTGAAGGGAAGGGTGAGGGAGGCGCATGAGTGCTCCAATTAGCTATAATTCTACCAATTCAGGTTGCACCAGTTGGAGCATCCCATGAGTGTGAATATGTGTTGGTTACCAAAGAACCTTGGTTACAGCTAAGGCTATGTCTACACTACAGGATTAATCCGAATTTAGATAATTCGAATTTGGGAAACAGGTTGTATAAATTCGATTGTGCGCGGCCACACTAAGCACCTTAATTCGGTTTTTAACCACATTAATTCGGTGGTGTGCGGCCACACTACCCCATTAACTTAAACACAGTAATTCGGTTGTGTGCGTCCACACTAACCCTAATTCGAATTAACAAAATCGATTTAGGCTCTACTCCGTTTGTCGAGGTGGAGTACAGAAATCGATTTAAAGGGCCCTTTAATTCGAATTAACTGGCTCTGTAGTGTGGACGGGTGAAGGGTTAATTCGGATTAACGCTGCTAAATCCGAATTAATCCCGTAGTGTAGACCAGGCCTAAGTAACCTTCATTTATACATCTAGGAACAAGGAATGCAGGCCACACCTACAGAATGGGGGACTAAGTCCTGGGAAGCAGTGACTCTGAAAAGCATTTAGGAGTCATAGTGGACAAGCAATGGAACACAAGCTCCCAGTGCGATGCTGTGGCAAAAAGGACTAGTGCAATCTTTGGATGTATAACCAGGGGAATAATGAGTAGGAAGGTCATTTTACCTCTGTATACAGCTTTGGTGAGACAGATGACCACATTTTAAATGGATACTGAAAAATTAGGCAGTGCAGAAAAGAGCCATTAAAGAGGTTTCAAGGGCTGGAGAAAGTGCCTTACAGTGTGAGACTTAAAGGAGCTAAATCTGTTCAGCTTATCAAAAAGAAGTTTTTGAGAGGTGATTTGGTTACTGGGTCTAAGTACCTTAACAGGGAGAAAATACCAGGTACTTAAATGGCTCTTTAATCTAGCGGAGAAGGGCATAACAAAAACAAATGGCTGGAAGTTGAAGCCAGATAAATTCAAATTAGAAATAAGGCACAATATTTTAACAGTGAAGGTGATTACCCATTGGAACAAACCACCAAGGGAAATGGTGGATTCTCCATCTCTTGATGTCTTCAAGAAAGGCATCCAATCTTGATCTGAAGACATGTTTTAGTTATTGGACTCAATAGAGGGGTAACTGGGTTAAATATAAGGGCCTGTGATATACAAGAAGTGGGACTAAATCATCTAATTGTCCCTTCTGGCCTTAAATTCTGAGTCTGTGAAAAATGTCAAAATGTCCCATCCATTCAATTGCTCTCCACCAATTCTCCCACTGCTGTTTTCCCATCTGCCTCACAGCCCAACTCCACTTTTTTTCTACCATTTAAATTATTTTATTTTCTGTAAAATTTTGAAATCAGTCTAATTATTTATTTTCAAATTTATTTTACCCTATGATTTACCTTTACCAAGGGTTGGACATGTTGATATTAATGACTTGTATATGGCCTGGAAATATTTCTTCTTTGGACCGAGGAACAAATGCTGTTGAATGGGTTCAAACTCTTCTAAGCTGACAATGCCAGAGCTTTAAGAGAGCTCCATGTCACCAAGGGTCTTAGAATAAAATTTAAATCTGTAGATGTACTAAACTAGCCCAAATATAACTTCTACATTATTACATAGATTGACCCTGACAGCAGTGTAACACAGTTATTGGAAAAACTCTGTGCTGGCAAGTAGCTCAAGAGATGTGAACTACTTTTTAAATTATCATTAAGGATGCTGGTGCTCCAATCAGGAAGTAGAAAGGACTGTAGTTAATCTTGGGATGGTGAAGAAATAAACAATTGCCAAAAGAAAAAGAGTAAGATATATATTTTGTTTTTAAGATGATATTATAATGTTAACTCTTCCAAGAAGCTAAAGAAATTAAAATATTTACTTATATGATGATATGCATCAGCAGTGGCATCTTCAATGCTTGTTGATTTTTTCAGGATCCCTGTGAATTTTTCTTCATCTTCATCTGTGATAAGATATTCATGCCATTTGAAAGTTTTATTAGATTATTAGACAGTAATCTGTGTTGGGTAGGGAGCATCTTTTTCTGTTTGTACAGCTTCTACTGTGGGGTCCTGGTCTGTGACTGGAGTACCAAAGCACTTATATATATAAAAATAATATAGCTACCACAATACAAATAATAAATAGATTAGTTTTTTCATGTTTCTATGCTGTGTGCTTTTTTTCCATCTGGACCATGCCTACAAAGCCTATAACATTCTGAATGCATTACAATTTAAGGCCTTGAGCCTGCAAATGTGTTTGCTTAATTTTAAGCGCATGCATAAGTATATGCATAAGTATATGAGGATTGCAACCTCAGGGTGTGTCTCCCTTAAGAGCATCATCTGGAGTCACACTACTCAGGAAGCCACGGGCAGCTATATTTTAGCACCACTAGTGGGATGGTAGGCATATGTTTGGAAAATAAAGGATCTGATTCTGGTCTGCTTTCCTGTAATATGGATGTAACTCCATTGATGCTATCAGTATCGGGGGGGATTCCAATTTGTTCGATCCCGAGTGGGGAAAGAGAGTGGCAATGACAGAATGACTACAGGGAGAGTCAGGACTGCATGAATATTTCAGTGAGTGAATTTTTGAAAAATATTAACTGTTTTAAACTTTAAATGTTTAAAAAATTGAAAAATTTGAGATTTAAACCATAAACTGTTAAATAGTTACTTTTAGAAAAGTGTAATTGTTAGGGCTGTTGCTGCTGTAAGAGCAGTTTGTAAAAGAAAATGTCTTTTGAGTTGTGAGTCTTCCCTGTGGTGAGCGGATGTCTATGTGTAACGGATTGAAAGGAAGTGAATGGGAGGGGCAATGTCTGTTATTTATGCTGGGAAGGTATAAACATGAAGCTATTAGAGGCCCACTCTTGAGCTGAGAAGTAAAGCCAGCGTGACAGTGAGCACAGGGGATTCATGGTTGTGGGAGTTCAGGACTGAAGGGTGTAGGTTACTCAGTTACTCGGACTAAAGTAAAGAAAATCTGTTAACTGTAAACACCCGCTGTTCTTCTTAGAGTGGTTACAGATCTGTATTCCCCTCAGGTGTGCATCGCCCAGCACACCGAAGCTGGAGAGCTTTGCCTAGCAGTGCCCATAAGGGAAGTGCTCACAACCTGTGACCTAGCTCCTCTCCTGGCTATTTAATAGCCATGCCACCCAACCCCCCCTCAGTTCCTTCTCACTGCCTGTGGTTAGAGTCAGAGCATTCTGTATGGTGATTTACCTCACACTTCTATATCAGTGTTCTGAGATTTTATTGTATATAGTTGTTAATTAGTTAGTATAGTCTAATTAGTACCCTTAGGTTAGTTTGTAATGGTTAGCTAGCTTAGATAGTTACCCCAATGCCCTCACCGGGGTTTAAGCATTGTCCATCGTGTGGGGTGGCTATCCCCAGTAGTGACATCCACATCGTGGTGTTGTGCGTGGGAGAAGGGCTCATTAAAGAAAGGTGCTCCATCTGCCACATTCTTAAAAAAAAAATGAGGGACTTGCATTTAAAGCAGCATCTTTTGAAGCAGGCCACGAGGCACTCTTTGGCACCAGGGACATCCATGAATCAATCAGTCCCACAGTCTCCTTCAGAGCCAGCACATGATGTTTTTCCATCCTCAAGGTCTGATGCTTCCCCTAAGAGGAAGAGGGATAATTCTTCTTCCTCTGGTCCTCCAAAGAAGAGGTCCCATAAGACAAACAGATCATTCCAGGACTTGGATAGACTCCTCTCTGACATTGTGCTGGCATCAGACCTGATCTGCCTGTCTGTCCCTGATTCCCCAGTAGTTCAGGGGCACTCAGAACTCAGGGGCACTCCTATTGTACCCTTGGTGCCATCTGGTCTGGTTGCAGAGCTGTCTTGTTCCTCAGCACTGTATTCTGCACCATCTGGGACTCAGAGAGTTGCGGCCAATATCCTTTGAAGTACCAAGTTACTCATTGGTGCAGATTCTGTCTTCTGCATCAACAATGTCTTTACTACAAACTCCTTCATCAGGTTTGGTACTGACCGTGGCTCTGGCATTGTCATTTTGCTCCGGTACCGATTGGAAGTGTGATGGCTCTTCTGGTACCGAAGGCATCGACTACTTGTTCATCCTCTGCACCGATTCCATCTCCATATTGGGTTTCGGATGAGACTGATTGTTTGCTCTGTCAGGGATGGCTCCTCCGCTTCCATCAGATGACTTCAGGTCTTGTCAAGATCTTGTTCAGGGACATCTTCATTTTCCCCCTTGCTTTTGAAACACCGCTCTCGGAAATCTTTGAGACCAATGGGAAGCTTCTGGATCCAAACCAGATCCTCCATCACCAACAACAAGCAAGCAGCGATTTTGACTTTCCGGTCCTTGTGACCTCCGTGCCCCCATCTCCTCAGTTTGGAGACAGGCTGTCTTGCTTTTATGATGTTTGGGATACAGAAAACACAGATAAATGGGTCCTAATGGCATAACCCAATCTCCTAGTGCTTCAATTCCTGTGCATCCCTCCTCTCCACTCCTTACCCTATCCCACTTCAGGGACCCCTCTCACAAGCCACTGTTCCTTCAGCAGGTTCAGACTTTGTGAGCTTCAGGAGCTATAGAGGAAGTTCCCCAGTAGCATCTGGGAAAAGGATTCTATTCCCAGTATTTCCTGGTCCCCAAGTCCAAAGGAGGGGTGAGACCTATCCTCTGTCTCCGCAGCCTCAACAAATACATCAGATACATGAGATTCTATATGATCAACACTGCTTGCAGGCACCGTGCACTTCTTGGTACTGAGAACCACTTGGTCTCTGGATCCCTATATGTCTTCGTTACCACCTGATTCACCAACTTTTTTGGTTGGAGCTCTTCCATTAGAGGAAGAAGGTAATGATGGGGACCTCTCTTGTTAGTCTCAATGATTTTTCTATCCAGGGTTCTCATACCAGAGCTCTTTTTCCTGAAGAGACATGGAAGACTTTTGGGGAGCACATCATGCTTGATGGGAAAAACCTTGGATGCCAACTGTCTCCATATGGTCTTTAATGGTGACGTTGGGATCCCTTGGCAGCTTATCACCATTCTCCATGGGGATGATCGACCCTAGCTTCTCCTCCTCCTCACGTTACTCAATAGGCAGAAATGTTTGAGGAACAGGAGGCTAGGGTAGACAAAGAAGCTGCACCCCAGACTACCAGCTCATCCTCATCATCTGATGAGATGGTAATGCCTCCTCTTCCATTGCTCCTCTAAGGGCGTCACTATACAACAATTTGCCACTTCAAATGGAATTACCAACATGGTTCACAGCACTGGATTAGTTTATTTAGCTCCAAAAAGAGAGGTTTTAAGTGAATACAAAAAATGAGTAATTAAAGTCAGAAATAGTTACAAGAAAAATAAAGATAAAACACTTTATAAACTTAAAAAACTAGACCTGGTTTAAGGTGAAGTTCTTACCACAGGTTCCCAGTATTGTTGACCAAGTTTCAGGTCAGGATCTGTTCGCAAAGTCCATAGGCTGTTTCTTTGGTGATCTTAGGTGGAAAAGAGAGATCATTAAGAAGAGAACGTGGGGTATTTTGCCCCTCACTTTTATAGTTCAGTCACCCTTTGAAATGCATTTTCCTGAGAAATGCGTTACTGATCACGGTATCTGATGTTATAGGCACCAGGATGGGTTTAGTGACTCAATTGTCCTTGGCAATCTAAAATAGTAAACCCGCTTCAGTCATGACTTCAGCTTATATTCCTAACTTTACATATAATATTGTTACATACATTTCACCATGATGTTATTGACCAACAAGTTCTTAGTTTTCAAACGATACCTTACAAGGCATATTTTGTACAAAGTTATTACAATAGTGTGTAGGGTGTGAATATAGGGGTGTATTCTGACACATCATGTCTTCCAGTACCTGGATGATCGGTTAGTGAGAGGCAAGTCCAGGGAACAAGTTTTGTTTCATGTTCAATTCCCACTTCAGTCATCTGGATCTCATCTTTAACAAAGGCGGGAAGCTAACATTAATACCAACTCAGAAAAACAGAGTTCATTGGGGCCCTACTAGATTCTACAAGTTCAAGAGCCTTTCTGTCAAATGAATGAGTTCAAGCAATTTGTCTCCTGTATCTGACATTACAAGCTGAACCTTCAACTACGGGCCAGGTATGCCTAAAATAACTAAGTTATGTGCTGCATGCACTTATGTAGTCCAGCATGCAAGACTGCACTTTCACCCTCTTCAAGTATGGTTGAAATTGGTCTATCGGCTGAGTTGTCAATCATTGAACAGGCTTGTCCGAGTGCCTCTAGTGAACATGGACTCCCTATAGTGGTGGACAGTTCAGAGCAATGTATGCCAGGTTGTTTCCTTTGCTCATCCTCCACTGACCAGGACTGTAATCACCAAAGCCTCCTGAATGTTGAAAATTCAAGGCTTGTGATCAGAACAGGAAGATTCCCTCCATGTTAATGTCCTAGAGTTTTGAGACATTTACGATGTCTGCCTATGATCTTTTGGGATCACATAAGGGGTACAACAGTTCATATGCTCACTGAAATTACCACCATGACGTATTGTGTGAACAAGAAGGGAGGCGCCCACACTCCAACTAGCTTTGTCAGGAGGCAATAAATCTCTGGCAGTTCTGCATCCAGGACAGTATCATTCCTACAGTTGTTCACTTAACTGGGGTTCAGAATCACTTGGCAGATCACTTCAGCAGGAATATCTCCCAGTATCACAAATGGTCTTTGAAGTCCAGAGTGCTGAGTCCCATCTTTGCAAAATGGGGCATTCTGACTATCAACCTGTTTGAAACAAGATGTGCCATCAGTTTTGCTCATGAGCAGCTCTCAGGCTCCTTAATCAACACCTTCCACCTCAACTGGAGATCAGCTCTTCTGTGTGCCCTCTCCTGAACCCAATCATCCCACAGGTCATTCTGAAGTGGAAATTGGATCATGCCAGACTGATTCTCATCACACCAGCTTGGCTGAGACAATGTTGGTTCTCTAACCTACTCAGTCTGTCGGATTAACCTCCGATATCTCTTCCTCTTTATCCCGATCTACTGACTCAACACCAGAGTCGAGTTTTGCATCCAGCATTCAGCACTCTGCATCTTGTGGCATGGATGCTGCATGGCTAGATGGGGAAGAGGAACCATGTTCGGAAGCTGTTCAAGTGTTGCTTAATAGTAGGAAGCCCTCTACTAATGCAACTTTTTTTGCCAAGTGGAAGCAATTTTTTCAGTGTGGTCGCTAGCTTGAGGAATTCAGCCAATGCTGGCCTATATTCAAGACATTTTGGAGTGCCTGTTATATGTTGTATTCTGGTCTATCACTCAGTTCACTGAGAGTTCATTTAGCAGCTGAGTGTTTCATCTGGTTATCCAAGGGAAGTCAATTTTCTTGAACTCCATGATAGTTAGCTTTCTAAAAGAGTATTCATTTCATCTCCACCCACCTGTGAAAGAGCCAGTTCCCCTGTGGGACCTTAACACTGTCTTAGGTGCCCTTACGGGACCTTCATTTGAGACCCTGGAAACCTTTTCTCTGTCCCTTCTGTGCTAGAAGACAGCCGTCTTTGTTGCTAACACATCTGCAAGGAAAGTAGGCGAGCTGCAGGCCTTAACAGCAGAGCCTCCATTCATGCAGTTTTTCAAAGACAAAGTGGCTTTATGGCCATATCCAATTTTTTTTTTTTTTTTTTGGGTCACAGTTTCATTTTAATCAAATGATTTACTCACCTGTTTTCTTTTCTAAACCACACTCCAATCTGGATGAACAGTGACTTCACACATTTAATGTGAGATGGTGCTTGGCAATTTACCTAGAGAGGACTATGGCTTTTTGTGCATCACCTCGTCTGATGTCTCCTATGCAAATCGAATGAAGGGTCAGAAGGGTCTTTGCTCAAATGATTTCCTGGGTGGATATCTTTTTATTATATCAGCAAATAACATAGCTCAGTCCATGCCTCTACAGAGATGGTGGGCTCATTCAACGCAGGCCCAAGTGACATTGATAGCATTCCTCAGTAATGTTTCCATATTGGACATTTGTGGGGCTGCTACCTAGTCTTCTATACATTCTTTTACCAAGCACTATGCAGTTACTACTGTGTCTAGTGTAGTAGACTCTGAGCCCCACCTCTTACAAGTAGTGCTTGTGAGTCACCTGAGTGGAATACACTTCTGCAACCATTTGAACAAGAAAAGATGGTTACTGACCTGTATTGTAACTGTTGTTTGAGATGTGGGTGCAGATGTGTATCTATGACCCACACTCCATTCCCTCCGCATTGGTATCTACTCTTGATCTTCATACCGAATGAATTGAGGGGCGGCAGGGTGGTGCTGCCCTTAAATAGTCAAGGGAGGGCTAAGGGCCACAAGGCACAAGCACCATCCCTACAGGTACTGCTTCGGTGCACTGGGCATATGCATACTTGAGTGGAATACACCTCTGCACCCACATTTCAAAGAACAACAGTTACAGAACAGGTAAGCAACTGTCTTTTAAAGTGTATTAACATTATATAATTTGTCATTTTTGTTCGATGTTTATAGCCACACAGCTGCCAGGATGCACTTGCATTTGGGTCACTAGATTGTTGTTGAGATTTATTTGCCATGTTAATATATTTTTGCACACTTTCAACACTTTTATTTCATTGGACCCTGAGGTATCCAGTTATTACTGATCAGAGTATCTGATGTTACAGGGACCACCAGCATGGGTTTAGTAACTCAGTTGTCCTTGTATCTATATTGGGAAAAGACAACTATGTATTCTGCTCAACATTAGCCATTGCATACACAGCCTGTTAGCAGAATTGCCACCTTATTAATGCTGGAGGAGAGGTGGGAGTCAAAAAGATGGACCCTGACCCACTGGGGCAGTCTCAGTGTTGTGATAACAAGACAGGATTTTTAATGAGAGATGTGCTCAGTAAGAGGACTGATTTTTCCAAAGTCATATTGAGATAAATACAACAGTTATGCAATTCTACATTATGTATCTGGCTTGTAGGGATGGGTCTGCTGAAAAGGGCATATGGACACAGGGCAATAATATGTGATGAGAGTTCAAGTCTGTGTCTTCAGTTGTTGAGAGTGGTTCTTAAGGTGTTTATCTCTTCTCCCTCAGTGGTATGTTGTTTAAAGCATGACTGAATGTTACGGGAGTGTATTCTATATTACTTTGCTTGCTTCTATTATGAGAGTTATGCACTGTTTCTATTGTTAGAAGGGCATGTTAGTGTAGGTATTAAGTACAAAGGAATATGTTTAATACATCAGTGAAATGGAAAAAGGAAGTTTATTGCTACTTTATGGAGTGAGGGATGAAATACTGCATTCCTGAGCTTATGTTTTGTTTAAACTTACAGATCATTATGTAAATACTAGGAATTGAAACAGCCAGCTGATTATACAGAACTGTATTTTTGCTTTAACTCCTTCTTAGACTTCCGGCTGCCACAATTCTTGTTCCCTTTCTTCACCTCAGTTCCTTCCCAAGCTCTTGAGTTGAAGTACTGGAGATATTTTTAACATAGTTGAATAATTTTGTTTGTTAAAAGGCCTTTGACCATTACATGTTGCATAGGTAACTTCCAGGGGCAGTGGAAATCTCCTTAGTCTTTTGTCAGTGGTTTTGCTCTCTTAAAACAAACACTCCTATCCACCCACCCCCAAAAAGCAAATTTCAGCAAAATAATCCTTGGTGTCATTTTCAGGTTTTTTTTTTCATGTCGTATTCCCAATATTCATTTTTCTATAAAGACTGAACTTAATCAAATATATAGTCAATGTGAAAGAGCCTGGTTTGGTGTCTTTTTGTATCTTTTACTGAATCTGGTCCCAGAACTACTCTAGCATATAGTACTCATGATCTGGCAACTTGACTGATATTTGGCCTTGGGTTATCAGAAATAAATTATGATTTGTCCTAAGCCGTAAAGCTTGCCTCCAGATATCAAACTGGGTCTATTGTAGAAAGGGGACTAAGACTTAAGTTCAGACCTACTTGTCCTCCCGCAATCTGTATTTTATTTGCACACTTGCAGCTATTAGCTAGTTTTACAAGTACATACTGAAAGCACCAGTGAACATTTACTGATGTATTTCAAAAATCTGTGAAACGTCAAAAGCCTCTGCTGCAGGAACTATCCATACATGTTAGTGACACATTTCCTTGCAATGTGAAGATAAGAATTACCTACTGGATCAGACCAGTAGTCCAGGTAGGCCAGTATCCTCTATTTGACCGTGTGTAGCCTCAGTTGCTTCAGAGGAAGGTGCAAGAAACTCCACAGTAGGTAGATGTGACATAATCTGCCCCCTCAAATAAAAGTCTCATTTTAGACGGTAATGGTTAGAGTTTGGCTTAAGCCCTGAAGCATGAGGGTTTTTTTCTCCCTTCCAAAGCTCTCATTTTATTACTAGCTGTTATAACTCTGGACATTTAGCCCTGTTTGAAAATCTGCATATTACATCTTTAGGACAAAGACACAGAAACAATTGACTAAATTTTTCCCTGGTGCATCTACAGTTAAATACATGGAGTCACTTTAGGGATGAATTTGGGCCACTGTGTTTCCCATAAACAATTACAGGTAAATTGGTAGCTTAGTGGGTGGGGTGGGGTGAGGGGGGAAGAATTCTGACTGCCTTGTCAAGTCAGAAAATTTTAGCAAGTGTTAAGCAAATGTTTCACAGATAACTGTTTCGTCTACCAATAAACTTCAGCTACATGTCATTCTGTGATTCTTTTTATTGTCATCCTTTGACATGATGAATACTTACAGCAGTATGTAAAACAAAAAAGATACAGTTAAGTCTCTCGTTTAATTCTTGGCATCACTGCATAGCAGTCACAGAATTTTCACACAATCTGTTACTTCCTTTCAGCTTGTTCTACATGACGTACACACACACATATGAGCAGAATCCTAGTCCAATTGAAGTCAATGGAAGCTGATTTCGCTGGCACCAGGATTTAGCTCATATGGTTGTATTAGGTATGTGTATGGCTATGTAATACATTTTACAATAAACATGACATTTCTATACAATTTTGTGTTCAAAGATTAACAGAATATACTGTACATCCATGTCAAACTTTTTATGCTCTGCATGTAAAAGTTTGTGTACCTAAAATATAGGATGGATTATAGCAATAAATGATTGTTTGCACCAACGGGAAAGTAAAACGTACATATTCTTGCAGTACAGCTTGCCTTTTTTTTCTTTCTTTTTTTTTTGTATTTGCATGCTTGGTTACTTCAGATTTAATCTTCTACTGTAAAAACAAAATTAACATAAGACTAACCTTTATGCATAATTACCAATGAATTACAAGTACTGATCTTCTGTGACACAAGTCAGGTCAAAGGGACCATCTTATACCCAGCTCAGTTCAGTGACACAGACTGGCTATCAGCAGGGAATAAATTGTGGTTGGTATGCTGACTGACTGGCCTGATGAAAGTCATCACTGCTACAGCTTGTGTGGTGTTCAGCCATGACTGGGAGCGCTGCTCCCATGAGAGCTGTTGGGCTTTTTTTCTTGGTTTTAGCTGACTTAGACCGTGGAGGCTACTAACACAAGGGCTAGTGAAGTCTCTGCGATGCAATGTGACAGATGGTCCATTTCATTTAGTGTGCTGCTAGTGGTGTAAATGGAATTTCTTTCATACAACTTTACAATATAGACTTAATGAACTGCACAAGTTAAAACAATCATAGAAAGAAAAGAGCCAGTAGGACATCTATTCTACTTGCTGTATTAAATCAAATAGGCCCCTTTTTGGTTGGTTTGAACCTTGCTTGGTAATTGTTTTGGGTAGGTGTTGTTTGAAGAAAGATGTGCAGTGCAATCGTAGCTTGTTTAGCGCATATTCTGTCACTTCTCCTTTTGTTGTGCTGCATGAGAATGCTGACCAATCCTGCATGAGAATGCTGACCAATCTCGCTGTGTTTCGGGGCTTGGGAACCTTATGCTATAGCCTTTTCAATGCTCATTGTAGGCTGTCTCCTTCATCTAAATCATGTTTTATCTGAAGCCTTGAGGTGCTCCACAATCCACAGTAAGTCCGATGGAAAGCCAGCTCATATAATTTTTGTCCAGTCACCAACTCTGGTGACATGGATTCTAAATCTACACTCTTTCTTCAACCATGTTGTGCATAGTGGCCTACATTCTTGTGTTTTGCTAATGAGTCCTTTGGCTGCTACTGTAACTTGTCTACTTTTCGTGCATTTGTTTTGTTTAAAATAGGAAGAATGTCTTGGGCTAACACAGTGACCTGCCACAATGTCTGTCTGTCTGTCTCTCATGTTTACTTCCGTATTGCTTTCCTTTCTCTTTCATTAGTGGTCTAAATGCTGATCCGCTGTTGCTATTTAAAGCTGTGATATAGCAAAAAGCATGCTTATATGCTTTATGAATCAAGGCTAATAGTCTAATTAAACTATTTTCCTTGCTTTAATTAATTTTTAATTACAGCATTCACATCGATGGCAGTACATAATCGTTCCTTGAAGAAAACAAATGTGGGTTTTAACCAAGATAAGTGAGATATATTTTTGTGTAGCAGTATGCTTGAGAGCTCTTTTCAGTATGTGCTTCTAAAAAGCGAACCCAACTGGAAAACTCTTGAACTTGAGCTGTGCAGCCCCAACAGGCCCTCTTAGAAGAAGTAAGAATTCATGTACATAGTCTTCTATAAAGTGTCAAATGCAGCTAATGGGACAAAAGTCCATATCCTCCTCTTCTGTGCAAATGTTTATTTTTTCCCTACCTTTCCATTCTATTGCCCCATTCCCAGCCTGGGGTTTTACAAGTATTTCTGTGCTCCAAACAAGACAATATATAACACGTGAATCAACAGTGTATATTTAGTTGCTGGTGGTGTTGAACTGAGTGCATCAAGTGCAGTCAGACGTCTTCCATGGGGAAAATAAATGGTGGAACTCACCCAGAATCCCTGCTTTTCAGCGCAGAGCCCAAAACTGTCTGGTTGGCAGGCACCTGCTCCCAGGGCTCACTTCACAGCCCTCTTTTGATGTGAACCGGTCTGGAGCACCTGAGGCAAACTGGCTTAGATAGACCATGGCTAGTATAATTCCTTTGATTTACATGTCATTTAGGTAGATGCTGAAGCCAGCCTGAATTTCTTTCAAGTATTGTTTCACTAGTAAAGGTTATTGTTTGCAACTTTGCAGGTGTGTGCATTTCAGTTTCATGAAAAGAAGTCCTCATCTATTTTTAAGAGCAGCTCTTTCAGTTTAGAGTAGTTAGGAACTTTAACTTTATAAGGGTTGACATGAATAACAGATTTTAGGTGCTAATAACAAAAGTCCAGATTGTACTGTGGACATCATAGCAGGCCTCTGACTGTGCAAAGATCTGCCCCAGGATCTATTTTCTACAAACTCCTCAGAACAGCAAATTAAAGTATGAAATGCCACAATGATCTGACTATCTCTACTAGCATGTAGCAACAGAAACAGCTGGCAACATACAATATTGAATAGACTTGTTTCATTCAAAGCTATAGAACAGCTTTTAAAAAAATGTATCTTCTAAAGTGCTGTTTATCCTTCAAGGGCTCTGTGTTGTAAGTAACACATCCTGACTTATTCTAAACCTATGGAGTATCAGGAGGAAAAATAGGTCCTAAAAGAATGCAGCAGTACAGGCTAACAAACAATAGAAGGGGCATTCATTTCGATCACGGAAAAGGCAACAATTGTGTTTTGGAAGGAAGGGAACATACTCTTGTTCCACTACTTAAGCAGTGGTTCCTCCCTCCCTGAATTGCAGGCACTGTTAGTAAGATCAGACAGCAAACTGCAATGTGATGTGTGTCCTGCTTGGAAGGTTTGAGGGAAAAAAATGTTCTCATTGTCCATTATCTGCTGCCACACAATATAAAATGATAGGAGAGGACCAAGCTATCTGGCCCAACATGCTTCATCTTTCCAGTGTTCTCTAAATTTCACCTTTATACTTCACTATGTGCTTCAGTCCCCTTCTCCACCAAATGATTCTACACATATATTACTCATTACATGCATAGCCTTCTTTACTAAAACTTAGATTATGCTCTGATTGGATCTCTTATGAGTATGAAAATTTTACCTCTAACAACATCATTAAGCCTTTTTATAATTAAAATATCCCTTATTACCTTGCACTTTTACACCAAGAGTAAACACATCATTTTCAAACGTTCTCTATAAACTGTGTTGGCCTCTGTTGCTCTCTCTCCAAGGCAATCATGTCACACAATACAATTGTACTACTATGGAGCCTGAAATGGAGGACATCTTTCTAACAGAAAACTCTTTAAATTAAATTGGTTTTAGTGTGTTACTCTAATAGCAAGTGCAATGCTGTTACATAACTATTTTTTCTACTCAAAATTGTGTCAAACACCTGACTAACACGAGTTAGTGCCCCAGGTCGAAGTCTCATCTGACTGGAGGAACTTAAGGAACAGGTTCCAATGAATGTCTCAACAGAGGATGTTTATGGGGTAGGCTACAATGCATATCTTTCAAAATATTGGAAGCGAGAAGGGGAAGCTCCCACATAACTACTTCCAGTAATAGTTAAGCAGGAACTTACTAGATTGGCTACAACGTATTTTCACTCATTAACTGAGATTTAAAAATGATAAAATCTGGGTAAAGTATTTTTATTAAGATGGGGGAAAATACCTAAAAACTTAGCTAAAGACTAAAAAATAAATAAATAAAAAGTGACATTACAGTTCTGCATCATTTGAGAAAGCAAATGGAATCTAGAACTGCCAGGATGCCAGGATCAAAACCAGCATCCAACCCTCACTTGGGTGTGTCTGGCATTGTAGACTACTCTGCTACTTAATAAAAATTAAAACTCATGATTATATGTTTACCAGCTTGAACTGTAAAATAGATTGTGTAATATTGCTGTGGTTTAAAAAAAAATATCTTCAGGCTTTGTGAAGCAGCTGATTAGACTGAGTGTGCACTATGCCCTGGATTAAACAATATGAATTCATATGGAATGCATGTGAAGTTTCCAGAAAATGCCCTGACAGATTTCATTCTTTTATGACCTCTGCTGGAAGGCTGAAAATGAAAAGATATTTCAGATGCTATGATTTGAACAGCTAGCAGTGAAGGATGCTAAAAGTTAAGGCCTTTATCTGCAAACAATAGTGTATTAATAAACTCTTTACCATATTTACAAATGCTTTCTCTTGTATTAAAACTAACAGTATTCTGTTCACAGTGCCATTGTTTATACAGGTAGCAATCCCATAATACTTCAGTATTTTGGCATGGGAATCAGTAGCGCTTTGTATTTACAGAAAATGTACACATGGATATAAACATGTCATTGAAACAGTCATCAAAAAGATAGATCTGATAATGTTGCAAAGGTTTAGACTGTACAACACCTTCCCTTTCATTTGCTAGGGACTGCTGTTCCCTACAGTGAGAAGATATCCGTCTCTTATCTAAAGTGGCATAAAAATGATTAACCAAATGAGCCTTGTCTCACTTGAGTTGTATGTACATAGAGTTACCTCAGTCCAAGGTTTCTTGATCTGTTGTCTAGTGCACAGAATACAAAAGTTAAAAAGGTTTTTTAATTATTTTAATTATTAAAATAATGAGATTCTCTCCTCTGTGCACTTTCACTCAGCCAATGTCCTCTGAGTTCTAAAGATGCTGGTGGTTTAATGCGCAGTCCAGCTGCCAGACTTAAAACTGTATGGCGCTCTGGGCCTATATACAGCCACCTATCACAATATGAGCCAGGGTGAATGAAATATGTTGGCGTCTCCCATGCTTTCTCTCTAATCCTCCCCGTTAGTTGGTAGCCACTTACTGGCCCAGCTTCATCACTACTGAACGGAGTTCCTTATTCAAGCAGTTAATGATCAGAAGTGATGAATGGCTTCAGATATATGTAGAAGGATAAGGAAGAGGAGGGAGTGAATTCAAAGGAGCTCAGATTTGAAACTCAGAAGTAGGGAGGGTTTATTCATGAGGACCCTTATAACTTCTGCTTCCCTTTTTCTTCCCTTTCCACATTGTTGATGACGGCCTCGCAGTTCCTGACGATTTGGCTTACTGTTGTGACTAACAAAGACGATGCAGCAGTACTATAAGGAAGAGTCAAAACTGGCACTATGGGATGTCGCCTTCATTTAAAGTCTGCTCTTCATTTTCAGTCACTTGACCTGAGTGGTCATTGCTCCGGCTACTGCTGTGTTGCTTGTGGAGCAAACTCCTCCACTTGGCCTTGTTCCTCCTGAGATGGCTTAGCATATTTTCGGATAGGGGAGTGTCTCCTGTAAACCTGGCCCATTCCTCAAAGAGCGGCTCTACGATGTAGGTCATGAAACCTGGGGAAACACAAGACAAGACATGTAAGGAGCAGTAGCTTTCACCAAATGCCTTTCCCTGCAGTTTGGGTCGTTAAAGTGCAGTGAACAAAGTCACAGAACCCCAGAGACAAGTAACAAATAAGCCTCTAACTCACACCCTTAAACTGATGGTTATGGAATATGTATCCCCCAGGGCCATTGCAAAGTCAGATTGGCTGGCTCTGTCCGTATAATAATTGAAACCTGTATAAGACAGCACCCTTTTCAGGTAACCTCCTGTCCTGAAATCTCTCTAAAATATTCTCTCACTTACTGTGTACAATTCTACTCTACCTATATTAGACTTTTTTTAAGCAGCTGATTTTTATCCTTCCCTTGAATGGTTGCTCAAGATAGGTTTCATTGTATGTGTGTCTGTATATACCATGTGAATCATGACTCTTATGGTCTACTTCTGAGCTGTACATTAATGGAGTTATTTACAAAGCTTAGTCCAAGTGCAAATCCCTGAGTCAAAAATGAACTTATACTCTTATTTGGAAAGAGCTGCAGCAGCACAATTAATGTTTTGGGTTTTGGTTCTGTTTAGTCAGAGGCTGTGGGTTTTTGTAACATAAACTGGATTAAAAGGTCACAGAATGGCCCTTTTGTGTATGGCAGTGTGCATGCCAGGATAGTGGGCTAGAGCTGTATGTTGGTCTATAACATGGAAATGATCTAGTATCTCTGAATGTTGGGAAGGTACGGTATCATTTTTCGAACCTGTGGATAGAGGGAGGGATTTTATCATCCACATCACTTTTCACCCTGCAGCAGCTATGGTAGCAAAAGTGTGCACAGGCACAGTGAATATTTTAATTACATCTCTAACTGAGGAGGATTTAATACTTTTTTATATGACCAAAATCACTTTTGATGGAAGAGAAAACAAATGAAGGCCATGACTGCAGTTTGATCTCAAAAGCAGGCTGTTCAACTAAAGTTCTGCTTTCAGTTTCTCCTGAAGCTATTGATTGCACTGGTTGTGTAATAATGCAGCATAGGAGATGTTTATAAATTTGCACTGCTGACTGGGAGACCCACTGCAGATTAAAAGAATTTTGTAAATAAATGAACCAACACAATGCAAGCATAATGCATCATAAAATGTACTCTGTTCATCAGACATAGTTAGTTTACTTTTACAAAATGGAACATTTACTACAATTCAGAAGTATAACACATATCACCAATCAAGTCTTAATATTCTAATGAGACCACGCTATAGCACTTTCCTGTTCAATCTTAGCTGAGAAACAAGGTGAAACAACCATATTGTGTGAAGTAGTGCTGATCAGAGATGTTTTGCTGTATTTTAAAAAGATATCAATATATCTTTTTTGTTTTTTTATTATATTTACTCATTTTCACAGTAAGTGGCATTCTGGAATATTAATTTATATATAATTCAGTAAACTATGTATATACGTATACTTTTGAGTTCCTTGCTTATATATTTCTGCCAATACTGTATTACTTCCCTCATTTATCTTCACAAACTTAATCTGAGAAGAAATCGGAGCCTCTTAAAAAAAGGCTCTAATTTTCACTGAAACAAGAAAAATAAAGGTAGTTAGCACCTGGCCCAAAACAGCTTCAGACATTTATTACTCCTCATAACACACATATGAATAGTTATGGTTATCCTTGCCTTACAAGTAGGGAAACTGAGGCCCAAGAAGGTCAAAGGTCAGAAAAGGAGAGTGTCAAATCTAGAATTAGAACCTGGGTTTTCTGACTCCTGGTTCCTTGCTTTCTGGCATCTGGTGGCTTTCTCAGAGGTTTGCGTCTCACACATATGGTAAGAGAGAACCACCGTAAGGAAAAAGTGAAGCAATGTTTTGGACAAGCAAACCTATTTGCCTGAATGTTGCTATTGATATATAATCCCAATCTCACGAAGGTAATAACTCCTGATATGTACATTGGGAAAGGGCTGGTACAATTAAAATCATTGCTGTGTGTCAGTGCCTGCTGGAACCAACGGTGCTATTAGGTGTATGGTCTGAACCCAACCATGTGAAGAGCTGAATGTCCCTTGGTTTTTCTAGCATTGCCTTATTTAGCCACTGCTAACATAATTATTTGTATTCCCTATGTGAATCTCACAGTCTAGAAAGGTCTGTTTCAATTTCACTCTTTGTGAAATCTGTTACTAATGCTGCTGCTCCGTAGGAAAAGATTATTCCAAAGTAATGTTTCATATCAGCTAAGATGAACTTGATCTCAGTGGTGGAGTGAATCAGAATTGCCCAACTCAAAGCAATTACAAAGGGAGATTCAAAACCATCAGTTATTTACTATCATGTTTTTCAACTTGTTTCCAGCTCATGTGTTTCATGGCTTGGAGTAGGGGAGAAGGAGCAAACAAAATGTAAAGAACACAATTCTTCAATGGTGAATGTTTGGCACAGTATCTGAAAGGTTACACAACTGCTCAGTCATGCACATTGTCTGAAACGAGGTGCATTTTGAAAACACTGAGTAAAAATAAACCATTGGGCTGTTTGGGTGGTCTACAAAGAGTGCACTGGAGCCTGAGCTTAACCTTCAGCCCACTTTCTGGGATGGGAGGGCTGTGGAGGCAGCAAATTCAGTTCTTGTGGCAGAGGGAAAGCCTGTGCCACTTTGGATGGATCCGCTCCTGTCCCCCTGCTGCTCAGTGCACTGCAGCCTGCTAGTCTTGGCAGACCATGGTTGGTTGCAGTGTGAGAACTTGGAGGAAGAAGGAAAGGAGGAAAGTCAGGACTCTAGAGAACTCATGGAAAACAATGAATGATTCATTCAGAGTCCTTTGGAAACCATTTTCCACTGGCTCGCTAACTAGATTACATGCCCATTGCAGCATGAGTACTGCATTATGGAGTATTTAGTGGGGATTTTTGTGGGAGGTCGGAATGGGAAGCAGGATTTGAGTTAGTTTAACTGGGAGGCACTAAATAGGTAAAAGGTTTCATGAAACCCTTTACTTCACTCAGGACTATCACAGCAAACAAGTGGCATATTCCACTAAGTGGGATAATGCTGCAGCTGTCTGAACTGCTCTTTGAGGACCATTCATCCTTGCGTGCTGCCACTGTGTCACTCCTTTGCTTGTTTACATTACGGCTGCACTCAGCCTTGCTCTTGGTTTATCTGGCCTGCTTGGCAAATGGGTTTTATTTTCATCCAATGTTAATCCTGGGGTTATTGAAGTTTTTGGTATAAAACTACACATCTATCTTCTGCTTAGCTTGTGTTGCACTTTCAGGGTGGAGGGGGGGGAGGAGAAAGAGACAAAAGAATGAAAGTTAAGCTCACCAATTTGTATACTAGGTATGGAGTCCTTCTGCTGATTACAAAGAGGGCTTATTTCCAATTCAAATTTTTGTTCCAGATCACCTACCAAAAAGAAAGGAGAAAAACATTTTTGCCACTTGGCAATATTGAATATGATCTGTTATTCCTTATAATATGGATGGAACAGCAAATCCTAGGAGAATTAACCCTTACATTTCATCTCCATTTGATGCCCTGATGGACATCACCGTTTTAAAGATAGACTGCAAGTCTCAACATGATCATACAATGGTTCCACATAGAAATCTGAGGCAGGGCCTGTTATACATGCCTAAACAAATAAAACCAACAATTTAAGATGTCACAGGAAATGACTGTAAGCAGGATGATCCTCTGGTTCACAGAAATCAGAGTGGAATGTATCTCAATCCATGACCTGCCGAGACAGCTGTACTCTCTGGGACAACACAGCTAAGAAAACCCAGGATGAAGTATATGAGAGTTCGAAATGCTAGCAGTGGTATAAGCACTAGTGTGGATTGGGCTTGAGCGTTTTTACCACCATGTGATGACTACTCTGGTGTGAAACTGCCTATAAAGGCCAGCTATTGCTGACAACCATGCTCAGTTCTGGTTTAAATTTGTAGTGTGGACATGAAATGTCAATAAATTCAGTACGCCAGAGCACTACGCTTGCTCTTCTACCATCTTCATCCCTTCCTTTAGGCTCTGTTAATACTACTAAGAAAAGATTTAACAGTGATTAAATTCCACTACATCCTCACTGTGTTGTAGCACAATCTGGCCTGGCCTGTGCAGATGGAGCCAAATGGTATGTCGTTACCATGTTAAAAACCATGTTTAGCTTTGCTCTTAGTAGGGGTTAGAAAATGTTTACAGTTAGGCCCCCTAGATTGCGTTAGAACTTGGCTTAG
Source organism: Terrapene triunguis (assembly GCF_002925995.2). Taxonomy (NCBI): domain Eukaryota; kingdom Metazoa; phylum Chordata; order Testudines; family Emydidae; genus Terrapene; species Terrapene triunguis. The sequence continues at coordinate 50,157,386 of NW_020664436.1, forward strand.
TGGTGAGCATGTTCAGACTGTCTGGTTTCCCTGCAACTGTAAGTAGAGGAGAAGGAAAAAGCAAATGTAACACTCTAAGGGTAGGAACTGTAGTTATATTTTGGAAAGCAAAGGAAAACAAGTGATGGCTGTGTAATTTCTGAGCAGTACATACCCATGGGAGTTTCAGCTCAGAGTGGATAACAATGACCAGAGATTTTGTACAGTTAATTAAAGGTTCAAGGCACAGCAGAACCACCCTCACTGACACCGTCTTACAGGGGCAATCAGATCAAAGAAATACCCGCTTTTCTTCTATTTCATTTCCTCTTCTTGCCCCTCACTACCAACCACATGCAAAATAAGGCCACATTTCTGCTCGTCATCATATTTTTGGGGAGATTTCAGAGGGGAATTGGGTAGTTGATGGCAGAGCAAACGCCACTTGAGATTAGCCAATTTCTCTCTTATCACATTAAGTACCTTAAAGAACAAAGTGAAAGGAGAATTCAGTATGTCAGAGGGCTGACCTTGCCGGTAGAATTCCTCACAGACCCTTTCACTCCACTGCTTGCTCATCTGCCAGAGCCGGCAAGGATTGCAAATGTCAGCACACTTCAGCGCGATCTGAAAGTAAAGGAGGAGAGTGGTGGTGGGGAGAAGAAATGATTAGCTAGCAATCGTTCAGCAGTGAATTTATTGCACTCTGAGGTGCCATGAAACTGCTGGGCCCTGCAAGCGTGCTGCCAAGATGGATTCAAGAGTACATTATAGAAACTGAGCCCTGCCCAAATGTGCCGCTTCAGGAAACAGCACTTATTCAAGCCTGTAACAAAACCTTCATTCAGAGCCCCATTTTATAGTAGCGAGAACGAGAGAAGCACCACATTCCAAGTGTGCACAGCCTCTTGGATATGACTGGTGGTGGGCAAGCCAACAAAAGCTTCAGGCTGACTCCTGCTGACTGCCTGCCTTGGCATCCATCAATGAGGACAAGGAAATGAAGAGCCAAGCCAGTGTGAAACTATTTGGGCATCACTTCTTTATGGTGTCAGTGAGTGACCTTACATATCACTTTGATTGTGCTTGGGTTTAATATGTGTATACAGTCAGCTCAGAGGGATCAGCTGTGTTTTTGTTTACTGAGCTAAGCATAGGACCTTGTGGTTTGCCCCTGACTTGTTTTTACCTTGCTAACAGTTGAAAGTGCTTTGCTGAGGTAGAGCTGGGGTAGGACTGGCAAGGGAAGGAATTATAATCAAGTAGCTGCTGCTTCTTCAGAAGAGTAAGATATGCAATAATCTGCCTGTCTTGCCTCCTTGAAACAAAATGTCTTCTGTGTGCTTTCTTCCTGGACAAAGTACATCTAGTTGATGGATTTATTATTAGACTTCATGACAGATAGGGCAAAATGCTGGTGCAGATGCCAAAGGCATAGGGATCGCAGATTTCACCTATGGTAAAGGTCATTACCTCCTTTCTAGAAAATAAATGGAGGTGGAGAAAGGGTGCAACTTACTTGGTGGGCACCGTGGACTCTAGTTATTTAGACATGGGACTAGAAGTCAAGAGACCTGCATTCTAATTCTGGCTGGACACTAACTAGCTTTGTGACCATAAGAAAATCACTTATGTTCTCTGAGCCTCAGTTTCCTCATCTGTAAAATGGGTATAAAGAAGTAAACTACTAAAGCATGTTTTATAAGTAATATTGAGGCCAGTCAGTTTAATCCAAGAGCCCTTGAGGAAGTGGTAGCACCCTCCCCCAATTCACAAGTATGAATTTTCACAGGAAAGAACAGTTGTTTCATGTTTTCCCCACTGGAACCAATGCTGCATTTTGCACCATCAATTTGCCTGATCTGTCGTGAAGCATGATTACAAACCCATTGCCTAAATGTAGTGGTCCATGAAGAAACCAGGCCTAAGACATTTTGTTCAAGGAGGCAAGATAGGCAAACTAGTTCATATATTACTCTTCTGAAGGAGTAGTTACCTGAATATCATTCCTTCCCTCACCCGACCCCAGCAGTACCTCAGCAAAGCATTTTAAGCTGGCAGCAATTAGAGTTTGTTTTTAACTGATGATAATTACTTGAGGTGTTTTGTATGATAAAAGCTATTTAGGAGCTATTTAAGAGCAGGCAGCTTCGTGTGGTGCTATTTCTACAGAAAAAATGCAGCGTACAGCTACCTTTAGGTTAATAGTGAAGGTGATGTAATGGGTGGAAATTTGTTCTGAAGATACCATTAACTACTGCAGTATAGCTGGAAGAAGCAATTTGAGTCCATTTGATTTTAAATTAGATTTGGTTCTTTCATTATCTGGGGAAGAACTGCCACGGCAGTGGTTTCCTCCATGCAGATGGAGATTAGGAGCATCAACGAAGTGACCACTGCTCGGGCACCTACTGCCAACTCCTCTGTGAAAAAGCATTGTCAGTGGCTGGAGTAAGAGGCCGAGCTTCCTACCTTCTGCTGAAGTAGCAGTTGCCATGACAGGCAGGAGCGCCGCCAGCTTTTTTGCCGCCCTAGGCAGCGGAAGGTCCCGCACCTGAAATGCCACCCCCGACAGAGGCGGCGGAAGGTCCAGCCCCCAAAATACCACCGACGACCGGGGCGGCTGAAGATCCGGCCGCCCCCCAAATGTTAGCGCCCTAGGTGACCACCTAGGTCGCCTAATGGGTTGCGCTGGCCCTGATGACAGGGGAAATAGTCAAGGGGAGAGAGACGTGGCAAGAGACAAAGTGGCCTGCAACTCAAGAGGTGAATAATAGTTGATCCTTTGCCGCATCTGCTATATTCGGATTATAACGTAACACCTGGTATATTGGGAAGTACTGGAGGTATGTTTTTGCTTGCTTTGAAACATGTTAGGTGACAGCAGCAAAGCAATTAAGATGGCGGGTAAAGGGTACCCTGAGGCTGAGCTAACATACATACACTGTTCCTTTAAGGGGAAAAAAAAAGTACCTGCAGCATAAAATGTCTGTCTGGTGCATCCTCCAATCTCAGATCCTTATTTTCGAGGTGAGCTTTCAACCGGCTCAAAAACTCATTCTGTCTATTGATGTCTGTTGCCAAGATGAGGGAACCCAGCTGCTGTTCGATATCCTGGCTGTAGGCAAGAAAAATGAGCCCTTTTGAATATGGGATTGTTGAACATCAATGGTTTTAAACCACTTCATAGTCTGCCTCCTTCTGAGTATTATGTGATGACTCCAGCTAGCAGACAGATTCCACTTCATTGTTCTCCATTGGGATAGCTTGCAGGAGACCAGCAGTTTAGCTGGCAATGGGATGTATGTGGAATAGGCAGTGTGGCAGAATAATCATGTTGCTGTAAATTGCCCAGGGAGCTTCCATAAAGTATTGTGAAGAATGCAAACTAAACAGCAGGATGTGTTATTGGGTGAACACGAAAGGCATCTAGAAGAATTAATGTCATAGGGTTTTAGATTGGCAGCCACACAAACGCCAAGGCATTGTACATTATTTCTTTAAAGAAGGACTGAGAAGAAGGGGATTGGATGATTTAGGAAATTACTAATGGGATAGAAAGCCTGTCCTTTCTATATAATCTGTTTGTATTCTTCCCAAGTCACCAGTGATTAAAACGTAACACTGGAGAGCTGCTTGGTGGTTCGTGTGAAAAATGCGTCTCCATACATTTCCCAAGGATCAATACTGTGCACACGTACACACAAACAACTGCAGGAAAAACCAACACACTACGGTCAGCTCTGCCTACATTCAGTCTCTGTTCTTTCTGCTGACTTTGCTATCTCTCTCTGCTCAGAGACAGTCAGATTTGAAGCACATTCTTCTGGTAGTGTGGGAGACACCTAGGGCACATCGACACTAGCGATGTCTTCTATTTCCCACCATTGAGAATACTAACGCTGAGCAGGTTTAATTGATATGGTGTAAAAAAAACAACAACCCACAATGGGTGGCCATCGGTGCCTTCTCAGCATTGGGACTGCTAACAATGCTAATATTGGTGCAGCTGAGCAAGTATTAGCAACAGTGACAAACTTTTAGGTAATATTCCTAGTGAAGCCCCAGCCCAGGTGCATCCCACGCTACCAGGCCAATGTGCTTTACATCACCTTCAGGAGCGGGTGAGACACTAGCTCAGCCTACAATCAGCCTTTGGCCTCTCTGCTTATGGTTTTTAATCAAGCAATGAAATAGGCCATTGGTTTGTTCTCCATGGAATTTATCAGCATGTTTCACATGAGTGGTACTTACGTCATTTCCTTTGGTAGATGGGCAAGGAGCCTTGATTCTCGAAGCATGCCTATTGTTGATCTCCAGTGATGATTTTCTAACACAGAGACATTCTGAGGAGGAAGGAGGTAAGGAAATAAAAAGACATAGATTTCTTACATTTAACAGAGATGCGTAAGATTTGCCAGACCTTATAAGTGATCCATCTAATCAGGTTTCCTGCCGCTACCAGTGGACAACACCTGATACTGCAGCCAAAGACCCCAAATCCCATGAAGTGCCTAGGTAACTTAAATGCTATAGGTATGCCAAACATCAGGCAATCAGGTCATGCCAGGATTCAGAGGTCTTCCTACTGCTGAGTACCTCAAACACACTATTATTTTTGAGACCTTGGCATGCACTAAGGGAACTTTAAAAAATTCACAACACCATTTGTTTATTAAATAGTTGCAAAGAAACAAATAGTACAGATGAGCCGTTAAATTCATTTTTCACAGTGTTTTAGTAACATCATAAGTGATGTATCTGTCCCTTCTATTTTTGTTCCTTTTTTTGTTCAGTTTCCATCTTTTCTCTTCTCTTTCTCCCCTGCTCTCTTGTTTCTCTCTCTTTTTCACTCCAGAATATGCCTCCCTTTCCTATTTCTTTGCCTCTCTATGCCCATCATGCTATGCTGCACCTATTAGCCTGCTCTGCTTAGAATTTGCTCTTTTTCCTAGTATCTTGTTCTGCTCAGACCATCCTTACATCTTTTCCTCCCCCCATGTTCAATTAAACAAAAAAGCAACAAAATTTAGAACTGATAAAAGGAAATACTTTCTTTTGCAACACAAATTAGGCTGTGGAACTCATTGTCACAAGATATTACTCAGGCCAAAAGCTGAGCAGATTTAAAAAAAGAATGGGAAAATATACATGGATAGCATACAGATCCAGAGATGCTAAAGGTAAGATTAAAACACACCCAGAAAAGTTTTGGATGAGATATAAGGCCTCATATTTCAGGACATGAACTAGTTTTTAATTACTGAGGATTAGGAAAATAGCTTTCCTTGTGGACAAGTTATTGCCTATTACAGCTTATTGCACCTTCTTCTAAAATATTGGGTAGCGGCTACCGTGGGAGACAAGATATGAGGCCCATAGGTCTGATACAGGATAGCAGTTCCTTTGCAAATGGAACCTCAACGTGAAATTGACAAGATACCTTGTCAGCATCACTTTTCTCTGTTCCCAGGTGAGGCTGAGACTCAAAATGAAACTGTCAAAAGAGCCAGTCAGTTTCATATTGAGGTTTCACTCACACGTGGAGTTGGAGCAGTTGGAAGGAAAGAGGCAAAAGTGAGAGCCCACAGAGCTTTGCATTCCACTTGCTGGGCTTACCATAGCTGTAGCCCCTCCTCCCAACCAGCTTGTGCCACATATCTTGAAGTTTAATTGCCCTGATTGATACAGTTTGCATCATTCAGAGATTCTACGAAAATACGACATGCAAAATAATACATAACAGCAAACTGACTACACTACGCCATCTGAGGTTAATACTGGTGTCAGACAAGGATCTCTTGTGTAACCCATGATCCTTTTACTGGTAGTAGATTGGGTAATGAGAGGGACCACAGAACAACCAAGGGGCATACAATGGACTTTCACAAAGAAGTTAGAAGACCTTGAGATATCTATAATGACTCCCAAGTCTTTTTCCTCTGAGGAGCTCATGGATTTGGGGAGTATGGCTTTTAATGCAAATTTCAGATTACTTTTGACACTGTATATTACTGTTTATTTAGCCAAATTAAATGTTATCCATGCTCTTGCTGCCCAATTACCTAATGTATTTAAATACATCAGGACTGTCTCTTATAGTCCTATAGCTTTGACTACCCAAAATAATTGAGTCTAAGCAGGAATTTTCACCTATGAAATTCTATGAGCAAGGCAGAGGACAGGTGTGATGGGAGCCTGTGCTGCTGAGCAGATGCGCTGCAGTGTTTTGTACTAGTTGGAGTTTCCTAAGAGCTGAAGGCTTCATGCCCAGGTATATTGTATTGCTGTAATCCAGCTAAGAGGTGACAAAGGAATTCTACTAAGACCAGATCTTCATTGGCCAGGATGGGATTTACTGTCTCTTAAAGTCCCTTCTGCAGGGCCGCTGTGGATGCCATTGCCTCCTGTGTGGCTCTCTGTGCCATGCCCTTTACCTCAGTGCAACAGAATCACATTGAATTTGCTCTGATTGGGGCCTTCTGTGGCTCTCACTTAGGCTTTGTCTACACTGCCAATGGAAAGACAAAACTTTTATCGTTCACAGGTGCTTAAAAAAGCCTCCCCCCGAAAGACAAAAGTTTTGCCGCAGCAAGTGGCAGTGTAAATGGCTCGTTGTCGGCAGGAGCGCTCTCCTGTCCACAACGCGAACCCCACTTGTACGGGGTGGAAGTATTTTGCTGGCAAAAGTGCCGACAAACCGCATTTACACTGCCCGACTTTTAGCGACACGGCCGTACTAAAAGCTGTGTAGTATAGATAAAGCCGTAGACTGGAGGATTTAGTCCGCGGTAACATATGTTTGTTAATAACGCCGGTAATGACTTCTGGACCTCTCCACTATTAATCTGTCTCCATTCTGGGGAACAGTCAGTCACCATTATTACTTTGCTATTGCTTAACCAGTTTGGAATCTGCCCTGATAAGACTTTCCTCCATGCTTAGTTGTTTTCCCGCAGTCTCTCCAAGAATATACCTTCTTAAAAGCTTTTAGAAAATCTATCTAAATGATGCCCACTGGGTCACCTTCATCTATTACTTTTACTTTTTAGAGGCACTCATTTCCCTTACAGAAGCCAGGTTGATTTTGACACGGTCTGGTAACATTGTCTATTACTATTATTATTTATTTGTATTACTATAATGCCTAGGAGCCCTAGTCATGGGCCAGAACCTCATTGTGATAGGTGCTGTACAAACACAGAACAAAAAAGGTATTCCCTGCCTCAAACGGTTTACAGTCTAAGTCTAAGACCAGAGCCCAACAGATGGGTGAGTACAGACAGACCAGCTGGGGAGTACAGGGAAACAATGAGACAATGTTGTCTAAATAGACAAGACAGACACAGGATAGGGAAATGGTGAAAACAAACAACCAGTGTGAACAATGTGATGGCAACAAAGATCATGTTAGTGCCATGATTTTGTTTGTTTTTGTTTTTTGGGAGGGGTTAGTTAGGGGATCAGCTAAATAGAAAGAAAAGGGAAAAGTGTGGGAGGGATGGGGCAGGGGAGGAGAGCATAGAAGGGGCAGGTATGGAGTGAAGCTGAAGTGAAGAGATTGCTCCAACCCTCCTGGCTCCTCCTCATGAACAGTCAATCAGCGCAGGGCAAAGAAAGTCAGAGAACATTCTGCAGTTTCAGATGGAGTGTCCAAAGGTCCCTGTTTTGTCTGCTTCTGGTCCTGTTGGCTGGGATCTCTGGATGGCTGCTTTATATTAAATATATTACTTTATCCTTAGACTTTCAGTCAGCTTTCCTGGAGAGCACCAGATTGGTAATTCCTGGGATCTCCGGCTAGTGACTCAGTCAGTCATGGAAGGCTATGGTGGAATTAACACAATGCCCTTGGGGTCGTTTAGGTAAGAGAGAATTCAGACATCTTTTAGGGTGCGTTTTTAAGCTGATGGTGAGAAATAAGGAGTCAGATGGAGATGAAGCATAACTGAGAGAAACTGTTTGTTTATAGCTCCAGAGAGGTGGTTATGGGAATGTGTTTAGAGACCTGAAATTCTAAGAGCACGCACTTCCTGGAAGGAAGCCTGGCATTCTAGCATGCAGGTCTCCTACAGAAAGCATTGGGAGGGAACATGTCCCGAAGGATAAAACAAAGATGTGTGAGAAGGATCACACCTGGATGGACAAGACATATATGCAAGCATGGAAGAAACAAGGAGGTAATTTCAGGGCAAATTTGTTTTTCCAAGTTTCTGGTATTTAAGCTACTGTTCTTCATTTCTTATGCAGTGCTCCTGGGGATGCTTATTTACACATCTTTATCTCATTCCTTTGACTTTGCTGTCAGTGTATATAAATAAATTACACACATAAGGGACAGTTTCAATGAATGAACAGCCATTCAATGTTTTGTTTTATCCTCGTTGTTCAATGCGTGACTCTAGACCTTAATTACTGTACAGTACTCAAATCCTGCTCTGAAGACAGAATTATTAATTTAGTCATGAACTTTTCTCTGGTGCTCCTCACTATAGTATCTGAGTGCTTCAAAAATCTTTTTCTTTTTCTTTCTTTCTTTCCTTCCATAATATTCCTGTCAGACGAGGAGGTGGTATTAGCCCCATTTTACAGATGGGGAACTGTAGGACAGAGAGATTAAAGTTAGAAATATTCATTCATTTTGAGTACCTAATTTGAGAAGTCTAGGACCTGATTTTTCTCTGTACTTGGGATTATATAGCCCTTTACAGCTCTTGTGAGTGCTCAGTATTTCTGTAAAACATACCCCAGGGTTTGAAGTTGGGTACCCAGAAAATGAGGAACACATAATTAGTGATCACCTGTGCAAAGTTTGGTTAGGTGATTTGCCCACCACCACACAGGAACTCTGTGGCAGAGGCAGGGATATAATCCAGTTCCCCAGGGCAGCATTTAACTGCTTTAAGCATGAGACCAGCCTTTCTCTTCCTGAAGTCCCCTGCCTCATTCACTACACACCTTTCAACTTCTGCAACAAATGAGGCAGACAAAAGACCTACAGCCAAAAGTCTTAATTGGATCTCAATCTTCACCTCCATCCAAATGGCTCTCAGTCTCTTCTCCACATTCCTCATTGACTTCCCATACCTGGTTTTCCTGCACAGCAAGTCCAGTCTCCCCATCATATCAGCTTCATCTCCCCGCCAAGCAGGCTCCCTGGTGCAGTCTACTCCTTCTGCCACCTCCATCAAGGTTCTATGTGCACCAATCTAATGTACTGATGTGTGTGGCTCTTAGTGTGTGAAATTCATTTCAAGCACACAAAGGTAGAGGTACTATGGAGGGGAAGAGCAAAATCCACCCCCCAAGTTCAGAGGCAGGGTGCAGGGCTGCAGTGCCGCTCCCAGCAGTTATTACACACATAGAGAAAGATATCTATCTCATAGAACTGGAAGGGACCTCAGAAGGTCATTGAGTCCAGCCCCCTGCCTTCACTAGCAGGACCAAGTACTGATTTTTGCTCCAGATCCCTAAGTGGCCCCCTCAAGGATTGAACTCACAATGTTGGGTTTAGCAGACCAATGCTCAAACCACTGAGCTATCCCTCCCCCCATTACTGCATCCTATGAGCTGGAAGAGTATCTCCTGTGCCTCCCCATGGCTTGTGTGTGTGTGTGGGGGAGGCAATAGAGTCATTTTGGATCCCCTGGCCCGTGCATTGCTGCTCTCTGCAGCACACAAGGTGTAAATACCTCCCCATGTAGCTTGCATTCCACAAACCTCTTTGGAACATGAGTGATATGGGGAGGGTCTTTGCATAAGCCCTCCAAGGTGACTTGCAGCCAAGATGCCCAATGTATCCTGGATTTATAATATGAAGATGCAAAGATCCTAATCCCATAATATTCCTAACACAACACACTCTAACAGTGTCTAATGAGACACCGATATAAACTGCATACTGTGTAGCAGGGAACGTTGCAACTGGTGCCCAAACAAAGTGGTGCGGCTGGGGCTTGCAGTTAGATAATAACCACGAAACATTGTGGGTCTGGCAGGGAGGGATATGTTTTTTCTCCTCTCCCAGCGGAGAGGAAAAGGGAAAGCATCTCTACATTACACAGTGCCACCCAATTTCTGCATTCAATGCAGGCTTTGGGTGGTGAGCAGTAAGTAAGGCCTGGGGCCGCCCTTTGTAGTTGGTTCAATTTCTGTCTGTGGTAGACAAATGATGAAGATAAAAAGAAATATTGAACATTTACTGAATCCTGTGCACTGAGTGACGCAGGGGTGCTATGGGAAATACAATCTGCGTTCAAGACTAGCTGGGCCCGTCCTGGTGCCTGACACATTTCTTCCCATGCAGGCAGGCTGTTTGTCTGGTTTTAGGCCAGACAGGCCTGTTTTTAAATGGTTTGCCATTTTGAAGAATGTGCTGCTCCACCCCGGCTGGTGTGACCTTGCACACATGGTTCATGAGTAGAGTTCCATGTCTGTCACGGAGGTCATGGAAATCACGGATTCTGTGACTTTCCGTGACCTCCATGACTACTGCAGTGGCCAGAGTGGCTGAGCCCAGGGCTGCCCAAGTAGCTGGCTCCGGGGACCGCTGCTCAGGCAGCCCCGGGGACAGCCACACTAGCCGCTGCTGGAGCGGCTCTGGAGCCAGCCGCACTGGCTGCTGCTGGAGTGGCCCTGGGGCCAGCCACACAAGCCTCTAGTCGGGTAGCCTGGGTAGCTGGCCCCGGGGACCACCCGAGCAGTGGCTGTTGCGGTGGTCACTGCCCCCCAAGCAGTAGCCCCACCCCCGGCCCTCCCTTAAGCAGCTACCCATTACCCCCACCCAAAGTAGCGGCCCCCCCCCTGGGCCCCACCGAGCAGCGGCCCCTACCCCCCCCTGCAACAGCTGTCCCGGGGGCGAGTAGCTGCTGCTCGGCGGCCCCTGCCAGCGGTCCCAGGGGGTGGCCCCCGGCATCTGGTGCTGCACTGGCCCTCTCACAAGTAGCGGCCTCACCCCCCCCGAACCCCCCGCCCCAAGCAGCGGTCCCAGGGGCAGCCAGAGCAGTCACTCACAGCTCGGTGGTCCCTGGCAGCAGTCCTGGGGCGGTCTCCAGCAGCTAGTGCTGCGCTAGCCCTGCCCCCGCAAACAGCAGCCCCCCCCACCTCCCTCAAGCAGCAGTCCCCGGCCCTCTCCTAAGCAGTGGCCCCTACCCCCCCGCCCCGCCATCCAGCAGCAGTCCCGGGGGCAGCTGGAGCAGCTGCAGCTTGGCAACCCCTGGCAGCGGTCCCAGGGCGGCCCCCAGTAGCGGTCCCGGGGGTGTCTGGAGTAGCCGATGCTCGGTAGCTCCCGACGATGGGCCTGGGGTGGCCCCTGGCAGCTGGTGCCACGTAGGCCCCACCCCACACCCAAGCAGCAGCTCCCCGCCCCTCCTGAGCAGCGGCTCCTGGTCCCCTCCCCAGCAGTGGTCCCCGGGGCAGCCGGAGCAGCTGCTAGTTGGTGGCCCCTGGCAGCGGTTCTGGGGCAGCCCCCAGCAGCTGGGCTGCGCTGGCTCCGCCCCCCCCGAGCAGCAGCCCTATGGTCCCCCTCCTCCCTCCCCCAGTAGCACTCCTGGGGGTGGCCGGAGCAGCTGCTGCTCGGTGGCCCCCGGCAGCTGGGGCCCCTGGCCCCGCCAAGCAGTGGCTCCCCCGGGAGGTCCCCCGCCCCCAAGATTTAGTCGGGGTATTTATAGTATAAGTCATGGACAGGTCACAGGCTGCAAATTTTTATTTATTGCCCATGACATTTACTAAAAATACCCATGACTAAATCATAGCCTTACTCATGAGGTCACACTGGTGGGGTGGCAAGCTCTTAAAAATAGCATCCTCCGTGCGTTCAAGGTCACGCCCACGAGGGCGGGGTCATGCAGGCTGGGGCAGGTACCTGCCATTTTTGGAAGTACTGGAATGTCTGGTATTCTGGGGATGCATGAGAAGCCACCCTAATTCTATGAGATAATGCAACAATGCTGTGACGTCAGCAGCTCCTGCCCACTTGCTGTCAGGCGTGAGCTTGGGAAGGGCTGGTGTCAGTTCATTAAGGAACTGCTCTGGTTTCTGTAGGGGCAGGTATGGGAGAGATAAGAGGCATCACAAAGAGAAAAGTGACAAGGGAGAAGACTAAAGGTAGGTGCCACAAAGGACTGCAGGGAGGAAGAACCATGAGGAATCACATAGGGAAAAGAAGGATGGACCACAAGAGAGTGCATGAAGGAGAGTGGGACCACAGGAATCATGTGGAAGAGGATGAGATGGGACCACAAGGGATTGCATGGTGGAAGGAGACCACAAGGGATCACATGCAAATAGAGGAGGCGGGAGCACAAAGGATTGTGTGGAGGAGAAAGAGATGGGAGGATGAAGGCCTGTGTGGAGAACGAAAGACCATGAGGGATTGTGAGGTAGTGGAGGAGGGACCACGAGGAATCACATGGAAGAGGAAGGATCACAAGGAGTTGTACAGAAGAGGATGAGGTCAGACCACAAAGGATCACATGGGGAGGAGAAGGAGATGGGACCATGAGGGATGGTGCAGAAGAGGACAAGGTGGGCCCATGAGAGATTGCATGAAGGAGGAGGAGCGACTATGAAGGATCGGGCAGCACAGGAGGGTCCATGAAGGATTGCATGGTGGAGGAGGAAACCACCTCATGAGGGATTGTGCAGATAAGGAGGAAGGCCCACAAGTGATTGCATGGACGAGGTGGTGGGACCATGAGGGACTGCATGGAGAAGGGATCATGAGAGAGAGAGAGTGTGTGGTGAGGGAGGAGGAGGAGGAGACGGGACCACAAAGCCTATGAAACCTTAATTGTACCCTCTTGCGCTTATGCATTATGATACAGTCTTTAATGGCATGATCACTTACCAATTTTCAGTGCACAGAACAGATGGTGCTTACTTATTGTTCAATGTGTGCCCATAGGCCTTATTTATTGCACACTATTCACACCCTGCTCTGAAGGCAGAATTATTAATTTCCTCATGGGCTATTCTATGGTGCTCATCACTCAAGTATCCAAATGCTTCATAAATATTAATGAATTTATCTTCACAACACTCCTGTGAAATGAGAGGGTGATATAATCTGCAATTTAAAGATGAGGAGCTGAGGCCCCCAGCAACACCCTGCCAAATTTCAAGTAATTGCTGCAAAGCGTAAAGGCACTAGAACTTCTCTATTAAATGGTTGGTAGGTTTTTTTTTTAATAAGGGCAAAGCAATGTATTTTTCTTCAATCTTATTCTCAGAAATGGCTGAACTGTTTTAGCTGAAACTTTAAATAAAAAATAAGAATTAAAAAAAAATTAGTCTGAGACAGACACCTGACATGGAAAATTTCAGTCCAACCAAAGTTATAAGCTATTGAAAACAGGGTCTTATAATGGAAAGTTTCAGGCAACCTTTAATTATCAATATTGTTACCAGCTCCTCCTATAATTCATATTTTCTTTCAATCTGTCCTTGTTACCTATGATTTTTAGTTAGGAGGAAATATAAAAACAGGAATAAGTGACCAAAGTCTGATGTACCTGCAGAACCATACAACAAATAGTGTGTTAGCTCTTTGAGGCAGGCACTGTCCAAACACATACTAAGAGACAGTGCCTAGCACATGGAGTCCTGACTAGACACTGCCACAATATAAATTTTAAAATAATGAAAGTGACATCAAGATGCCTCCAATCTGCCCTCAACAGATACAGACCTATCATAAGATGGTGGATGGTGACAGTATAAACTATAACAATTCTTCTCAGAACTATCTTCTTATCAAGAAGTCCTGTTGCTGAGGAGACATCCATGACAAATGCTTATTGCATTCTACAAGTTCTATTATACTGTTTCTTTGACACACCATTTATTAGTACCTAGTAACTAAAGTGGAAAGAAGAAAGTTGGGTAGATCATGTTACTGCAGATCTGAGAGGAGAGAGGGAAATAAATGGGAAAACAGGTCCAGCTAGATGCTCACATTATCTATTTTTCTTTCTTATTTCTTTCACATTTTCTGAATTTACTGTTCTAATTCATTCTTCGTATCACTGCTCTTTTTTGTTTTTTGTTTTACTAAAGCTATGAGATGTTTCTATATATTCAGGGAAAAAGATGGGATTTGATTAGTTAATGTCGGAAAGTACTCTGAATTACTCTGAGGAAAGCTGCTATAGAAGTGCAAGATATGATGATAATTACTTAGTTCCTACTAGAAGAATAAAAAGTTTGAGTATTTTCAGTTCTGTAAATTTCTGCTCATGCACGGGCGGCGGGTATAATAGGCTAGGGAAGGCTGCTGGATACCTGGGCAATGCTGGACCCCTCTTCTTCTCCCTGCTCTGCCCCTTCCCAGAGGCCCCCCACTGCCACCTGCTGCTGCCTGGTGAGTCCCTCCTGTCCTCCACTCCACCCCCCTTCTCCACAGGTCCCTGCTGCTCACCGCATCCCTCTTCTCCTCCATCCCTCTCCCCATGAGACCTCCCCCTGACTGCTGCTTGCCACCTCCCTCCTTACCCCCCCCACCCTCGTGGAGGAGAGGAAAGACTGGGGGAGCGGGGGTGGAGGGGACCTCACGGGGTAAGGGGGTGGAGGAGAGGAGGGACACAGTGAGCAGGGGGGCCTTGTGGGGGAGGGGAGAGGAGGGACACGGTGAGAGTGGTGGCAGGGGGTCCAAGTGGGGAGGGAGCCAAGCCAGGGAGGGGTGGGCCCTGGGGCATAGTGGGGGGGGGCCACCGGTGGAAGAGGCAGGGCAGGGAGTTAGCCTCCCCTAGGGGAAGCTTCACCCACTGCCCATCATGGTCCAACATTATACAGCAAGATTGCAGAAAAGCTCTTGGTCTCTCTCTTCACCCCTTCCCTCCCCCATATTTTAAGTTCACTCTGGACAACTAAAGAAAGATCAGGTTAACAAGTGACAGCTGAGCACGAAGCCATACATCTCCAGCATTAAGTGCAAGCAGCTAGAAACCATACAGCTGCTGCTAGCAATTAGAATTGTCAGCTTTCCACCAAGGATCCCTCTGCTGACTTATTAAGGTTAATTGCCAACAGGTATCAGATTGCCTTAGCCTGTGGGGATATAAACCAAACAGGGAGAGGACTAGGAGGTGGTGGGTTAGTGTGAATTGCAAACTGGTGTGTTTCTTAACAATTAACTCATGATCTAGAGGAAGCTTAACCCTTTATTTGAACCTCTATGTGACACAGACATATTTATGGTTGGCTGTAGGAAGCTTTCATTATGTTTAGGACCTAAAACCCATGGTACGGATTGTTACAATTCCCATACTGGGTAGCCCATCATAATGAGATTACTGGGGGCCAAAATTATATTGTTCCTTAGACAGTCACAAAAGAAGTGGAAGAGAATGTTCTCAAATAGGGTGGTGGCTGTCATGAGAATACCAGTGATGTTTCTGATGATCAAACCTCAGAAGATTCAGTGATGTAAATAAATCCCCCAAATCTGGGTGCTTCTCTGAGTTACCCACATCTCTCACAACCACAAAGCTGGGCTATGAATGACATGAGAATGGGCTTCCCTGTGAGAAGGCTCCTATTTCTGGCTGGAACCCAGTAGTGCAGAGGTAAATCAAAACCTAACAGGAACTGAGGAAGACTGGACATTAAGTAGACTGTTGAAAGAAAAAAGTTACCTAGGGAGGTGGTGGAATATCCATCCTTAGAGGTTTTTAAGGCCCTGCTTGACAAAGTCCTGGCTGGGATGATTTAGTTGGGAATTGGTCCTGCTTTGAGCAGGGGATTGGACTAGATGACCTCCTGAGGTCTCTTCCAACCCTAATATTCTATGATTCTATTTTCAGTTGTCAGAACTCAGGGTTTGTCTGAGATGGCTCTCCCCCATTTCTCTTTCCATAGATCCTAACCCTGCCTTCCACAGCCATTTGGCTCCCCTCCTCCCCCCTCCAATCCGATTGTCCTGACATTTAGAGGAGACTGGAGCAAAATAATGTAGGCAGAACCTAACTGTGGTTGCTGTTTGGGTATAACTTGTCATAAACTGATTCAGCAAGTTAAGCCTGTCACAAAGTCATAGCTATGTGAGCATCGCTCTGTCCTGGCCTTGGCTCACATGGCCCTGTCTGTTCCTTTATCTCAGGGTAGAAGGACAGTTGAACTGTTACACAATCACCATCTTATCCGTAAAACCACAAGTGTCTGTGGGGGAGGGGCGGATGAGGGGTATGGGGGTGGGGAGGAAGAGAGAATCTTTCGCTCTCTTTAAGTACTCAGCAAATTATTAAATCAGGACTGTGCTGTATCATGCTTAGTGTATTCAGAAAGGCACATGGCCTTTAGCAACCCCTCTCCTCATTGTTCTAAAATGTATAAGGTTTAAAGAATTCTATCAATCACTAATACACCAGATTTTTTTTTTTGACAGGTCCAAGTTCACTGTCTGAGTTTTGAACGCCAGGGATCATGGTCAGTGCACACATTTTTGTATTTCTTGGACGTGAAAAGCCCCAAAGCCAGTTCCCTGACCCTAACTCCACTTATGCCTGTTGGGAGTCAGGATTTTCCAATGCCACATGCTGCTGCAGCTGACTACAGGGTACACAGGCTTGCTGCTTCTAAGAAGTTAAGTACAGTAGCCAAAGCTGACATATAAACACACATGTAAACATACATGGATTTATATGTGCATGAATAATATGGATATATTACATATTGTATATATGGATATATTATATACATAGATATATATGCACATAAATAATATAGAGTTACAACTTAATTAGTTTTAAGAGAGAGCTGGACACATTTATGAGTAGGACTGTATGACAAAGTTGTCTGTGGTGTTGGGGGGCAGTGCTCAGCAGCCCTGGGGGTCCCTTCTGGTTTATATTTTATGTTACTAAAATCTCATGCTTCAGGGCTTCACCTGGTCTCCTGCAAGGGTCAGGAGGGATTCTCTCTCTCCCCGCTCCTCCCCCCGCCTCTGTATTCTGGGTTTGATTGGTTTTGGTCTCCTTCCTCTGAAGAGATGGCCATGGCTGGAGATGGGACATTGGAAGGGGTGGGCCAGGGCTCTGAGGTGGCACTGAGCATTCTCTCTCTCTCTCTCTCAGGTACCTGGCTGGCTGGTTCTTGCTCACATGCTCAGGGTCTAACTGATCACCATATGTGGGGTTGGGAAGGAATTTTGAGAAGACTGTTGATTGTAAGCCACAAATCTACACAATCTTACCCCAGCCCACCCACTCCAGAAATATTCCCAGCCTTGCTGCCTTTTCAGCACCAATACTGTCCTGAACAGGCATTGGTATTTGCACCCTATTGCTCAGTTGCAGCAGTAGTTTTGCAATGCAAACAAATGTGTACTGAGGATCTATGTTGAAATTGCCAAACTCGTAACAACTGTGACTCAGCTAGATTTGAAACCAGAGCCTCAACCTGAAAATGCATTGCAGCAATGCCCTAAGCCCATCTTAACCCTCCCCAGCCCTGCAAGCACAGTCTCACCTGGTATAAGCTGGCAAGGTGGTGGTTGGTTTTGATCAAAAATGGTTGGTTGACCCCTGGATGGTCTACATCGTGCGCTGCAGCAGCTAGCAGTCCAAGCATAATGTCCAGAGGGGTGAGGAAGTTGGCAAGCTGGACCACACAAAATTGACCACAACATTAGCACAAACAGGCAAACAATTCTTTTACCAAGAAAATCAAAGCAACTGCTACATCATATAATTGTTTGGTTTTATAGTTCAATTTACAATGCTATCATCTGAGATAATTATTTATACACAGCGATCCACAGGTATGGCACTTTTGAGTTCATTGCACAGTTTGTATCTATCAAAACTATCAGGCTATAATGCAGTGGTTCAAGTAAGCTGGTAAGATCAGGTACGCTATACCATTAAGATATTTATTGCCGATATGCCGTACTGGAAAGACACATTCGGTATCCGCTGAACACCACAGGGCTCTCCTGGGAATGGCAGCGGTGAAAGGAGCAGAACATGGGGCCGCCGGGCAGCCCCATGCCAGCAGCTCCCTGGGCCCGGCTGTTTACTGCCCCCAGCCCTTCCATGCAGCTGTGTCTCCTGTCTGGGGTCTGTACAGCCCCGTCAGAGGACAGGGCAGTGGGCGGGGCTGGAGACAGTACAGCTGTGCTGGAGGAGCTGCTGGCATGAGGGTGCCTGGTGGACCCACGTTCTTCTCCTTTCACTGCTGCAGTTCCTGGGAGAGGCCTGTGGTTCAGCGGATACCGATTTCTATCCCCATCCATGGGTATAAATTTGTATCCGCGCAGAGTTCTAGTCACAGACCATTTTTTGTGAGGGGGGGTTGGGGTCGGGCCAGCGACTGGTGCAGTGGTTCTCAAACTTCTGTACTGGTGACCCCTTTCACATAGCTAGCCTCTGAGTGTGACCCCCCCTTATAAATTAAAAACACTTTTAAATATATTTATCACCATTATAAATGCTGGAGGCAAAGTGGGGTTTGAGGTGGAGGCTGACAGTTCGCGACCCCCCACGTAATAACCTTGCGACCCCCGGAAGGGTCCTGACCCCCAGTTTGAGAACCACTGGACTGGTGGGAGGGTCAAGTGACTCTCCCCAGGCTCAAGTGCCCCCGCCAGCCCGGGCGGAGAGAGAAGGCCAGAGCGCCTCCTTTTCCAGCCACGCTGCCTGGTGCAGCGCAGTGGCTGCCTGGGAGAGCCAGGCACTCTCCCAGCCAACTGTTGTGCTGCACCGGGCAGCATCCAGGAGTGGCTCCAGGGCCTGGTTGCCGGGAAGAGCAGCTGAATGCCAGGGGGAGCCAGCGCAGCGGGAGGACAGAGCCCCCCCCGTGGGATGGGGAGGGGATGGGGAGAGCACGGGGGCCCCGGGTTGGGAGCGGGGTGGAGAGGAGTCACATGGGGGGGTCACATGGGGAGGTCACGTGCTCCCCATTTAGCTGGTGCCCCCCTTTGTGTCCCTCCCATGAGTCGCTGTACTGGTAAGAGTTAAAATCTACTTGCACCACTGGCTATATGCTGACTCATTATTATAATAGTTTTTATGTTAGCATGAGCAATTAACAGGCTAAAAAAAACAGGGTAGCTGCTACAAAAATACTGTTATTTAGTCTCAAAGATCCAGTTTAGAAACAATGTGTAAAACTACCAGTCTAACCTATCATATAAGATCAACTCTGCCATCAGGAACTACTTGAAAATGTTAGTGGTATATTACACTACTAGTAAAGCACACCGTATTAACAGTGTATCCGTGTCCAAAGGCCAACATTTTCAAAGTTGTCTGCTTAATGTTAGGCATCTCAATCCAGATTCAGACACCTAAATAATAGACCTGATTTAGCTGTCTAACTTCACACACTCACGTTTGAAAATGTTGGCCACAATCCTTTCTGAAATACCTTTCATGTCATTTAGAAGCAGAGTGGAAGATCATTCTCGTTATGATTTGGAACCGGCCCCCAAGCCTTTCTGTTGCTGAGTGCCAGTTATTTATTACTAATATGAATATTAGTTCTGATTTGAATAAGGTGCCCTGCAATGAGAAACAAATGTGCCCTGCAGACTCCAGATGTCAGCTATCCTGTGCATTTAGAGGCAGCATGGTCTTGTGGTTAGTCTAGAGGACTGTGACTCATGAAACATAGGACCTGATTCCACTTTCACTTATACCTGGGTAACACTCCATTGACTTCAACAGAATTGCCCTTTGTTTACGCCAATTCAAGTGAGATCAGAATCAGGCCACTGGACTCTGTTTCTGATTTTGCTACTGAGTAGCTGTGTAAGCTTGAGTCATGGTGAGTTTAAGTGCCTTAACTATTTTCCCCATCTCCAAAATAGCTATTTTATCTATCTTGGTACAATGATTTGAAACTCTTATTTGACAAGCTCTCTCAGTGCAAAGTCCTATTGTTTTCATTTGCTATTACCTTGGGCTCCTTTAGGTAGCAGTGCATAGCTTGAGTGACGTCAGCAGCGTGGACAGCGTTGTGGTATGGGTTTTGGCTGTGATAATCTTCTTGAACCATAACTAGAAAGCAAAACAGGGAAAAGATCTGTCCCAACACCATGATCATTCTTGGAAACTGGGGTTAAAACCAGAGTTGGGGTTATGCTCAGGGGCCTGGGGATTTTCTTCAAATGTCTACGTCTTGCATGGCTTGGCACTCTTACTAAGATGGCTTTGGAGGAAAAAAATTGCTTGAAAGGATTTGTGAGGCCCTAGAGGATTCTGGGCCTAGTTCATAAATCAAGCTTTCCTTGCCTTAGTGAAGGCTCTCATTTAGAAGTAAAATAAGGGTGGGAGCAAGGGAGGCAAAATTATACACACTAGAGTGTAATTATTTTAGGCCGCTGTCGTAGTTGAGTAATATGTCATTAAGGCAGTACCTATTTCACAGCAGAGGCGGGAGGTGGGGTCAGTTGGGTGGAGCAGGGGGGAGGGGGTTGTTACTTGATTGATTATCCATGGACAAAGGTGTGCTCATGTTCTTTAGGCAGGGCCTCAGAAATACAGTATTTTGGTAATCCAAGTGGAAATTCCTGGAATATTTTTAGTCATCTCTATCCTTGCATTTTAAAATCCCAGTCACTCTTGTTTTAGTTTCTAGTGCTGGAATTGTTAATTTTCCACCTGGAAGATTGAGATCCGACTTTACAGCCTTCTCTCAGCTCCTGTTGGCACAAGAAATCACTGAGGTTTGCTCCTGAAATTTGGTTGTGCCATGTGGTAGCACATTTCAACAACAGGCAATCCACTGTGCCATCCTAGGGCAAAATGACATTGACATTGTATATGCAAAGTCTGTATTATAACATTGTCCAAATCACCCTTCTCTCTGAGGACAATGTCCTATTAAGTGGGGAGAGGGATCAGAAGCAAAATTCCAGTGGCATTGACTCAATGCTATTGAATGGCTTTCCTGGCAACCTGGGTCTCTAAAATGTATCAGGGGAGACAAGGAAATCTCTAGCATGAGACTTCTCTAGCTATTAATTGCCAGAAGGATGGAATGCATATTGTACTGATTGGGACAGAGACACCTCATGTGAGGTGAAGAATTGAGTATGTGCATGTGACACAAAAGAGAAAATCACTCACGGATAATTCCTTCTGGCATAGGGCTTTTGTTGTAATTGTTGTTTTTGGTCTTTTATACAAGTTGCTAGAGACAATTACTGGTGTGTATATGTGTATATACTATTTCAGTAGGGTTTTTTTTATAGCTAGCACTGTATGTCTATATATCAAATATATACATCATTTGAAGGTGTCGATAATTCTTTTAGCCTTGTATAATTTCGGATTGAGTGATCTGAGCGGCTGCTTCTTACCCTGTACAGTCAGTCATGGCAGTTAAAATAGGTCGAAGTACTCTGGTGTTTGGGGTACCCTCCTGACTGTTGCAGAGTTTGCACTTTCCAGGAGTGGCAGCTGGGCTTTCTCACTGGCAGGACACTACCTTTGAAACTCTCTGACAGGACAGGATGCATGGACTTACTTGTCTTTGGCTTTCTTTCTTTCTTTGGTACCCTGACAACATGGGGGCTAATATTTCTGTTGGCAGTGGCGGCAGCAGCAGTGGCTTTCATCAGTGCTATCCAGTGTAGACAGCTTGATATAATTTGTTAAATTTTGTAAATAGGCTCTTAGTTGCTCTATAAATCACTAAAACAACAACACTGCACTACAGTTCCATTTCCACTGAGATGTATTTTGGATTGGTTCTACAGTGTGTGGGGGGTTCTGTCTGTGTGGGCCTACCCAGTCTGCGTGTGGCTCAGTATAAGGTGGTTGATTTTTTAAAAAAATCAGCAGTTCAGCTTTATCTGAGCTGATGAAAGATTGGTTTAGAGACCAATCCAAAGTTCACTGAAGTCTCACCATTGACTTCAGCTGCTCTGAGTCTTTATTGCTTGTAAAGTAAGTTAGTGTATTTAATATATTGCTGACATTGATATATATATTCTTGCAAATGTCAGCAATATTATAAAATATAATTGAAGCAAGACACTAAGCTGTAAAATGCCTTTGATGATAGAGTTGAAGAAAGGACTTACCTAAAAACCTATGTAATGTAACCATGTCTAACTGGAAATGGTGAATAAGCCCATGCACATTGAAGAGGTGGCACAGCAATGTTACCAGGCTATTTCCTGAAAATATAAAACACTTGTTAGCTTCTTTTAACAGTGGATAAATAATGCAGTGACAACTGTGTACAAACAAGATCTTGCTTATTTTCTAATGGTCTGAACTGATTCAATCTCTTGAGAGCTGCTCCTTCCAACACTTATGCTAGGGTTGTCAATTTTGGTTGGACATATTCCTGGAGGTTTCATCACATGACATAATCTTTAATTAAAGATTAATCTTTAATTCTTGGAGACTCCAGGGCAATGCTGGAGGGTTGGCAACCCTCATTTATGCACATAAGTAACTTTGCGCATGGGAGTAAAGTTATTCATCACAATGTATTTGCAGGATCAGAACTCTGTCCTGTATGGACAATGTCAGTGGAATTCACCTTTGAGATATTCTTTCTTGTGTGTAGTTTATATTGTACTGGAAATCATTTTCCTATTTCTGCATTATACATGTACTGAATTCACAAAGCAATGCCCAGAAGAGACCTACTAGGAAGGAAACCTTTCAGTACAAGCACAGCTGGGAACTTCACAAACAAGGGCCACTTCAGGAGTCTGTGCAGAAGATGAAGTTGATGGTTTTAGCACTTGAACTTAGCACAATGTCCCCCGTGAACTATATTTAGGGCTTCTATTTCTCAGGGTTTATTAATTTCATTTTTCAGCATTTATTTTAGCTACTTTTGAGTTCTATATAAATATCCAAAAATCAGGATTTTTCGGGGCTTTCTCTTTGTAGATCCATGTAGCACTGTTTCAAACAGCACTACATTAAGGCACACCGGGGAACCTTTAGTGCACATCAGCAGGGTTTACACGGACCAATTAATGGACAACATGTTGGTGTGCTTTAGAAATAACATTCCTAAATCCACTTTACTTTCTGTGTAGACAAGCCCTTAGACACAAGCCAAGGAGCCTATATAAACAAACTGCACTGGAAAAGGAGTGAAATCAATATGATTACTTAGTAACCATTTCTGGTGTTTTTCCAGTGCTTATTTGATAAACATAAATTTCATTTTTTTTAAAATTGCATGTGTTTTATTAGTATTTATCAGTTAAAACCTAAAATCAGAAGCCTCAATTATAGTGTCAGTTCATCTCAATTACTTCAGTACATGGCCAAAGCTAACTGGTATTAAGAGCCAAACAAATTACTGAGAAGTCAACAGTTTGCAATTAGTTGAACTTTTTTATTTCCTAAATGAATGCACACCCATATGAATAATCCATGCATCCAGTTCAGCACATGGCTGTAATTGGATCTGACAGTAACAATGCAGTCGTATGCAGCAGAAAATGAGTTTCAACTTAGCAAAGACTCATTCCCCCCATAAATCCACACTAACTTCAGTAAGAGTTCAGTACAGGTAATAATGGCAAAATTGAGTCCTACATTGGTATTCATATTGACAAGCTATTTAGGAAGAGTATGTGTAATTCTATAATAATCCATTGGCAATGTTCATGGAACTGAAAGAAAATTTAAATTATACAAAAGTACAATGATATAAGGAAAGGGTGATTCAGGATTGAAGGATAATGAATGTCTGAAGAGGAAATAGATTTTAGGTAAAAGGATAGAAAGGCATTTCCTTGATTCGTCAGCTATAGTGCTATAAGATGGTAGCACAGGAAGATAATGCAGTATATTCAATGTAATTTCAGCAAGTCAGCAGGATTACATTTTTGCTTTCTTTGTCATTTACACACCTTTCCTTATAATTTCTACTGCCAATCAGAGGGCTAATAAGTAATCCTCTAAACCAGTGAATCCCAACCTTTTCCATATTTCAGCTCTGCCTCTACTGCCAATCTACTTGGGATCTAATAGGGAAGCCCCTCCCATTTAGCAGTGTGGAAGGGATAGGGTGGTCATGACCCCACTCCCCGCCCCAGGCTCTGAATCCTTCCTCTACTCTTAACTGATCCGTCCTACTTCATTGTCTAGATTTGTGTGTACAGAATCAAATATAGACTTGAATACACACATGTATATTTTACTGGCAATTCATAATTATGGCATTATTGAATGAGAGAAGAATTAATATCCTATCCCGACAAATAATATAAATAAAGCATAATTCAGACCAAAACCATTTTATATTAATAAAAATTCATGGCTGATGGAGTCTGGCCCTGAAGTCTGTGTAGCTGATCATGAGAGGATCATCCCAGTGTAGGTGGGTGGTATAGGGCCAGTGCATATTATTGATCTGAAATGAACACATTTTTTAAAGCACTTGTGGATTTTTCCCAGTGGAACGTGCCATTTAAATATAAGTAATTATCAATTTACAATACATAAATAAAAGGTGGCCATGACAAATATAAAGAAATTAAATTTATAGATATGGGATACATTTAAATATAACACAATTGTGAATGTTCTGTAAATGTTTAATGGTGTGATCTTGTAAGGAGCCGAGCACCCTACAATTCCCATTTAAATGTCTGAACAGGAAAAATCTAGCAAAATAATTAGAAATTCCTAGAATAACTGTATGAAGGGGATCATATGACAAAAAAGATTTGGGGTTTTTTGTTGTTACTTTTTTATGACTTACCATTTGTCAAACGGTCAAACAAGAAAATGTCAAAATCCCACATTCCCACTTTGGATAGCATGTGCTGAAAATGCAAACATGAAAAGCAAAATGACTGTTATGTCAGAGTGTGAAGCAGATTTAAATAATTATTACTGTACATTAAGTAATCATAGGTATAGTTGCTGCAGCTTCAAAATTCTCCTCATGAGAGCTATACAGATGCATTTGAAATTGGATCAAAATAGCAATGTCTGCCTTCAAGAGCCAAGTTTTATTCCACTGGGTGAAAAATCCTCTTGCCGTTTTACTTGACAGAAGTACAGTAAATGAGACCCTGCCGAAAATATTTTCCAACTGAAGCAAGAAGAATGTGAAAAATCAAAGAAAACATTTTGCCAAATGGTCCATCGCTGTTCAACTTTTTGCAGCCTTCCCTTATTGCCTCAAATTAGCTCTGAATTTTTCAAAATGACTCGTACAATGTGAGTTCTCCTGAGCTGATTCCTGCATTTTGTCTTAGTTCCTGTAAAGAGATGTGCCCTCTTAAAAATGTAGCTGTACTATCCAGACAAGCAAACACAGGAATAACCTATAATCTCATGCTGTATGCAGTCTCAGAGAGGAGTCCAACAGTACCACCCACTATGTACAGCATTCCACAATTGACTAGGTGCATTCAGGATTTTGAACCTGGATCAGCTGCATGACCTAATATGGCAAATTCTACATTGTCATACTATTCCCCCAGCACCTGACACAGTCCAGATTCCCAAGTGGGGGTCACGATTTGTGACGCTTTCTTGCACTGAGTAATGCTTACTCATGTGAGTAATCCTAATGACATCAACAGGACTAATCATGTGGGTAAATGCTACTCAGAGTGAGTAAGGGTTGAAGAATCAGGTAATTATATTTTGCCTACTATGACTTCTCTTTTCAATTATCATTTTTCACTTTCTAGCCTAAACTGTTGTGTAGTGTTACTATGGACTGTTAAATAGTTGCTGCAGAGATGGCAGCATTTTCTTGGTGGATGAAATTAATCCTATGTATAGTTTTATATCAGCTTACTTTTGTAACTCACTTAGGGATCCTTCAGGCATACAAATGTATGTTCCTCACTTAATAATTCCAGATTGTAATTTGGGCTGGCTGAGTTTGAACTTTGGCATCAGGTCTAGATATTTCCTTGTCACTCTGATGCTCATTCCTTAATGCTATGAGCATAAAACCCATGGCAAAGTCTAGTACATTTGTTGGGGGGTGAAATTAGAGTGGGTAATTTTAGCCAGTTCATCCACCCATTTGTTTTTCAGAAAAGCAAATTATAAAATGACATTCTTCAGCAAGATATTTCCAAGGATTGGGGATTTGGAGAAGTCTCTTACCCTTGCTTGTCCAAGGTAGTCTTCATCCAGTAAGTACAGAGAGGCTTGTGGTACAATTCCACGCAACAGCCTGGATGCATGGAAATATCTCTGAAAGCTTAACAGTCTTTTCACCTTTTTCTTGGTGCCAATTTCCCCTGAGTGTGTTGTATCTGTGAAAAGTAATTAGTACAAAAACCATCATGCTGGAGCTCAAGGACAACTTTCTCCATTCTTTAAAAAGAAAACATTGAACATTTCATAATTTTGTAAGTCTTCTCTCAAACTCGCAAGAAACCACAATACTCTTAATGCCGCATTCTTTGCTGTTCAGATTCAGGAATAAAATCTCTGTCTTAGGAGTGTGCGTGCACAAGTTATACATTAGCTTTAGAAGTAATGGTGTATAGTTGTATTACAGAGATGAATTATGGTGCAGTGGTTAAGATACTAGCTTAGAAGACCTGCGTTCAAGTCCCTGCTCTATCATAGGCTTCCTGTATGACCTTGGGCAAGTCACTTAGTCTCTCTGTGCCTCAGTTCCCTGCGCCACAGGGGTGTTGTGAGAATAAGCACATTAAAGAGTATGAGGTGCTCAGAGACTACAGTAATGGGGCCCACATAAATACCCCATGTGAATAGTAATGTGTCCTATTAGCAAAACTTGTGTAAGGATTAAGAGAAATACTTAAATTTGACTTTCGCTGCTCTTTTGGAAGGTGAATAAGTCAAAACTAAGTACATAGGAGAGGGATTTGCTGTGCTGAAGTTGAAATAATCCTCAGTAAGGATCTTCTGAGGTTTCAGCTTTCTGAATGATGCCTTATGGTGTTTAATGGAGAGGCTGACATGCACTTTGTTTTACCAGTTTAGGTCAGAGGGGATTTAGACTGTAAGCTCTTCAGGGCAGGGACTGACTTTTTGTTCTGTGTTTGTATAGAGCCTAGCACAGCGGGTCCTGGTCCGTGACTGGGGCTCCCAGGTGTGATGATAATACAAATACACAATGAATACATAAATATAACAACAGGCTCTTTTAAAATAAGGACTTTTTTTCCACCTGCTGATATACTTCACTGATGTACAACAAGTGACAGGTCCAGGAGTCACTTTGGGATTCCTGTTTGCTAGTAAAAGGCTGTACACATCCAAGAGATAAAATAGTTGGTTATTCCAGTTCCAAGTATTCTTTGCTCATATTACTTAACAGTTATATTGGGACAATATTATTATACACTGAAAGACCCACAAAAACCTGGGTTAGGTCCAGGGTTTGATGTAGAATTTGATGTAGAATTGTCATCTTTGGGTAGGTTAAATCTTTTCACGATACGAGTTGTATTTTCCTGGAGTAATTTGTACCAGCATTGTTAGTGCCATGCTCTTTAGATAGATGGATAGTTCCAAAACAGATAAGGCACACAATCAACAAAAACGTGACCAACTTTTTTGATGCTGCAAGGTAAACTTCAGGAAATCAGACAATGAAACTCCCAGCTTTTGTTAATCATTCATGCTTCTAAATCCCTTTGGATTACAATGAAAATATACTTTGCATTCTGAATTTGGAAATGTGACAATCAGACACTCTGGTCTACTCGATCTCTTTCCAAACAGAACTGAAGCCAGTACATGTTGAACTCAGAAGTTAAAAGATCTAGATATTAAGTTTCTGAATGAACTTTTCTGGCTGTAGCATCTTTTTGTAGTTCTCTTTCCCCCACATTCCCACATTTGCTGGGAAACTTTGTGCACCCAATTTGGGATCTAATGTTGGATCAGTCTAATACTGACTGACACTGTCTTCTTCAATGAGAGAGACAAAGGGTACAGACAAAGGGTACACTACGAGATTAATTCGAATTTAGATAATTCGAATTTGGGAAACAGATTGTATAAATTCGATTGTGCGCGGCCACACTAAGCACATTAATTCGGTTTTTAACCACATTAATTCGGTGGTGTGCGGCCACACTACCCCTAATTCGAATTTACAAAATCGATTTTGGTGCTACTCCGCTCGTCGGGGTGGAGTACAGAAATCGATTTTAAGTGCCCTTTAATTCGAAGTAACTGGCTCCGTTGTGTGGACGGGTTAAGGATTAATTCGGATTAACGCAGCTAAATCCGAATTAAAGTCGTAGTGTAGACCAGGCCAAAGTGAGTGACATAATATCTTTTATTGGACCAACTTCTATTGGTGAAAGAGCCAGGCTTTTGAGCTAAAGAAGAGCTCTGTGGAGCTCAAGAGCTTGTCTTTTTCATCAACAGAAATTGGTCCAATAAAAGATATTAACTCACCCACCTTGTCTCTCTCATATCCTGCGACCAACACTGCTACAACGACACTGTCCTCTTTAATGACATCTTCCTTTTATGTGATGTTGTGTGTGGTTTTTAAAAAATTAAATTCTTCTCTTTCCCATGTGGGTAGTGAATGAATGTGTATAGTGCTCTTTGGCCTGGTCTACACTAGGACTTTAATTCGGATTTAGCTGCCTTAATCCGAATTAACCCTTCACCCGTCCACACTACAGAGCCAGTTAATTCGAATTAAAGGGCCCTTTAAATCGATTTCTGTACTCCACCTCGACGAACGGAGTAGAGCCTAAATCGATTTTGTTAATTCGAATTAGGGTTAGTGTGGACGCACACCACCGAATTACTGTATTTAAGTTAATGGGGTAGTGTGGCCGCACACCACCGAATTAATGTGGTTTAAAACCGAATTAAGGTGCTTAGTGTGGCCGCGCACAATCGAATTTATACAACCTGTTTCCCAAATTCGAATTATCTAAATTCGGATTAATCCTGTAGTGTAGACATACCCTTAGATGGTAAACAGTAAGTGAACCAGAGCCATTAGACTCCATGCCATCCCCATGGTAAGATGAGTGGCCCTGGAGTGTCCATAGTGAATCATCAGTAGCATTCAGTTCTCATGGTCTGTAACAAGATTGCATGCTCTTTGTTATATGCACCTGGACGCTGGCGCTTATAAAAGTTCAGCACTGCTTCTTAATGAGTTTCCAAGTTGTGATGGTGATTTTTGTGTGTGCAGCCTTTGCAATACAATCTGCTGGAGATCACTATAATGATAAATTACCAGAAGAAGCAAAACTTCATTAGCGACCTAAACCCACCTAAGGATGCATTTTCAGTGCATAAAATCTAGTGCATGACCCATTTTGGAAAAAAAAGGTAAAATTGGCTGCCTACTCTGTCATATTGTTTGGTGTTTCCCCATAACCAATCCATGTGCAGTGATGCTAAGAAGTTAAATTTAGAATAAAAAAAAAAATGTAACTGATGCCAGGGAACATATAAAAGGGAATATACCTTATTCAAGTTGTACAGTAGCCATATTCTCTCTTTACTGAATTCCAGAATGATTTTGCTTCCCTAGAATTTCATATATGGATGAATTTGACAAGGAATTTCATATATGGATGAATTTGACTAGGAAAATTAAATTGTTTTCATAAGGAAGAGAACTTAGTTTGGCATTTATTTTATTCTATTATTGTTAGGAGTAACAGCCAAGTTTACTATTAGAGAAATTAAAGTTGTTTAATTTGTGCATTTAACAGCACTTCATGTCTAGTCAGTTTCACTGTAGTCACTGTAAGTTGAGAGGCCAAAGGAAAAAATAGGGCAGTGGTTAGAGGCAGGTGGGGGTAAGCATGTTTTTTTTTAAGACGGGGTTTACAAGGGATTGGCTGAAAATGGAGAGTTCTTTTCAGGGCAAGCCTATCATTATTTGAGATGAGCAACTGCATTGTACATCACTCAATTTGTTATGCAGAGAAGATTTTACAAAACATGCATGTGGTGAGGGCATCTGTTTCCATTTTTTGCTATTTGTGCTGAGCATTGGTTCTTCTGTGAAATTCAAATTTGACCTTTTCCATGCTTCTGAATATTAAAAATATGTATCTAAAACACTTTTCTGGCACTTTTTAGAGTGGTCTTTAGATACTAATTTTAGAATCTTATAAAGTCTGTATTGGC
>NW_020664436.1:50202402-50247163 GCF_002925995.2 Terrapene triunguis
TTGAGAGCCTGGGAGGGAGGGGGAGGAGCAGCGCCCGCACCGCGGCCACTCGGAGTCTCCCCCTCCCTCCCAGGCAGCAGCAGCGGAGGTGAGCTAGGGCGGCCGCGGCACATTTTTAGGGGCGGCATTCTGGCGACGGCCATGCTGCCCCTAAAAATGTGCCGCCCCAAGCACCAGCTTGTTTTGCTGGTGCCTAGAGCCGGCCCTGTCCCTTTTAAGAGGAAGTTCTTTTAATCAGTGTTCCCGCTGTACTTATAATATATGTTAAATAGACAGGTCCCATTTAGTGAGCATGGGTGAGGCCAAAATAAAAGCTTGTGTACATCCCAGGCACAGACATGCGCACAGTGAGCGAGACAGGCCCAGTGCTCTCTTCATTTGCAACCGTAGTGGTCTAGTGTTGAGATTTCACCTTATTTTGGATTTAAACATTAACAAATTCTCATCAGTCCCTTAGAATACAACAATGAAAACACAAAAATCTGATTTTGGTTCCCTCCATATTTTCAAGACTGCTACCTTTCCCCATTCACAGAGGTCAAACAGAGTTTTTTTCAGTCTAAAATATATCTACACTACAAAAAAAAAAAAAGTGTGTGCTTAACTCAGGTTAACTAACCTGCATTAGCTAACTCAGGTTAAAATAGCAGTGAAGACATGGCAATTCAGGCCCATAGCAGCTCAAGTTAGGGTCCATATGGGAGCATGGCGATGAACTCAAGCTGCAAACCTGAGTTAAAAACTGAGTTGCCATGTCTTCACTGCTATTTTAACCCAAGCCAGCTAATGCGGTTAGCTAATCTGAGTTAAGCCCACACCTTTGTAGTTAGACATACCCTAAATAACTAATTTCAGATTAAAGAGAAACAACAAAGAAAGAACAAGCCTAAAGTCCCCCTGAGAGAGGACACATTGACTTACTCTGTAACATTCAGCATCTGAAATGAAACAAAAATGACAGCTGCTGTATAAACTAGCAGGGCAGCTCCTTTGACTTTGAAGATGCAACATACAGAAAGACACCTCTTTTAAATTACATAGGGTAGCCACATGTGCTAGAAAGGTCAAGCTGAGTTCCTTACTCCTTGAGCCATCACAACAGTACTGCTGTCTGTGGTGACCCCCTCCATTGGTGCATGCCAGACCTTCCTGAATTGGAAGAATGAATCAGCAGGATTCCGTGGAAGGAAACCTCCCACTTCCCCTCAGAAAACCTACCTTCAACAGAAAAGTTCACAAATACAATTTGAAAAGGTTTATTTTTTTTTGTTGGGAGGGGGGTGAGGAAGGAGAGTTTAATGGGACTACTAAACAAATAAATAAATAAAATTGAAAACAAAAATGAAATACTTCTGGCAGAGTCAAATGTGAACATTTATTCACTTCTGTCACTGCATGAATGAAAGCTGGGACAATGGCATTTGCTCAGCAGCTGGTGTTCTTGTCAATCAATTTATAACCAAGGAGAGGTGAACTGGGTTTGATTAAACAAGTTTCAGCTTAGAATTTTGAGAAGTAAGTTTTGGGCTCTTGAACATACTTTTCCAAAAATGTAAGTACCTCTCCCTCCCTCCCAAGTGCCCTTTTGTACCCCTATTCTTTGCTCTTCCTCACCTTGTGAGAACAGCTAAGTTTCTAACTCATTCCTACAGCTGGATTTCTAACTCTGTCTGTTCTTTCCCAATACTTTGCTACTCCCCAGACCTGATTCAAGTTCTCTTCCGCTACAGAGCCCATATCTTTAATGATATTGCAAGGGTCTCAGCAGGTCTGATATCCTCTGGTTGGTCTGGGCAACTTTCTGGATTTGTCTCATCACCTATGTCTCCCTAACTCAGCATCATACCCAACATTCTGATGGACTTCTGACTTCAGCACTACCTCTAGTGTACAAGATTTGGCAGCAGTTGGTCTGGGCCAACAGTGGAGGAAGCATAAAATAGATAATGATGATTCCAAAACTAAAATCTTTACCAGACTGTAGCAGCATTGCCAGCTTCCATAAGTGTCAGCACATCAGAGCTCTGAGTTTTCCCCTCTTTCTAGTTCCCTTCTTCTCTTCCTGCACTTGCTCCAGTCCCACCTATTTTCAGCCCTCCCATTCCCCAGATCCTCGGAGTTCTGGAAAGCAGTTAAGCAAACAGGGTTTAATGTTTAGTTTTGATAAGTGCTTTTTAATGAAAAACATAATCACCAGAGGATTAAAACTTTAATCACTAAGCAACTGTTGGAGATCCAGTCTATTCTGATGAAGGCTGTTAGTAAGTGTTGTTTCAAAGGTAAAATTCAAATGACCTGTGCTATACATGAGATTTATGCCAAGCCCTACTTGTGTCTGAATGTCAGAGTTGTGTTGTATTCTGTTTGAATACAAAGACCAAAGAATTGTGAGTGAAATTTTTATCTTTAATCATCTTTGCACACTGGGTAACTGGGGTACAATAACTGGGCATTTCCCAGGAATCTCTCTAAAGGAGAGAAGACAGAAAAATCCCTCTCATAGTTTGGATAAATGGAGAGAGGTCAGGTGAAAAAGAACTGGGACTTTTTTTTAGCTATGTCCTTCATTATTCACAACAACGCTAGATTAATAACTTTAATAAAAATGAGGTTATAGCTGTTTTTTTGACAGATGCTCACTATAGGCCTGATGCAAAATCCAAGTCAAGGGGAAGACTCCATTGGGTTTTGCATTGGGCTCTGACTGTTGGCAAAATTAATGTCACTGTAATCCACTGCTCAGTGCATGTTATGTTTCCCCCTCTGTGCCCAAACCACAGAGGATGAGAGGTGGTTAAAGCTTTCAGGTGGTGAGCCTGGATCCTTAGGTGCTTTTAACTGTGGAAGTCCCCAGTTCAATCCCTGGGGTTGGCCATGATGGCAGCTATCACACCACTACTGACGTACGTATTTATCTGACCAACTGTAAGCAGTATGGACAGTGGTCATTTAGTCAAAACATTTCATGCTCAAACACTGGGTGGGAACAACAGTATTATGGCACATTCCCCGTTGAGTGAAAGAGGAAAGCAGGTCATTGAATGTGGCACAATGATCCTTGGGTCATAAACTTTTAATAACCATTTTGGTTTTTAAATTTCCTTTACAAATCCATTCCCAGTAGGAATTTAGTTGGGGAAGGGGTTGCACTTACTGTTGAGAAGACGGAAGTC
Source organism: Terrapene triunguis (assembly GCF_002925995.2). Taxonomy (NCBI): domain Eukaryota; kingdom Metazoa; phylum Chordata; order Testudines; family Emydidae; genus Terrapene; species Terrapene triunguis. The sequence continues at coordinate 50,205,576 of NW_020664436.1, forward strand.
TATGAACGGGTAGGAACCACGGCGTTCAGAGAGAACCCCTGTCTGACCTCTCACCCGTGCATCTCCTGCAAAACACAACCCCCCACAGATGTTAGAAGGGGTGTTCACCCTTTCTTCTTGTGTAATATTAACTAACCAAATTGATAGCATCACAATCCTCTGCCCGGAAAGCCACGCTTCAAATACCATTTCACATGGCTTCCCCGTAGAACTAGGTACTGCAGTACAGCTCAGTCCTCTGATATGATCGGAATATAGCAGAAAAGATGTAGCCATCCTATTGAACAGCTGCTCATCCAGTGAATAGACTCATATCACTTCAGGAGCATTGCAGAAATCTAGTTTCTGATCCCAGCTATACCAATAGGCTTAAAATTGTTATTTCACTGCTGACAGGGTGCTCAGTGTTATACATGACGCACAGCTGAGAGTGTCCTGCCTTAAAGACGTTACAATCTGAACCACACAGACACAGGGAGACAGATGCTGCCACCTTTACCAGTATTACCAACCCCCTATGTTCAAAAATCATTAATCAGCCCCAAAATATAATGAAACTGGTTTAAAAATCATGATATTAAAAAAATGATTCTTTTCCTTTCCCTTTGTGTTTTTGAGCCTTTAGAGTGCACTCAGGTGATGTTTTCAAGCTTTTCTCTGCAACAATGAAAGTTAGAAATGTTCATTAAAAAAAGTATGCTGTGATTCTCAAAAAAATAGCATGACTCCAGGAACTGAGGCTTTAAGAAAAAAACTAAATACCACCAGCTTTGGAATAAGATAGTGAGACTAGGCAAGACTGCTTTACTCACATTGACAAGTACCTTATTATTGCCTCAAGCTGCACCACTGAAATTAATTAGACTACTTGAAAAGTAAAGTACCGTTAAGGTTGCGTAGGAGTGGCCACATCTGTCCCGGAATAGGCAGTTGTGTTGAGGACATAGCTAAATTCAGAGCGGTCTCCCTCTGAGTTTTTATTTTTCTGTGAAGACTACTGAGGGCTATCAGGTAACTCTAAAAAGAATTGGTCTACCTGCTCCTAATGTAACTGTACCAACACATAACATTTTAAAAAATCTCTAATTGTGAAAACACTAATGATCTTTTCGATACCTGTTAATTAAGTAGAAGTGGATTCAGTGGAAGTGCTGAGGAATGGCGAGAAGTCTATCAATAAGCCAGGTGTAGGCAGCAGACATACATCCCAGCCAAAATGTTTAATTCCCTGGCGGTAAGCATTGTTTATTGCAAACTGCCAGGTTGTGGTGGTGGTGGTTTGTTTTTAAATCTTTGTCAGGCCTATCACCAATTCACTGCACCTCTACATCTAACAGCACCTGCTGAGTTAGTGATCAAATTGTGTGTAGTGATGTGTCTACCTGCTGGAGATTTTGAGCATACAGCAGTTGGAGGGGAATGGATTGGTCTGTGTGTACAAATTTCATATTGCTGCCTAGGCCCCTACAGTTCTCTAATCAGGAGTGCTAGCAGACTTGATTCCACGCGGAGGAAGAGCAGTGATGCTGCAAAATGCATTTGCTAGCTCTCTTGTGTAAGCTTCCAGCTATTTGCCTTCAGGCTTAAAATAAAGCTAAGCAGTTGTTCTTCAATTAATACAATTAGTTGTGTTTCATTTCAAATCACCTTTTTGTAGCGAAAGGAAGGATTCTGTGAAAACAGGACAGGAAATTTTGACAGCTGAGAGTCAGATCACTGTTCCATCTTCATTGTGTTTCAAAGTGAAACAAACAAGATGAGGGGAAATAAAAAGGGTTGTTTCTCTTTTATTTTTTCAGGCTGAAGACATAAGATAGCACACTGGAATGTTCAATGTTACAAACACAGAAAAAGCTGCATCTTTGTCAGACCCAAAGTCTGGAGGCAGCTTTGGGCTCTCCAGGGGAGACATTTCCTGAATGAATCTTCTGCCCGCTTGGCATCTTACATTGTCTCTTTTTAATAATAATAATAAATTAATTAATTAATAATAAAAACCCAGCCTGTGCTAGGTAACAGGAGTGTGTGGCTTATTACAATACTGCCAATAAGGGTGGAGATGCTGGCAGTGCCGACAACTTACAGCTGCTGCTGAAACATCAGCTGCATGACAAGAACCAGAATCTGGCTGCAATCATGGTGTCAAGGTCCTTTCAAAGTGGGGAGAAGGGACAAGAGAAGAATTAAGCAGCCGTTACTGAGCTGCTGCTGCTGCGAATGCAGTAAATAAGCAGGAGAAACATTCCTTTTCCAAAAGCCGCTGTTTGAAATGCTGCGGGACTGAATTTCCCCACGTAGGCAACTCATGTTAGCAAGGCCAGAGAACAGATTGTAGCTATCACACAATGAGGAGGCTGCTCCGTGCAACAGCAGCTGGGATGTGCCACTGCATTATTTAGTCTATTTGATACACGGCTCCATGTGATACTTCATGGACGACAACAATTCACAGAATGCTAAAAGTGGGCACCCGATGCAGCATTTCTACAATGGTCATCTAAGGACCTCCACTTTAAAATACTACTTTACTAAAACTTCATGTTTTGTACTGCAGCCCATTACTGTAGCATGGCAGCTTCCATGAAAAACAGATCAACAATAATTAAGCCCCTAGTGGACTCTGAGGAAGCTCTGGCTCTTCTACCTTTTGACTTATACAAAGGTTTTTGGTTCTTGGGGAAGGGAAAGAAGGTTTGTTGATGTTGTGAGTGTTATCGTAATGTAATGATGTTTTCTGCACTGTACAGTGTGTGCCACTACTGCTACTTAGCTGTCAAGTAGACTTTTCAGCCACAGATCTCAAAGTGCTGTACAAAGGAAGGTAAGTATCGTGTAACCCTACACGGAGTTTGCCAGCTCCTGGAACTCTGGACTAGAGCCCTGCAACCCAACCTGAACGCAAGGGGACCCAACTACAAGTGTCAGGTTTGGGTCGGGACAGAAAACAACTGGACCATCTCAGGCCTGGGTGGGGTGGGCTCTCATGACATTCTCTTGCCCAGGAGATTGGCCCAGCGGCAGCTGCATGCGCCTCTTCTGCCAGCCACTGCATTGAGTGAGTGCGCCAAGGAGCCACAGTGCCACTCTCTCTGCAGCACATGCACAGTGGCAGAGGCGCTGACTCAGGTTCTGCAGGAAGGACTGGAAGAGGTCAGGTTGAAAAACGACTTGATCCTGTGGGGTTCAGGTCTGGGGCAGGCTTAAAACTTAGGGCCGAGTAGACCGCTACGCTGGACAGCCTCTCTGGGGTCCTACTGCATGTACTGAAACATGTATGTGTATAAAGAGTTCAGTGCATAAAAATGGGTCAAGCTGGATGGCTGCCTCGGTCTCACCTATACATCTCTGCCACCTCTCCCGCAAGCAGACAGCACCCTTGTTTTGGTTCTGAACAGCTGTTCTTATTCACTGAAGTCCTTATGCACAGGAGGACTTCCACACATCAGACAACAATAATGGCTACGTGAGCCCTCTGACACCATTTCCCAGCATGCTTGGAATCAGGGCTGCGGACAAAAGGGACAAGAAACTCCTGGTGAGCCCAACAGGCTTCTGGATGGGGTGATCCAGACAAGCAGCTTGCTGGGCCAAGAACGAGTCAGGTTGCTCAGTCTCGCAGTGGAAGGGGACAGCCTGACTCAGAGCCAGAGACTCATTTCAGTGTCAGATCCAAGTTGTGACTTTGGGGAGCAGAGAAGAGAAAAGCCGAACAGCTCAATCAGGGAATCTGTGCATAATAAACCACCCCACAAAGGGAGTCTTTGAACTGCTGTGGGATGTGTTGCCTGGGTCAGGCAGTTCCAGCCCTGCAGAGACCAGCGTCCAGAGTGGCAGAGATCTGACCTGGTGCTGGTTACCGGGAGCCAGCCAGGGCCTCCACAGAACTCCAGACCAAGAAGCCAGAGAGGACCTTGCCCTACCCAGGAGCAAAGACACTGTAAAGGGACCCTTTTTGTTTAAGGCAGCCAATGTTCACAGCACTACAACATTTGTCTCCAGGCTCATCTCTAGTGGATCAGCTGCCTGGGAGGGAGCTGGAGGCTGGGCAGGGTTGTGAGTGGTGGGAAATTGATCGAATTATTATTGAGTACATATTAGTTAACACTAACTCTTTCCTTCCCCAGATCCTATTTTACTGCTGCCCACAAAGTTCACCTTTGTTATACTGTTATTTTTGGGTGTGTTACCTCTTTGCTGGGGTTTGTATCACAGGCGCTGACTTTTATTTTTCCCCGTGGGTGCTCCACCCCCACTCCACCCCTTCCTCTAAGGCCCCACCCCTGCTCTGCCCACTCCCCCGAGGCCCTGCCTCCCGCTGCACTCTGTTCTCCGCCCTCCCCCGAGCGCCTCCTGCCAGCTGCCAAACAGCTGTGGCTGCTGGGTGCTGAGCACCCCCTATTTTTTTTCTGTGGGTGCTTGAGCCCCAGAGCACCCACAGAGTTGGCACCTATGGTGTGTATTGATGTATTTATTGTTTCTTGCATACTGGGTTTTATACTCCTTGCTTGCAGTGGTAGCATTATTCATTTTCCCAAAGGACAACATTCCTTGTATCTCACCCCAGGGAGGCATCACCTTGGCATCACAAGAAGGAACCCAGGATCCAACCTCTGCGAGAAGAGGGGAGAAGCCACTCCAAGTACCAGAGAGGATGCTTGAACCACACCTCAGGGGAAGGGCTACAATTGCTACCCCCACGTTATAGCAGGGGAGTGGAGGCAACAGAAATAGTCACTTGCAGAATACTGCACAGCAAATCAGTGTCAGAGTGTAGCGGGGTGGTTACCCGCTCCTGCCCTGAAGGGCTTGAAATCAGCCCTGAAAGAGGGCTGCAGGGGTAAAAGCAGCCCTGGAGAGGGCTGCAGCTCTAAAAGATGGGCTGATTGGGGAAGCGGCTGCAGCTGGGCCACACCCCAATCAGGCCACAGCTGGCCTGTATGAAAAGGCTGGAAGCCAGGAGCTCAGCAGTTTCTCTCTGTGTTCAGAGAGAGAAGGGCCTGGTTGCAGGGAGCTTAACCAGGTATCTGGAGTGGAGCAGGGCTGGGGAAAGGCCAAGGGAGCTGGGGAGCTCTGGCCTAGGAAAGCCCCAGGCTGCAGGCCTGGTAAGGCCTATCAGGTACTGGGTTGCAGTGGGCAGCCTATGGGTAGCCAGAGGCAGCAGGTCCAAACCCCTTTGCCTGTGGTGAGTGGCTTATACTGCAGTCTGCCCCAGGGAATGGGGGCTAGATAGAGACTGGGCAGTAGCCAAGACTGAGGTGAAGTGGGGATAGTGGGTGGGGGTTCCCCTGGGAGGGGGAGACCCAGAGCTGTGAGGGGTTACTGCCAGGGGGCAGCACCCCAGACAACAGGGCACTGGGTCCAGGAGGGACATGGGGGCCAAGCAGTAGCGGGACACCGGCCTGCAGAGGGCACTCCAACGGCTGGAGAGCTAATTCCCGGAGATGACCAGCAGGAGGCGCCACCGGGTGAGTCTGCACTCGCTTATACAGAGCTAGGAAACCAGATCCCATTTCAGTGGGCTGTCCACTGGACCATGCTGTCTCCAAGAGGATAGTGTTTAAAAAAAAAAAAAAGTCTGTTTCCAGGGCCATTAGCAGTAACAATAACCAATTTTCAGTCTTTGTCTTTTTAACAAAAAATATTCAGTTTTTGGCTTTTTGGACTTTCAAATTTAAAAACTGAACCTTCCTGGGGACAATTCAGTGTTAAGAAAAAGCCCCTTTTTGTAAAAAAAAAAAAAAAACAAAGTTTGAAGAAAAATGTTCAACTAGCTCTGCTTCTCAGTACAAACAGTTATCTGAACCCCAATTACCCAAAACATAGTCCCATCTCCATATACTGATGCTTTACCCTGAAAATTCCCACAGCTGTCCCAAACCTTAATAATGGGCTAGAAATTGTTCACCAGCTTATTCAGCTACTTGAGGCTGGTGTGTATCCCAGTACTGGCAACTATTTTCTTTTGTAAGAAACATTTTACTGCTGTTGTCCCTGAGGATGGTCACTATACGCACACACAGAGAATGTACATGATGTATGTTCATACAGTATATGTTTCTATTATTCTCACACAACTCATAGTGTTAAAGTCAACATTTACCACACTGTGCTATTTAAGCACCCGTTTTGCTCTATACTTTAAGCTGGAAATCTAAGGTAGTCTAGATACTGTTGTATGGTAAATGGTGAGCACTTTCTCGGAGAGAATATAAATTCATGTATGCATGACTATAATATACAAAAGCATAGAGAGAGGAAAGGAGTGAATGACAACAGGGGTAACTGAGCTGGAAGGCTTGTCCAAGCCCCCTTTTCATATGGAGAAATGGAGGGTTCTGACTTAGGCGACTGTCAGCAAGAGCCATCAACATGTTTCAGTCAATAGTTTGTGGGTACAATGAAAGAGCTGGAAACCTCAATCATTGGCATCCCAGGAGTCTAACAGAAAAATATTGAACAAAAGCAGCAGAAGAGCCTTGGGAAAATAGTTCCAAGGACAACACAGGGGCTTGTATAAAAATATTATTACCAATGTTAGCAAACAGCAGACAAGAAATCATCCTTGAGAATCTTTGGGTACGTCTACACTACGAGATTAATTCGAACTTAGATAATTCGGATTTGGGAAACAGATTGTATAAATTCGATTGTGCGCGGCCACACTAAGCACATTAATTCGGTTTTTAACCACATTAATTCGGTGGTGTGCGGCCACACTACCCCATTAATTTTAACCACATTAATTCGGTGGTGTGCGGCCACACTACCCCTAATTCGAATTAACAAAATCGATTTTGGTGCTACTCCGCTCGTCGGGGTGGAGTACAGAAATCCATTTTAAGTGCCCTTTAATTCGAAGTAACTGGCTCCGTTGTGTGGACGGGTTAAGGATTAATTCGGATTAACGCAGCTAAATCCGAATTAAAGTCGTAGTGTAGACCAGGCCTCAGTCTCTAAAGGAAGTAACATATGCGACTCCACCAAATAACATGCTTCAGTTATGGCATAACCAGGGCTTGAAAAATTTACCAGGGACTTGCTAGCCGGAGAGCTAAGTAGGCCCACTAGCTAGAGATGAATATGAACGATTGGGAGGAAGCGGAGCGACAATGAGGTCCAGAGGCAACGCTCTGGTGAGAACTTCAGTGCTCTCCCTTCCTCAGCTTCCTTAGCCGGTAAGAAGAGGGATAGTGGTGGGAGGTGTACTGGGCTACTTCCCCTACACCCAGCTTAGAATCTCCACCTTTTATATCATCCTCTGTCTGGGAAATTTGAAGCTTCACCTTTCTCCAGCTGCTGCAAGGAGCTTGTCTGTCTCTTCCTCTTCCCCCCTGCAGAAAATCTTACATATCATATGAGTGGAGAGGGTGTGTGTGTGTCTGTTACTCTACCCTTACTTCTGCCTCTCTTTTGGGTGGTCCTTGGTATTTTATAATTCCAGTTCTAGTGCCTCTGCTGTGGCTCAGAGTCTGCCCAAGCAGCAGCATTGTGAAATTGACACGATCTTGCATGTTTCACTGCTGCTTTGAGTTCTGAACAGCAACAGCATGACTGGCCTGAGCCTTATCATTCTGCTGCCACGCAGCAAAGTTATGAACAGTAAAAGAGGCTCTAGAACTCTGCAGACTTCACACACCTTTGCAGTGGTTTACATTTTGTTCACGTTCTGTTTTCATTGCAACAAGAGCTAGGAACTTCCAATCGGAGGGAGTAATATGCGATCACATGCATTCTGTGGGTTTTATGCCTGCCTCAAAGTACCAACCCTGACCACTGTTGGAGGCAGGATACTAAACTAGGTAACCTGGCTCAGTATGGTAATTCTTGTGTTCCTAAAAACGTAGAAGTTATTTAGCCTTAGAAGATAGGCATTCTGCCACCAGAGTAATGTGGTATCACTAGCGTCACTGCTGTTGTAATCCAGTGGAGCCTGATGGGAGGATGCAAAACTTTCTCACACATGAATTTAAATCTAGCAAAAATGTTCAGGCCTAAAAAAAGTCTAAATGTCAAAAGCTGTAATAATAGTAATAAGAATAGTTACACTGTGCTCTTAGCAATGTGTAGTGGGTTGTGTTACCATGGTAACTTTGCAGATAATGTCTTCCTGCCATAGCAAAACAATTCTAAATTGCACCATTAAGAGAAGCCCATTATTAATTAGTTAAATGCTTCTTCTTGACATCTACTCACTTACCTTTATAAAGCCCACTGATGAAACAAATAATGTGCATCGTTAATAAAAACACATAGCACTTACATAGCACTGTACATTTTTCAAAGTGACGCACAAACAGTTCCCAAACCATTCAGTTTAGGTGGTTAAATATAATTGTCCTTGTGATGATTTGGCAGACCTGTCTATGTACAATTTTTGAATTCTGTTTGATATTATGAACTCTATATCTTTATATCCTTATGGTGGTCTTTCCTGTATTATTGCATCATATTTTGTTAAGGAGTGGGGGACTGGTGCCTAAGTGTCTGCTTCTGAATGGGGTCATCATTAAGGATCATCAGCAACTGAATAAGCCTTACCCCACAGTGGTTCTCAAACTGTGGGTTGTGACCCCAAAGTGGCTCACAACCCCATTTTAATTAGGTCGCCAGGGCCAGTGTTACACTTGCTGGGGCCCGGGGCTGAAGCCGAAGCCTGAGCCCCACTGCCTGGGGCTGAAGCTGAAGTCCAAATGCTTGAGCCTGGGGCAACAGGCTTTTGCTTCCCCTCCCCTCGACCAGGGCTGTGAGGCTCGGGCACCTGCTCCCTTCTGCCCGGGGTCATGTATTAATTTTTGTTGTCAGAAGGGGATCCTGGTGTAATGAAGTTTGAGAACCACAGAACAATGGAGTGGCTGCAACCAGAGGTGAAAGTAAGCCGGTACGGTACGGCGGACTGGACCGGCTTCCCCAGGCCTATGATTTAAAGGGCCTGGGGCTCCGGCCACTGCAGAGAGCCCTGGGCCCTTTAAATTGCCACCTGAGCCCTGCTGCCGGAGAAATGGGGTAGCAATGGCAGGGCTCTGGCTGTGATTTAAAGGGCCCGGGGCTCCCAGCCGCTGCTACTGCAGCAGAGCCCCGGGCCCTTTAAATCAGCATCGGAGCTCCGGGCCTCTGCCGTTATCCCGGGAGCTCCAGCAGCAGGGCTTGGGCAGCGATTTAAAGGGCCCGGGGCTCCAGCCACTGTGGGGAGCCCCGGACCATTTAAATCACCGCCCGAGCCCCGCTGCTGGAGTCCTGGGGTAGCGGCCTCGGGCCTCCGGCGGTGATTTAAAGGGCCAGGGCTCCCAGCCACCACTAATTCAGCGAAGCCCCAGCCCTTTAAATCTCCCCCTGAGCCCCGGGGTAGCAGCAGCCGGGAGCTCCCGGGGCTCCGTCGGCAATTTAAAGGGCCCGGGGCTCCTCTGCGGTAGTGGCGGCTGGAGCCCCGGGCCCTTTAAATCGCCCCTGAGCCTCAGGGCTCCCAGCTACCTCTGCAGCTAATAGCTCTGGGGGTGATTTAAAGGACCCGGGGTTCCCAGCCGCCGCTACTGCAGCCGGAGCCCCGGGGCCTTTAAATTTTGATTTAAATGGCTTGGGTATTTAAAGGCCCCGCCTCTTCCGGTTGAGGCCACACCTCTTCCGGTTGAGGCCATGCCCCCTGCTCAGGACTCCGGCATACCGGTGAGTCCTTTAAGTTACTTTCACCCCTGGCTGCAACGAAGGTAAAGTCAGTTCTCTGCAGAGGTGTAGACAATGGCACAAAAACCCAGGTTGTTTGTGGTTTTTTTTTTTTTTTAAAAGGCACAAAAGAGAAAAGGAGGGTTTTTAAAAAAAAAAAAAAAAAAAGGAAGTTTGGGGCTGGAGTGAGAAGAGACTCCATGAGCTGGAAGAGACGCGTGAGCTGGAGGAGTGAGATCCTGGAGAGGGGACCTGGAATCCTGACAGGACACTGGCCAAATCCCAAAAGAATACTCAAGAGTGGTGGTGAAACTGAGAGAGGGAATTACATACAGACATTACATATTTTGCATGGAGCTGTATATCTCTTGCGCTGTCTAAAGAGTGATGGGTTTAGCAATCCCTCTGCAAGGTCTCTGTCTTACTTGTTTCAGCTATCATGCATCTCTGAAAGGTTAAACTATAAACCAGAGTACCCATAATCTTGGAGCTCTAGGGAGGATGTGCTTAACCTACTTAGGAGCTTTGTGGGGTTTAGGGCAGCTGAGCTGCAGGGTCCCATTCCCTAGGAGTTGTACCAGATGACAGACTATGCTCAGGAAGTATGCCTGAATCCAAAGAGAGACAGTGTCTGGAACCCACTCAGACCCAGAGAAGCTTAAAAGCACATTGATCCAGCATGTAGGTCCAAATACAGCAGCCCGATGAACATCCAACAAGGGAGAGCTATACCAGGCCTGTGGAACCCCCATTTTGCATATGGGGAAGTATGTGATTTGTCCAAGACCACATGGTGTATCAGTGGCAGAACCAGGGAGTCGAATTTAGGAGTTCTGGATTCTGACCTTATTCTCAGTGCATTTGGCTTCACTGCTTCTCTTACAAGTGCCTAAAAGATTCATAGATTCCCAGGTCATATGGGACCACTGTGATCATCTAGTCCAGGGGTTCTCATACTTTTTTTTGCTGGGACCTCCTTTGAAAATATTTCAGGCTGTGATGACCCCCCTCAAAAAGTGATGACCCCCTGCCCGTACTATGCCACCCTTACTTCTGTGCTGCTGCTGGTGTCGGTGCTGTCTTCAGAGCTGGGCGCCAGCAAGCAGCTGCCACTCTCATGATGCCCCTTTTACAATAGTCTTGTTACCGCCTTTTGGGATGGGACCCCCAGTTTGAGAAATGCTGAATTCTAGTCTGACCTCTTGTATAACACAGAGAATGGAACTTCCCCAAAATGATTCCTCGAGCATTTCTTTTAGAGAAACATCCAATCTTGATTTAAAAATAGTCAGTGATGGAGAATCTACCATGACCATGGTAAATTGTTCTAGTGGTTAAAACCATCACCCATATTTATATTAGGACTCAAAATGATCAGAACTATAACATCATATCTTAACTGGCAATTGTCACTCATTCTACTAAATGGGTCAACCTGTAGATCTTCAGTTCAATTTAGAATCTGAACCTTTATGTAAACCACCCAAAACTCTCAGGCCTGATTCTACTCTCACATGGGATTTACCCTGGTGTAACAACATTGAATTCAACAGAGTTACTACTGTAATTGAGAAAAGAACTGGGACCCTGGAATCTGCCAATCAGGGTTGGAAAGTCTCAGAGTATAGACTTCCTTTAGAGTAGAGGTCAGAGAATAATTCCTAAGATCATTTTTCAACCAAATTTGCGCTTCCCAACTTACCACCTGTTCGCAATATTCAGTTATCTGAAATTATTAACAGATTTCTTCAGTGAATAATTCTTGGCCTGCAGATCCTTCTTGAACAGTTTGCTTTAAGTATATGTGATTTGTTCTGTGGATAATATACGTGTGGGCACTGTTTCTGTTTTCTGATTAGACAGTTCATTTCAACCAGCTATTACAACACTGAGTTGAGAATTTTACAGTTGAATATACACATTGAAATATGCTTTTGAGAACTGTTTGATCATTCAGGATTTTTTTTTTTTTTTATTTTTTAACAGGAAGGATGGTCTTGGAGTGAAGGCACTGGATGGGACTCAAGAAATCTGAGTTCAATTCCTGGCTTCCTGTGGACCATCTGTAAAAAAGGGTAACCACACTTCCATTCTTTGTCTGTCTTGTCTATTTAGACTGTAAACTCCTCGGTACAGGGACTATGTGTTTGTACAGCACCTAGCACTATAGGGTCATAATCTTGGTTGGCTCTTCTATCACTAACCTAATACAAATACTAATAATATTTGCTTTTCATGCCAGTAAAGCTCAAGTGCTCTGATATTTGCAGAGTTTGAACACCCTACCAAACCAAAATTTGCTTTTGGAGATGTAGGTGCATTCATGGAGATAATTTCCCACTTTTCCCTGAGCTCTGTGTGTGGGATTCCCAGTTCTTCCCCCTCCAGCTGGAACGACAAGGAACAGAGGTGCACAAAATCACAAGTAATAAACATAGTAGTCAGTCATTTGTGAACACTCCTCACTGCATCAATAACGTTTTGTTTGCGCCAAATCCTCAGGTCTTTTTAACATCTTTTACACAATGGGAGTTTTTGCCTGAGGAAGGACTGAGTAAATATGAGTAAAGACCTTCTTGGTTTGGGCGCTTGAGTTTTGTACCAAGGTTGCAGAGTTGCCAAATTCTAAATAGCTCCTTGAGTGAGATTTCTGTGGATGTGAACGTGTGAAGCTTTTTCTGACTCAGCTTTTCTCCCCCTTATCTAATAATGGTAAGGCTTCTAGCCAAAGCTCTCCAAGTGCTTTCATATGCCCACAAGGTGGGTCAGTATTCACCCCAATTTATGGATAGGGAACGGAAGCACAGGTGAGTGATGGGACTTTCCCAAGGTTGCACGGTGTGTCAGGGACAGAGATGGGAATGGAAGTCAGGAGACCTGACTCCAAGTCTTGTACATTAGCCACAAGAGCATCCTTTCTCTCTTTGTCTCAACGGTGTTTCCTTTTCTCCCTTTTCCTTTCTTTTCCCCCATCTTCCCTATTGTCTCACTCTTTGCCTTTCCTCCCCCCAATTCCACTGGCTCTTGGCTCAATCTCAGTCTCTCCATCCCCACTTCTATTCCTTCAGTCCTTTCCCTGAATTTCTTTGTAACCTGCCTGGTCCTCTCTCAAGCCTGGTCCACACTAACCCCCCACTTCGAACTAAGATACGCAACTTCAGCTACGTGAATAACGTAGCTGAAGTCGAACTATCTTAGTTCGAACTTACCGCGGGTCCACACGCGGCAGGCAGGCTCCCCCGTCGACTCAACATACTCCTCTCGCGGAGCAGGAGTACCAGCGTCGACAGCAAGCACTTCCGGGATCGATCCCAGAAGATCGATTGCTTACCTCCGGGTCCGGCGGTAAGTATAGACCTACCCTCACACACACCATGGCTGTCTCCTGGGGATGACATTTCCTGGGAGTGGAATACAGTGTTGTTCAGGACCAGTAGTGCTAGCCACAGATTCCTCCCCACTGTGCTGTGCTAGGAGTCACAGGCTAGGTCTACACTACAGCGGTGTTCCGACCTAAGATACGCAACTTCAGCTACGTGAATACCGTAGCTGAAGTTGCGTATTTTAGGTCGGCTTACCTGGTGGTGAGGACGGGGGAAAGCCGACCGCTGCTGCGCTGCCGCCGACTCCGCTACCGCCTCTTGTCGAGGTGGATTTCCGGAGTCGACGGCAGAGCGATCAGGGATCGATTTTACCGCGTCCTCACGAGACGCGGTAAGTCGATCCCCGATAAACCGATTGCTACCCGCCGGATCGGCGGGTAGTGAAGACGTAGCCACAGTGTGTGAAAGGAACCAGCACTGGGAACACAGGACTGGAAAGAACCTTTTGGGTCAACAAGTCCAGTCCCCTGCTGTCACAGGCAACCCTGTTCACAGACTTAGCAAGCGCCATCTTAAAACTGATTATGTTGTTTGCTCCACTACACCTGTTGAAGCCTCACTCCTCTGATGGGGAAAGTGAAGGGGAGGAGGAGGAAATATTGGCTGCTTGCTCAGAAGTCCCCATGAGTTGTTTCTAATAGCTTGGAGGAGCTGAACTGGAAAGCTTATTGCCTGCAGCTCTGCTTATGAGTGTCACTTCAGCTAATACAAATGAGAACCGAGGCAAATGTGTGACTCATTCCAGATGAGTGACACTTGACAGGTTCGAGATTGAGAGGTTTCTTATTTTATCCAGACCTTGTTTGCTCATCATTTGCTGTAATAAATTCTCTTTTCTATTTGGAAGTTGTCTCTTAGGGACATGGTTTGGGAACTTTCCCCTTTCTTGACTGAATCTGTTTCAGTTTCTTTATGGAACATACAAAAAAACTGTCACAACTCAGTAATTGCTGAACAATGAACCCAGAGAATATTTTCCAAAATCATCTGTTATTAAGTGGGTAATCTTAACCCTAAATGTTTTTAAGACTGCATCATTCTAGATCTGGCTGAAAATTTTCAGAGAGACTAGTTTTTTCCATTGGAAAATGCCATTTTGTCAAAATTGAAACTTTCTGTTGGAACATGTCAATTTTGATGAAATTTCATTTTGGGGGGGAAAATATCAAAAAAGCATTTTGATTATGTTAAAGCATTCTGTTTTTGCCATTATTGGATTGGAACATTTCAATTTTTTATTCCAAAATACTTTTTGTTTTGATATTTGTGGATATTCAATTATAAATTATAATAGATATGAAATAAAATAAGTCAAAATTGAAAAAAAAATTTGTTGATGCAAAAGAATTCCCCCAGCCCCCCAAAAAATGACAAAATTCTTTATTTTTGTTCAGATTTGGAAAGAAAACAAATGTTTCCATCACAAATGTCTTGCAAAACAGAAATTCCTGTTCTTGCACAGCTCTAATTATTTCCTATTTACTGCTAGGATTTAGCAGGATTGGGCCTTTTAAGCTTAAAGCTTTATCATTTACAGCATCATAGTTACAGCAAAATTAAAAAAAAAAAGACCGTAAAAGAAGAATAAGAGCAAAAAAACCCACACAACACAAAAACACACACAAAAAACCCCACCACAAAATTGATCACTAAAGAAGAACAAGGACCAATTTTTCAAAGGACCTTTTTTACTAATACTCTGTAATATTTTTGAGAATATCTGTTTACATATGCAAAAATCCATTGCAAAGCAGGGAACTGTAGGCAAAATTAATTAATTTAAAAGTAAAAGTGGGAAGTTAAGAGCAAAACTACTTGATTTGTGCCTAGATATATTGGTACTTGCATGATCAAATGGATACAATTCCGAGTACTGTGGGTACATTTGAGGGAGACTCTCTGAAAATTTGGCCTTAAATATAGATTCCCCTGCCCCCCACCAAATTACCATCTACTGTATGTGGGGTCATATTTAGCAATATGTATTTAGCTATCTTTATGTCCACTTGAAAGAAAACCTGGTTGTTCATTATGGACATATAAATGTCCGTTGTCTATGGTACTGGGGATTTTGTTTTAATTAAAAATGATAAAATCTCCATAAAAATATAATCATGTTTCTTCAACTCCCACTGCTCTTTTTCTTGGCACTGTATAGGACACACACGCAAAAGATTGGCCTCCAGAGCAGAGATTCCTGGCACTAGGGACCTGAACCACATTCTTTTATGGTGCTTCATGAATGGAAAAAAAGCAGGAGGTGGAAGCAGTGTTTAAATGCTCAACAGCTTGAAAAGTGCTTTTCTTCTTTACCACTTTTCTCAAGTAACATGTAGAATCCATAGGCAAGGGATTCAAAAGGAGGAGAGCTAACTGGGTAGAACCTGGCAAATGCTCCACCTCCTGTTGTAACAATCTCAGTCCCTAATGCTGATGTTCTTGCTAAGGAAATGCAAATTTGGATAGGCTTCCCACAGTTATTTGTACCTCTACTTGATGATGAAATGATGTTCTTTCGTGACACTTCCATATTTCCTGGTTTTGGCTAAGCCATTGCTACCTCTTTCACAGCGTTTTGGTCCTTCTGCTCCTCACAGACAAAATCAAAGCATGTTGACTTACCTCCTTTATATATAAGGTAAATCTACACACTCTGATAGATATCTATAGTAGCTAGAGCTGATCGAAAATATTAAAAATACATTGAAAGTTACTGAATTTTATTTGTTTACTGAAAACTGGATTTTTGGCAAATGAAAAATCTCTATAACCATTTCAGTGACATTTTCAATAAACATTTTGATGACAAATATTTAGAACAAGTCAGCAGTTTTTCATATTTTTTTAACAAGACCTTTTTTTGACCAAAAAAAAAAATTACGTTCCAAATATTCTGACCAGCTCTAACATTAACCATGCTTTCACTAATGAAGGTAAGGAAGAAACTTTCTTTGTGGCCAGGCTATTCCGTAAAGGCCTTGTGTAGAGTTTCTGAAGCAGCTGGTACTGGCCACTGTTGCACAGAGGACACTAGACTAGATCGATCGCTTGTCTTGACCGAGAACGGGCAATTCCTATGTCCAAACGTGTTTAGAGTATCAGAAAAAGGTTCTTTTGGCAGCATGAGTGAAAGTTCTTCTTGTGTCTAGTTTTATCCAAAGAGTTAGTGCCACAATAGCCGTTGCTAGATATGTTAATAGATATACTCATGACTGATACTCTGGAAATATTTGCTGTCTCAAAGTGCAGCGAAATTATAGCTTAGCTTCTCTTTTTATTATTTGCTCATACTTGAGAGATGAACATGAGCTGACTCAAAGGGAAATAATTAGTTACACATTTCACTAATTAGAATAATGTTGATAAACAAATATAATGAGGTACTTGCAGTTGGCAAAGAGTCCCATTTCCCTAGAACTTTGTCCTGCATTTCCTTTCGGCTGAGATGGCATTCAGAACACTCATATGCCAAGTAGCAGCAGGAACAGCTGCCTTCTGGACAGACTTCCCAAGCAGATGTGTTGGCAACAGTGAGGCCATCAAGTGCTTAAGCGGCTGCCAGGTGGTCTCTGATTGGCTTGTTCTCCTGAATATCAATTTCTTTCTCAGCCTCATATTCCAGAAACTGCTCAAAATTGATATTTAAAAGCAAAGGAACGAACAAGGTGTGCACGAAGTGTTAAGCATAGGTCATGATCTCTCCCAGTTGTAACCCATGTCCTTCTCGCCACACTTTCTTTACTATCATCCTTTATCATGGTATGTCTAATTTAGAACTTGTTTGCACCATCAACACAGTTATGAATAGGGAGAAAGTGTGGGGCCATAGCATCCCAAAGGAAGTGAGCAAGCTGCTCTTCTGTTCCCTCCTCTGTGGGTTAATATTCAGCCCCTAGTGTACACGAAGGGAATAACCTCTGTGATCCCCTGAGAACAGGGACTGTGATTATTCTTATCCCTGGCATGAGGTACACAAAGGGAGGGCAAAGGCTCCTTGTCCTGCCTCATCAACCCTATAACCTTGCACGAGAACCAGGGGCAGCCTGGCCTTCAGATTGCAAACTCCTCTGGGCAGGACATGCTCATGTTTACATGTCTGTTAAGTGTCATGCATGCCTAGGGAACTACATAAATAATAGCCAAAAATTCAACCCAGGGTCCTAAAGTTAGGTCTCATAATCCTTAGGCACCTAAACAAAAGTAGCCTTATTTTTTCCCCAGTGTGCTCAACACCCACAACTCTCATTGATTTCATCTGCTCAGCTGCTCTACTGTAAATCACTGTGGTATCACAATTAGCGCTAGGTGAAATTTTTCAGCTGAAACGTTTTTCCAGAGAAAAATGCAGATTTGGTGACATTTTTGTGAATTTTTCTTTGTTTTGCAGAATTCTTTTGGCTGGAGGGGTAGGGGAAGAACCATAAAGAAAAAATACAAAGTATTTTGTTCTGATATTTTTGAAATGTAACGTTTTGATTTTTTGGTTCAAAATAATTTTTATTTTTGGAACTTCCTTCACATATATTTTTAAACAATGAAAAAACACTAAACTACTCAAAATGAAGACAAAATGTTTCATTTTGAGTTGAATGAAAGGGAAATTTTGTTTGACACAAAATGAAATGTTTTTCAACCTTACAATTTGCTGAAAATTTTGAAAAAATTCATTTTCTGTTCAACCAAAAAAGATTTTTTTTTTTTTTTTACCCTGATATGGCCAAGAAACCAAAAAATCCATCATTCACACAGCTGTAATCACAATGAACTTGCTAGAAAGTGTCTTTCCCCCAGGCACCATACATACACTGAGTGCTGCCTCTAGAGAATGTAATGTGGGCGTCTATATCAGAAAGCGCCCTGTGCACTATCAAACAAAAGAAGGTTGACATTGACAGAAGCAGGGGGAAGTGCTTAAAGGAGAGAAAGGCAGGAGTAGGATATGAGAAGCTGGAGAAGGACAGAGTCAGAGATTCCTTGGAATAGAGGAAGGAGGGTTGGTGCCTTTGGAGTACTAAGACATATGAGAGAGAGAGAAAGCGTGCAGAAATAATGGGTGTCCGCTTGCTACAAAACTGTAAATGGACAGTAGTATGAAACAAACACATTGCTACTGTGATATTTGACCTAACAATTGCAGATAGATGTGAACTAGCGCTCTAGAACCAAACTCCACTGACTGGGAGTTCAAACCCAGATCAGAATTCTGCAATTTAGGCCCATTTCTGGTATTAACTTTGCCAATACTCATATGCTGTGTCAGTGTCAAGAATGCTATTGAAAAGAGAGAGAGAGAGACACACACACACACACACAAACACCCCCTAGCCCGGAGAAGCAGAGCAAGAAAGCTTTAAAGGGAAAGCACAGTTATCATTGGCAGTTGAAGCCTGAACTTCACCTCCCTCTGTAACTGGGGGCTGATGTTCCCAGACCTCCAGCAATTGCTAAAGTCTTCTAGGAAAAAGAGGCAAGTTAGCATTTGATATTTCTAATATAACAAACAAGCAGAAAAAATAGGGGGGAAGGAAGAAGCAGGGAAAAAACAAACAAACAAAAAACTCCACCCTGAAACTTGCATTTTTAGACATCCTGGAGGAACAATAAAGGACATTTTTAAATTTTGTTTTGCTTCTACAATTTACCTTTATTATAGCTCCCTACAGCAGCCAAAGAGCTCTGATTTAGATATTCATTAAATAGCCCCTTATCTGTGTGATCCAACTCCCCAGCTTCCTCTTCAAATAATATTTTGAAGCAGAAAGAGCAAGACTGGATTTCAATCTTTGTTTTTCACAAACCTCTGTAAATTCCAAAAGAGAATAGCTCCAGGACAGGCCTTTCTGCATGTATGTGTGAAGACAGCACATAAAAAAAGCATTTCCTGACTCATCATACCCTTGTGCAATCCATACCAAGCAGAGAACTTTTTTTTAAAAACTTTTTTTCTTTGAGAATTGCGAGTCATAATAAGGAAAAGCTGTGGGGTTATTGTTTTGAAGAAAAAAGACAAGTGAGCTAGAATAAATCCTCAGTAAAGCTTAAAGTAATAATCAACAACAGCAGTTGCTGTTTTTCTAGACTTCCTTAACCGTCCTCTAATATATCTATTTCTATGAGCATGCTAAAAATGAGCTGTAATGGTGGGACTCCAAATACTTACATATGGTAGTCTGGGATGAACTTTGGTTAGGTCAACCTGCTTGCATTTATAATTTCTTAAATAGAGATGTGTGAAACTGAAGAGGGTCTGAATAGAGTTGGGTGGGGAATGGTTTTCCTGGTCTGTGAAAATTTGCAAGATTTAGAAAAGTTTTCCCAGCCCGAATCAGGACAAAAGGTTAAAAATCTCAAAAATGTTCATGAACTGAAAATCCAAAAGAGTTTTCCATTCGGGTCAATAGAAATATTTTATTTCCATTTTGATCATTTTAAAAAAAATGAAATCTATTATTAACTTAACTTTTGAAATGAAAAGTGACTTTGCACTAGAAAACTAGAAATTTGATAATTTTGAAACTTTTTTCAAAAACGTTTAAAGTCAAGAAATTTGTCAAAAAGCGACAAGTTCCTTTTCTGATGAGAAAATATTTAATCAAAAAAATTCCTGACTAGCTCTAGTTTTGAGTTTAGAATCCTCAGCTTAAAGAAGGTTCAGACAGCTATAAGTTAGGATGCTTTTCTAAAACCTATCCAAAACTTCCTGATTCTGAAAAACTGGCCTGGAAATCTTGTGTGATCAGCCTCGCTTTCATGCTATTTGGCCAGTTCTAACTGAGACTAGGAATAACTTATCCAAAAACTTCAGAATCTCAAAAAAAGTTTTTAATTTGAATTTGGTTCTAAAAGTGGGTGGAAATCCAGGAGCTTTCTGAGAACCAAGTCATCCTCCCTTTTACTCCATCAGTATTTTAACTTTCTCATACCACTGTGGAACCCCATGGAAAATCATCTTCAGTTTTGAAAGAGACTGACATTTTGGACCCAGATTCTAATCAAAGATGCACATTACCTCATAACTGAGACAATCTCCATTGTGCATAGTCATGATCCTGCTCACGTTGAAATCTTTGAGGACAAGTGTAGCAAAATACCAGAACATAGCGCACCATGTAATTGAAATTCAAATGTTGATGTTATCTCAAGCACATGGGGAAAATATCAATTAAAGTTCTACTTTAATGCATAACATCCTCAATGGAGGATTTCCATACTCTCATCAAAAACTTCCTACCCTCTCTCCTCCCAAGGCTTATCATCAATCTCCCTTGGCTGGGGAGGTCTGGATGGTTCTCTCTTTGGTCTGTCAGGGCCACTCCTCTCTCGAACAAAGGAGTTGTTTCAGTTTGACACAAGGAACGCCTCCCAGCACAGGGACTGAAGCCAGGTCACTTGAATGGCACTTCCATTATACTTAACAACTTATACTTGGCATCTGTTACTTTAGCATAAGATTTTATATTCTCTCTCCTTGCAAAATAAGGTTAGTGAAATCCAGATTCTTTTCTTTTACATAGACCTCAGATGTCATGCAGCAACTTGAAAGGAGGAGATCTGCTACAGAAGTCACAGATGCACTCCTTCTTTCCATCCTTCCTCATCTGGGGTTAAATTGGGGTGCTTCAAATTTAGGAGGAAAAAAGATAGTGGATCACATTCACTATTAGCATAAATTGATGACTCCACTGAAGTCATTTTTTGTATTTTGGCAAGCTTTGGTTCACAATTATTTATAGGATATCACATATTAGCAAGGTGTCCATACCAGCTAGAGGTTTAGGGATGCTGATTTGAACAAAACTTTGTTTTATTTCCAAAATTATTCACAATTTATGCAAGGAGTAGAAGTGCTTCTCACCAGCTGGACTTTCTGAACATTGCATGGAACAAAGTTGTTGCTGTCTAAAAAAATCCAGATCTGTTGCAAACAAACCAAAATATCTATCTGGTTTCCTTAATCTGATACCCTCCATACTAATTAGTACTGTTTGTTTACACTGTATGACCTGAGCTATTTGAAATGACTTCTCCAAATCTTTAGGGTTCTGTTGTAGAGGAGAATATTCAAATGTGGATACTAATAATCTCCGTACTGCCCCTTCAATCTGACTCTGACAAAGTAACTAATAACTTTTCTATGGGTGTTTGGCTGATTTATTTTGCAGAAATACAAAACAAACAAGGTCCCCACCCCCAAGATCCTTAAAAATATTTTAGCAAAGAACCAAAAGATCCACCCACCGATTCCTTTTTTATTCCAGTAAGAACAAACTACTTTTCAGTAGACATATCCAGTCAAATTACTATTATTTCAGAACTCAATCTGAATCCTTCCCACACTATCAGACATCGCTTTGAGCAGACAAAAAATCTTCAGTTCAATTTGAAATTGCTGCTGTAATGTCGTGTCTATTAGTCTTTTACTGTCAATTTTCTAGATGTTTTCTGTAGTTTTGTTTTTCTTGAGTTTGATCTTCAGACATAAATTACGGTCATTTCTGATATTTGCTCCTCTCTATGTTCTAATGTCCTGAAATACATGGTCATACACTCTACTGGTGTAAACTGGTGCAGCTTTATTGGAGCCAAGTCTGTTTACACCAAAAGAGAATTTGGCCTAGTGTTACTAATTCATTCTACACTTTAATTCTAGAAGTAATTTTAAAGGATAGTGGGAGGAATAACACATACATTTGACAGCTGAACACAGTTACATGATTTTAAGGATTTAAACAATCTGTCACACTCAGCCAAGAATTGGCTTGCTTTAGCAATGCTATGCATGGAGAATATATTGCGGTGCTGGTGGTGAACTCTATAGCCACCCACAATTAAAGATGGGTTTCTTTGTATGTGGGAGATAGCACCTTATAAGGAGCAATATATTGATTTAATGAAACTTAGTCAATTCATCAAGATATCTGTGAAAACTTCCCATAAATCAAATAATTAAACATAGGAGACAATTTAGTGGGCCTAAGTACAACAGCACAAGCTTACTAACATCCATTTTTTCTCATTTTCTTTTTATATCATTTTCCCTTTCTGCTATTCATCATTCCCCTTCACTATTTCTTGGAGCTGAATGTTATCATTACAAGGTTAAAGGACAGTATGGAATTGATAGCAGATATAGACACACTCAATGTGAATGTATATGTGTATGATAACTAATAAGCATAGAGCATATTTAGTTCCTGATTAGGAGGAAGTCCTACTTAATCATCAATCATGGGAGCAGAAGGTGCCAGTGAATTCGTTTTGTGATGTTCTTTTTATTGAAGATTGTCACCTACCACCTCACACTGGAACCCATATAGGGTATCATCAAACATTTACAACCCATACTTGATGGGGACCATATCGTGAAAGAAGTCTTTCCTGAACTCCCTCTTCCGGCCTTCAAACAACCCCCAACCCCATCATCAGAAGGAAGCCCCTCCCCACCTCCCGATCAGGACACACCAACTCAATCGGCACTAGACCCTGCCAGAACAAAAGATGCAAAACCTACAGACATAATCTCCACTACTATGATGATCAATACCCGCCACAACACACTTTTCAAGATTCATCTGGTGTACCTCATGCAGTGCACTAAATGCCCCAGTAAACAACTATATGGGTAAAACAAGACAATCACTACACTCTCAAATGAACTCACACAGAAAAAATGATAAAAGACAAAAACTCCATAACCCGTGGGTGAATACTTTATATAAAGTGATCACTCCATATCTGACCTCTCAGTCCTCATCCTCAAAGGACACCTGCACAACACTTTCAAAGGATGAGACTGGGAACTTATAGTCATAACTTTGCTAGACACTAAAAATCATGGACTTCATGCAAACACTGGATTTGTGGCTTATTACAACAATCTGTAACTCACTAACCCCTCTTTTTTTGTCCTATGACTGACTTCACTCATCTTAAACGGTCCCTTATAATGTGTGTTAACTACTTATGCTAAACAATCTGTTCCACTTTGTATTTAGCTGAGACACTCTGACTATCTTTCCTAGACCTCAAGAAGAGCTATTTGTAAGCTCAAAATCTGATCTCTTTCACCAACAGAAGTTGGTTCAACAAAAGACCCACCTTGTCTCTCTAATATCCTCAGCTACAACAACACTGCAAACAACATACGGCAGTCATGCCAGGCAGCAAGGACATTTTGACAAAATACAACATTTATCAGGGAGCCAGTCGAAGATACATTACGAATTGATCTAAAATTTGCCTTTTTGAGGTCTGAGAAAACCCAGGCACCTTTTCACGTCCTCTGTTGCTCATTTTTTAACATCTCTTGGCGCTTCCTGGTGTGGTCAGGGCCCAGAAATGAAATTCCCTGAGCAAAGCCACTCATTATATGTCCAGCTATATTAGAGATAGGATGGGCCAGAAATCTCACGAGAGAACCTGTTTTCCAGTTTGCTGAACCACTAAATTAAAAAAGTTCATCTCAAGAGTCTGGATACTTCTCTAAATCTTATATGCTTATCTGTCCAGACTGCTTTGCAGGTTCTGTCTTTAGTAGTTACTGGAACATGTTTCACACTGAAATTTGGCTACGTTTTCTGAGTCAATAAACATTTTTTCCTGGCTGCATGATGTTCTAGGCCTTAAACAAACCGCAGGTGGGTGGCTGGTTGTGTTCCAGCTCCCAGCCCCTGTTGCTCTGTAATTGTCCTCATTTTATGTATATTTTGATTTTGTAGTGTCTTTCCCACAGTCCTGCTGTATGCACCTCATTACGCTGCTGGACACAAACAAGTCGTAACCTACTATATGAGACGTACATCTTGTCTCCCACATGCTTCCCATGTCAAAAAGTAACTGAAATGTTACCAAAGAGACAAAGTCTTGAGAAACAGTTTCTCTGATCAGCACAACAGCCGAGATCCACTATACACTGTTGCAGAAAAAATCCAAATCTTGTAGGAAAGGCTCCTTCTTCACCTCCCCCATTCAAATTACCTGACCCTGAATCATACTTTGTTACTGGAGTAACTTTGCTTGGCAGATTTGTGCTAGTAATCATGCTTGAAAAATAAATCCCAGGTTCTTTCAGTGCCTTTTGTGTCTATGGCATCTTTCAGGTAAGGTACCACCGTATGGCACTATGCCATACTTTGGCCCTCCGAGTACTTCTCCATGGGTTTTTAAATGATTAGCATGCAGTGGGCTGCTGAGCACATAATGTGTGCAGGGGCTTAAGACTTTGTATAAGAATTTAAAGTGTTCAGCTAGGATGATGACAAAAAATAATCTTTCTTGCTTCATAGTTTTTTTAAAATTCAATTAAAATCTATGGGCCAGATCTCCTGCTGATGTAAATCCATGTAGCTCCAACTCAACGGAGCTCATCAGCTGAGGATGATAAGAACAGATTTAAATTTTTTATTAAAGCTAATGTTAAAAAAAATTATATACACATTTAATTATTCCAAACTGCTAATTCATTTCCCCCACCAAGTAGCTTGAACTGAACCTCAGTATGCGGGGGAGGTAGGGGAGAAAAAAGAAAAGCTTGTACTTACAAGATTTCCACCTCAGTTTTTCAGACCTAGGAGATTTGCCAAGTTTGGGCCAGCTTCAGATAATCATCTGAACCCTTGTGATGTTTATCCAAATCCCAGTCACCAAACCACTTGAGGTTCACTCATCACTAGATTTCCTCAGCACTCATCAGAATGAAGAGTGTTCTGAAGAATGCCAAAAGGAAAAGAAAACTCAGCACTTGATGAGATAAGTTAACCTTACTAAATAGTTGCTTTGAAAATCTCACCCTGCTATCTAAAGGTCTAAAATACCCTAGATTATTAGTTGATATTTTCTAAGCAATAAGCTGGTCAAAATGTTTTCTGAGTAAGAGTTTTTTCATGAAAAATGTGGATTTGATGACACTGAATTTTCCTGTGGAAAAATTGCTTTTTGTCAAACTTTTTGTTTTTCAGTGAGATTCTAAAATGAAAAATGTTGACAAAATTGTTTGAAATTTAAGTAAGGAAAAGTGAATAAAAACTCTCTCTCTTTATTCACTGGAAAAAGATGGATATATATATATATATATATATTTTTTTTTGAGAAAGTGAAGGGAAACATACATAAGATGCAATCCTGCTAAGACTTCTACATGTGCTCAGCTTTACTACAGTGAGTAGTAGTTCTACTGATTTCACTGAGTGGGATTGTGTGGGATCAAAACTAAACAAAAACAATTGAAACATATTTTGTCAAAAACTGAAAATTTTCATGTGAAATTTTGAACAAATGAAAATCTTGTTTTAATAAATAAAGTTTAATACTAGTAAACAATAATAATACATGTATTTAATAATAAATAAGTAATGTCAAGCAGCTATTTTAAATAGTGCTGCTCTCCTTCAAAGCCCTTTTCAAATAGAATAGGCTAGATTGTGGCTGGAACCTTCACAGTTGCATATGCGGCAGGAACTGGAATGAAATGTCACTCTCTCCCAGTTAACTCAGGGAAGGGCTGAGCACAATCTTCCTTCTGATGTTAATCTCATCAAATGGGGTCCACTCTATGGCCATGTCTATACTAGCAATCTTACAGCAGCAAGATCGCTTGTGTCCTTGCTCTATGCCAACGGGAGAGAGCTCTCCTGTTGACATAATGAAACCACCTAACTGAGTGGTGATAGCTGTGTCGGCGGGAGAGCGTCACCTGCTGCCATAGTGCTGTGTACATGAGCGCTTATGTCGGCGAAACTTATGTCGCTTGGGATGTGTGGTTTTTTTCAACTCCAGAGCGACATAAGTTTTGCCGACATAAAGGGTAGTGTAGACATGGCCTATGAGTCCTCTCCCTGGAAAGTGTTCTGTTCCATGCCATATCTCTGTCATACCAAATGCTAACATGTCTTTCTTTAGGACATCCCACTTCTTCTTAGGGTCAGCCTCTCTGTCTTTTTTCCTTCAGTCTTCATCTGTTGGATTCTCTTACCCAGAAAGTTGTCAGGATTGCCCTTTAAATGACCAACACATCTGAGTCTGCATTCCCTCATTTTTTCATTTATGTTACACTGAGCATGTCTCTACTATATACATTCCTTATGTGCTCTTTCTTGCTTACGCCACTCATCGATCTCAACATTTACATGTCTGTGGAAAAAGATCATTTGCTCTTGTTTCCTCTTTCTTGCCCAATACTCAGAGCCATACATTAAAACTAGATGGACCACCGTTTTACAGGCTTTCCCTTTTAATCTTATTGGTATGTTCCTGTCACATACTACACCACTTATCTCTGTGCATTTCTGCCAGACGTTTACGATCCTAGCTCTAATTTCATCCTCCATTTCCGCAAATTCTGGAACCCAGATACTTTGAATTTTCAGTACTGTCTGCCCATCAAGTTTCAAGGATAATTCTTCAGTGTTCACATTATTGAAACCGCATACCTTATATCCTGTTTTTCCTCTGCTTATGTTGAGTCCATCTCTCTCCAACACATTTCTCTATTTATCAGATCCTCTATCTATCTGCTCACTGCATAGAATGATGAGCACAATCTGCTCTTCACTATTTCTCACAATATCCCTATGTAATTGTAAAATAAATATTATACCTATTTCACAAATGGGGAAACGGATGCAAGAAAGTAAAGAGGACTTGTTTTAGGGGCGTCAATGTGAGAATGGGATTAGACCTCAATGTATACTTAGACCACTGGATTATACCACAACATAGCTCAGTGGCTCTCCATTGTATTTCACTATGGTCTAGCACAGGGGTTCTCAAACTGGGGGTCGGGACACCTCAGGGGGTCGCGAGATTATTAAATTGGGGGTCGTGAGCTATCAACCTCCACACCAAACCTTGCTTTGCCGCCAGCATTTATAATGGTATTAAATATATAAAAACATGTTTTTAATTTATAAGGGGGGTCACACTCAGAGGCTTGCTATGTGAAAGGGGTCACCAGTATAAAAGTTTGAGAACCACTCTAGAGGAAGAACTGGCAAGTGGTTAATGCACGAAACTGACACTCAGATGAGGGTTCTATTGCTGGTTAGGAAATCTTGAAAACAAGAGAATATTTAAGTGACTTGTTCATTTCCCCATCTCTCAATTATGGGCACTGATCAGACATGCCAAACCCATGGAAAAAAAAGTAGAAATTGGGCTTGTTTTTGGCTTAATTGGCTTGTGAATTGCTTGTTGGCTAGTTTTTTGGCTTGTTGTAGCTTGTTGCTTCTTTTTTTGGATTGGATCCCGGCAAGGGGGGCAAGCAGGGGCAAGGAGGGGGGGAGAGAGTCAGGGGTGCAGGGCAGGCCCACTACAGTCCCAGACTGCACGCCAGGGGGATCTAGTCACATAGAGTGTTGGGGTTCTTAGGGATTGGCTTGTTTTGAAATGGGATTAGCTTGATTTTTGGCTTATTGTGAAAATCAGGGTGCTTATTTACCGCATGAAAGTTGGCAACTGTGGCACTGATACCTTGGATTGGTGTAAAAAGCTTTAAGATCTTTGTATGAATTTTGTTTCAGAACTGGAAAGTATTATGTATTATAGGCGCTTCCACTGTCTCTTCTTTACAGTGGGTGTTCCTCCAGGAACTGGTATATTGCATTGTGTAACAGAAAGAGAGATAATAGTGATCACAATGACAAAAACATTTGCATTTGGGCTATTCTTACAGGACTACGAAAAGAAGACAAGCAGAAAGCAACATGTACGGTATGGGCCCAACATGGCCTCTTAAAATTGCAACAGACCCAGATAGCAGGTTTCCAGTTTAGAAGGCTGTGTGACTGAAAATCCCCTCTCTCTCTCTCTCTCTCTCACACACACACGTACGTACGTACGTACGTAGCTGGGTTATAAAAGCTGCAGTGCAGATCATTGTTATAAAAGACAAAAAAAGACCCAAAAGAAAAACAAAACCAAAAATCACACCTTTGCCGGGAACATGATGTTCTTGAATGTGTCACAGCTAATGTGACATCTTTAAAACATCTCATTTGTTATGTACAAAAGATGAGATGTAATCACTGTTGCACAGCTATACAGTAGGTCCAACATCCTCCCTCCTTTGTGTGAAACTGTTACAGGGGCTGTGGCGAACACTTCATAAATGTTCTCCATTAGTAATAATTTACATGACATTACAGCTGTCACTGAATGTCAGGATAATTTCCCTATCCCTCCTCCCTTTTTCTTTTAATATTTTGAACAATTCCAGTTTAAAGCAGCATCTACTGCAAGGGTGTTCTTGCTAGAGAGATTGCTGAGGAGAGAAAAATACAAAGGACAGGAGTCAGTAATTTGAAAGCATCTCATCACTACAGAATTGATATGAATCAGACCTAGCTTTGAAGACGTTGGCTTTTGAGTTTTGTCTTTGCCTTCGTGCTAAGAAAAAAAGATTGTGAAGAGCAAAGAAGTCCATTCTTTGTTTTGATAATGGCAGAGGACATGGTGGGGCAGGAGGGCACTCCATGTAGAAAATTAGTAATGCAATGCTTTATTCATGCAGTTTCTGTGCCTCTTTTTAAAGCATTCACCTTTATTTTCATCCAATGCACCTCTCTAGATCGCCAGCCTTAAAGTTTGCAGGGCCTCAAGCTGCCAAAAGTAGAAAGGGCCACAAGCTGCCTCCAACTTCCAGGCCCAAGCCCAGAGGAGGAAATAAGTTGGAATTGCAAATTGCCTCCCTCACCAGGCCTTCTGTCAGAGGAGCGAATTAATCTACCCCCGAAACAGTGAGTTGGCATAGCAGCATGGGACTAGTTTTGTGTATGTGATGCTGCCCTTTCATGGCTTGCCCAAAAAGATGATATTGTACCGAATGCATTGCTAGTTAAAGGAACTCTCTTTTAGCTTAAGGAGCAGAAGGTTATATTTTGGAAACTACAGTACTCAGGATTCTAGTCCCAGCTTCTCAGAGGTATGTGTGATTTATGCAATAATGGTGTTGGCTGCTTATAGCACATACATTTGTTACAACCCTTATAACAAGACCTGAAAGCAAGGAATGCCCACTTACTTAAGTGTCAAGACGAATTAGGCAATGCATCTCTGGGTGATCAGTGTACAGTCAGAGGTGGATTAGGGGTTTGTGGGGCCCTAGGTCAGAGCAAGTGGGAGCCCCTCATCACCCCTTCCGCATGCAGTTCCCGCCGGCGCTCCTGCCAGGGAGCAGGGTCGGGGCGTGGGGACTTCCCCTGCCCGCCTGGTGCTCCAGCCGGGCAGAGTGGGTCGGGGAACGGGGGCGTCCATTTTTCTGGGGGCCACTGGGCATGGGCCCCATTGGCCAGTGGCTAATCCTCCACTGTGTACAGTAATGAAAGAGGCTCAAGTGATTTCAGCCACTTATAACATGCACTGATTTCCTAGAAATGCACTTCCTGGAATGTTCCTATCCTACCATGAAACAGAATCTATAAAGGGTAAAAAACAGAGCTGTGCATTTATTGAATATTATTAATAAGTACAGGAGAGATCATCATTGACTTCCACTCAGAAAGTTTCACTGCTGTCCAAAAGTCTAGAACCATCACAGAATAAGAGCACTTTTTGGCCCTGCTTCCACTGGGAAATTGGCTAATCTTGAAAAGAGTTTCAGGTAAAGAGATCATACTAGCCACTGCAGTGCAAGCAGGCCACTGTTTTTAAGGCTGCTTCATATAAACAGTTTTAGATTATGGCCAGGTTTTTTGTATAGATGAGTTCTTAATTTACACTTGCTAAAGGTTATTCAGGGACTCATTATTGAAAGGACAAAAGAACCAACAAAGCACTGAGATCTCTAGCCTTTGCCCAAGCCAATTATGTTTGCAAGCAAGATGGATTATTCAAAGTCAAACTACAAGTCCCAGCAATTATCACTCTAGTGCTAATCTGTTTTGCCTAAAAAAGTAGTTAAGAATAAATTTGCTGGTTTGAGTCTAATTCCCAGTGGCTAACTGGTCACAACACAACAAATAAAAAACAAACAAACTCCACTACCATTGACATTTCTTGGCAACCTTGTTGGCAGGTTTAGCAGGGAGTTCGAGGTCTGAAGGAGCCTGGAGAATGAACAACTCTTTCTTTTCTAGGGACTGCGCCTTTAGATCAGGTGGAAGTACATTGATGGGACAGTATGAGGATAACTGCGATGCCACTGGCCCCATTGTACCTATTCTGTGGCTAAAAGTGGACTTCACTCTCAAGGCTGTGACTCTCCAGTACCTTCTGCAACCACTAAATCACCCAGCTTTTAAAAAGTTTTTTTTTTTAAATAGTAAAGATAGCACAAGTGAAATTAAAGTGACAGTTGGTATGGAGGCTTCAAACTGCGTCAATCGCACTGCATTCGCTGTGTCCCCTAACAACCAATGTGTGTGAGAAAGTGTTCTAATACTGTTCTGTGCAAGGGAAGCAGTCAGAGAGAAAAGAGGAGGTATGGAACTGTTTTATGTTGTAGTTCTTCTCAAACTGTCTTTGTAAAATCTGTAGCTGATGTAATGTTTCTCAGTGCTTTATCATGGAAGGAGGACATGCTTTATCCAGACTCCGGGAGAAGTCCAAAATCATGGTGTGACATTTACTGAGGGATGGTATCAAAATCATGTTTTGACTGTCAATAGCTGTTGCATAAGGGATTAAGAAATAGACAGGAATAACAGAAATCAGTGAGAAGTCTCCTCTGATGTTTTCTAGTGTATTTTCCCTATTCTTGTATTTCAAAATCGAAGGGAAGGGCATTTGAATATATTTCATATTTTATTCAAGTAATATGTCCCTCAACCAACTTACATAACAAATTTACAAACAACTGCAAAATATACCATAAGAGTCCAATGGTATGACATCCCTTTAAACATCACCATTACCTTAATGTTTCAGGGCTAAATCCTGAAGTCCTTGCTCAGTCTTTCCCATTGAGCTCAATGGAATTTTTGACCAATTAGGATTTGGCCCTAAAACTGATAATAAATGTCTGGAGTAGCTAAACTATTTAAATTTTAACAGAAATTTATTTTTTACATGGTATCCAAGAGCCAGAGTTCTCTGACTGCTTGTTCCATGCCACCACACTGCGTATATCTGGACTCTTTCATTCTTAACTCAGGAAAACCATAATATAATAGTGTTTTTTCATTGCAAAACTATGTATAAACTTCAGTAATTAAACTAAAGCCATAGCAACCAAACAAATACTAACACCACACAACTACACTTTGTGAAGTAAAAACTAGGAAATTGGTTGTAACCACAGGAACCATACAATACTGTGGTCTAATTCATTGAGTTACGTTGTCTGATGCCAGTATCTGCATATTTACTAACCTGTAGTTTTACTGTAAATCAGTAGCTATATTTAGCCCAAATTATGAGAGACTACGGAATGCCAGACTATCACACATATGTGCAACCAAAAAGTGAAGAGGAATTTCACTCTGTGAAATTTTATGGCCTATGTTATATAGGAGGTCAGACTAGATGATCATTATGATCCCTTGTATCCTTAAAATATATGAATGAGTGCAAACTGATAGATGAATTTCAGAAAGTTTGAATGCTTCTCCAAACTCAGCCAAATCACGGTGGTGTGAAATCAGTCTCAAGCAGAGGACTTGGTGGTGATGGGGGACTTCAAAAATCCAGACTTCTGTTGGGAAAATAATACAGCAGGGCACAGATTATCCAACAAGTTCTTGGAATTTATTGGAGACAATTTTTTATTTCAGAAGGTGGAGAAAGCTACTGGGGAGATGCTGTTCTAGATTTGATTTTGACAAATAGGGAGGAGCTGGTTGAGAATTCGAAAGTGGAAGGCAGCTTGGGTGAAAGTGATCATGAAATGATTGAGTTCATGATTCTAAGGAATGGTAGGAGAGAGAAAAGCATAGTAAAGATAATGGATTTCAAGAAGGCAGACTTTAGCAAACTCAGGGAGATAGACTTACTTCTCATGGGATCTTAAGGGGAAAAACAGTTCAAAAGAGTTGTTAGTTTTTCAAGGAGACATTATTAAGGGCACAAGCTCAAACGATCCCACTGTATAGTAAAGATAGGAAGTATGGCAAGAGACCACCCTGGCTTAACCAGGAGATCCTCAATGATCTGAAACTCAAAAAAAGACGCCAACAAAAACTGGAAACTAGGTCAGATTATAAAGGATGAATACAAACAAATAGCACAAGCATGTATGGATAAAATTAGAAAGGCCAAGGCACAAAACAAGATTAAATTAGCTAGAGACATAAAAGGTAACAAGAAAACATTCTACAAATACATTAGAAGCAAGAGGAAGATCAAGGACAGGGCAAGCCCATTACTCAATGAGGAGGGGTGGAAAACAATAACAGAAAATGTGGAAATGGCAGAAATGCTAAATGACTTTTTTGTTTCAATTTTCACCAAAAAGTTTAGTAGTGAAAGGATGTCTAACATAGCGAATGCCAGTGAAAACGAGATAGATGTTTTCAAGTCACCAAGACCTGATGAAATACATCCTAGAATACTCAAGGAGCTGAATGAGAACATATCTGAGCCACTAGCGATTATCTTCGAAAAATCATGGACAACGAGAGAGATTGCAGAATATTGGAAAAGGGCAAGTATAGGGCCAATCTATAAAAAGGGGAATAAGGACAATGCGGGGAATTACAGACCAGGCAACTTAACATCAGTACCTGGAAAGATAATGGAGCAAATAATTAAGCAACCAGTTTGCAAACACCTAGAAGATAATAAGGTGGTAAGTAACAGCATGGATTTGTCAAGAACAAATTGTGTCAACCAACCTAATAGCTTTCTTTCACAGGGTAACAAGCCTTGTGGATGGGGGGGAAGTTGTAGATGTAGTATATCTTGACTTTAGTAAGGCTTTTGATACTGTCTCACAGGACTTTCTCATAAACAAACTAGGGAAATACAACCTAGATGGAGCTACTACAAGGTGGGTGCATAACTGGTTGGAAAACTGTTCCCAGAAAGTAGTTATCAGTGGTTCACAGTTAAGCTGGAAGGGCATATCAAGTAGGGTCCCATAGGGATCAGTTCTGTGCCCGCTTCTGTTCAATATCTTCATCAGTGATTTAGATAATGGCATAGAGAGTACATTTATAAAGTTTGCAGACAATAGCAAGGCGGGAGGGGTTGCAAGTGCTTTGGAGGAAGGTTTAAAATCCAAAATGATCTGGACAAACTGGAGAAATGGACTGAAGTAAATAGGATGAAATTCAATATGGACAAATGCAAAGTACTCCATTTAGGAAGGAACAATCAGTTGCACACATACAAAATGGACAATGACTGCCTAGGAAGGAGTACTGCAGAGAGGGATCTGGTGGTCATAAGGGATCACAAGCTAAATATGAGTCAACAGTGTAACACTGTTGCAAAAAAAGCAAACATCATGCTGGGATGTATTAGCATGAGCGTTGTAAGCAAGACACAAGAAGTAATTCTTCCGCTCTACTCCACGCTGATAAGGCCTCAACTGGACTATTGTGTTGAGTTCTGGATGCCACATTTCAGGAAAAATTGGAGAAAGTCCAGAGGAAAGCAACAATAATGATTAAAGATCTAGAAAACATGACCTCTGAGGGAAGATTGAAAAAATTGGGTTTGTTTGGTCTGGAAAAGAGAAGACTGAGGGGGGACATGACAACAGTTTTCAATTACACAAAAGGTTGTTACAAGGAGGAGGGAGAAAAATTGTTCTCCTTAACTTCTGAGGATAGGACAAGAAGCAATGGGCTTAAATTGCAGCAAGGGTGGTTAGGTTGGACATTAGAAAAAACTTCCTGTCAGGGTAGTTAAGCATTGGAATAAATTGCCTAGGGAGGTTATGCCATTGGAGGCTTTTAAGAGCAGGTTAGACAAACATCTGTCAGAGATGGTCTTGATAATACTCAGTCCTGCCATGAGTGCAGGGGACTGGATTAGATGACCTCTCGAGGTCCCTTCCAGTCCTACGATTCTATGTGAGATTTCTAGTCCTTCCAGTTTCTGGGTCAGTCCAGTGACAGCCAAGGCTCATTTCAACGATAAACAAGCGGCAATCAGCAGCAGCAAGAGAGAGAAAAAGACCATGGCTGATGTTTTAGATGTTTTTCCATTTTTGTTTTGAGTTGATGTGTTTTGCAATGGCTAACTAGAGAGATCTGTAATCAGTTACCCTTCAATGAATTTTCATATATATTTGAAGTTCTGCTTGTTTGGTTCATGTAGTGCCAGAACCTTGCTTTCACAGGTGGAAGTATGGTTTTCCTTTTGTTTTTAATTTCCTGCCCTGAAGTAGGCTAAAGGG
The DNA here is from genome assembly GCF_002925995.2 of Terrapene triunguis. NCBI lineage: Eukaryota > Metazoa > Chordata > Testudines > Emydidae > Terrapene > Terrapene triunguis. The sequence goes on from NW_020664436.1 coordinate 50,239,890, forward strand.
AAGGCAAAATTTGAGTCTCCGTGAAGGGCAAGAGGAAGAATTAATCCACTGCTGGCTGGATCAGGAATCCTGTGAGAATGGGCTGTCTTGTGACATTTTAGTTCTTTTGCTCCTGGCTCTTAAGTCTGGAACTTAAATAGATTCTCACATAATTAAACAAACTCATTATCTTTAGGTCAGAAAGAAAACTACTTTTTTATTAAGACACTTTTCTACAGAGTCCATGGGCTTAAAGTCATTGCTGTCATTCTATAATATTTAAGGCAGACTTAAGGCGACCATTCATTTTGATTGAAATTCACTCTTGTAGAAAGGGACCACACAAAGGATAAGCTATGTACCACTTAAGACCTACTTAAGAACTCAAGATAGTGTTGAATTAGTTCTTGTGCATGGGATTTTGTGCAGTCATTCTGCACAGAGGTTACATTTCAACCCAACAAATGCACAGGAGACTTGGTCAAAACCAGGAGTTGCGAGGAAATGTTAATAGTTAACTTTTCAAACCTCAAAAACAAAACAAAAAATAACCTTGAGTTCGGTCTGGTATATTGGTCTAAGGCTTGGGCTTGTTCTTAATTTTATTTAAACCAGTTCACCTATTTGTAATTTTAATTCTTTATCTCTAAAACTCGGATTTTCCTTTATGAAGTCTAGTCCCAGCAAGCAGCAGATTTCTCTGGAATCCCCAACCATCCCTCACTAAAAAGTATACTGTTCATATATGTGATTTTTAAAAAAATGAAGATATGATTTTTCTAGAGATGGGTTAGAACTAAAACACTATCTCTGAACACTTCTAGACTGTGGGAGTGTTTGAAATGCAAATGTGCATTTAGATCTGAATTTTGCAAATGACCCCCTATCATTAAAATGGGCTAAATCAAATTCCTGGATCTGAACTCACCCAGACATTTTGAAACCCTGAACAAGGTTAGTTGCCAAAATAGCACAGTTCTAAAATATCATCACTGTACTACTCTTATCATCTGTTATCACTAGCATCTTTATTTTGCATTAGATTGTGCCTTCAATGATATTGATAGTTTCTGCAAAAAATATTCCTTGAAATGTACCTAAGTGAATTCATGACATTATTTCAACTCATGGATATTTTTATACTGTGATTGCTCCCTTCTCCCCTGGAATCAAAGATTAGTACAATTGATTAAAGAAAGAGGCAAGATTTATTTCAAAGGCTGATCAGTAGGAGTTGTGATGAAGATAGCTTGAAATTGTTATGCCTTTGCTTTTTGTGAATTGCATCTTTGTTTCTAAGACTTCCGCCTCTCTGTGGAAACAGCAGCCATTTTATTCTCAGCATGGCTATGGCCTGTAGAGATTAATATGCTGTGTTCTCTCCCTCCCAGAGACTTTATTTTTGTTCTTTCTTGTTATTTACCTTCATCTAAAATACGTCATTTGCTTTTTGTGAGTGGAAACATAACAGTGCTGGAAATCAAAATGTAGCCACAAGCGCCTATGACATTCTTCTAAATCTTTGAGGCTAAATGGCAAGAAGTCTAGTTACAGTTGAAAGGAAAGTGCACTAGCTGTGGATATGCCCTAATGTGTGATTGAAAGGAAAGCTCTTTTATTTCTTGCCAATTGAACGTTCTTTAAGTACTTGACTTTGTGACCCAAGAACCTCCCAATGCCAACTGACAAGGGGTAACAGAAGGGTATAGGAAGAGTCGGATTCCCCTATGTACATTCTGGTTCACCAAAGAATGTCATGTGATGTTTCAAATGAAAGCTGGTGTCATACTAGTTATTGATATCATTATCAGATATGTCCAGATACTATGGTAGGAGTTATGTGCATACACTGAAAATGTGTTCTTAGAGTCTATATCAAGATATAAGTCACCAGCAGAGGTAAAAAAATAAACAGGTTTTCTGTCAGACAAGAGATGTTTATTCATCCCTCCCCCTCTGGCGGGAGGTAAATTAAGTGCTGTAAGCTAATGCAATGGATGCCCATTTCCATACAAAGTCAAAGTTTAACAAAGAGATCTGAAGTCAACAGGGAAGCAGCACCCAGGAAAAACAAGCCACAGGTGGTTGTCCTGACTGTGACCAAGCGCAGTGAACTTTTGGGGGTATATCTGGAAGGCAAAGAAGACACCCCTTATCCTGCACATAGAAGTAAATGGATAGCACATGGGCATTCATGGAAACAGGGTCACAAGCAGCATTGGTTGAAAATGTTGATTCTGGGTGACATAAAACGTCTTTAGACAGATTAGCCTGTTAGTTTAGTCTCTAGAAAAGCTTGTTATGATTTAGTTTTATATGTAACTATTTGTTTCCAACATCCTTCCTCACTATCATTTGAACCCTGAATCTTTAACAATAAACTTATTCTTGTTTTCACTATATATATATATATATATATATATATATAATGAAGGGCTGTGATATTAAGCAAAGTGCTGGTCCTGAGCTGAATCTTGCAAGCTGGTGTGTACTCTGTTCCTTTGGGGACAGCAGACCTGGTAATTCTGTGAGTAGCCAGTGACAGGGGCTGGGTATCACAGGGTACTGCTTCAAAGAGACTCGGGGACTGGGGCGCACTTATTGTAAACCTGCAAGGCAAAGTAAGGGCAGGTATACCCTAGAGGGGTGTGCTTGAGTGGCTAGAAGGCTGGTGGTGTTAGGGAGCTGACACCCAGCTAGGCACAAGTAACACTGCCTCACGCTGGAGACAGGAGGCACAAGGTTACTCAAGGTTCTCGGTAACCCCAGAACCATCACAGCCTCCAGTCTCTCTTCTGTTCATCATCTGCCCTTGGTGTGTGTGTGTACAACACACCACACACAGTTACAAATGCGGTGTGCTGGACACCTTGCTGCTATTTTGTGCTATTTAGTAACGCCTTCCTATTCTGGCGTACAAATGGTAAGTCCCAGTGGAAGGACTGCAATAGAAATGGTGGTATGCAGTGAGAGGGACGATAATCAGAAGGACTGTTCCCAGCTAATAACTCAGGATCTTAATCAGATTAATCATCACTGCTCTCCTCCCTCTGCCTTTCAGGCCAGATCGAATGCGGGTTTGCTGTGTGGATGGTAAAGTTCTTCAAAAGAACAAAGCATGGATGATTAAAAGCTCTCGGAGCCTACACTCTGCCTCTATTGAAGCAGACGGGAGATGCTGGATAAGTATACCAGATTTGTGATTACAAATAGCATCAGATTTTCTCATTCTCTTGAAGCTTTCATTTTTTGTAATCTTCTTGTCAAAAGTTGTTTATTTCAGATACATGCATTGCTGAACATAACCTTGCTAATCTGCCCCTACCACCCTCATCTTTGTGTCAGATAAGAAGTACAAGGCAATTTTCTTTCCCCATTTCTGTACAAATGGTTCGTGTGACTGATGTGAACTTTTCACTTATGGGATTCCTTATTTGTGTCCAGAATAGCCTGTTATTAGATATAACAAAAACACTGGAAACCATGGCGCACACATATATAAAGCAACTGATTCTCCCAACCAAAGCAGCATTCACCACACTGAGTTTCTGCTTGTGTGAAAGGCCACTCTTGATAGTGAATGAATTTCAGACTTCTAAACAAATAGGTTGGTACCCAGCATATCTGTTCTTCAGAGAGCTTTTTGTTTGAAGCGTTTCACTGTATAGAGAATCATATAATGAGGTCAAACAGATGTTGTCTCCCAAATCGGTCCACTTCCAGGCTTTATACATTATGTAGGGTCTGATGAGACTTCACAATTTGCACTCTTTACTTCCTTTCTGAAATTTAGAGTTAATTGAATCCCATGCAGTCAACAAGAGACATTATTGATCTGAGCTATGAATAACCATCTTGCTCAGGAACGAAATAGATTAGAGGTGCCGGGGACTGTAGGTCCTACCAGGCTGAAGAGAGGAAGGTGAAGAATAGCCCTGAATAAATGGTTGAAAATGTTGTTTTTAACATTTTAGGCATCTGGCTTGTTTGGCAATGCCCTGAATCAGAACTCCAACAGAGAGAGGAGGTGGCTTTTTTTGGGCAATGCAATGGCAGGGATGGTTCAAGTTTAGCTCTATCCTGTTCTGCAGCTCCACACTGCTCTTTTAGGGTTGGGGCTTTAGACTCATCCTCAGCAGGAACTGTCATCTGTGCCAAATCATGCTGACTTGTGCTGTTTTTGAGACCATTGACAAATATTCACTGAGGAGGAGACTCAGACCATCAAAACCATTAACAAAAATTCAAGAGCTACAGTGCATGTTTGGGTAGGAGGTGGGGGCGAGGCAGGAGAGAGAGAAACAGCACAAAAAGAGCACAGCCGGAGTCCCTGCAGAGAGAATGCCCTCAGCATTCTGCGGGGGAATGCACGCTAGGGTACAGCATGCACTTCCCCCGCTCCCTTCTTTCCCACTGTACCAGCTCAGCTCTCTGGCCTGGTGTGCAGCATGGCAAGTATTAGCAGTAATCCTAGATGTGTGCAATCTTTGCTCACCATGCTGGGGTTGTGGCTGCCTGTGCAGAAGGATACAGGGTAGGGGAGGCGTCTTTCAACTTCTCCTCCTTGCAAACTCATGCAGGCCCAGACACAGTCTGTTGCTAGGTCAACAGAAGTGACAGACTTGAGACATAAATTAACTTATTGTGGTATCTAGCTGCTGTGGTTGGATTTTCACCAAGCACGTTCTTCGCCCTCTTGCCAGTCAGTCAGTCCAATTTCTGTTCTCCGTTACACTGGTGTAAAATTTGATCTAATTCCATTGAGTATAGGATAGTTCAAATTCACACCAGGGCAGAAGAATTTAGTCCTGAGACTTTCCATTTCATAACTTTTCCAGCCAGCACTGATTCTCTGACTGCACACTTGCATTGGAATAGATATCTCTCGGCTCCCACACACAATTTATTTTTGTGCACTGTGACAAAATATATAACCTTGAGAGCCTCACAAAGTCTGCATTTCAAAGGCATTTCGTAACTGTTTACCTCGTGGAGTGAACAGTTAGTACTGTATCTACAAGTTCCACTAGAACCGTTGTTCTTCTCTCAAAGTTCTTAGCAGGTTTCCCCAACAGATTCCCATTTCTTCAGGGAAAAAAAAAAAGTAATATTTTTTACTCATCTAATTAAAAGATGATTGTTACCAGATTTTTTTTTTTTTAAAAAAGATCTTCCCTTTTCTTTTACTCCTGAAGGCAGTTTACATTCCTGCTTATTTCAAAAGAATGTTTGCAATTTTGTGGTATTATGCAAACCCCAATTAGTGATCCACAAGGTGTTTTGGAAAACAGTGCCTAATGTGTTACAGACGGTTGGTGGCTGACTTCCAGCAGCCTGAAAAAATGCCTGTCTTGAAAGAAAGTTTGGGAATTAAGTCACTTCAATTTTACTGGGAAATGCTGATAGAAATAATTCCTCCAACAGTTAAGTTTTTTTTACTTCTATTAGATGTTGGGTTACATTCTCTTACACATACATATAGCAGCTGAGTAGGTCTTGTTTCCTTTAGTCTTTTCTTAAGACTAAATCTTATAGATACTTAATGGTGAGTGAAGTGCTTACTACCAGAAATAGTCTTACTGACTAGAAAACCATTCCAAAATATGTCACTGACTACATTTATTTATTTATTTGGATTAATACAGAAAACTCATTGGGACAGGGACCATATTTTTGTTCTGTTTGTACAGCACCTAGCATAGTCATGATCTTGGTCTATGACTGGGTTTCCTAGGTGCTACTAAAATACAAATAAGTCATACATAATAATTTTAAAATGACACTCCTAAAATTCAGCCATACTATTTAGTCTAGTCCCTTGCCAACCCTCCCATCTCAAACAACTCATCAAAAGGGCAAAAAAATGTTTCTGGAGGTCTAAAAACATTTGAAATAACCATGTCTATGTACACAAATGACAATGGTGAGATTATTGGTAGATAGAAGTAGTTGGAATATTTTTGTCAAAACTTTTCCTTTTTTTCAACAAAAAATGCTGTTTTGTCTAAATTGAAACATTCAATAAAACATATTGATTTTGACACACATTCCTGTGTGTATTGGGGGGAAATATTTCAAAGTGAAAACATTTTCATCTGGCAAAACCTTAGTTTTGGGGAATTCTGAAATTTTGTTTTGAACTTTATTTCATTAGGTATTTTTAAAATTGTTATATTTTATTATTTTTACACTCTTTCATAACATGTAAGTAGTAGTAGAGCCAAACTGTTTCTTTAGAATACTAATAGGACGTGCTTTAATCTAAAAAAGAAGATACTGTATGATGTTTCAGTCAGTACTAAATAGCAGCTGCCCTTACTGATGTTTAAAATGAAATATTTCAACTGTTATATAATGTTGTATTATGACATGGCAGTAGTAGTAGTACATATATTTACTTTTATATTCATACTCCTAAAAAAAAATCCTCCCTCCAAAGAAAAAAACCACCACCACCATCTATTATTTTTACTTTATTGCTAATCACATCATAGCTAACTCTAGTCACTGTCTCCAGCCAGTAGTTAGAGAAATACATTTCACTGCAGAATAAGTTCTTGCCTCAAACAAGTGCGTCAGGAAAATGCTTGCTGGACCTTCAGAGTGCGAACCCTTTTCCTACTAGGGCACTCCTGTTTCCAGTAAAAAAAAGAGTGACCCTCAGACGGCTTGGCAGGGTTGACTCAACAAATAGGGAGATCTCTGCGAAGCCAGTTACTGGGGTCCTCTGAGGTTGCAGGCATGGCCGTATAATCTGACCTGGAGGCTCAAACTTTCTGAGGGTCGTATTCTCTCTCTGATATATTTTAAACCTCAGGTCTTTCTTCCTTTCCCCCCACTAATCTCTAATAGTTCCTCAGCTCCCCATGACACTCCATTAGGCCTTGCTGGCTCATTTAATCTGTCTGACCCACTTCTCTCCCTCTCAATCTTGCTAACAGGAAGTGGAACAGAGTTGGATTTACTGAAGGGTGTTGAAAAGGGAAGAAGACACCACCTTGCTGGCAAGAGTAGAGTGACAAAAGGGTGGAAGGTGACTTTACCTAATCCGAACTTCAGAGGCTCTGATTTGTGTCAGAGAATGGATGAAGGGACCAGGGACTACAGGGTGCTTATTTTTTCTGAAACCAGTTCTTCAGTGTTAGCGTAGCTTCCTTCTCTTAAATCTGCATTGCTGAACTGTAGATCGATAATCCAGATTTGCTCTTAATTAGTACCTGATTAGTTGAATCAGTCATGTGAGTGGGTATAGAGTTTGCAATTCTAAGGAAGGGTAGAAGGGAGAACAGCAAAAT
>NW_020664436.1:50252163-50300294 GCF_002925995.2 Terrapene triunguis
ATAAATTTGTTAGTCTCTAAGGTGCCACAAGTACTCCTGTTCTTTTTACCTCAAAACAGGGAACAACCATAAGTTAAGGATTGTTTCTTCAGCAACATGATTAGGGGTGTGTGTGTGTTTTAGGTAACTAGTCTTAATCTTTTCTGGTAACGTTATCATTTCATTCCTGGCTTTGCTGTAATATTTGCAAAAGGGAATTAAAACTAACACAGAAAATAAAACCACCTTTTGGTTTGCTGCTATAAAAGAGTAATGAAGAAATTCTGAAGGAGGAGTCATTGCTACAGCTGAGTGTCTCTGAACCACAAGGTTGGCTTTATGATTTGTAGGGCCCCATGCTGCCAAATTTGGGTCAGATGGTGAGTTTTTTCCCCTTCTGGTTCAATTAGCAGAGTGGGAGATTGGGCGGGTCTGTGGGTTGCTGACTCAGTAAATGGCTAATGGGCCTCACACAGTTTCTTGTCTTGGCTGTACTGTAGGCTAGTGCTGCTAACTCACCATCATTTTCAATGTCTTATAGATCCTTCCAAGCTGCCACTTAACTTCCATTACAAAACAGTCTTTTTAGTGTAGGGGAAGATACATATTTGTGCTGCCAGAAAGAGAGGCTGGCATTCTACAATATTAGTTGTGTCAGCTGAGTGGGATGGGTCATAAGAGACTACTTGGCAAATTCTGCTCTCACTTACACCAGCGTACACTGGGAGTCTCTCCACTGAGTTCAGTGACTCTGGATTTCCACTATCGTAACTGACAGCAGAATATGGCTGTATGCCTTCAGATTACATTCCAACCAATCAGAATGCTCTCTAAATCCACACAGTTTTAAATTAGAAATCGACAGATAAGAGTTTACCCTCTTTCCTGTCGAATTATAACGCAGTGGGAGAAGCTGCCACTCGGAGCCTAAATAAAGTGTATTTAGGCCTGGGCTCCATTTCAAATTCCTGTTGGCTCTTGGAAAGGTGCCACTGTAGCACAAATCTCTGCTGCCTAAAGCTGGCTGAATTCTGCTGCACAGAGAGAAGGTCTACATCTGCAGAGAAAGTAAGAATGTGCCTTTTGATTCCATGTTCGCTGACCTGACTAAGTCTGTATAATTATATTAGATCTATTCAGGAGCTTGAGCCAGGAGCATAGGTCTGCTTTCAATCTGTGCATCTTCCCCCAGCCCAGGAAACCAAACACTGTACCACACAGCGAGAAGGCTGTAGCGGACCACCGCTGATCCGATCCACAGATCACCTGTGACACGTCAACACTGTGAGCTCCAAACATCTTCACAGAGTAGCTCATGCATAATTCATGCTTCCTTAAAGTGGTTTATATGTCGATGGCTGACTCTAAGCTCATTTCTGATCTGCTGCACATCAGTGTCTAGCAGCTTTAAACCCTAGCCAACTACCTCCTTGTGTCAGTCCCTAAATGGCATTGAAAAAATCTTTGAATTTCTTTCACCCCTGCTTTTGGAAATTCATCCAGACTGGCACTAGCTAATAAGCAAATGGATGAGGGATAGTTTCCCCGCCCCTCATCCCCGTCTTCTTTAACAATTAAAGAAAGCACACTGCACAGGTTTCCTCCTCCCGCCTCGCCGTTCCTGGATATGTTTTCCAGAAATGGAGGCTGCCCGTTGAAAGTAAGGTCTTTTGGCGAGAGCTAGTAGGTTACGCTTTTAGAAACTGCCATTGATGATTTAGGATAATCACAGACTATGGCTCAGCCAGCATTACTTTTTGCCTCTCTCAGCTGGCCATGTTTCCAGGTGTGGCACTCTACACTGAATTAACACGAGTGCAGGAAGATGTCACTGGTCTGATTTCTAAATGGAACCTAGTGGGAAGCTTTGCTCATAATTTCTCAGTTTATAGAAACATCTGTAACCAAAGAAAGTGATATCTCCCCCCGATTCCAGTGTAACTTCTGCCTTGGCTGCTTTCCACCCTTCATTATTATCAAACATGAAATCTGCAAAGAAAACAGCTTTTACCTCCCATTCTTGATTTTAAAAAAAAAAAAAAAAAAGACCTTTTCCCAAAAAACCAAAAAACCCATAAAAATTAAAAAAAAAAAAAAAAAAAAAAGCAGCTTTGAGACTGCCTCTTTCCATCTAGCCATAAAGAAAAGAAGGCCACTGCAACTCTGAGATTGAGAACCTCCAGGGGTGCTGGAACAATTGGTATAGGTGGGGGTGCTGAGAGCCATTTAACCAAACTGTAAACCCTGTACATAATGGAAACCCCATTGTAAGCCAGGGGGTGCGGCAGGACCCCCAACACTCCTACTTCCAGTACCTATGAGAAACTATGGTGTAATTCGACTGGCTTCAGTAGAATTCCTCCTGATTTTTATTGAACGCAAGCCCAGCATGTTAATGAGATTTGCCTGCAAAGTCCTGTACACACCTATGGCACTACATAAATAATAGTGATTAAAGATCCTTCCCTTTGTCATTTCAGTCTTGTTTACGTTCCCTGGCTCCTCTTCTCTCTTCTGTTTGGGTAACTTGCTGTTGGCCATCTTTAACTAATTTGAAGCTGTCTTTCCATTGTTGCTATAATTTCCCATGGATTCGTTTTGATTTCTCCTCTACACAGTTTTTTCTTTGCGAACACATCTGTCTGGCATTCAGATTTTCTTGTACTTCTGTCTTTTTACTTTCTTACTGTGTCCTATTAGTTGATCTCTGTTCCTTCCACTTCTGCCTCTGTGTGTGGCTCAAACACTCCTGTGTTGTTTTTCATTCTTATTAGACGCAGACTAAGTAAAAGAAGCTTAGGGCACATACAAAGAATTTTTCCTCTCCTCTTACTCAGAAGAGGCTGAGGGCCTTGTTCTGAAAAATTGTTTCAATGGGAAGTTTGACATGGCTTTTCAGCAGTTGTATTAGGGTAGAGGAGGTTGTAACACATTCAAAGAGCTGGGAAACTGCTCCCACTAGCTCTGCCAGAGGAAGACTCCCTTTTGGGTCACCTAGGGGGGCCTGTTGCCTATTGGCCATGAGGATGCTGGCTTAAGCATTGGCTCTAGTAATGTGCAAGATGCACACTCATTGTGTCCAGCTAGTTAGATCCACTCTAGTGTTGTAGCATCAGTTGGCAGATCAAACAAGGTTCATACCAGAGCTCCCAGGAAAGCCAAGGAATTTAGTTTCTTTCCCACAGAGTGCCCTATGAACTCTCTCAGGCAGTGAAATTGGGTACAGAGCCTATTGTACAAACAAGAGTATCATGCAGGGTGTGTTTTATGTTCCAAAACATAAAGCTGTTTATTTTCTTGTTATATTAATTAGTCTATTTATCAACGTTGATCATAGCCTGTACAGAAGTCCACTGCAAGACTTACCTATCAATAGGCTGCCATTTACCATTGGTACAGATCGTTACTACTATTACTGTTATTAATTATTTATATTACTGTAGCTCCTGGGAGCCCTAATCATGGGCAAGAACCCCACTGTGCTAGGCAGTGTAGAAACATAGAATAAAAAAGAGGTCCTTATCCCAAGGAGCTTATAATCTAAGGGCTTGTGTTCACTACGAGCTAAATTGGGCTGCAGCGATCGATGCAGCGGGCATCGATTTAGTGTGTCTGATGAAGACATGGGTAAGTCGATAGGAGAGCGCTCTCCTGTCAATTTCAGTACTCCACCTCCCTGAGAGGCAGAAGGTAAGTCGACGGGAAATGTCTCCCATCGACATAGCGTGGTGTAGACACCACTGTAAATTATCTAAGCTATGTCGACTTAAGTTATATATCTTACGTAACTGAACTAGCGTAACTTAGATCCACTTACCTTGTTAGTATAGACCAGCCCTCAGTATAAGACAAGAGACAACAGATGGGTACAGACACAGAGGTGGAGGAGTACAATGAAACAAAAGTGGTCAGCTTGATAAGCAGTGGTCTCAACACATCAGCTGCCTCGCCATTGTCAAATGTTTTTAGGCATTTTGGGAAAGGAGAGTTTTAAGGACAATGAGGTAGCTTTGCAGATGTTTATGAAGAGCTCCTCCCAAGTATGAGGGGCAGCATAGGAAAAAGCACAATGGTTCTTGTTTGAAAATTTAACAAGCAGGTGATAGAGGCTGGCATCATGGGCCGAACGGAGGCATGAATCAACACCTTGATAATGAAAGAGATGATAAGCAGGTTGAGGATTGGCTGTGAAGGGCCTTGAAAGAGAAGACAAGTAGCTTATGTGTTTCATGCAATAGAAAAGGGGGAGCCTGTGGAGGGATACAAAGAGAGGGGTGATGTGATCAAAGTGGCAGGCTAGGAAAATGATCTTTGCAGGAGAATTCTGAGCAGGCCAAGGGTGGACGTGTTGAGCCAGATAGAAGGATGTTGCAGTAATCGAGATGATGAAAGCCTGGATGAGTGTTTTAGCTCCATGGATTGATAGGAAAGGCCATATCTTAAAAATGTTCTGCAGTAAAAATCTGCGAGACTCAGACATAGCCTGGACATGAGGACCTGGAGAGAAGTCTGAGACAAAGATGGCACCCAGGTTATGGCCTGAGCGACAGGCAGAATGTTGGTGGTGTCCGCAGTGATCGAGAAAGGAGGCAGTGGGAAGGGTTTTTTGTGGGAGGGGGAGCAGATTAGGAGCTCTGTTTTAGCCATGTTGAACTTGAATTGATGGCTAGACATTGATGAGATGATATCGGAGAGACAGGCCAATATTGTAGTTCGGACAGAAGCAGATAGGTCTGGAGTAGAAAGGTAGATCTGTGAATTGTCAGCACAGAGATGGTAGTTGAATTTATGTTTGAAGATGAGATTACCTAGAGATGAAGTGTAGAGATGAAAAGAGAAGGGGACCCAGGACAGAGCCCTATAGAATCCCCACAGAAAGTTGGAGGGCAGATAAGGAGAATCCTCCAAAGGACATGCTGAAGGAATGATTAGGGTGGTAGGAGAAGAACTAGGAGAGGACAGAGTCACAGAAACCCAGGGAAGACAAGACTCCAAGAAGAAGAGCACAGTTGATGGTGTCAAGGTGGCCGAAAGGTCAAGGAGGATGAAGATGGAGTACTGGTCCTGAGCTTTGGTTAGGAAGAGGTCATTAGAGACTTAAACCATTAGAGAGTAGTTAAGTGGAGTGCAAGGGGCAAAAGATGGATTGGAGTGGGTCTAGGATGGAGTTGGAGGAGAAGACCTCCAGTCAGTGTATGCATGATCAAGAGTTTAGAGATGAAAAGGAGAGGGCAGATAGGGCAGTAGTTGGAGAGGTCAAGAGAGGGCTTTTTAAGATGGGAGAGACCAAAACATGCTTGCACTACTAGGGGAAGAGGCAGAGCATAGTGAGAGGCTAAGGAGAAGAGAAAGGGAGGGAATGAGAATGGGGGAGAGGGAGATCAGGTGATGGACCTCCAATGGGGTCACTAAAGAAGGTGGAGGGGGAGAGGAGGGCAGCAATTGAAAAACATCTGTACCTGTGACCAGAAAGGAGGAGGAGGAGAGATTTGCAGGAGGTGAAGGGATGGTAAGCCAAGGGGAGAGGGAAGGTCACCTTGTATTTAATTAACCTGGAAGTAATTGGTGCATTCTTGGGCAGAGAGAGAAGTGAAGGCAGGAGGAGAGGAAGATTTGAGGAGTGAGTCAAAAGTGGCAAAAAAAAGTCAACTGGGATTGCAGGTGTGGGATTCAATTAAGTTGAAGAATGAGAATTGTCTAGCTCAGAAGATGGCAGAACTGAAAGAGGACAGAATGAATTTTTAATGGAGAAAGTAATGGATTTCCAGAGATGCTCCACAGTGTGAGAGCAAGAACAGAGGAAGTGGATGTTGGGGGTGAGTCAGGGCTGGGAGTTGTCAGAGAAGACCTTGCTGTGGGAGAGAGGGGAAAAAGAGTCAAGGGCGGAGGAGAGTGATGCACAGAGAGAATCAACAACATATCAATGGAAGAAGGGGAAGAGAGGGCAGGGAGGAGTCGGAGTGGGCTAAGAGCAGACGAGAAGTCATCAATGCTGATATCTGGAAGTCATGGAAAGATTAAGCGACAGGGCATGAGGTGTGTGGAGGGTGATGCTGAAAGAGACCAGGTGATGGTCAGAGAGGGATAACACAGCAACAGGGATCAGAGAGAGAGCAGTGCATGGTGAAGACTAAGTCAAGTGTATGGCACTTTTGGTGAGTGGGAGAGTTGAACCAGGGCTGCAGGTCAAGTGAAGAGGTGATGGTGAGGAAATAAACAGGTGTGTGTGGGGGGGTGTCAAATGGATCATCAGCATGGAAGTTGAAGTCATGAAGAATGTGGGAACTTGTGAGGAGAACATGAGTTGAGACAGGGCATTTGACCAGCAGAATCTTTAGTTTCAGAAAGTCTGGATCTGGATTCAGATGTAGCTCATTTATTTGCGATGTTGTCCTTAACTCGTGTTGTTAATGAGGTCATATGCAAACAATTTTCTGTATGTATGGCAGGATAACTAAGTAAGGTGTGCTTTATTTTATTTTTCAGTGTTACAGTATTTAGCCCCAACCTGAAGCACATGATCTTCCAGCCCTCTGCTCTAAGCAAAGCCAAACATCAGCACATTTTTGGCTACAGAGAATGTCAGAAATGTTGTAACTGTCTCATGAGGGCTGTGTCACAGCCTCAGTTAAGGGGCATTAACATTTAATTAGGAAATTAAAAGTTTGCATTTTTGTTATCACAATTGCCACACATAATAAGCAAAACCTATTCAGCTTTTACCTGCTGCTTTGCCAGTCACCGGGCATGTACCTACGAGTAACGCACTTTGTAAAAAAAAAAAACAACAAGTAACTCATTCAACTTCTACTCAGAGAGTTTAGGGGAGTGTACAAAGTCTAATTACTAGTCATAACTTTACTCTCCACTCAGTTGATTATTTCAAATAATTAAAAAAAAATAATGCTTCATAACTATGCACATTTTATCAGAAGATCTCAAAGCAGTTCACAACGATGGATAAGTATTTTAATTCCCATTTTATGATCAGAAAACTGACACTGCAAGATTAAGACTCACCCAATTCAGCAAGGTACTTAAGCACATATCTGACTTTAAGCACATGAGTAGCCAGACTGAAATCAGTTAGAGACTTATCTGCTTAAAGTTAGCCATGGACCTTGCTAAATCAGGGTCTAAATGAATTGCCCAAGGTCAGAGCACTGTTCTATGACACAGCTTGGTAGAGAATCTTGATCTTAAACCTCCCAATCCCATGCTTTAACTGGAGAACTATCCTCCTTATTACAAATAAGGATTAGGAGAAAATGGACAAGAAAAATTAAATGACAAAAATTCTAGCACAGGTGGGGTTTAGATAATCTAAAGGATCACACCTTCCACAAGCAACTTCAGACTTTCTTCTGTTCCACCCCTTATTCATGGAATGCCTTGGAACTAATTCGTAAAGTCTATCTGTCAAATCCCTTCTCAATACTCACATCTACCATGAACCTAGAGTAAACTGCCGACTGACATTGGATAGGCTGACAGACAACAGGGATTACTGGTATCATTGATATTCCTATTTATCTATTTTTTAAAAAAAATCTCTACTTGAAGCCTGCTAATTGTAAACACTTGTCTATGTGACTGCGTGCTCCTGTCACCAATCCCCCTACCCCATGATTATTTCTCCCATTGGTTGTATCTTGTCTTAAATTAGTAAATGCTTCAAGGCAGAGACTCTCTCCAGTTTTGTGTTTGAAAATGGAGGCCCTGATCTTGGCTGGGACCTTTAGGTGCTACTGTAGAACACACAATTACGACACCCGGATTTTCCACATGTTATTTTGATTGCTTATTGAAAGCATACCCAACCTGTGGTTCCCCCCCAGACACCCAGACTAACTAGTTCCTTTCCTCCCTACTTGGCAGTAAGGCACAAAACTGGAAAGAATAGCAGTCAAGTGAAACCCTTTGGAGAGAATCTTTCAAGTTTTATAGCGTGATGGCCAGCCAATTCTCAATTGCATGGTGCTCTGCCTATCTGTGTCACCATGCCCTTGAGTCAAGGCTGTAATTTCGGTTCCCAATGAATGGCCAAAGTTATTAGACATGAGTGGAGTGGGAAAGGTCGCAACAATATAAATGTACAAGCACAGTTACTGCTGCCTCATTCTGACATTGGCAAGCAAGGGGGAATGAGAGCAACGTAAGAAACTGAATGATGTGGCATGTAAGCAGAATGCACAATGCCAAAGAAACTACTCTCCTCCTCCTCCTCGTTGTCTTTGCTGGTCTCCTTACCACTCCTCTCTCTTTTTTGCTACTATACTTTCTATTTCTTTCCCCTCTCTCACCTCCTCTTCAGGGCTCCAGCCTTGATTTACAGGTCCTGGGATGACAACACAGAAGCAACATTTCCCCATGCTCCATGCTGATAGGATTAAAGGCAGACCAGTGAGGGCTCGCCACCAGAGACTGGAACAACACTTTTTTGTCCTCACATACCCAAGGTAGGGTGGATAAGAGACTATCTTCAATTTAAAACCATGTATCAACATGGCAAAAAAGAAACCCACCAAAAGCCGAACACACTCACATTTTATTCCAAGCATCCCCTGCCTGAAACACAGTTAAGGGCCCTGACAGCTCCTGATTCTCACCCAACTTAAAACCAGCTCCCCATGCTTTTCAGGTCATTGGGCTCCCTCCCCAAAGCACCAGAATTCTTCTACTTCCCCATGCATTCTGTCTGTGGTTCTCTCTCCTCTTCCCCAGTGTCTCCTCCCCCTATCTTTCCACATCACTTTCCCTGGGAACTCCACACACACTTTCCGACCTCTTCTTCCCTTCTAATTCTTTCAAGTCCCCCACTCTTTCCATCCCAGGTTCCTTCAATCTATTTCTTCCCTTTCTCTCTCAGACTTCCCCATCTCTCTCTCCTTTGATCTGCCACAAGTTCATTTTCTTCTCTTTCCTCCTAAGTTACTCTCTCTCATATTACCTGCCTAGTCCCATATTTCTCTTTCCTGCTCTTAAGTCACTCTTTCTCTTCCCTCCACTGCTGACCCCTCCTATTTCTTATTTTCCCCCCTCCTGAATCCTCTTCTTTGCTCTTTTCCCTGATGGCTTGTCTACATAGCAAGTTTGCGTGTGGCAAGCCAGGGTGTGAATCTACAGCATGCTAGCTTGTCAACAGCAATATGTCAAAGCGCATTATGGATTTTTCACCTATTTTCCATCCTAAGTCTCCCTTTCCTTCTCCTCTACTCCCCAGGATCCTCTTATCGTCTAACTGTCCTGCACTCAGGGGAGTTTGGGTCCTCTTTGGAGCTGGCTGGCCATTTCTCAGAGAAGTTGGGTTTCTTTTAGACCAGATACAGTTGCCTCTGGTGCTGCCGTGTGCTCCAATGTCTAATTTACCCATCTCCTACTGCTGGCCTGCACTCTCCCAGAGCATGGGTTTCTGTGCTACACCTTCTTTTGGGTGCTCCTAAAGCAGGAGCTAGAGCCTGACACTGTCTCAACAGGTAGCCCAGGACCTGTCGTCATATTGGGCTTGAGACTACCTTCGTGATAGTCTCCCCACTTACTGACTTCTTCCCTCTCCCCACAGTCTTTTCTTCCATAGTTTACCAGCACACTAATTACAAATGCAGCATGCCTCTCCCACATGAAACTAAACTGGCACTTTTGGAAGGCTCCCTAGCTACTGACATTATTGCATCTGACCATCCTAGTTGCTTTATTCAAGGGCAGCATTAGTCCCCAAGTGAGAACAGTAAGTAACATGCGTTTCCCCACTGCCTGTAAAAAGAAGAGAAAGAATGGAGCAAAACATTCAAGCAGTAGAGTACATAAAACCCGGCAATCTCTCTCGCAATTCCCTCCTTCCCTGGCTTGATACACTTGAGTCGCTGTCGATGAGCTTTAATTTTATCCTGAACAATTTTGTAAGGAAAGCTGAGTGACGCAGTTTGGGGAGGAGTGGGGGGGAAATCTCTGACCCAAACCTCCATTCAAGCCTCCAGTTGGATCAGATCTGAGCCTTTTCTGAAGTTAATAAATGTTCTCTTAACTCTCTTATCCCCTTTTCAAGTCTCAGTCCCATCTGGGACCAGAAATGGAATATTGTGAAAGCGGCTGTTCCTGCAGTATTTCTAGCCTGACTGAAAGTAGGAAATACAAAAAATGTTACACGAAAACCTATAATTATAAGATTCCCAGCTTAAGTTTTGAACACACAGGCTATTTGGGAAAGGTTTGGATAAGCAAAGTTGTGAACACACAAGCTGTTTGGATAAGCACCTGGGGGCTTCTCTGCACTGAATCTCCAAAACATGAAGGTCCAAACAACCCCCAAAGGGCCAAATTCTGCAGTTGTTAATTGAACAAACACACCATTGAAGTCAGTGGGAGTTATTGATTAGGGATTACAGAATTTGGTCCATATATATTCCAGATGGACTAAATGATTTGACACTTCAGGCCTTTTTTTTCCCCCCTGTCAAAAATTCAAAGGGCTCCAAGTAATGCCCTCTACTCCACTAAATACCTGAGGTTTTCAGGTATTTATCCTAGCTACTACAGAACACTTCCTATCTGGTATGTCTCTGTAACCAGGGCCGGCGCAACCCATTAGGCGACCTAGGCGGTCGCCTAGGGCGCTGCGATTTGGGGGGGCAGCGACCGTGGCAGTATTTCTGCGGCGGGACCTTCTGCCGCCTCTGTGGGGGGGCAGCATTTCGGGGCGGGACCTTCCTCCGCCTAGGGCTGCGGAAAAGCTGGCGGCGCTCCTGTCTGAAACATATGCCTTTTTGAGTGAAAAAACAACAACTTTTGAGCCTTTTTGAGTCATATACAATAAGTTCCTGCAGACTAGAAAGGTTCACACAAGAGTAAGGGTCAAATAACACTGTGAAGTATCTTCTCAATCTGAGTTATTTGGAATATTTTGTTTCTCAGCTCCCTGAGCTAGCCAGACTCACAAAGGCATCCAAAGTCTGTAAAGAACACTTAATCAGCTCAGAATGAAGGTATACATTCCAAGTTCACAGGATACTGGCAGAGTTCTCCAGACCACCTCTCTCTATTTTGAACTGTACCTGTTTGTTTCCAGCTCTCACACAGATGCGAGCAAAGGGCAGCTGGGGATACAAGTCTTCCCTCACCACGACATGTCCCCCCGCCATGCAAGGGCCAGGGACAGCTGGACAGCAGAGACTGCAGAATTCAGAGACTGCTCCCTCACTCTTAGGAGCAGAGAAAGAAACATTCTGCACCCTCCTAAGGGAAAGGTCCAAAGCTCTGCATGCCTGAGGTCTCTGGGAGGCATCATGCCAGCCTCTTCAGAAGCTCCCCAGGACAGGAGGAATGGCTTCATAGGCACAGCGCTGCAGGGTGGGTGGTAACAGCACAAATGAGCACTTTGGGCCTGATCCAAAGCCCATTGAAGTTAATGGTAAGACTATCACGGACTTCATGGGGATTTGGATCAGGCTTGTAATGTCCTGGTTTGTGAATTGTTTCTGTACAACGGAGCTTAAATAACTAATTTCAAAAATTTCATTTTCTGACAGAACACTCTTTAAATGGCATGGCCCGAAATTACACTAAAATAATCTTTAGAAATTGCTAAGGGTTCTTCTGCTCCCTTGCCGATGCCTAGAAGTATCTTTTGGCCAGGCCCGGCAGCAACACCACTAAACATGCCCTTGTCTTCCCTCCCTTTTCCCTCTGTTCACACACCTTGTTGCTGCTGTTACTGGCAAACATCCTGTAGTACAGCATGCATTTGTATCCAGGACAGGATAGGGCCAGGGGAGTTCTGTCTCATGTTTTCACAAAATGCCATAAAGTGCAATTGGCCATCTACAAAACAGTGGAAGTGTCTCAACACAAGGTGTTGTCACAACCAGGAGGTAAACAGAGAGAGAGAGAGATTTCCCTCCTCGGTTCTCTTTCAAATACAGTAATCTTACGGATTACTTGTAACAATAGCAGGGGTAGATGGAAATGTGCTTTGCAAGCTGGTATGTGATGGGGACAGTGACAAGGATATCTTAAAAGCTGAGATGAGTTACCCAAACATATTGTGTCTGAAAATTGAGGCCTGGATTCAGCAAAGTATTTAAACGTGCTTAACCTTAATTTAACCTAAGCAGGCTTGAATTCTTTGCTGAAAGGAGATGGGATCACTCACGTGCTTAAAAGTTAAAGACATGCGTAAAGGCTTTGCTGAATTGGGGCCTTAGGCTGGAAAGCTCACAAGAGACTTTCTTGTTGGGTTTTAGAGATTTGTGGCTTTCTGGCCAGACTGCAGGAACAAAGTTGCTCCCATATTATGATGCTTTCGCTTCTGGTTCTGGCCAGAACCAGGAAATACCTAGGTGCATGAATATAGTAAATAATGAAAGCAAATGAACTTGAAGTCAACGGAAGTTTTTCAAAAATCCCAAAGAGATTTGAATTAGGGATGAAAGCATGAGACGTTCTTATTTGAGCCTGTTTACCCATACATAAAAATTCCTCCTTAAACTTATTCTCTGAACTGTTGTGTCATCTTGTACAAAGGCAATAGTTTGGGTGTGCTGATGTGGTTATCATGGGTGACCTAGTTTGAAAGACTTCAGGAGATGGAAAGAGTGAGGGGAATGAACTACACTAAAGGGGAAAAGTTAATATTCAGGGATATAATTTCCTTGTGGCACCTTGCAAGTAAAGTATACACTTTCCAAAATGTCAGCAACAGAAGATTCTGCAGCGTATAGCCCCTCGTGCAGGAAGCTTCAAAAGCATGTTTTGCCAGCTCTTAAACCAGGAGCTTATGTTCGGCAATTTTGCCGCATACCTTTTTAAGCACATGTTGCAATGCACTCTGTATGCCGCACTTACAAATGAAAAATCAAGAAGCGAAATGGCACATCAGCAAGTCCATCCCAAGCAATACGCTTCGCTTTTGTAGCTCTCCCACCAAATAAATGATGGCTCAGAGAATGGACACATCTATAGCACAGCAATCACTCATCCTGCTGGTAACCTAAATCTTCACAGAATTCGTATCGGTAAATAAATTAAAATTTTAAGGAAAGGTGAAGGAAAAGGGGTAAATTTTGGGTATAAACAATCCAACTTTGTCAGCAGTTTGGAAACAAAGCTAGGAAGAACAGCTGGCTTATAATGAAATGAAGTAGCTTTTCCCTTTGAAAACGAATAAGAAACAATGGGTCAGATCAGCATAGCTACATTAAGGGTAATGATCTCACCACACATTAAGCAGCAGGGGCCGTTGTCTGGCTTGTTGGAAAAGGCATCTGCCCCTTTAAGAGCTAGAGAGTCAGAGTGACTTTCTGTTGCAGCTGTGGACCTGCATACCTAGGGTTACCAGATGTCCCGATTTTGGGGTCTTTTTCTTATATAGGCTCCTATTACCCCCCACCACCATCCCAATTTTTCACATTTGCTGTCTGGTCACCCTAGGCATACCCATCCAGGTGACCAGAAGAGAGGGGAGACTATATAGGTCCATTCCAGAGCAGGAAAAGCTCTCTTTTACCTGGACCAGGCAGAGCAGCACCCACTCTACCACCCATGGAAGTGGTGAAATACCGGGTTTTGTCAGGGTCTGCTGTGGGCACTGTGCTAGTTGCTCCTTTCTCAGGGGGCTGGGAAGGAATTTTTCCCTCACTGCCAGATTGGCCAAGGTGAAAGGTTGTTGTTTTTTTCCCCAGCTTCCCCATAGCAGTTCAGGCAGGCTTTGCTGGGGAGAACATGAACCAGGAGTTAGCTATGATGTCACAACTCGTTATGCAAACATGGGGCAGATGTCCAGTGCAGGTACCCCATAGGGAAGGGGTACAGTGATCAGATAAAATGGATTGGTAAAGGTTTAAAGGAGGTATTCTCTAAAGGAGCAAAAACAAGGGTCCTCAGGGCTCCTACAACTGGTACGGCAGGGAACTAGCGCCCCCTCCCCTTTACAGTCCCCCCTTAACCCTCATTCAAGGGGAGGATGGTGAGGTCCCAGCAGTGGGTTGGCTGGGAACCAGGATGGGTAAAAGAGAGTGTTGTCAGACCCAGGTATATATTGAAATGATTATGGAATTACCTGCACTATACAATTTTATCCGCCGGGTACTCCCAGACATTTAAGAATAAAGTTGTGGCCTAATTAAACCACATCCAGTGTCTCCTGTGCTTCTTCCAGCATAGGCAGACAATGGAGCTCCACAAAGTTACATCATACAAGGATCTGGCCTATTAATGGTTAATTCTTTAAACAGGTGCTCTGAATTGACATATTAAATTCACTGTCACTTTGGTATTAACTCCCAGGCCTTGGCCAAAATCCAGCTTGGATAATTACATTCTGTCTACCTAAATACATCCTGGAGTTTCAACTGTATACTATATTCATCTTCTCTTCCTTTCCTCTATTGTGTGTGTGCACTGTTAAACAGCTGCCCAAAGAGCTTTTCCAAACACTCCTGCAAACAAAATTCAGTTTGCACAAATGTTCATGGGAACGCAAACAAAAATGGGGTGCCAGCATGACTAAACTGAAAAGCCATTCAGAATTTGTGAAAATATTTGCATATAATTTCCCTCCACTATTTGCTCACTTCTAGTTCTTACTTTCCTAATCTCTCTTCAAAATCAACAGAAGTGTTGCCTAAGTAAGGACTGAATCTGAGGACTGAGTAAGAAGTGAATAGAGGCTTTTGGATTTGGCCTGTAGCTTTAAATCATTTAAATCACCTATATACTGTAAAAAAAGCACATTGCATGTAATCCTTCCTCATTGTTTTTAATAAACTTTTATACAGTGCTCTAACTTTACAAGCATGTAGAAAGAAATATTCCATGCCTCCAAAGAGTTGGTAATTCCACCACAGTAAATGATCATATTTACTGAATGCACTTTCATGGCCAGAACTCGAGTAAAATGCCCTTAGCTAGCCTTGATTCAAGCAAACTCATTTTCTTTGTCCCCAATAAATGTAACACATTTGGCAAGTTTCAACGTTCCCTGTTTTGTTCAGAAATAGAAGTAGTAAACAGCCTTCCCGCCTGTGGTGCATCTCTCAGTGTTGCACAAATAAAGCTGTTTTCAGTCCAAGGAAAAGTGTAAGGAACTTGACAAATGCTGAGACAAAACACTAGAACGCTCTACAATGTTGTAGGTATGTGTAAGGGGGAATTAAAGGGTCTGATCTAGTAAGGTGCTGAGCACCCTCAATTCCTGTGGACTTCAATAGGGGTGCTCAGCATCTGACCGGTTCAAATTGCAAAATTAGCATAGCCACGCCCCCAAAGTGTAGGGAGGATCCCCTCTCAAGGACTAATGATTGTAATGGCACTCAAAAGGTGTATCAAGATCTCTGACCTTGTGAGATTACAAATACTTCCTTGTTCAATCATGTCCAAAATGTAACAACATGGTGAGGCTGGAAGGATGGACAGGATAATATTGCACAGCATGGTGGGACAAAAGTGTTTGGTTCTGATGAAATAAATGGACAAAAGTAATAAACAGAATGCTAGTTAACATGTTTCTTTGGCTTCAAGGAAGAAGTTGGTCATCAAGCGGGATTTAAAAGAGGAGGGGCTAGTGGCTTTGTGGACTAGCTCAGGAAGGACCTTCCATGCAGAGAGGTGAGCGTAGAAGGAAGAACTGACACATCTGTGGGGAAAGTGGGCAAGTGGTTTGCTGAGGCTGCCATCATTGACAGAACAGAGACAGTTGGAGGTGGGAGGAACGTGATAAGAGAAAAGGTTGGATAAGCAGGGGAAGAGTTATTTAGGGCCCTAAAGGCAATTACATGAAATCTGAAAGTGATTCAGTGGAGGAGGAGGAGACAGTGGATTCAAAGAGGGAGGAGTCATGGGCAAACTAATGAGAAGTGAAAATTATCTTAGTTGCAAGATTCGGCATGGACCGGAAGCAGGCATTGTGGGTGTCTCTAGTTACTGTACTCCCTCTCTAAATGAGGCAGACTTCTCTGTTAATGATAAGCATTATGCATGTGTGACTCAGGGCCTACATTTCTGAGTGGACAGTTGCAGTGAGAAGGAGAAATAGGAAGGGAGGTGGGAAAACTTTCTAAAGCAGGGGTGGGCAAACTACAGCCCGCGGGCCGGATCTGGCCCCTTAGGGCTTTGGATCTGGCCTGCGGGATTGCCCCCCGTGGCGCCGCGGGCCCTGCGCCGCTCTCAGCAGCGGTCCCTGGGTCCTCGTCTCCAGGCACCACCCCCAGCAGCTCCCGTTGGCCAGGAACGGGGAACTATGGCCAATGGGAGCTTCGGGGAAGGTACCTGGAGGCGCGGCAAGGGCAGCGCATGTGGAGCCCTCCGCCCTCCTCCCCCCAGGGGCCGCAGCATTTCCTGGAGCGGCACGGGGCCTGCCCTGGCCCCTGTGCATGCCACTGCCACCCCGGAGCCCAAACCCCTCCTACACCCCACCCCCCAACTCCCTGCCTTAAGCCCCCTGCCTGCACCACACACCCCTCCTGCACCCCAACCCCCTGCCCTGAACCCCCTGCTGCACCCCGCACCCTTCCTGCACCCCTGCCCTGAGCACCCTCCTGCACTCCTCATCCCAAGCCCCTGCCCTGTTTGAAACTATGTTAAACCGCACTAGGGAACATTTAGTGCACACAAACTGGATCTCCACAGGCCAATTAATGTGCAACACATTAGTATACTTTAGAAACCACACCCCCAAAGTGCTCATTACTCAACCATATAAACAAGCCCAGAGAGAGAGAGAGAAACCCAAGAGAAGAAAGGATAGTTATGCAGAACATTAAGCAAGGGTGGGAGAAAATGAGAACAGTTCAAAACTGGGTAATGCAGCCTTCTTCTATAGACTAAAAAAATTTAAACTATGTTCAAACTGTGCTGGGTAGGGAAGGGTCTGTCTCAATCATGGTGCCAGTTAGAGCTGCTTGAGTTATTCAGTCCAAATAATGAACCCATCACATTCCGACATTTTTCTTCCAAAAATTATTTGCAAATAAATATTCTTATTATTTGATCCGCTGCAAACATTTTGAATAATGATTAATTCTACCTTTTCCCCTCCTCCCCATCCTCAAATTAATTGCATTTCATTATTCCACCGTCTCTAGTTCTTCATTTTGTTTAGCATATTGGTAGAAAGATAATAATGTAGATGTGCTAACCTGCTTTTGCCACAGTTAGTGAGACACTCATCTCCAAAAATCATATGGGGCTTAGGTTTGTGCTAGTGTGGACAGGGATTTGGATGAAAAAGTTACTAAGCAACAACTGGCAAGGGGCAGGGAGGGAAAGCAAGGTCTGCAGACATAGCAGATATCATAGCAGTGCCTCTTAAAGCTGGCAAGAGCATGCTAATGATCTGATTTTCAAAATTTGTGAAGGAAAATCTCACCAGAGTTTGTGCCGATTAATCTTCTCATACAATTATGTAATGTGTAGCAAACACTGTAATTGGGGGGGAGGAGGGGAAGAGGATCCAGATCCTGCATATTCCTTGATTGCTATGGAGGGCCCCAAGAGCTGTAGGACTCAGAGGAGTGTCTCTTGTTAGGGGGCCCAGGATTTAAGGTCTAGGAGTCTAGTCTGATCATTCAGGCTTAGTTGTGGGAGGTTGTGTTCAGCCCATGTTAAGTGAGGAACCTCCACAATACAATCTTTAAAATACAGCAGAAATCCTGACAACTTCCCTTTCTCTCCAAAACATCCCAATGTTTTCTCTTATTTTTGTTCAGTTTCCCTTAGTTCCCCTCATAAGCTATGGTAAGAAAATATAACCTCAGATAACGTGATATAATGTAGGATGAGTTACCATGAGGACAAGTCAGAATTTAAATGAAAACACCCTTACTTTGGCAAGTGCTATGAAGCTGAGTATCCAACAGCTGACATCTTGCTGAGTCTAACGAGCCATCAGATGACCCCCAGAAATAATGGCTCTCTATGTGAGGCAAAAAGCAAGCAATGCATGTACCATGGTGCCTCACCATCCATTCTGGCACTGGTAGCTTTTTCAAGACTAAGTTGTGCTAGTGCTTCATACAACTGATGATTCCAAATGACTGTGGGGAAGGATGGGGAAGCAGAGAAGGGAAGAGAAGCAGATGCTTTCTGAGTTAGTGTTTAGATCCTCTCTGACTGGACAGATTTTTACTGGCTTCCCCACATATAGGAGGAACCCGCTGTTGAACAAAATGGGAAACCACAATGACAATTGCCGTGGGGAGGAGGGGAAAAAAGAACCAACCTCCCAAGTCAACTTCATCACATAGGGGATTGATTTGTAAACTGTTGAAAGTTTTGGAGTCATATTGTTCTCTCAGTGGTGTAAATCAACTGAGCTCAGGAATTAGACTGGATTTACACTGGGGTAACACAGTAGAATTGGCACCATAAGGCCAGATTTCACAGGATATTAGTAATATCTATTTGAGTCAATGGGGATTACTCACATCCTGCTGGTGGAAGAATCAGGGTCCATGAAGATTATAATCTATTTTTTTTTTGTAACATTTTGTTACATTTCTCTTACTGTTCCCCCTCCAACCCACTATTCTCCACCTGCTCTTAAACGTACACTCACAGATGCCTCCAGAAGTCTGGAGGTGAACCTTGCTCATTAAATAAATGGTGCTGCACTGAACATGATGTGATTGTACTTTCTCCCTAGGTGGCTTTTTTGAATATTTCCAGCACTACTCACATGAAAAATGTGGTGGATGAATCATCGGTTCATTTCTCTTTGACCAAAATCCATCCTTCTGAGCATTCAGTTCCTACTTGCCACACAAACCTCACAATCCCATCAGTTTGCTCCTTTGCATTCCCATCTCATTTATTACACACTTAATACAGCGGTCAAGCCTCTTCCTTTACCCAGGACAACCTTTGTAGAAAGACTTCTTCTAATTTACCGGTCACTGGTGGTTCCCACTCAGGGGAGGTGGAAGGTTTTACATTTCCTCTGGAGTTGACAGACTTTTCTCTCCCCCGCCACTTCCAAAATAAAAATGAGGTAAGCACTTTTTTATGATACAGTTTTTTAACAGGAATAGTTAAGGATGAGACACAGATGATTGGCTACATCTGCCTTTCCCAGTCATTCCCCAGCTCATTAGCATGTCACATACCCTGCCCCGTACTACTCAAGTAATCCATATTGTGTGATAAACTCTTTATAATGGATTCCAGAATATTCACAGCATACTTACTCCACATACAGGATGGTTTCACATGAAGTGCTAATATTTATGCTTATTATTTGAATTATGGTAGCACCTACAGGCTTCTGATTGCAACCAGGGTGCCATTATTGTGCTAGGCACTATATTTACGTGTCCCTACCCCAAAGAGCTCCTAATTTAAATAGATTGTAACACAAGACGGGAGAAAGGAAGTGTTATTAATCCCATTTTGCAGATGAGAAACCAAGGCACAGAGGGCCTCATCTGAAGTCTACTGAAGCCAATGCAAGTCTTCCCCTTGACTTTGAAGTAAGTAAGGCAATTCATGTGCTTAACGTTGTGCACCTGCTTAAAAACCTTGCTGAACTGATTTCAATGAGGGTTGGGCACCTCGGTGCTTTTGAAAATTCCATTAGGTGCCTACCTGAATATACAGGTGCCTAAATACCTTTAAAAATCTGGCCCCAACTGACATGTCCAAGCTCATCCAGGCAGTCTGTGGCAGAGCTGGCCATGGGACCCAGCTCTCCTGAGGCACAGATCAAAACCCTCACCACAGCCTTCCTTTCTGGATTTTAATTTTTGTGACCACACAAAAGAAATACTGTGGCATTCTCAAAAAGTGGACATGGCTCCTAGACCCTCTACAAACAATAATAAACTGGGATTTTAGAATTATTGCTGGCAGTGTTACATTTTTCAATAAGGTGGCTGTGCTCAAAACCTGTGTTAAACACATGTATATTTTTAGAGCAGCCTTGCAAAGCTGTCATACAAATGGATTAGCCAGGCACAAATCCTACTCGCCTGCTGTTTACCATCAGGGTGGACAGTGAAAATAACCCTGTTATTTCACTTGCCTGTCATGAAACAGGTACTCCCCTGAGTGAGTGGGTGCAGACTGCTGTACAGGATTTCAATACATTAGTATGTCAGTCACAACCCCTAAGTCCCAAAGCTCCACACTTCTCCTCTCAGCCACTGCCTTCCCCTGTACACATGCACACACACAGTTTAAGTGCTTGAGTCCCACTTTATGAAACCAGCAGCTTGCACGATTAGATGAGACTACACCTTTTATAGAACATATTAAATGTACCTGATAAACTGCCCAGAGCATCTTCATTTTCCAGAATCCATCTTTGCTTGGTCCCTCGCAGTTCACTTTTGGATTTCCAAATGAGCTTTACCATCCTGATCATCTCAGGCAACTCGCAGGCTAGGGTCCCCGGCTGATAGCTGGGCAGGCTGCCCATGGGAAAGGGCATCGGCTCTTCCCCTGTCCTCCACAGCCTGCCCAGCTCTGTTGAATTAATAAACCTGTCTAGCACAGGCATCCTGTCCTGTGCTCTCCAGAAAGGGCTGCTCCTGCTATTGGACTAGGGACACACTTCTTAGCCAGACACAAATGAAAACAATAAAAATGGGCCCCCGCAACTAAGGAAAAGGCTTCTGCAGCCTCACTGCCTCTTGACAAACACCGTGGAGAGATGTGCTTTCCAAGGGTTCCCACTGGTAAGTGAGCTGAAGCAGTTACTGTACTTCTTCCTCCTCAGAGATTAAGCGATAGATGCATTTTTTTTCACTCACCCTCTGTCTCAGGCTCCAAGTTACAACACTTAATTAATCCCAGGCTACAGCTGGAACATCAGCCAAAAAAAAAAAAAAAAGAATGTGTGGGGGAGAGAAGCCAGTGAGGTATTTTCTTTTCCTCCCTTTTTCTCTTCTTGTTTGCTTGTTTGTTTGTTTGTTTTCAGGAATTGTCACCCTACTGCAAGATGCTGGAATTTGCAGTGAAGGAACATTTTCATCTACAGGTTTGTTATCAGGAGCTATCAGGTAAACAGCTGCTGGTTTATTAAAAAGAGCTTCACCAAATCATGCCGTGCAGTCTAAAGCAGCCCTCAGTAAACAGAGAGAAGCTTGAGCAGCCCAGCAGAACCAGTTCACAGCTGCCTCTCGCTGGCTAGACTGGCAGAAGGCCATCACTCCCTTCCACTAATGACCGCATTATGATGAAGATATTAAGAAGGCTGTTTGAATTTATCTACACGGTAATGGAATTAAACAGGCTTCCTGCCCACCCACCTCCGTCTTCTTCCTCTTTTCTGTCATTTGGTTCTCGGCAAACCCAAAGGGAGTTTTGGCCTATTAGTCAAATCCCTTTGTAACCTTAGCTGCCCTTCAGCTGCAAGGGAAATAACATTGATTCACATTCCAAAGCTAACTGTGAAAGAAGTGAATCAGGAAAGCGGTAAGATCTGCATTCACAAGTCTGGTGCTGTTGTGTAATCTTAGCAAACAGCTCTGGTTTTAAATTTCATTTTTGAAGAAAAATAATCAAAAACAAAAGAAAGAAAGAAATGTCAGGGCTTGACTGGCATGGAAATTAAGTTGTTGACATTCCACTTTTCCATGGGAGGTCCCACTGTGGACTTATTATTTTGGCTGCTAGGTGCAAGGCTCCACCTGACTGAAGGAATAAGTTCATGTGAGGACATTAACTGGTGGCTAGTGATCACTCACTGATTGTACGCAGAAGACAATTATTATCGCCAACCTTTAAAGACAAAACAAAAGATGCCTGGTGTCTGCTCTGAACAGCTCTGTCACACACAGAAATGAGGTGGGGTATTGTAGCAGTAGCACTTTCACTAGCAAATGGGGTTACTGGGACATTTTTAAACATGTCTGAGCATTGTTTGTTAGACAGATGTTAGAACAATCCCTTCTTCTCCTTTTTGCTTCACATCCCCAAGTACCAGGACCCTTTATTTTGTCTGGCATTTTCATTGTTCTGACACAGTCTGCATTCTTAATCTATATTCCTTTTTGTGCTGGGTTATCATTCAGCCTTGGTGCTTGTTTAGGGGTGCAGGAAGGAACTGATGGTGTGGGGGCAGCTTACTGTACCATCTACTTTTTATTTTGAATAAAACCACAGAAAATTCACTAAACAGGAATTTTAACATGCATTGTAATTTTTCCTCTTATCCATAGATAATAGACTTACTCTTTCCTGGTTAAATTCAGTGTCCTGTTTCTTTTCCAGATGGAAAAATAAACTGGCAAACAAACAGGTTCTTCCTTCTTTTGGGGGGGGGGGGAAGATTCAAGTGAATGGATTGAAAGTTAACATCCTTAAGTATAAAAAACAGAATGCACAAGTTTTTCCTTGTTATGCCAACATCAACAGGAGCAGCATGATATTTCCACTGTTCTAGCATCCTTTGCCATGTTTACCTTACTGTTCCCACTTCAGACTAGAGACAGCAATGTTCTTCAAAAATATGGTTATTTTTAATGTGGGTCGTGGTGCTGTATTATAAGCATATTTGTTGAATTTGATCTAACTAGTCAGTGCTTTCAGGTACCCCTGGTTTGAAAAAAGTGAAGTGCTCCCTAAGTGTTATACCATTGTTGTTGTAATGTTATTTTGCAGGAGTGCTTAGCATCAGGATATCCTGACCCGTGGAACAAAGCGGTTAAGGACAAAGAAAACAAATAGATGTAATACACCACAAGCACTGACACATTCATAGAACACAGGGCTACACTTCCATGACAAGGACGAGTGTTATTGTTTTATCCCAACTTGATATAATTTCAATAGCTTTATTTTGATTGTTTCATGTTGTTTTTCTATTATTGGAGCAAGTCATTGAAGCTTCTTAAAGGAACAATGTTTCTGTTAAGGAGAAGTGAACTGGTTTAACTAAAGTAAGAAATGACCCCGACCGTTGCCTAATGTGCAAATTAAACCCAGGCTGATTTTTTTTTTTAAATTCTGAGATACAAAAATGTTCAGTTAACTTTTTCCCAATTATTTTTCTTTTTTGTTCACCTTTTCACTTCCTGGTCCCACCTGGAACAAGAAGCAGAAGTGCCAAAATACTGTGAAAGACAGACTGTCCTTGTGGTATTTCCAGCTTGGTGGGAAACAGAAAGTACCAGAAATCAAGAAAGCTGGTTCTCAGATGTCCAGCCCAATATCTGTAGACCAAAGAAGTCTGGATAGCTTTAGATAAGCATGTGAACATTTAGATACTTAAACAAACCACACATCCAAACTGAGCCACCAAACTTTCTGTGGTCTGCCTACCACTGCTTTCTTTCAGCTCTTTGTTACTAGTACCTTTCTTCTAGTTTTTCAAAAGCTGGTCTTGCTTTTTGCATCCTCAAAATTGGGGGTTGCAGATTTGTGTCTGCATTGCAGGTAGGGTTATTTGGGCAGCTGTGTACCTAATTTGTGAATGGAATCAAGTAGGTAGAATTCAAATGACCTTCACTGATTTTGTAGTTATTTGCACCTGCAATTTTTCAGATGGGGGGTGGGGGAAGGGGGGACAGAGGAGGCCTAGTGAAAACCAGGTTGAAAATCTGACCTGTTGTCATGCCAACTATTTTATTTTAAAAGTATCGTATATATAATAGCTCTAACACACACAAGACATACTTCTCCTAGGGAAACTAGGACATGTAAAACCTGCCACTCTTGACAGAATGTAGTTCTTTCTAGGTGCCACTGGTCAGTTTGAGGGTCACCATTTGGACTCATAAAAAGAATGCACTTTTTGAAGGTTTTTGCTTTGCCTGAATTAAGATAGCTGGGAATTAATACTGGCAAGTCAGGTCAAAATCAGTGGTTCAATAGCTAACACTGACAAAGCTACTGGACAAGCTGCATCTCCCCAGTTGTCCTGATTAGAGCTGGCAAAAATCTTTGACCAAGACTCTTTTTGGTAAAAAAAAAAAAAAAAAAAATATTCAGATTTGGTGACACAAACACTTTGCGAATTTGTGTCAATTTTGCTGATCTGTTTTGGTCAAAAAAACCCTAAACAAATTGTAAAAAAAAAATTGAAATGTTTCATTTTGTTAGTTATGAAAGGAAATGTTTCTATTTGAAATGACTTTTCATTTAGAAATTTCCTTTAATGTTATTTTAAAAATGTTAACAAATGCCCAAAATTGAAATAAAATGTTTTGTTTAATCTGAAACAATTTTTTTTTCAGAACTGCCAGTGAACCAAAAAAATACTCAACTTTAGTCCTGGCAGTACCACAAATGGATATTAACATAAAAGACTGAAACAGGGACACAGTCCTGGAACACAAGTGTGTTTGATGGGAAACTTATTGTATCCTGTTTCTGAACTGCACCTTGAGAACATACATTTTACAGAATGATAGGTGTAGGTTTTCACTGAACAGGTGCCTCAAAATTAACTAGAATCCAGAGTTTATTCATCCTACTTGACAAAAGACTTTGGTTGTGGCTGGCTGACATTTTTTTTGGCTTCTTCATCATAAGAAAGGGTCCAGCTTGATCAGAGCTGCTGAAGAGGAATGTTTATAATGAGAATGTTCTTCCAAACCCATGAACCATCAAAAAATTTCCTTCAGCACTAGTTTGAGAGGTTTTATGTCAGGGGGTCACATCCTCAACTGGTGTCAATTGTCATAGATCCATTGATTTCAACTGAGATATGATGATTTTCACAAGTTGGGGGGGGCTGACCCCAAGACAGTATTTTTCACCCAACTCCGGAAAAATGAGCATCACAAATGCACAATGAATGCAAAACACAGAGAAAGTGCCCAACTATTTGTTACTGAATTTTTTTTTTTTAAAAAATCACTGAACTAGCTCAGCTCACCTAACCTAAAACTTCCCTGCTTCCATATCAGTGCGGGCCAGATTTTAAACAAACCACAGACTAAAGATGGGTCATTTGCTGTTGCTACTAAATGTACTACTTTATGGCTCTGAGTAAAAGAAAGTTAAGCAATTACAATATAAATATAATAGCTTTGGCCCCAACTCCTCTTTAGCAGCAAATAGGTGAAATGAGTCAGTTCTGAAAACCTGACAAGGCAGTATACATTTTCACAGATAGGCATGAGAATTGAAAAAGGCTTGAGGAAAAGAAGAGGGAGGTGGGGTAAAAGGGAAGAGAATAAGCTGACAGATTCATGGCTTGGGTTTCGCAATTGGTATCTCTTAAAAAGTTTTACTTGTTTGCTTATTCCTTTTAAGCTATGTAGTAAGGGCAGCAGCAGAACTGCATGCCAGATGGTAGAGTAAGTGCCTCGTGTGTATCTTTCCAGTCTATTGCAGCCTGCATGGGCTTCATTAACCCAGTGCTCTGGTTTTCATTGCAAGTTTCTCTCTCCCCTTCTTTCTCTTCTGTCCTTCAAAGTGGGGTAGGGTGGGGGACGCGGGGGAGGGGAGGGATGTGGGGGGGGAGAGAGAGAGAAAGAACGAAGCCAGGGTTTAAGCTGGCATAGAACT
This sequence comes from Terrapene triunguis, assembly GCF_002925995.2. NCBI lineage: Eukaryota > Metazoa > Chordata > Testudines > Emydidae > Terrapene > Terrapene triunguis. Next base: position 50,277,586 of record NW_020664436.1, read on the forward strand.
TCTTTCTTGGCTCTCAGCTGCCATGGCCAGTGCCAAATCTACTGTCTCCAACAGCTCTCCCACAACAAATCAATCCAGGCGCACAAAAGCTGTAAAGTAATGTTGAATAAAGATTCTTGATTCCCCTCCCCCCCAAGCCTCGTTCCCCAGAAATGACCTCCTCCTGCTCCCCAGTACTGTAAGCGATAGTGGAACCTCCAATCTGCAGCTTTGCTGAAGGCTTCCTTAGCATTCAGCTGTCTTTGGCCATTTGTGTCAATAGAGCAAAAGGAGAAGTCCAATAACCTTATTCCTGTTCTTTCTTTCCAGCAATTGCTGCTTGGAAAGGGGGACTCCTTCCTTGGTGTATACATGTAAACAAAACCAAAACCCAGACTGATTAGGATTGGAAGTGATCTCCAGTGGGTCATCTAATCCAATGGTTCTCCTGGTATGTGTACTCCTGGGGTACACAGAGGTCTTCTGGGGGTACTTCAACTCATCTAGATATTTGCGTAGTTTTACAACAGGCTATATAAACAGCACTAGCGAAGTCAGTACAAACTAAAATGCCATATAGACAACAACTTGTTTATACTGCTCTATATGCTATACACTGAAAAGTAAGTACAGTATTTATATTGCAATTTATTTATTTTATAATTATATGGTAAAAATGAGAATGTGAGCAATATTTCAGTAATCTTGTGCTTTTGTATTTTTATGTCTGATTTTGTAAGCAAGTAGTTTTTAATTGAGGTGAAACTTGGGGGTACACAAGAGAAATCAGACTTCTGAAAAGGGTACAGCAGTCTGGAAAGGTAGAGACCCACTGATCTAATCCACGTCACTACACTTTGGCAGATTTAGTTATTATTAAACATTCCCAAACAGATGTCTTGACACAGCTAATGATTTTTATTATCTTTTTACATGATATTTTAAACATGCTAAAAAAAAATAAAACAAAAAAAACAGACAGCCAAGGTTTTCAAAAGTAACTAATAAATTCAGGTACCCCAATTTTTGGAGGTCCAACTTGAGACACCTTAAAAGGAGCCTGATTTTCAGAAAGTACTCAGTGCCCATCCTCTGAAAATCAGGCCCCTTGAAAGTATCTCAAGTTGGGCCCCCAAAATGGAGGCACTCCAAATCACTAGTCACTTTTGAAAATCTTGCCCTGGTCTCTCCCTTGAGGGTCCTTAATTCATGAAGATGCCATAAATGGGATAACTGTTGAACATCAAGAATGAGTGGAGACAGCATGTGTGTGTGGCATTGACTGTAGAAAGCTACATGGAACTTGGTGTTAAGGGAAGAGGAGGGATCTGCAGGTGGAGGAAGGCACTTGGCATATGTGATGAGAGAAAGTTCCGAGTGTATGCAGTGGCTTGAAAAGACAAGAAAAGAAACCAAAAATGGGAGCGGGTGAAGGATGCACATAGGAGAGAAGCGTGACATATAGATGATGTGTGGATTTCAGAGTAGCAGCCGTGTTAGTCTGTATCCGCAAAAATAACAGGAGTACTTGTGGCACCTTAGAGACTAACAAATTTATTAGAGCATAAGCTTTCGTGGGCTACAACCCACTTCTTCGGATGCATGATGTGTGGAGGATCAAAGAAGAAAGGTAGGCAGGCAGACTTGCGCACAGCCTTGAAGGTGAGGTTCCACAATCACCCTTGACAGTTTGTTCCATTGACTTAACAACTTACGCTGCTTTTCCTAGTATTTAACTTACATTTTTCCTGCTACAGTTTAAGCACATTACTTCTTATCTATCCTTACTGACTAATAAGAATAATTGCTCCCAGTCCTCTGTATTGTTATTTCTTGTTTATTTATAAATACCTCTTTACTTATAGGTTCACAGAGTTTAAAGTCAGAAGGGACCATTGGATTATCTAGTCTGATCTGTATTTCACAGGCCATTAAATTTCATCCAGATACCTATATTAAGCCCAATAACTTGAGTTAGACTAAAGCAGTTCAGTCCTCAGGAGACTAAACTACTGTGTGCTACAGACATGGAATAGGAGAGACTGAGGTGCCACTTATTTGTGGACAGCTATTATGTGTCTGTTCTAGACTGAACATTCCCATCTCTGTTAACTTTACCTTATAGCATCCCATTTTTTCCAACATTCCTGTTGTTTTTATTGCTTTTCCCATCCAATTTGTCTGTCCAATTTTTCCCCGAGATGTGGGATGTCACCATTTGTGGCAACTGCACTTGTATTTCCCTCTCATGGTCCAGCATGGGCACCCACTCTAGGCTTCTGGGTCCTCAGCCATCACCTCTCTTGGGCAGAGACCCACATCTCTTTCCCTCCTGGCCCCGGGTATTTTCAGGCTGCATGATTCCCTGTCTACACTGTGAATTCCCCAGCAATGCAGACTGCCTCAGCAGACTTGCTTTGCTTCCCTTCCCTTCCTCAGAGGCTCTAAATAGTGAAATTTTCATGGTTAAATTATCACACAGTTCTTCTTAAGCAAGCACAGTTATTCTTATGGTAAAAGCATTACAGAGAAAACATAAAAAAAAAAACCCCTTACACACACACACTAGTAAGCTCACCAGAGATCAGCCCAACTCCAACAAGAGCTCTGGCAGGTGAACAGACCTTCAAATCTCACAACCCCCTACGGCTACAAGTTAATAACTCCTTAGGTTCAGAACAAGGACACTCATGAATGTGTGAGTTAGTCCTTTGGACCTTTTGATCCTGGGAAAAGGCAATTTGTAGACAAAAATCCTCTCCCCAGGCTGAAGCTTCAAAAGACCAGTTGTTGAGGTGGGCATTTGCATTCTCCTCCTCCCAAATATTTCCTAGAAAACTTGCTCAACTAACTGTACATTCTTGTCTTAGCCCATTGTTTAAAAAAGTCCTTTGAAAATCATAGCACTTGCCAAGGTTCACATTAGGTCAAGTCTTCTAGTTATATACAATCCCACAATTGGGATTGTATCCGAAGAACTGGGTATTCACCCACGAGAGCTCATGCTCCTATACGTCTGTTAGTCTATAAGGTGCCATAGGACTCTTTGCTGCTTTTACAGATCCAGACTAACACGGCTACCCCTTTGATACTTAATCCCACAATAACACTTAAACATTTGCATTTTTAATACAATGAGTTCCTAAGATTATTAAACTTAATTCAATACAATTTAACTTAATTCAGTGAGGTTTGACCATGATGTTGCAGGAAATTGCCATACCTGTCACTTGGGGCTCAGAACTGAACTCAGTTTTCCAAGTGAGGCCAAACTGGAATCTGGAGGTTGTGCCTACTCTCAACAGTTATGATTTTTTGTGCTCCATGCCACTGACATGAATCAAACCATTGTTGTTTGCAGTGTTGTAGCTGTGTTGGTCCCAGGATATCAGAGAGATAAGGTGGGTGAGGGAATATCTTTTATCGAGTCAACTTCTGTTGGTGAGAGAGACCAGCATTTGAGCTCGTACAGAGCTGAAGACCTGAAGAAGAGCTCTGTGTAAATGTGAAAGCTTGGCTCTTCAACAGAAGTTGGTCCAATAAAAGCTATTACCTCACCCATCTTGTCTCTCTATGAATTAAACCAGTCTATCTTGGAAGCTCCAGAGGAAGTTATAGGAAAGAAAACTTCAGCTATTAAAATGAAACCTTGACTTCAGACACACTTAAAGAAATCCCCCTTTCCTAATTATAAATGTAAGCAAGAATAAAACCAGAGAGAGAAAATTATATATATGAGCTCCTAAAATACTTAAACTTAATTCAATAAAATTTAACGTATATAAATATTAGGGCGGTCAAATGATTAAAAAAATTGTGATTAATTGCAGTTTTAATCGCACTGTTAAACAATAGAATACCATTTATTTAAGTATTTTGGATGTTTTCTACATTTTCAAATATATTGATTACAATTACAACACAATACCAAGTGTACAGTGCTCACTTTATATTATTTTTTATCACAAATATTTGCACCGTAAAAAAGATAAATAAAAGAAAATATTTCAGTTCACCTCATACAACTACTATTGTGCAACTCCTTTTTTGTGAAAGTGCAACTTACAAATGTAGATTTTTTTTATATAACTGCACTCAAAAATAAAACCCAACATCAAACTTTAGAGCAGTGTTTCTCAAACTTTTTGTGCTGGTAACCCCATTTTGGACTTAAAAAAATTGGGACCCCCCCACTAGAAAAAACTGTGATACCCTACCTTCAGCCCCATGGGGTTTGGGACTTCAGCCCCCCCTTGGGGCAGGGTGCTCCGGCCTTCAGCCCCCCATGGGACTCTGGCCTTCAGCTCCCCCACTGCCTCCGGAGCTCCAGGCTTCAGCCCCCCTCAGGTCTCCAGCCTTCAGCCCTCCTCAAGAGTGTGGAGCTCCAGGTGTGGGTGTGGGGCTCCAGGCTTCAGCCTCCCTCGGGTCTCCAGGCTTCAGCCCACCCTTAGGGTGTGGGGCTCCAGGCTTCAGCCCCCCTCAGGTCTCCAGGCTTCAGCTCCCCCGCCACCCTCGGAGCTCTGGGGTTCAGGGCTTCAGCCTCCCTGCTGCCTGTGGGGCTTGGGGCTCCAGCCCCCTGCTGCCTCTGGAGTGGGATTAATGTGTTAAAAATTAATGTGTTAATCGTGCTGTGAATTAATCCTTAATTGTCAGTCTTAGTGCAAAGTGAAAGGTCATGGTGACTTATCAGTTGGAAGTGACAGAGGAGGATTAAGATCTGGGTGTTGATGACTATGAGCTGCCAATGTGATGCAGCTGTGAAAAAGGCTAATTCAATCCTAGGATGCATCAGGCAAGGTATTTCAGTAGAGATAGGGAAGTGTTATTACTATTGTACAAGACACAGCTGAGACCTCATCTGTAATACTAGGCGCAATTCTGGTCCTCCATGTTTAACAAAGATGATTTCAAACTGGAACAGGTTCAGAGAAGGGCTGCTAGGACGATCAGAGTAATGGAGAAACTGCCTTAAAAGAGGAGACTTCAGGATCTTGGCTTGTTTAGCCTAACAAAACGAAGGCTGAGGAGAAGTATGATTGCTCTCTATAAATACAGTAGAGGGATAAACATCAGGGAGAGAGAGGTGCTATTTAAGTTAAGGGCCAGTGGTAGTACAAGAACAAATGGATATAAACTGGCCATCAACAAGTTTAGGCTTGAAGTTAGATGAAAGTTTCTAACCATCAGAGAAGTGACGTTCTGGAACAGCCTTCCAAGGGGAGTAGTGGGGGCAAAAAGAAAAAAAAACTAACTTGTTTCAAGACTGAGCTTGATAAGTAGGGCTGTCAAGCTATTAAAAAAAAGTTAGTCAAGATTAATCACAGTTTTGATCATACTAGATAAAAAGACAGTTATATATAGCGATTGCAAGGCTAAGTTCCAATACCATTGAAATACTTCAAGTCTGCAGTACCACCTACATGCTAAACATGCTTTCCCCTCCAGTTCTCGTGGTACAGATAACCCATCAACAGCAAATGAATCGCACCAGCCGTGATAGAGTATGTTTACAGAGTTTCGGGATCGCTACAAGCCCATGGATCAAACAAAATACAACAGCTTAACCAGTGCTATTGCAAAGTGGATAGCTATGGACTGCACAGCACTCAACATTGTAAACAGAGGGCTGAGAGATGTTATTCAAAGTGCATCTTCCAATTAGTCATACATCTTGCCCTCCTGAGGAACCATTGCATCACAAATACACGACCTATATCACAACAAGAAGACTACAAAGTTGGAGCTTCTGAAAAAAATGCGCTAGCTGTTGCTTTGACTAGTGATCACTGGACATCCTTGAGCAATGACAGCAATCTTGGAGTCACTGCACACCTGATTGATGCTGCATGGACACTGCAGTCATCTGCTTTAACAGTAATGCATACTGAAGAGAGATATTACGCTGAAATACATGTAGAGCATTTCTTGGATGTTGTGAAAGAACAGAATATTCAAGAAAAGGTAGCAACAATTAGTCCTAACTGCAATCAAAACTGCAATTAATTGTAATTAATTTGTTTTGAGTCAATTGCTGAGTTAACTGCAATTAATTGACAGCCCTAATACATCTATCTATAGATAGATAGATACACACAGACACACACATATCCACATGTCCTAATGTCCAACCTAAACCGCCCTTGCTGCAATTTAAGCCCTATCCTATCCTCAGAGGTTAATGAGAACAATTTTTCTCCTGCCTCCTTGTAACAACCTTTCATGTACTTGAAAACCATTGTCATGTCCCCTCTCAGTCCTCTCTTCTCCAGACTAAACAAACCCAATTTTTTCAATCTTCCCTTATAGGTCATGTTTTCTAGACCTTTAATCATTTTTGTTGCTCTTCTCTGGACTTTCTCCAATTTGTCCACATCTTTCCTGAAATGAGGCACCCAGAACTGGACACAATACTCCAGTTGAGGCCTAATCAGCGCACAGTAGAGTGGAATACATCCCAGAATGATGTTTGCTTTTTTTGAAACACTATTGACTCATATTTAGCTTGTGATCCACTATGACCCACAGATCCCTTTCTGCAGTACTCCTTTCTAGGCAGTCATTTCCCATTTTGTATGTGTGTAACTGATTGTTCCTTCCTAAGTGGAGTACTTTTCATTTGTCCTCATTGAATTTCATCCTATTTACTTCAGACCATTTCTCCAGCTTGTCCAGATCATTTTGAATTTTAATCCTATCCTCCAAAGCGCTTGCAATCCTTCCCAGCTTGGTATCGTCTGCAAACTTTATAAGTGTACTCTCTATGCCATTACCTAAATCAGTGATGAAGATATTGAACAGAAGCGGACCCAGAACCGATCCCTATATGACCCCACTTGATATGCCCTTCCAGCTTGATTGTGAACTACTGATAACTACTCTCTAGGAACAGTTTTCCAACCAGTTATGCACTCACCTTATAGTAGCTCCATCTAGGCTGGAATTCCCTAGTTTGTTTATGAGAAGGTCATGTGTGACACTATCAAAAGCCTTAGTAAACTCAAGATATACCACATCTACCACTTCCCCCCCATCCTCAAGGCTTGTTACTCATCAAAGAAAGTGTGATGAAGTTCCTCCTCTACCTTGGTGGGTCCTGCACTTATTGGCGGATTTTGCTCGCCTCAGAGATTCACAGTAGCCCTCAGTTTGGCAACTTTCGTGGCTGAAATCTGCTGCTCACTCAGATAGCCTCATCACTGGCCAGTATGGTGGAAAAAAGAGTAAGAACAATCCCCGCAGTTTCTGCTGATCCACCATCTGGGTCAGGGAACAGCCCAGAGACCTTCTCCTCTGGTGGAACCTCCAATGTTGGATTGGGGTTGGGAGGTTTGGGGGGAACCTGGGCCCGCCCTCTACCCCAGGTTCCAGCCCAGGGCCCTGTGGACTGCAGCTGTCTAGAGTGCCTTCTGGAACAGCTGTGCGACAGCTACAATTCCCTGGCCTACTTCCCCATGGCCTCCTCCAAACACCTTCCTTAGTCTCACCACAGGACCTTCCTCCTGGTGTCTGATAACGCTTGTGCTCCTCAGTCCTCCAGCAACACACCCTCTCACTCTCAGCTCCTTATGCACACCTCACTAACTGGAGTGAGAGCTTCCCAAAATGCTACAGGTGTCCTAATTAGCCTGTATGCTTTAATTAGTTCTAGAAAGTTTCTGAGTGTTCTGGAATAGTCCCTGTTATCTTACTCAGGGAAAAGGGACCTGCTTAACCTGGAACTAATGTATCTACCTTCAACCACTCTTGTCACCATCTGGCCTGACCCTGTCACAAAAGCTATTAGGTTGGTTTGACACAGTTTGTTCTTGACAAATCCATGCTGACTGTTACTTATCACCTTATTAGCTTCTAGGTGTTTGCAAATTGATTGCTTAATTATTTGCATCATTATCTTTCCAGGTACTGAAGTTAAGATGACTGATCTATAATTCACCAGGTTGACCTTCTTCTTTTATAGATTGGCACTATATCTGCCCTTTTCCAGTCCTCTGGAATCTCTCTCATTTTCCATGACTTTTTGAAGTTAATTGCTAGTGGCTCAGATATCTCTTCATTCAGCTCCTTGAGTATTCTAGGATGTATTTTGTCAGGCCCTGGTAACTTGAAGACATCTAACTTGTTTAAGTCATTTTTAACTTGTTCTTTCCCTATTTTATTCTCTGATCCTACCTCACTTTCACTGGCGTTCACTCTGTTAGACATCCTATTGCTATTAACCTTTTTGGTGAAAACAGAAACAAAAATGTCATTTAGAACTTTTGCAATTTCCACATTTTCTGTTATTGTTTGTCCCCCTCAATGAGTAACGCAGGAGTAAGAGATGTGTCTGCTGTGAGCGCTGGGTCCCAATCCCTGTACCACGCTGGACAGAGGTCAGTGCTATTGTAGCTTTATTTACTATGGAAGCATCCCACTAGGATAGTGTTTGGCCCACTGCAGTGTGTTTTATGGACCTAGAAGGAAACCTGGGAGGAGCATTTGTCACTTCTAGTGGCTACAGAGTCTGTGGAAATTACATTTAGCTACCAGTTAATTGCTGTAAATGGAGATTCTGCCTCAGCTACAGAGAACGAACGGGGTAGCACTTAGGGATATGGAGGTTTGCGAATTCTTGCCTGACTTAGCTGGGCTGAAGGCGAGAAGATGGTTCCTATAAAGTGAGAGCTTATAGGCTAAGTCTACTCTGCAATAAAAAAGCCATGGAGCTGAGTCTCAGAGCCTTGGTCGAGCCTCCGGCTCGAGGGGTTCAGGCTGCGGGGCTAAAAATAGCAGTGTAGATGTTCAGACTTTGAGGCCCATCCTGAACGTTTACACTGCATTTTTTAGCCCCACAGCCCGAGCCCTGCAAGCCTGAATTAGCTGACCCAGGCCAGCCATGGCTGTGCCACAGATCTTTTATTGCAGTGTAGACATACTTACAGAGATCCAGGAAGCTGATATTTTATATGCTGATCCCAATCACTGTGCCACTTTGGATACAGGCTGCAGATTTCTGTTTCACCAGCATCTGAGAGGATGAGCAAGTTGTTAATCTGAGGGCTGGAATGCTCCTGGCTGTGGAGCCCCAGATTGTTTGTTTGCTGACCAGGTTCCGAAGCGTGTGGAAAAGAATTGAGATGCTGCCATTCTTCTCAAGCTCTAAGCAGCCCAGGTGACGCACCCTGTGGCCACACTATAAAGACTAAGAAATCATTTCTGAGAGAAGATCAGAAGGGAGTGTGTTCTGATGTATGTGCTAACATATAGAAAATGTTACATTGAAACCTTAGATTTGAATGTTTTTAATAGAAACAAAAGGGGGAAGTCTGTATAAGGAACACCGGTAGTTCTACTGTCTAATAGCTTTTTTTTTTTTTAAAGTTATACAGAGTATTCCAAATACTATTTACATTATTTTATACTATTCATAATGTGTTTTGTGTGAATTACATGTTTGTTTTACTAAGAAAGTGCACAATAGTTTTTCTTTGAAATGGACTGGCAGGGCCGGCTTTAGGGTGATCCAGCCGATTCCCCGGAATTGGGCCCCGTGCCCCTAAGAGGGCCCTGCAACGTTCCGAAGGAGCTGCCACCGAAGTCTCGCCGCTGTCTTCGGTGGCAGCTCAATCGCTGCCACGGAGGAAGGACCCTCCGCTGAAGTGCCGCCGAAGGCACCGGCAGCCGATTGAGCTGACGCCGAAGTCCTGGCACTGTCGGCGGCGGCAGCTCAATCGTTGCCGCTGTCTTCGGCAGCATTTCGGTGGAGGGTCCTTCCTCCACGGCAGCAATTGAGCTGCCGCCGAAGACAGCAGCGGGACTTCGGTGGCAGCTCCTTCGAATCGGGCCCTGTAGTGCCTAAAGCCAGCCCTGTGGACTATTAACATCTATTTTTCAGGGTTTTACAAATCAGAACCCCGAGGTTTAACTCTGTGCAATGCTTTCTGACAAGCCAGAACCCGACCTGCGCTTTAGCAGAGAGTTAAGCTGAGGCGCAGGAAGAAGGGGAGTGATTGCACTGCACCTTAAGCAGGGGAAGTGGGGTCATTGTCTGGCTTGCTGGAGGAAGGAGTCTATCCGGGGTGAAAGTAAGGTGGTACGGGCCAGTACGGTGTGCTGGTAAAAAGTAGCCACCAGTACCGGCCCATACCGCTGACCCCAGCCCTGCCCCTTCGGGGGGGCAGGGAGTGAGCAGAACTGGCCCCGTACCAGCTAGTAAGATGGTAAGAGCTCAATTTTACTTTCACCCCTGAGTATATCGCTGTAAGGGTAGGGTTGAGAGAGAGACACACAGACGCTGCATGGTGATGATGACCTTCTTTCAGGGACCGGAAGGGCTGGGGAATTAATAAAGGGCAAGTCCAAGGGCAAGTCCAACACCTTTTCCCCAGACCAGATGGGGCAGCACCTATCTTCCCACCCCTTGGAAGTGACAGGTTTGATTGGGACCATCTGTGGGCATCGCGCTAGCTGCTCCTTTCTAGGGGAGCTGGGAAGGAATTTTTCCCTCACCACCAGATTGGCCAAGTTGGAGTGGGAATGTTTTGCCTTCCCCACAGCGGGTTCAGGAGGGGTTACGATGTGTTACGATGAGTAGGGAAGCGAGTTAAGCGATGATGTCTCAACTCATTATGCCAGTATGGGGCAGATGTCCAGTTCAGGTATGCCATAGGAAAGGGAGACAGTTACCGGATAAATGGCTTGGTAATGGAATTAAAGGAGGTGTTTATTAAATGAGTGAAATGGGGTGGGGAGGGAGTCCAGGGCTCCTATGACTGGCATGTCAGGGAGCCAATCCCGTTCCTTTATAGCTCACCTTAACCCTTGTCAGAGAAAAACAAAGTTCTCACTCTTTTGGTTGGGCGCAGCAAAGTCAGATACTTTATATTTTTCTCCGACACCCTCATTTGAGGAGAGGGATGATAAGGTTCCAGCAATGGGTTTGCTGGGGACTAGAATGGAAAAAGGAGGGGCTGGCAGAAGCCCCTGGCTAGATATTTAAATGATCATGGAGTTACCTGTTCTGTACACCTTTTATCTGCCAGGTAATCCCAGACATCTAATAATAAAGTTGCATCCTGGTTAAACCATATCCAGTGTCCCCTGTCTTTTTTTCAGTATAGCCAGACAATGTATAGTTATACAGCATTTTGCCTCAGCATCCCCCATCCTGGTTATATAAGCATATGAATAATCTCATTGAAGTGAATATGATTACTAATTCGCTTAAAATTAGGCATATGGTTAAATACCTTGCTGAATGAGGGCCGAAATGTCTAACAATTATGGAGGCAAAACTGAGACATGATTTGCTGCACTCCAAATGTGTTTCCTGTTTTAGCTGCTACTTACCCTGATCAGTAGGTGGTAGTGGCTGATTTGCCTAGAGCAAGTGTCTGGTGCTAGCTCCATCCCTGGCACTCCTGGCACATAGAAAGGAGTCTGCAAATGTTAATTTATCTTTTCCACATTTTTAAAACTAGAAAAATAGGAAGAATCTAAAATTGTTTATATCATCTTCTAGAACTTTGGGTGACTAGAACATATTTGGTGTCACTCCTGCTATTGGCAGTAGTAAGTCTAATGTGACAAAGTTCCTCCTCTATCTTGGTGGGTCCTGCACTTATTGGCGGATTTTCTTGCCTCAGAGATTCACCATGTGGGTTGGGGAACAGCCCAGAGACCTTCCCCTCTGGAAGAACCCACAGTCCGGATCAATTGGGAGGTTTGGGGGGAACCCAGGCCCGCCCTCTACTCCAGGTTCCAGCCCAGGGCCCTGTGAACTGCAGCTGTCTATAGTGCCTCCTGTAACAGCTGCATGACAGCTACAACTCCCTGGGCTACTTCCCCATGGCCTCCTCCAAACACCTTCCTTAGTCTCACCACAGGACCTTCCTCCTGGTGTCTGAGAACGCTTGTGCTCCTCAGTCCTCCAGCAACACACCCTCTCACTCCTTGCACCTCTTGCTCCCAGCTCCTCACACTCACACCACAAACTGAAGTGAGCTCCTTTTTAAACCCAGGTGTCCTAATTAGCCTGCCTGCCTTAACTGGTTCTAGCAGGTTCCTGATTACTCTCGTGCAGCCCCTGCTCTGGTCACTCAGGGAACAGAAAACTACTCATCCAGTGACCAGTATATTTGCCCTCTACCAGACTCCTGTACCCCACTGGTCTGGGTCTGTCACACTAAGTAATGCTGTTGACAAAAAAATGGGCCGAAGATGCCCTTAGGATTACATATCTTCTGTAGAAGACAGTGTGGAGATTGGCTGTAAACTCAGAAAGATCTTTTACTTGTTTCCTTCAGGACGATAAACAGTGTGTATCTAGAATGTTGGCAGATTAGGTGATCTCTGGCTTAACATTCTTTCCTAGAAAGCAAAGTACAGCAACAGTAAATGGGGCATGAATACTGTAATAACTGTAGGGAAGCTCATTCGCTTGGAAATGAGATAACTTCAGATGTTACAAAGAGCTGATTACTCAATCTTTCTTTTCACCATTGAAAACAAGACAAAATAATCCTGTCCCTTGAATAGAAGCATTGTTTAAAATGAAATGCCTTTCTTTGACATTACAGCTAAACATTTTCCGTAAGTTTTTAAATATTTAGAATGCTGCACTTCCTAAATCTGCAGAGTATCTGCTCACTGTCTTGAATTTATATTTGCTGACTTTACCAATTTAGGGTGAAATTCAACCCCATACAGAGCCCATTTATGCCAAATTTAAGAGTTTAGATGGGTCTTTAGTGACAGACGCGCCTCATGCTGGCCCTCTGCACAAGGACAGTTTTCTCCCAAAGAGAAAAAATGAATTTCTGTTTGCAATGCAGGAGCCAATACAGCTATAGTAGACTGAACTGGATTCTATTCTGCCTCTTGCATCATCAGTAAAATTGTCAGACAGATTCTGATTTCTGAATCTTTAGTATTGGTGTTGAAGTAAAAAGCAGGGAGAACCCAGCTTCAATTTCAGATCCCAGATTGAGTTTCCATGGTTGGCAGTTAGATTTGTCACTGAACACAATGAAAATGAACAATATAATTATCTATGGTACTTTGTAGTACCAATATTAGTCATTTTCAGTCTACAACCACACTTGATGTGTCTCCATTCCATCTGCACATATGCTCACTGATAATGTAATGTCACCATGTCAGCGAGAGGTCCCATAACAGAGGTTGTTTGCTGTCTCACACGGCTGCTTACCCCAGTTTCCTCTGTGCATGACAGTAATATGCGTAATTTGCTGCTGGGATGGACCAGAGCTGCATCTAAGAAACCGTGGGAAAGTGCTAACAACGATGCACAAACATACTTGTGGTTAAACTAAACTCCCCCTGAGCTAGATTCTCAGGACAGAAGAACTGGGCTGTATCTACAATGAGCATTTTCTTAGCATTTCTCACCATTGCTTTGGTTCCGGTGCAGTTCTTCTGGTGTTAGCAACAATGACAACACTGGTGTAGGCAAGTTACCCTGCTGAAAGCAACTGTAAACAATGCGGTGATAATGCAAGCAGATGCTGGTGCCCTGTCTATAGTAGAGCTCCCACCTTTGCTACCACTGGGGGAGTAGTACTGATGGTAATGCTACAGAGAGAAATGGTAAGAAAAAGCTCAGGGACAGTATAGAAAGGTCCTTGACGAACACTGATCTACAACTGGTTAATGGCATCCTCTACATTTGCAGATGGAAAGAGGGCTTCTGGAAAAATGTTTCTCTCAGAGTTATTTGGACAGACTGCTCTCAGTAATTGAGTTCCAGCTGCAGTGTGCTTTCCAAGACACCCTGACAATATGTAAAACAATAAATGTTTTCCAATGTTTTCCAAGTTCTCAATGGTTCACTACACACAATTACACATCATTGTTCAGAACACTGCAGAGTGCATGATAAAAATATATTTCTATTATAAAATACACATAATATTTAAATCTTCCCCAACTGAACAAATAGCAATATCAAAAGCTTTACTAAAAGACATATCATAAAGGCTATGTCTATCCTATGAGGTATGGGTGTGATGCCCAGCTTGTGTAGACACACTCATGCTAGCTCTCATATGAGCTAGCATGCTAAAAATAGTAGTGTAGCTGCTGTAGCAGAGGCAGTGGCAGCACAATGCTAGCCACCCTGAGTACAAACCCGCCCGAACCCTGTGGGTATGAACTCAGGGCTGCTAGCATGTGCTGTCACTGCCCCATTCATGCTACTGCAGCTATAATACTATTTTTAGCATGCTAGCTCAGATGACAGCTAGCAGAAGTATGTCTATGCGACATGGGAATTGTACCCCTAGCTTGTAGTGTAAATTATAATAATATATGGAGATATACCTATCTCAGAGCTGGAAGGGCCCCAAAAGGTCATTGAGTCCAGGCCCCTGCCTTCACTAACAGGACCAAGTACTGATTTTTGCCCCAGATCCTGAAGTGGCCCTCTCAAGGATTAAACTCACAACCCTGGGTTTCGGAGGCCAATGCTCAAACCGCTAAGCCATCCCTCCCCCCACAGCTTTAATTATTTTTGTTATTGGGGTTTGTAAATACTGTACTGGATGTACACAGACATTTCTTTCCTTACACTATCCACAAGGCAAAATATGCATGTTGTTTACACAGAGCTAGGCTTGGCAGAATTCAAATTTTTAAAATAATTTTGATGGATAATATTGATTATTTTAAAGCATTTATCGACATTTACCAGTACAAATCTAATCCTTCCAAACCTACACACAAGACATCCAAAAAGTGCCTCCCTCCATCAGTATCCAAGTTGTCCCAGGACCTCAGAAGTTTTTAAAAGGAAAATCCAGGGAAGTTTCTCTGCCTCCTTAAATTATCTGTTCAATAACTCCACAGTCCCAGGGAATATATTTTCCTCTCTATTCATTTTTCTGTGGCTTGCATTATAATTTACTAAACTGATTACAACACATCAGTATTTATGACATTCCACAGTTTTAAGACCTTTGGGTAACTCCTTCCACATACAAAGACCCTCTAGTAACTTCACAAATAAATTGTTCTGCCTCACAAGACTTTAATCTTACCTTGGATGTGGGAAGCAGAGGTGAATGATTTCATAAGTAAGAATGATTTCAAACCCAGACATCAGGATTCTTCTTCTTTTGACTTGGCCAAGTCTTAATACTCAGTGACTACCTTATATATTGTCATTTATCATCAGAGGCACAGACATGACCTCTGCATAATACAATGGGCAGGGGAATGGTGTCAAAACATAGTGTGAGAGGATACCTGCTTGTCATGTGGATGCACCACAGGCTGCAAAGTCTTTTAGGGGTTTGTCCTCTAGGATCCTCTTTTTACTGTCTTTATAAAAACCTCAATTTGCCATTTCAGTTAAGGTTGGCTAAGATATGATTCTTCCCCTATTCATCTTTGCCAGGCTGATGATCAGCCAGAGGGGGGTTGCTTGTTAGCAATAAGAGGCACTCCCTTCCTGAGGGCTAAGTGGTCAGGGGAAAATCACTCCTAGCCTCTGCCAGCCATAGCGAAGTAGTGAAGGACTCAGCTCAGGAACCCAATTCAGATTCCCAGCGTGATAGTGCATTGTGCTGCCTCTATGTAGATAGGTACTGACCAAGATGACACCACTTTTGATGCCTAAAAAGCACTGATCATGCTCAGGGAAATGGAGATCATTCTTGCTTGCCAAGGGGCAAGGCAAGGAAACTTCAGTGCTCAAAGGATGGAACTTCTGGGGACAAAATCTCATGAAACTTTAATATTCACCGTGTGCATGGCACTGTGTTGTGAAGACTAATTCATTAATATTTGTCTAGTGCGTTGAGATCTGCCAATGGAAGATGCTATAGAAGTGCACATTACTGTTTTCTAGAATCACAGAAATCAGAGAGAGAAGAAGGTCCTCTATCCCATCCTCTTGCCAATGCTAGTTTGTTTCTTACGGAATATTCCTACGTGTATTCTCCAGTGCAAATTCAAATGACTCAAGTGATGGAGTTTCCACAACTTTTACTGGGAACTGATTCTGAACTCTAATAGATCTCTCTATACAGGCTTCAGTTAAACCCATTGTCATGATATTATTTTAACACAGATTTTTTTTGTCATTTTAAAAAAGCATATCAGTTGTCAAGTAATACCAGATGAGACTGGTTTCAACCACAGTTAACTTTGTTTTTTCAGAATAAGAAAGAAATCTTCCAAATATTGCCAAATTCAATTGGAACATTGGCACAGGAAACAATTTAGTAGGGTTAGCATGCAAGGAGTGATATAACTTTTACCAGATTGTGTGACTAGTAAGAAAACAAATATTAGAAGAGCTTCACCCTGCTATGCTACTAGCTTCCTATGCCAATGAATTGGAAAATTAATTGCACCCCCTTTGCTGACATTTGTCTTTACATCAGTTGATTTTTAAAAAAACGACATCCCAGGTTTTTAATTGAACCTGCAGCTGTGCATGTGTAACTCCAGTGGGAGCTGCATGAATGTCTCAGAGGACAGAATGTGACCCTGGGTGTGTACTTACTGGTTAGTCTCATTTTGGCATGAATATACATTTTGCTTTTCTAGTTACAGCTTAAACAGTAATGTATGCCAATCTATGACTGCCGGTGAGTTCCACTTCTGTATTGTGAATTGACTAGTCTTTTTTAATAAACATAATTCCTAAGTTCAACGGCTGACATAAATATAGTTGCTGACATAAGAAAAATATTAACTAGAGCAGGTAAAAAACAACCAAACCCCATAATTTCTATTCCCCTAGAAATGCCAATATTTCAAAAATTGTTTGTGTTCAGAATAGAACAAAAAGCCAAAAATTCCATAGAATGAAAATTCTAAACATTTTATATTCAGAATGATTGAATCATTTTGTCTCAATAGTGTTGAATCAATTCATTTTGATATTGTCACAATGTTTATTTGGCTAAGGTAAACATGTCTAATGTTACAATGTTATAATATATAATATAATATTAAATATAGTTTGAATAATATTAAATATAATGTATAAGTATTGATTAATATCTTAATATAAAATAAAAATAGAAACAAATTGAAATGGTAAAGTCAAAATGAAATGTTTTACCCCATTGAAATGAAATGTTTCAACATTAGTGTAACAAAGTGAAAAAGTCAACATGATTCATTTACACTTTTTCCCCATCAAAAACTTCATCAAAATGTTTCAATTTTGACAAAACGGATGGAATTTTTTTCTATCTAAATGTTTTTTAACCAAGTCTAACATTTACATTTTTCAAACATTTTGCTTTTGACATTATGAAGCAGCAGAAACCACCACTGGGCAATCTGGGTGTGTGCATGTGCTTATATATATATGCATGCATAGATTGTAAGTTTGTGTGCTTGCATGTGTGTTGTACATGGCATAGATCGGAGAGCAGTACGGCAATCCCCATAACAGTCTCAAATAACTTTCCACCAACCCTAGTGAGAGACAGCCTTAGTAGCTCTGCAATTCATTCCCCTTTACTGAGGCAGAAGACCAAAGGAATGTGATGGACTGTGGTAAGAAGAACTGACAGGGAGTTCCTTCTTCAGCCAATAGTAAATTAGAGAGACCAAAGAGAGGGAATGAAAGAGCACTAAATACAGTCAGTGCTCACTAGTATTTGCCACAGTTTCTTTTATTATCTCTTTTATTTAAAAAAAAAAAAAAAGTGTCAGCCACTTACTAGACAGGTATTAATTGAACGTCAAGACCTGTGTTTAGTTATGCCACATACATAGTTTACTTTAGCATAACTTAGCACCGGTGGCTAACAAAAATTGCAATTTGACATGGGTCTAGAGAAGACTCTGTTACATTGTTTCTTCATAAGATGAAAAAGAGTGACTAATTTTGTACCTGAGATTTTGAAGTCTTATAGACAAATAAAGATTTTATTCAGCATACACATCACATTAAGGTTACCGTTTTGTACGCAGCACCAAACACAGTGCCGTTTTCTTACTTGCCTATTTTAAAAAAAATTGTCTGACAAATGCAAATATATTTCAATTAGGGAGGGGCAAATCAATTTGGATAAATTATTAATATTAGAGTAGTGCTTAAAGATCTCAGCTAGGTCAGACCTGGATTGTACTAGCTGTTGTGCAGACAGTTCCTGCAGCAAAAAGTTTTCAATTTTAAATAGAAGATTCACTAGATGGGTGTAAAACAAAAAGGGAGGCATGGGAGGGAAAACTAGGTGGTAACAACATAAGCATGTTTTGCACAGGCAAACTTGCACTAAGCAGCAGTAAACTGTTCAGCCACTGCCTAGGTGGAACTGATCATATTGTTGGCCAAAATTCAAACTTAACCAATTTATTTTGATGTTCAAAAATGTTCCACTACTTTTTATAATAAATAAACTGTAGACTGCTGTGCTCCTCAGTTTCTACTGGGACCAGAAGTGGAAGGACCAAAATACTGAGGAAAAAGCTGCCATTGTGCTATTTCCAGTTAGGCAGAAGCCAGGAAATCTCATGAGAAAGATTCTGGCCTGAGGTTTCCAGTCTGATTTCCAAGCCAAAGGTGTTGGATAAATTGAAATAAGCATTCAGAATTCTAGATACTTATGTGAATGGAACTGAATCACCAAAGCTTCTGAGGTTTGCCCATCCCCAAATTTAATGCATCAACAATACTAAAAGTATGTATGTGATAAAATAAGACAGACATTAAACCTCTGCAAAATAATCTTTTTTAGTAGCTGTTCTAACGCATAGAACTTAGTAAATTTCAAAGTCGTGTGTGTTTTACCACCTCTCATAATATCCATGCTTTCCAGGATGGGTGTTCACTTTATTCATTGCGATCATTTCCCTCTCCTCTATGATTCTCATAGAGATATTACAAAGGACAGTGAATTATGCATTAGATTAGGCTCTTACTGCTATGGAGTCTTTAGCACAGGATGACCCCCAATGTGCTGAAAAGTGGTGCCGTGTTTTTACATATAATTCCTATTATTTTTTATGTGGTGTTGATGCTGGCAGGACTTGGTTTGTTTGATTTGGAAAAGCCTATGAAGTTTGATCAAAGCAAATGTATTATAATACAAATTATTATTATGGATTATTAGTAGTAAAGTAATCCAAGCCACAATGATAGTCACCCAAGGTCACTACCATATAAATGGTGGCAACTTGGTGGCTTATGTGACTAGAGTTGGTGGTCTCAGTCCTGTTCCACATGGACAGGGGTCCACAACAGGAACACCATCGTAACAATTAGAATGCTTGCTGGCAGACTAAGCAGGGAGGCCAATGACTGAGTAGGAATGAAGTTTGATGATCAAGATTAATAACTGCCTCAGAGAGGAAGAATGGTCTCCTAGTTCTGGCATTAGACAGAGACCAGAGTGCAGTTCCCTTCTCCACCTCATACTTTGTGTGTGACCTTAGGCAAATCACTTAGCTTCTTTCTGTCTCAGTTCCCCCTAGGTAAAATGGGGATAAAAGCACTTCCCTATCTCACAAGGGTGTCGGGAGGATAGATGCACTGAAGATTGTGTGGTGCTCAGATAGTATAGTAATGGAAGCCACCCAACTATCTTAGATAGATGCTTTAGTCTGTATTTTCAAAAGGATGGACCCAGTGATTATCCCTGGCTATTATGATTTATAACTACTCTCTTGCCTCAAATGGCTCGGGTGTCATTGGCAGGATAGTACAAATAAATCACAAATGTTTAAAATATATGAAGTTTTTCAGGAGGGCAGGAGGGAAAATACATTCAATCACTTCACATTTTTCACTGGTTGCAAGACAAGTTAACTATCATTGGCAGCCCTGCATTAACTCCATCAAAGCTTGTGTGACCTCAAGCTACCTCAAGTCTGCAGGAATCAAATAGTCCTCTCTGTGAGCCAAATCCAGACAGGTGCTGAGTCCCTGTAAATGCCATGGAAGTCAATGGAAGTTGCAAGTTTTCAACAGGCACTAAGTATGCCTGTTGGATTTGGCTCCTTTTATTTAACAATAATAAGTAATATCTTGCATGCACATATGTAGTTCCTTTTATTCTGACAAAGTTCTTCACAGATTTTTACATCTGGTATACAGGAACCATGCCCGTCACCCATTACTGAAAAGTGACCAGCACTGAGATGGAACGTAGCCATTTAAAAGCATGCAGCATGACTACAGTATGGTTTGGGCAGGATGTGTATATAGCAGCAGCATACACAATTAAATACCAAGGGAAAATTTATAGTAGACTGAATATAGTGGCCCAAACTAAAATTTGGCCAGGACACTGGCGCTAAGAACCCAATCCTTAACAAAAGTGTTGTGGGCTCTTTAATGATCACAAGCGGTCAGGGCGTCAGTTTTTCCTCTCACCTATTTCATTTAAGAAATCATTTCCCTTCATTTAACACAGGGTATGTTGTCTTCATCTTTAACTTTAACCCTGCTGTTAGTGGTGGACCTGCTATTGCAGAAGACAAAAGTAGTGCATTTCCGAGTAGTTCAATATCTGCTTCACAGATTCCAAGGTTCTGGGGCTGCTTGGACACTGGGGCATGGTATCAAGATGACACACATGTGCCACCTTGCAAGAAAAGAAATGGATATACTACACCAGAAACTGCTTTATCTTTCCTCTCATTATTTGCAACAGTTACTATGGCATTGAAATGATCTGCAAGCAAATCATTTTCTGTCCCGCAGGCTACAAAACAGGTGCTGTTCACATTGATGCTGCCCAGGTTATGTGGTTCGCTATATGATAAGTGGTTTGAGCATTGGCCTGCTAAACCCAGGGTTGTGAGTTCAATCATTGAGGGAGCCACTTACGGATATGGGGCAAAATCAGTACTTGGTCCTGCTAGTGAAGGCAGGGGGCTGGACTCGATGACCTTTCAAGGTCCCTTCCAGTTCTAGGAGATAGGATAGGATAGGATAAGATGTATAGTACTTCTGGGAGCAATTATGACTAAAACATTTTTTCACATGAACTGAGCTGAGAAACTGAAAAAAAAACCACCAGGACACAAATGCAGTCATTTTACTAATTCATTCCAGATATGTGTGTGTCCAGTACGGGGTGAGGAAAAGACAAAAGATAGGGCTTTCTTCCCATTTCAGAGCAAGAGCAGTTGGCTTGCAGTTGCAGTTAATACAGTCCCAAAGAGTTGTCCTAAGCGTGTAACTATAAAGTCTATGCGTTTTCCCATAGAGTACTTTCCAATGTGTCTTTTTCCACCCTGCAGCAGACATTTATTCCTATTTTTAAAAACTGGTTGTTTACATAAGAAAAAATCTAAATATACCATTTTTAAAATATGGATATTAAGTCCTCCTCCTTCTGTGAATCAGTAGATGTTAGAACACAAGCCTAAATTTTCAAAAATGACTGCTGATTTTGGCTGCCTCCGCTTTTGGGAACCCAACGTGAGACAATTTAGAGGGGTCTTATTTTCAGGATGCGATGAACAGCTGAAAAAAAAGGGTGTTCTGAAAATAGAGGATGTTCCCTTTAAGATGTCTCCTGCTGGTCACCCATAATCACAGCCTGAGGTTTTAACTTTTCTTGAAAAAGATTTAAGAGCTAAGTAAAAGAGAGTCATGTTTCTTAGCTGGGATCATTCACACCATATCATGGATTTTTTTTTTCCACATTTGGTTGGGTACATCCATTTTAGCAAGATTTATATAAGTTTTGTTCTTTGTCTCTGCTGTACTATACATAACTCCTGTTATATAATACAGTCGTGTTCCACCCACTTATTGCTGCTTAATATGCATTACATTATTACATTACAGACCTCCATTTAAGTGTATTTAATGCTCACATACATATTATATATACATAAAAGCCAAGACATTCAGAATTCAGGCTGAAATTGTGGGGCAATGCTCTGGATAAGCATTCCTTCCTTCCCCCCCAGAACTGAATCTCCTTCTATAACTTGAACATTGAGAGGAAGTAGTTATAATGTGGTGTTTCAAAAATTCCCTAATCATTCAATGCTCTTTAGCTGCTGCTTTCATCACCGTTATTATGGCCCATCGGCAGAGCTAGTCCTAAAGATTTTCAGAGAAGGAGTGAAAAATGCCATGAGGCACCAGATCCCACAAGTACACATGATCCATTCAGGTCCCCGTCAGTATTTCTTCCCCAACCACAATGGGTATATCTACACAGCAAGCAGGAGCCTGTGGCAGTGAGTCTCAGAGTCAGGTCGACAGACTTGGGCTTGCACTATGGTGCTAAACATAGCTGTGTAGATGTTTGGGCTCGGGCTGGAGCTCGGGCTGTGAAATCTAGGAGAGGGGGTGGGCTTCAGAGCCTGTGCCCAAATGTCTACACAGCTGTTTTCAACACTGCAGCATGAGCCCAAGTCTGTAGACCTGGGCTTTGAGACTCACTGCTGCAGTGCTTCCTGTGTAGTCATACCCTAAGAGACCATCAGCCTAAGTCAGGTAGCCCCCCTTGCTCCACCATGTGCTATCCATGAACAATGAGAACTTACTGTTCTCAGTGTCATGCAGTGTCCCAGCCATTCCACTTTGGTCCCAGCCATTCCATTTTGCCTGGAGTTGGGTCCCCCACACAACTGTCCACTGTCCTCTAACTACCCTACCCCTGTGTGATGGTCCACACCCCTAAGGTTGCAAGCGGCGTGGACTATCCGCCACCATCCGTCAAATAGCCCTTCGGTCCAGGGCAGTATGGCCTAGCGGCCAGAGTCCCAGAAGCAACCCTCGGGCGGAGGGTAGCATGGCCTAG
>NW_020664436.1:50300304-50332862 GCF_002925995.2 Terrapene triunguis
GAAGCAACCCTCGGGCGGAGGGTAGCATGGCCTAGCAGCCAGAGTCCATGTCATTGGGGTGCGACAGCCCCAGTAGGGGGGCCCCAACCCAGGGCCCTAACCGTAGCATAGGGCTTTTTCACCAACTCAGCTGGGGGGTTCCGACCGAAACACGCTGAGTTTCCCCGGGGGGGGGGGAAGGTACCACTCTGTCACCCTCCCAGGGTCCCTAGCTACCAGATTCTCCGTTGGGGTCTCCCAGGAGTCATCGGGTCCTTGGTACTCGGCGGGTTCGGTCATCCCCTGGGTCTCCTCCAACCGCCAGGGTGCCGGCGGGCCATGGACGGCGTCTCTTCCTGGCGCAGCCAACAGCTGTGGCTGTCCACCACAGGCACTTCCCCAGCAGGTCCTTCTCTTACAGGCTCCCATCTAGAATGAGCTGGTCTCCCTCCCTTTATACCCCTATAGCACTTGGAGCATGCCCAGTCCACCCAGGGAGGCGGGACTTCCGCTGTCAGTCCCTGGGGCTTAACTCCTTCCGGGTTAAGGCGGGGTAGCCTGGCCCCGCATCCCAGTCCCTGGGGCTTAACTCCTTCCGGGCTAAGGCGGGGTAGCCTGGCCCCGCCACACCCTGACTATGGCTTCTTCCTGCTCTCAAAGGCCTCTGCCTCTTTCTCCTTCCCTTTCTTTTCTTGTCTGTCCCCCACTATGGGTCTCCTGCCTGCAACCCCAATAGGAGGTTACAGTCAAGGCCTCAGAATACAGAGAGTCTTTAGTTCTTCCATAAGATTATATCAGTTCTTGTCTCAAATCACTGCAGTGCCAGATCACGTATGCCATGAATTCTGCTTGCAAAACTCATAACAAAACATTAATGAAGCAACCTAGCCGCTCTGTGCACTAGAATGATTTTCAGCTTAATATAACAGCCTTTCAAAAACTTGTTTCCCTCCCCCCATTCACTGGTTTCATGTATAAGTCACCAGCAATCTTCCTTGAGGAAAAAAGCCTATTTAAGCCCAGATTTTGAAGCATCTTTTAGTGAAGAAGGAAAGTGATGAGCAACCAAAACAGATGAGACAAAACTGTGGTGACAAGTAAGATGTACCACACTCATGTGATGTGAAAAGACCTCAGATGCTCTGCTAGGAAGATTGAACTGAGAGGACTGAACTTCAAAGATTGAACTGATAGGATGTTACAGCTGAGTTGCCAGATGGCAATGCTCCAAATTATATAACACCTGAATGACACCCTCATTCTGTGAAAATCTTTTCACGCTGACGGATGAATAGACAATTCTATGACCCATTACTTTCAAAACTCCACCTGCTGACCTAGGATTGAGATTGTCAGGTGAGTTTGACTCTCAAACAAATAGTTTTCAGTCTGAGTTAGAGCAACTTTCAAGGATTTTATAACTGAGAAAGCAAAAAAAAAAGCTATTTTGGAGGAAATAGTGTGGACACTGCATGAAACAGAAGGGAAGAAGTATTGCATTTTAAAAAATCATTTGGGAAGCAGAAGGTCAGTGTCTGTTGTTACATACAGCGGCTTCTAGTCTCTCTCTTCTCATAACAAGAAAGTGAAACAGGGAAGCAAAGTTTTTGAACTTAAATGAGCTCACTGCTTTGTGCCAGGATTATTTTTCTTCTTTTTAAAACAAAAGGGTTAAAAATCAAAAAACTTTCCTACAGACATGGGAATATTTTTTATCTGGAAAGATATAAGCATGTATTGTCCTCAGAACTCACATGCATTCACAGTAACAAGTAGAATTTCTGTTCCATGAGTCTGGTAAACTACTGATATCTAACTGGTAATAAAGGAAAGAAAGGCTTAGTTTATGACGACTCCACTTTCTATTCACACACATACCTCCTCCTCAAGTCTCGAATTTCTTTTACAAACACTTCATTTACTGAAAGAATTAACCACTTCAATATCTAATGGGTGCCTTACCTCTGCTGCATCTTTCATATCCTTAACATCTCAGGCCCTAATGTTTCATCTTTGGTGCAGTGCAGCAGAAAGGGAAGAGTTAGTTTATGTATCATACTGCCAAAACAGGAAAAAAGTTGTACAAAAATCTCCTCCAGACAGACATCACAGCTCTGCTGTGTACTGCTCATGTGCAAAGGAGGTCTCTGTAAAAAGGAATAAATGGCATGGCAATTGTGTCACTGTGTGTCTATACCATTATGGTCACCACTTTTACAAGACTATGATAAATTTTGTACAAAGTATGCCTTGTGAGGTATCATTTGAAAACTCAACCTGCTGAACATTATTGTCATAGTAAAATATGTTTACCAACATTGAATGTAAAGTTATAAGTTCCTACTGTATAACACACTGTAACATGCTCCCAAGTTTAGGAAAAGCAGGTCCAAACCTGTTTCTCAGGAAAAAAGGACAGGCCAACACCCTGAGCTATCACTTGCTTAAGCAGCCATTCTGCAGCAGGGGAAAAAGAGTAAACAAGAAATTTACATTTCATCATGGGGACTGCTCAAACCTCACGGCCATGGGAGACCATGCATGCATGGGAGTCCATGCACCCCAACTGGGAGTAATCCTCAAAGATGGGAGAGTGGTACAAGAATGAGAGACAGTGGCCTCCAATTCATCTCTCTCTCCCCCCATCTCTGCTCATGGCAGCTACAATGCTCCAAAAACAAAGAAACCACCATTGAACTCAGGAAGGGGTGGTCCTAGCTGGAAGGCTTTTCAGCTAGTACAGACTGTAGTAGCATATGGTGAGATAAGACCTTTTGCTTTTATGTTCCTTTAGCTTGTTAAATACTAGCTTGTGTTTTTCTTTTTGTAACTAATCCTTTTATGCATCATGACTTAAAATCTATCTTTCTGTAGTTAATAAACCTATCTTATTGTTTTATCTTCATGAGTGTGTTTGGATTGAAGTGTGTAGGCAACTCTATTTGGGATAGCAAGGCTGGTGCACTATCATTTTCCTTTGATGAAATGATGGACTTTCTATGATCTTGTACTGTTCAGAAGGGTACTGAGCAGTACAAGATGCTCATGTCTAGGAGACAAGGCTGGGACCAGGAATTTGCGGGTGTCACCCTGTATGTAATTCATGAGTGACTGCTCAGAGCACTCCCAGCTAAATACATGAGCAAATTTACATGCTGAAGGTGTGTGAACAAGTCAGGAGTGGATGTTCAGACAGCAAAGCAGTGTCAGAGGCATCCCAGGCTAGAGAATTAAGGGGACACAGCAGTTCAACAGTTCTGATTGTACCCTGGGGAATGTCACAGTCACATTGTGCTTGACTCCTCTGGCCAACTCTTCCACTACACTCTAAAACAAATCCATCTTTCATCAGGGCCGCCCAGAGGATTCAGGAGGCCTGGGGCAAAGCGGGGGAGCTGTGGCGCTTGTACTCACCTGGCAGCGGTCCAGGTCTTTGGCGGCATTTCGGCTGCGGGGGGCCCCTTCAGTTGCTCCGCGTCTTCGGCAGCACTGAAGGACCTGCCGCCGAAATGCCGCCGAAGACCCGGAGCGACCGAAGGGCCCCCAGCTGCCGTAATGCTGCCGAAGACTCGGACCGCCGCCGGGGCAGGGCTTGCGGGGCCCCTGCGGGGCCCGGGGCCTGGGGCAAATTGCCCCACTTGCCCCCTCCCCCCCCAGGTGGCCCTGTCTTTCATCTGTGTTTATTTTCTTTTCCCAAAATCCCTTTTGTGACTGAGACTCACCAAGAAAATTATCCTGGTAACGCCTGTGTAACAGAGGGCAGGAAAGGGGAGATTTTTGCTCAGCCAATAGTAGTTGAATGTTACATGATTTTTGTCCTTCAATTTTCTCATCCAGTCATGGTTCAAAGCTAAACCACACAGGTTGGTGTATCTGTAGATTTGTGCCCTCTGAGAGGAAGCATCCTGTGACAGCTGTAAGCTACTAAGCAAAACGTTGAATAAGATGTTGTTGTGTATATTTTAGCCACAGTAAACCATGGCTGCGTTCTTAGCGATCAGGTGTCCACATCACAGAATGGCCCTACTGAATGGTAGCAGCTCGCACCTTCCTGGCATTCCCTGTGTGGCACTCAGCTGAGGCAGTATGAGGAAGGCTGTACTGTATTTCTACTCTTGCCTATGATTTGCCTTTATAGTGGACAGAAAACTTCAATTTCCAGAGCTGTCAATCCAGCATTAGATTCAAATGAACATTTATTTATTTATTTAATAAAATGGATGGATAATTTTATGGCCATGAGTGGCATTTGTCGTTACTCATGCTGAAAGAAGAGTAAACAAACCCATGCTTTAGGGCTTAGACTGGTCTCCCACAGAGATTATGGAGAATTTTTTTCTCTTCTCTGGAGCATTCTATAACTGGCTGTGTGTATTGTGGGGGAGAAGAAATTACCTTCATTAGGAACATTTAGCATTGGCTACTGCCAAAGGCAGGCAACGGGATCTGATGAACCAATGATCTGATCCAGTAAGGCAAACCCTCTCTTTCAAGTTCTTTTATATGCACCTTGTGTTGCAATTTATGCTTTCATCCCCCTATCTTCTCCTGTCAGACAACTTTGCTAAGAACTGCAATCTGCTTTATCTTTATAAATAAATGGCTTCTGCATTTAGATTCCAATTATAAGATGGTAGGGGCTCCAAACTTCCTGGTACCTTGAAGAATTATCTAGAGTTTACTGCAATAACTACTATAGGAATGTGCAAGATTTTCCGACCACAGCATCTCCTACCCCGAAGCCAATTCTTTAAAATGTAGGCATGGTTAAGAAGCAAACAAAATGGTGGCTTTATCTTGCTTTCTGCAAAAGTGCATGGGAGGAGAAATAAAGAAGATAGAGGACCAACTCAGCTCTAATTCACAGAACTAACACCTAAGTATAAATAGCCATCACCGGAGACAGCTTTGAAAAGCATATGAAAGACGGTGGATTCCAGGGCACACAGAGCACCCTCTGGGTGAGAAAAATCTAGTAACAAAATTCAGTGTCCTCAGTCTGCATAACAAGTCAAAAGCGGTCTTATGATATTTTTGGGGAGGAGGAGAGGTTAAGGCTAATAAACTTCTCACCAATAAATTTAAAAAAGAGAAGGAAAAAAAGTTATATGCAGGCAATAAATATGGAGGGGAAAACACCCCTAAAATTTAAGATCAGAGAGATTGTTGAGGAACTCAAGAGGTATTATACAAATATTTATGCCTCCAATTTATAACAAGCTAATGGAGAAAATAATGGACTATATTAATGAGGTTAACATGTCCAGGTTAACTCAGGATGAGTTGATAGACTTAAAAAGACCAATAGAGGAAGGGGGAGGTCATAGACATGATTAAATTAATGCCAACAAGAGAATCCCTAGAAGCAAATGGGTTCTCAGTATCGATGATGACATATATCTTCAGGTAAACTAACCACTCTATTAAATGATTTTTAGAGAGCAGGGAGGTTTCCAAAACAAACAAAAAAGGCAGCTATAGTAGTAATACCACAGCCACCAACACACAAGCTGGTGTGTGGCCCATGCAGGTCAATCTCGCTTCTTAATATAGATATGAAAATATTTTCAAAGACTGTGGCCAGAAGAATAAAAGCAGGCTTTCTTCGGTTAATACACATAGATCAAACAGGTTTCATATATAAAATGGACAACTGATAACATTAGATGAACATAAAAATAATTCATAATATGCACAATACAAATAAATCAAGACCTACTGTTATCCTTAGGCATTGAGAAGGGATTTGATAAGGTACAGTGGCATGGAGATGGGTTTTGGAGGCAATATAAAGAGTTGGATATATATTATAGTACTCCCTCTCTAGAATAAAAGTTAATGTGGTACACTCCAAAGAAATTAAAATAGAAAGAGGACCCAGACCATGTTGTCCTCTGCCCCCCTTGTTGTTTGTCATCTTTATTGAACCCCTGGCATGCGTTTGTACAGTGCGCAGCACAATGAGGTCCTGGTCCATAACCAATATTCCTAGGTGTTACAATAATACTCATCTAGCCCTTATATGGCACTTTTCCTCAGTAAATCTCAAAGCACTTCACACAGACTTTAATGTATTTATCTTCATGATACTCTCTGAGATTGTGGAGAATTATTATCCCCATTTGAGAGATGTTGAACTGAAGCACAGAGAGTGCTTACCCCAGTAACTTACCCAAGTTCACACAGGAAGTCGGTGGCAGAGCACGGAATTGAACCTGTGCTTCCTAAATCCTAAAATAGTGCCCTAAGCACTGGGCTATTAAAAAAACGGTAAACACTGCGTGGAAACAAACAACAGGATTTTAAACATATATTTAGTGCACAGATTTTTTTTAATCTAACACTAACACAAAAGGGACACAACCATGTGTCAAAAATGACATCTCAGATCTGGAATCTGATACAGATCAGAGGTAGCCCCTTCCCCTTCCTCTTTACAGACATCAGAAATAATCCAGAATTTCTACTAGGGTTTTCTAATCTAATATATAGTGCATGAGAGGGAAAAGGGGGCACAACCATCAGCCAGCTATTCTGTGATGATACAATTATGGATATTAATAACATCAAAGAATTCATGGGAAATATTAATATAGCAATTCTGGTTTACATGCAAGTAAACTATTACATCAAATCCCAAGTACAAAGCCCAAGTTTCAGGACACCTTTAATAAAGAAACAAACACGAATTACAGGAAAGGTCACCCGAAAGGGCCTGATCTCTGCATGGTATAACAAATTATTTTTGATGGATCTAGAAGATAAGACTGCCTTTATCGAAAAATGGGGAAAGGGTCTCAATCACTTTGGAACAATAGGAAAATATCGGGAGGAAGGCCAAAGCCTCATCTGTTTGTGTAGCCACTAAGGATGAAGTAGATTTTATAATGTACGGTTAGCATTTTTGGAATTTGAATAAAATAATGGCACAGATACTGGTAAGAGATTGACTAAACTCAGCTGGGTCCTCTTAAAGGTAACAAATGCAGGTTATGAATAAGATTTGTTAAGACTTGTATGGAAAGTTTGTGTATAATAATAATCACAAAATAAAAAGTTTTTATATATCTGACGGTAAAACACCCAGGAAAAGGTTAAGGTGGATAAGGAAGAAACGGTGGATGTAGTATACCTAGACTTTAGTAAGGCATTTGATACGGTCTTGCATGATATTCTTATCAATAAACTAGGCAAATACAACTTAGATGGGGCTACTATAAGGTGGGTGCTTAACTGGCTGGATAACCGTACTCAGAGAGTAGTTATTAATGGTTCCCAATCCTGCTGGAAAGGTACAACAAGTGGGGTTCCTCAGGGGTCTGTTTTGGGACCGGCTCTGTTCAATATCTTCATCAACGACTTAGATATTGGCATAGAAAGTACGCTTATTAAGTTTGCAGATGATACCAAACTGGGAAGGATTGCAACTGCTTTGGAGGATAGGGTCATAATTCAAAATGATCTGGACAAATTGGAGAAATGGTCTGAGGTAAACAGGATGAAGTTTAACAAAGACAAATGCAAAGTGCTCCACTTAGGAAGGAACAATCAGTTTCACACATACAGAATGGGAAGAGACTGTCTGGGAAGGATTACAGCAGAAAGGGATCTAGGGGTTATAGTGGACCACAAGCTAAATATGAGTTAACAGTGTGATGCTGTTGCAAAAAAAGCAAACATGATTCTGGGATGCATTAACAG
Source organism: Terrapene triunguis (assembly GCF_002925995.2). NCBI lineage: Eukaryota > Metazoa > Chordata > Testudines > Emydidae > Terrapene > Terrapene triunguis. Next base: position 50,307,985 of record NW_020664436.1, read on the forward strand.
GTGTGTTCTGAGCAAGACACGAGATGTCATTCTTCCACTCTACTCTGTGCTGGTTAGGCCTCAACTGGAGTATTGTGTCCAGTTCTGGGCACCGCATTTCAAGAAAGATGTGGAGAAATTGTCCAGAGAAGAGCAACAAGAATGATTAAAGGTCTTGAGAACAAGACCTATGGCTGAAAGAATTGGGTTTGTTTAGTTTGGAAAAGAGAAGACTGAGAGGGGACATGATAGCAGTTTTCAGGTATCTAAAAGGGTGTCATAAGGAGGAGGGAGAAAACTTGTTCACCTTAGCCTCTAAGGATAGAACAAGAAGCAATGGGCTTAAACTGCAGGAAGGGAGGTTTAGGTTGGACATTAGGAAAAAGTTCCTAACTGTCAGGGTGGTTAAACACTGGAATAAATTGCCTAGGGAGGTTGTGAAATCTCCATCTCTGGAGATATTTAAGAGTAGGTTAGATAAATGTCTATCAGGGATGATCTAGACAGTATTTGGTCCTGCCATGAGGGCAGGGGACTGGACTCGATGACCTCTCGAAGTCCCTTCCAGTCCTACAATCTATGAATGTATGAATCAGGTCTGCCTGTCTGTCACATGACTCAGCAGCGGATTGAAGGAAGGGATGTCAAGTATCCTTTTTCTGGGGCAGAGAGAGACCAGGGGAAAGGCCTCTGGGCACTGCAGCCTGCTTTAGTCAGAGGAATCACTTTGTTTTGTTTACTTCAAGAGTTTTTGTGTTTGAATAATAAATTGTGCTCTGAGGCATAGGCCTGAAATAGACTTGAGCATGGCATTGGTTTTTTCCTGGAGTGGTGAGTGATATAGATGGAAATAGTAAGATGGTGGGCTACTTATCTATCTATATGCATTGCTATAGAAGAATAGACAAATGATCCACTTTGTGGAGTCTCCTGTAACTGACTGAAGCTAATGCCTGGAAAGCCTCTATGAAACTTCTATTTGTGCAATACTTATTAATGTGTGTGAACAAAAACTTTTTTCGAGTCCAGTTAACAGGGATAGATTAAGACTAAATGGGGCCCAGTGCCATCAAAATTTCAGAGGTGTTAAAATAACCTTATTTTCCCCTCCACAATGACAAACTTTCTTCCTTAACCCCACACCAGACACACTTTTCTGAATATCTACTTCCTGTGATTGACTCCTGTGGGTTTCCCAGAGCTACCCACACTGTGGTAGGATATCTAGGCAGCTCCTTCTCCACACCCCTGCTTGTTTGAGGGTGAGTGTTGGAAGTGTCTGCTTGTGATCTCTCACAAAGGTTCTAAAATGCCACTGAGTCTTTGAGATGAGAGATCACTGCTCAGCTCCCCGTGCCTGATTTCAGGAAGGAGGACCTGAGTGTTGACCAGTTTACTCAACACTGAGGCACACGTGTGCGCGCGCACACACACACACACTGGGTGGCAGACTCTTGAAGGAGGATTCTACATTCCCAAATTTGGAGATGCCCTGTCAATTTAGGTCCCAGATTTTGGTGCTTCACAAACTCCGTTATTTTGGAAAATTTCACCCAAAGTGGTATAGGAGCACTTAAATTTCTTAGGTGCTTTTGAAAATCCCACCCTCTATCCTAATCTGACATCACCAGCCACTGACTTGCTAATGCTCTAAAGCATGATGAGTAGTAGTGTAATGGGTAAGGTGCTGAATGGGTCAGGAATGAAGGCCTGCAGTAGATCCAATCTCCAGGCAACCTAATGTGAACTGTATAGCTGGCCTGTAGTAGGCTGCCTGATTGGCTACACTGCTTGATTGGTTGGAAAACCACCAGACCGACTCTTAAGCCCATGGGTAGCAGCAGTTTACTGGCTGTTCAAAGCATTCGCCCATGGCTGCGATAGCTCCTGTGCATGTCTGTTCCCAGCCTTGCTCTCACCTTGGACCCAGGCCTGCTCCTGCCTTGCCTCACTCCAGGAAACCTGGTCCTGACCCTCAGTTCTGATTTCTGACTCTGGCTCTGACCCTTGGCTCTGATTCCTGGCTACTGCCTCCTGCTCTGACCACTAAACCCGACTGCCCACGTCCCACTCACTGGCAGTCTGAGCAGTCCCAAACACAAACAAACAATCAGAAAAGTAGAGTTGCTACAGTGAGCACAAATCCCACAAAGGCCAATATCTCTGTGACAGATAGTGGGAGCCCTATGGACCTGTACACCCCCACCCTGCTCTGTCCCCATTGCTCCCCATCCACAGGGGGAGGCATCACCATACAGGGAGTAGTCATGGACTTTCCTGCAGCTGGGGGAGGTTGCCGTAGGTGGGTCTGATCCGGCCAAGGGAGCAGCCCCTGCAGGAGAAGAGAAAGTCCCATCCCTCCCCAACCTGGCCCAGACTAATAGGAGGAGCCCAACGCACGGTATGAAGGTAGTTTGGGCGGGGCGGATGGGGGGAGAGGAGTCGGTGTTGCCCCCCCAAGCTGCAAGCCGTGGCAGGAGAGCTTATTACCGTTATCAGGTCCCCCGCTGTGAAGCGCAGCCCCTGCCAGCACTACTCCGTGCCTACCCGAGGCTTGCAGTTTGGAGGGGCAGCACCAACCCTACCCCCCAAACTATGCCCATGTTAAAAAGTGGGGGGGCATGGCTCCCAGCTTCCCCGGTTCTGGCACCACTGCCCCCTACTTCTATGAAGGTTCTCGCGCCCTCACTCCAGCTCTGCCCCTCTCTGGCTCTGGGCCCAGCACTTGAGGGCTAAAGGGGCCTTGGGCTGGCTGTGTGTGTGTCGGGGGGGGACCACAGCACCCCCTGACCATGGGGCCCTGGGCAGTCACCCACCCGTAAGGCCAGCTCTGCCCCCCCTCAAAGTGATAACCTCCCCCATACCATCTGACTCTCACATCTGTGCTACCTGCTGTTCTCCAGCTGCCCAGCTGTGAAAGCAGCACCTCCATCAGCAGCCCAGTTCCTCTGCACCAGGGATGTTCACTTGAGAGGATTCACCTCAGCACCCACCCTGATTCACCCAGATCCCATTAAGCCATTTACGATTGAGGCGGACACCTCAAATTTTCTATAGGGCATTATTTTCTCAACATGTGGACCCCTGCATCCAACTCAACCTATGCCTTCTATTCTTAGAAAATGACTGGTAGAAAAAAATTACGATACTTTGGGACAATGAGCAATGCCAATCAAGGCAGCTTTCAAAGAACACTGCCACCTCCTGGCTACTGACTTCTACCCTAACCATGAGGCCTGACTCCTGCTCTAGCCACTGGGCATGACCACTCATATCCTGGTCACTGACAGAGACAATATTATATATGGATTATTTCCCCTTTTCCTTCAGCCTACTCTTCTGTTGAACTACAGGCCAGAGCTCAGTCCATTCAGGACAAAGATTTTATATCATACAGAGTTACGCTCCTGCCCTCAAGTTAAAAGAATTGCCAGTGATTGAGTATCAGAGCTGAAGTAAACTATAAATAGTGTAAAGGATGGCACTGGCTACCGCTGCCCTCTACTGGGCAGAGTTAGAACTGCACAACTCCATGCCATTGGATCTACACTGCTCTCAGGGATTTCCCCTTTGCTCAAATGGTAAGAGTCTTATGCTGTTAGAGTAGGAGGATCTGAATTTTATCTCCACCATTGCCATGAAGTTCTAAGCATCCAAGATCTGCAGCATAGCTGTTAAGTGATCGCAGATTTGTAAAATTAAAAGCTGAGTAGGCTTTGTGTCTTAAAAAAATGTAATAGGACATCTTGAATGATTAACAGAATGGGTGGTAGGAAAAAGTTAAGCCAGATTCTGTAGAAAATGCTTATTGCTGACCATGTGCTATCAACTAGACGACATTATGCCTTTAAATCTGGCATGATTATGATTTTCTCCAACAACATCCAGTTGTGTGACGAACAACGTTGGCCTCTGAGGCGGGAACCTCTGATATGCATCACTTCTTACCTCAAGATGACTATCAGAGTTATCAGTGCTGGCTGTTGAAAATTCAGCCTGCTATTGTTACATACTCATTCAGAGCACGCTGTCTTCCAAAACACCAGAGCAGACCTGACAGACAGGCTGTAGGGACTGTTTCAATATACTGTACTAGAGGGAACTCTTGGGAGGAACAGGCCAACTCCATTCATTCCATTTCCTTCTGAGTTTAGAATGTCTGATAACAGAGCAGGATGGTGAGAGGAAGTTTCTTCTGCAAGAAGTCATTAACTAAAGCAGCAAATGTAGATAGATGAAATCATCAATGCTATATATTGGAAACAGAAGCTCAAAGAGTAAGTTACTGATTTTGTTCCAGACTGCTGTTCAGTTACAAGGTGCTAAGATAAAAACCCGGCACATCGAAATGGATCCTGTGTTGTACATATTGGAATCAATAACTCCTTGGCATTAGTTAGTTAGCCCTGAGTCCCATGGACAAGAAAGAGAAAACTGTAATGGAATCATGTTTTACCATAAAAATGCTCTTTAATAATAGATTAGAAAGTAATACTAATTAAACATAGTTACAATATATACTTTGCTACAGTCAGAATGGAGTTTAATTTATCAAGCAGAAATGTAAAAAAAAAAAAAAAAAAAGGCATGATCTCATCACAAAAGGTAGTGATTCTGGAGCATTCCCCAAACAGAAGTAGGTATTTAATTTATTTATTATATATTTATTTGTAAAACAGGAGTAGTTATTTGGTGATTTGCATTTAAAATTATATCTAAATCTGGTTTAAGTTTTGAGTTATTTCTTAAAATACAACTCCTGTTAGAAAGAACAATGATTTTCCTAGCCTTTTGCCAAAGCAAAGAGAAGTTTTGGGGCTACTGATTACTAAACCTTAATTAATGATTATAAAAAGTGCTTTGATGATTATAAGCACTATACCATTGCTATGCATTGATATTATAGATGAGATATATAATCCTCTTCTTTATTGAGTCTGAGTTCATGGCACAGAACGTCCTGGTGCCAGTGAGATCTCATTGCTGCCGACCACTCATGTGAACAGCAAAACACATACTAAGAGGATTCTCCTCCAGGATTCAACACAGTGTTTGATGGGGTCATTTAATGTTTTGTTTTGATTTTTACTCTTAAAAAATTTTAGACACTTTTTAGATCCCTCTTCTCTCATTCATTGAAGCCTCCCCACACCCACACATCAGGGCCCTTGCAAATGGACTGCCTCGTATGTATTTAGCCCGTACACAATTCTTTATGCTTTTCAAAACATTGCACACAAACATTAATCAATTATTCCAACACTCTGGGTTATCTCTGTTTCCCAGATGGGGAAACCAAGACACAGACTAAGGTCCTGAAACACACCAGTAAGAATAATAATAAAAAAAGGCAGGATTAGAACTCGGTCTATGCTGAGAGCAGATCTCCATCTGCCTACCCACCAGTTAGGCAATGAAATGACCAAAGACAGCCTACACCCCTTCACGAAGCCCTGTATTCCCCTGCCCTTCTTACTCCTACCTCGCCTTCTACTAGGCCTCATTTCATCCCAACAGTCCTCCTTTTAAAATAGCTGGTTGGCACTCCCGTCCAGACTCCAGGTTACTCCTACTCAGAGATCACTACAGAAGTTGAGAATGGACGGTCCCAATCCCCCCCCCCCACCCTTCTGGCAGAGGAAGCAAGAAATGCAGTGTGGAAATGCTCTTTGAATAATATGGAATTTCCAGTGAAGATACATGGTGTGTAATTTTTTTTGTTTACTTTAATTTTACACTTTGGGTTTTTTTTAAACTATCTTCAAAGCCAGCTATTTTCAGTTTTAAACAGGCTTTGGGTAAAACACTGTGATATAATTGGCTTCTTTGCCTTTTCCTGGCAGTTGCTCAACTGTCTGTGAACTGAATGTAATGCAGGAATTAGAGGGATCTCCACTGAACAAGGATTGTTTGTTATTAGTTTGTGCATACTGTTTTTTTTTTTTAATAGGCTGAAATATAGCCCAAGTGCCTTCAAAACCTCAGTGGAATTACACTGACTGCATCAGTACATAGTGACTAAAGAAAACAGAGACAGATAATTACATATTCTAATGATGCTTGTTTCTTTAGTAGATGCACTTTTTAGTTGTTCCATAATATTGGCTGTTACACTTCTCAGGCAGCCAGAGACGATTTCAACTGACATGACTATGACATTTCCTTTTTGGGAGATTTTGAACCTCTTTTCACAGAGGCTTCCATTACACACACAGTGTGCCATACACCGTAGGACAGCCGTTACGAAGGCAGAGTGAAATGCAGACCAGAGGCTGTTTTATCAAAACAAAGGAATCTTCCTTTATAATCTAGACTAGCTAAGGGTGAATAGAAAGCTAAATAAGTGCCCACACAGCATCAAATCCCTGACTGTGATAGCAGTGTGACTGACAGGTGGATGTGCTAGCATTTGGCCACACAGTCGCCATCATGACAGGTGGATCAAAGTTCAATGTTTTCCCTTCCAGAACTGAAAAACAGAAGCTTTTGTTGCAGTATGGTACTAACCGTTCTTCCAGAAGATGTTCCACAGAATCATCCATGAGCACAAGGAGTTTGATGTCTTGTATGACAGCTGGCTCCTCTGACAGCATTTTGCTCCCTCATACCATGCTACAGTACTAGTTTAGTATTGAGTCCGGGAAACGAGAGCCACTTATTGAAGCATCTACAGTGCTCCTTTAATACCACCTACATAGAGGTCTTACATCCATGTGAAAGCTCTGTCCTACTTCACCTATAAGATCTAATAGGATCACAGCACAAGGGAGTATTGTGGTACTCTGGGTAAATGTCTTACTCACTAGGGCTGGTCAAAAATTTCCCCTCTAATCTGTTTTATGATGGAAAATTGGGTTTTCAACTAAACATTCTTTTTTTAAAAACAAAAAAGAGCTGTTTTCTGCAGAAAATTTGGATTTTGCCCAAAGACCACAAACACTCAAAAATGAAAAAAAATCATCTGAACACTGAAAAATTTGATTCAAAAATGCGGCCATGGTGTTTCATGGGAGTTTTAGTTTGGCTACCTCATGACCCCATTTTCTAGGCTAAGTTCGCCAACTGAGTTACATCTCTCAGGATGTAGGCCAGGAACTCCCATGATGCATTGCAGTGGCTCAGCAAGAGGGGAGATCGTGGTACATCATGGGAGATGGAGTCCATCCAAGGAGTCCAGCCCACAGAGCAGAACCAGAACTACACATCTCATGAGGCACGTCAGCAGAATTTCCAGATTGAAACTTTTGGTTTCCAGACAAAACATTTTCAGGCAGCAATTTCTAGGTTTGAGCCAAAAGTTTTCATTTTTTGTTTTTTTTCCCTGAAAAATTATTTGAATACAAAATTTTGATGAAAACAATTTTTGTGGTCAACCTTTTATGAAGAAATTTCACCTCCCCCACTTCCCTCAACAAGCTCTAATGCTCACCAGTTACAAAAACCAGACAGGCATATATTAAAACTTCCCTCCAAATGAATCATAATTGGTCTTGTTCATTTGTAGCCATCTGGGGGGTATGAACAGAAAGATACACATTCCCACAAGCATTCACCTGTGTGTCAGTGTAGAAAATTGCAGAGTAACAGGGGTTAAAAGGAACACTGTCAGATCAAATTTGGCACAATATTTAAGTTTTGTAAAAGCAAACTTCTGCAAAACCCAAAGTCAATAGAAATGTTTCCTTTAAAAAAAGCCAATAGAAACATGTTATTTTAACAAATAAACATTCCCCTACAGATTTTTAAACCCAGACTTCTAACACTGCAGTATTTTGCTAATGCATGAGAACTTAAAGGCAAAACTGAACAGAAACTGACTATAAACAAAAGGGAAATTCACTGCGTGCATTGCCCACACTGAGAGAAATGCAGATAGTAATCTAGCAGGAAAAGGAATATCAAGTAAATTCACTTTTTCAAAATTCTTTTCATTTTGATAATCTAAGGCATCATAAAAAGCACAGGTAAGGATTAATATTGTCTGAAACAGAGTTTATCCCAAGAGTGCCCCTTTAAAAAAATTAAAGTAATTATAAAATGGCTATTATTTGTTTCATGCAGTGTTGTAGCTGTGTCAATCACAGGATATTAAAGAGACAAGATAGGTAAGGGAATATTTTTTTATTGGTCCAATCCAGCTTCTGTTGGTAAGCGAGACAAGTTTTTGAGCTTACATAGAGCTCTTCCTCAGGCCTGGGAAACTTAATGAGAGCGTCACAGCTAATACAGAGGGGTGGCGATAGAGTGTAGCTATGGCCCCCACTCCCTCAAGAACTCCTTGCCGGGAAGGGGCATGTCTGCAGATGTGCTCCCCAGCAGCCCTAGAGACATTGTGCCTTCCTTGTGCCTCCTGCTGGAGTAGGGCAGCTCTGCACTCTTTTCCCAGGTTGGGTCTGGGCTTAAACTGACTCTACTTGGTTACCTAGTAACAGTTATAGCTCAAAACAAGAAGCTATTGCCCTTGAGTCTTTATCCAAAATACTATTCAAATGGATTGAGTATTTTATATTTTTGGCCCATTGTCTGACTTAGCCCCATTCACAGCTAAAAAGCCACTTAAATACTTTATTGTTTTCTACAACTGCAATATGAGTGCCTCAAGAATTCATATAATCCCTGAAGGACGTTTTTCTCCAACCGAGTCCTTTTAAAATAACCTATTGAAGATACCCTCCCCACAGAGTGAGTACGCACTGTATGTTCCTATCTATCATTCCATAACAATAATAAGGGTTGGGTGTGCAGAGGAGACTAATCCTTCAGTTCCTTTCCACGCAACAAAGTTTCATCAGAGGGCTTGGATGTCTCAATGGGATGCAGAGCCTTTCTCCCACAGAGGTTTGCTGCTCTTCATCTCTGGCCCTGGATGGTAGTGAATGAAATTAAAAGGCCTATGTGAGATGAATCTGTAATCTAAGAGCTGTTCTTACTGCACTAGTCAAGCATCCACACCACATAGCCCCCAGCACAACTTGTGACTCTTGTGGACAGCTTCAGAAGGAAGACCAAAAAGCAGATGGGCACAGAGATTGAGCTGCTTAATTATTCCTAGAGGGGAATCTTTTTATGTCCAGGAAGAAGCACAATGGCCACACAGCATAGAAGGTTGCGTTGCTAATGCCTATCCTGTGACTGTTCTGTGGATGGAGGACTTGGGTCTCCAGAGCTGTCAGTCCAACACCTTTCTAAATTTATTATTGGAAATTCACTTAACTTAAAAACAAACAAACAAACAACAATAAAATAAAAAACCCGCAACTAGGAAATATTAAGGGGGTGGGGGGAGAAAAGATGTGTGGTGTTTCTGTTTCAAAAACAACCCCCCAGCCTTTCCCATCCCTCTACAGTGTGCCAAGAACCTTTCCAACTCACATCTGCCTTTGGTTTCCTCTCTGTTTATTCATTCACCAATTATCAGGAGACCTCTTGTTTTGTTTCAATGAGCTGAACAATTTGAAGCAACTGTGGTAGCTAAGATGGCTTAGACCAAACACAGATCCCAAAGAAATTGGATTGAATTAAAATAAAAATTTCCAACAACAGCAACATTTTCTCTCCAAACTGTTCTGAGAATTATTATATGATGATTTCCCCCCACCTAATAAACAATACACAGACTTCAAAGGCATTGGAGTTTGTTTTCATATAATCAACAGTAAATGAGATTAGACATGTTGATTTATGCTGCCGCAATTTCTTTTTTTTGAAAGAAAATGAAAATATGTTAACAATTAAAATCTGATGAGCATGGATTCTTCTGGTTCCTAAAATAATAAAATGGATGATTGAATAGTGTGCTTGTCTAAAAAATCCTCTGGGGGAAATGTGCCATGACAGTAAGTGCCCTGCATCTCGCAAGTGGTCATACGTGCTACTTTTCTTTATTACCCCAATTAAACCAGTGGAGCCACAGCCACCATACCACTCCCTGATGGTGGCAAGGCTTCAACAGCTGAGCATCTCTCACTCATTTTCTCTTTGTCTCTCCACCAGAGCTCTGACAGTGCCTCCCACTGATACTGCAGCATGTGCTAACTGAACACTGGACTAATTATTTCCCCATTTCTGGTTCCCTCCAAGCCCCCACACCTCCTTCTTCTACTTCTTTTCCCTCTTTCTCTAGAACAGCCATGTGGTCTCTTTAACTGCAAGTCCAGAATGGTTGGAAGTGTTAAGAGTTGGCAACTCTACTGGAGCTTTTCAAATATGAAATAATGCCAGCATAATAATGGTTTTATTCTATAGCCGGTACTGACTGGAGACTCTGTACTTGACGTTCTGGAAATCAAAGGGGGGGGAAAAAGTCACTAGAGAATCTTGGCAGAGGAGTCAGCACAGATGGGGGTAACATTTCAGGCTGTGCTTACAAACACAGTGACCTATCTCTTGATCCACAGGGCTCTTTGGATGATTAATGAGCCAGAGTAGATTCTGAAACCGGATTAGATGCCAATGAACTTTGATTAGCTCTTTATTACAAAGGCGCTGCTTTTGAAAGATTTGTGAGTGACTGGGAGGGGGGAAAGAAGTTTAAAATAAAAGGGTGTTTTGTTATTGGTGGCGTAGTTTGTGTGTTTTGTTTTTTTGCACTTAGAAATAGTTTCTTCAACATGAATTTAAATATGGAGTTTGCTGTGTGGCCTACACAAGGAATTACATCAAGAGCAACAACATTCTTGCCAAATCTTCAAAAGTTAATACTTCCTTGTGAGTCATAGAGCACACAGATTCTCACTTCCCAGCTACCTATGCCTGAAATTGACATTCAGGGTGAGTATTTAAATCTAGAAAAGAAGTGTTGGTTCATTTTTAATCTTCTCTCTGTGTGTTTAGAATGTCCACTTCATTCTACACAGCTCTTAAGAGTTTTAATACATCAACAAACCTTCCTTTAATGCAAATGTGGATTTAGACAGAAATGCAGGAAGTTAGATAAATGCCAGATTGATGGCAGTTGTGTGCATGTGTGACTGTATTTTGGGTATGAATGGACACACTATTTACTATGATTCCCCATGTAAGGATAATGATACTTACCCACTTTGTAAAATCCTGCGAGAGCAAAGGATGAAAAATGCTATATAAATACTAGTGTATTGGGATTTATTGGGATTACCCCAGGATGAAGCACCACATTTTGGTCTGTGCTACCCTGTCCTGTGGGTTTATGTGACTTCTTTCCTAGGACCCTGAAATCATAAATGAAGTCCAGAGAGCAAGATAACACAGGTCTATGGCATGACTTAGAACAGAATGTGGCTTAACTACAAGGTCATCTTTCCTCCTTTGCAAAAACTTGGGATACAGTTGGGGTGGGAAGATTTATATGCTACTTTTTAAAAAGTGTCAGTAATAATTTCATATGGAATTTTACACACAATGATAGCAACAGTCAAATCTGGGTTTTGTTCTTATGGAGGATAAGGGTGAAAAGCAGACAAGATTTTTTTTAACCGAATGCCATTGCTAAAACTTACATGCACTGCAAAAGTTACTTACACCTAAAATCTCCATTTCTGTTCCCATAGTAATATGTTTTGTTACAATAATGTTGTACAATTTTGATGATAGAAACAAAACAAACACCCTCTGTTCTCAAAACAACAAATCAATCCCAGGCCATCAGACCTCTCTTCTTTTTAACATATCTATTAATGAAGTGAACTTGATACCAGCATTTCTAAGTACTTTTCATAAGCTCCATGGAAACTACAATATTAGATTAACCATGTGCTGTACATGCAAAAATACAAAGTAGGCTTCTTATTTTTTACCTCTCAGCACACCTATTGAATATTATTAGTTCATTTGGATTAAATGCTAAACTACATATTTTACTATAATATTGAAAATGCATGCTTGGGATCCAATCCTGGCCCTGTAGACAATGGGAATTTTGCCATTAACTCCATAAGGGCCAGGATTTCATCCTTGGGGTTTAAACATTATGTATCTTTTTCCAGAATCTGCCTTCATTTCTGGATACAAAACAGAACTGGGGCCACTGCCCTGATAACTTGTAGGTGTTGATGCCATGCATCCAGGCAGCAAACAGTGCCCATAAAAAATGCATCCTGGGAATCTCCCTGATTCAAACTGGAGTGGGCCAGGATCCATCCACTACCCCTGGGACTGGAGAGGATCCCAAATCTGCTGACTGGGTGGGAGTAGTGTGGAGGCAGTTGAATAGTAGAGCAGTTCATAGGATGGGGCCACCATTTTGTAATTTCTCTACCCCCTCCTTTGCCAGGAGAGATGATTGTGGAGGCCCTCTCGAAGCTTCACAGTAAAGGCTATGCTGAGATTTGCACTTAAAACAGAATGCAAATCCATTTATTTTGCATGTTAATGTCTGAATTTAGTCTCCATATTGTAACATTTCAGAGGACAGTAAAGATTTCCCTCACAACCCTGCATGCCCATTATGCTGTTCTGCACCCCCACAAATGCCCCTGTATTTCCCTCACCGTTCCTCTATCCCCTCCACAGACCCCTACTCTGTTCCAATTGTAGATTCAGGAGGTATGGACAATCTGAACTGGCCAGGTGAGGTGACCACAGTGGAGATTGGTGCTCCGTGAGGGGGATGGGAGAGACTAGGCTGTGCAGGGGAAATGGAGAGGATAATAGATAACATAATTAACTATCCATGTTAATTGATACTTATTAAAAACATAGGGAATTCCTTTACATATAAAAATAACATAGTGAACTTAAATACAAAGTTGCTCAAGTTAATTTTCTGTTAACCCAAATATAAAAACCCAGAAAAAATAATCACAGGTAAGCCAAATTTCTCATTCACACCAAACTCATCTCATAACTTACCACCCAAATATCCTCCTCAGCCCTGCAACAGAACACCCTTTCAGTTTCAAAATGTACCCATACATACTGCACACATCCAATTCCTCATAATCACCCTCAGATGCACAACCTGGATTCAGTCGTCATGCTTTTTCATATACAAACAACACATTTCTTAGCCAGCTTCCTAGAGGAAGAGAAAATTTGAGTCTTTGGTGGGTTGATGGTATTTTGTGGTCCTATGAGATTTTGAGCAAGATAGCCTGAAACCACCTCCAGAGAAGAAGGATATAAAATAAGGGGCCAGTCATTGTTTAATCAAGAATGTTAACAGGAGCTCGGAGCCCTGTGCACCATATAACATGACATTTTGACAGCCAGATGTTTTCAGCATTCTTTTGGTTTATTAATTTGTGTAGTCTGGGGAGTGGCAGATGAGGGAAATACATTAGGAACCCTCTCTTCAATTGTTTGTAAAGATGATGACAGACTAGGGTGACCGGATATTATCTGGACCATCCCGATATTAGGGGCTTTGTCTTATACAGGCAACTATACCTCCCCGTCACTTTACCTCTCCAAAGAGTATCCCGATTTTTCATACCTGCTGTCCGGTCACCCTATGACAGACCCTTAACAAGGGTCCCAGCAGGAGAGTGGGGGCAAAAAAACCCAACCTTAATTAGTTTTAAGAGAGAGCTGGAAAAATTTATGAGTGTAATTGTATGAGGGGATTGCTTGTGATGCGGGGGAGGGCAGGACTCAACAGCCCAGTAGCTCATTTCGTATGTTCCAGCTGGTCTAGGAAGGAATCCCGCCCCCCAATGTATTTGTTTTGTTTTTTATTCTCTTCCTCTGAAGCATCAGCAATGGCCACAGTTGGAGATGGGACACTAGAAGGGGTGGGTCAGGGCTCGGAGGTAGTATCGAGCATTCTCTCTCTCAAGTGCTTGGCTGGCTGGTTCTTGCTCACATGCTCAGGGTCTAACTGATCCCCATATGTGGGGTTGGGAAGAAACTTCCCCCCCAGGTCAGATTGGCAGTGGTCTTGGTTTTTTGTTTTTTTTGCCTACCTCTGCAGCGTGTGGGTGTGGGTCACTTGCCAGGATTATCTGCATATATCTCACTTAATCATTTCCCTGCCATTGCGGGGGCCTCAGGTGCTGGTCCACATTGATCCCTCCCATTCTTTACCTGTGGATCATAATAGTCTAGTCTCCATGGGCTGCAATACTTTGGTCTAATTTTGGTTGTTGGGTTTAGTTGGCTGCTGGGAGGTGTTGGTGGCCTGTCATATACAGGAGGGCAGAGTAAATGATCTGGTGCTCCCTCCTGGCATTAAACTCTGTGACTCTAAGGGAAAGTTAAGATTCAGAAATGCTAATTATTTCTTTGTTAAAATCAGGTTTTCAGAGTTTTAGCATCAAGAGTGATCAAAAATCCACAACATTCTCATTCCCTTGGCCAAGAAACTGTTCATTTGGACATCTGGGGGCTCAATTCTGTAAAGATTTGAACACTCCAACCTTGATCTAGCAAAGCTGTTAACTAAACTTCAATGGGATTACTCACTCATATGCTTAAAAGTTAAGCATCTCCTTACGTGCTTCAGTGGATTAGGGGCCAGGGTAATCAATTGCCTTACAAGTTCAAGAACTGAAAAAGAAGTGAAAATCGAACACTGGTACTCAGAGTTGCTTGTGAACCCAAACTTTCCCTGTTTTCATTAGCATTTAGCTAATACATTCATTACTTCCCAGACCATGTGGAAGAAGGTAGTTTCTGGTTAAACTTACCAGCTCTTCACACGTAGTAGAAAAGCTGAGGAAAATTAGGAGCAAAATTGATTGGGAGGAAAAATTTAGACATAAATACGCGAATGAAAACACTTTAAGAAGAGTTTATTAGGCCTGGTCTACACTGGGGTGGGGTAGGGTCGATTTAAGTTACACAACTTCAGCTACGTGAATAACGTAGCTGAAGTCGACGTACTTAGATCTACTCACCGCGGTGTCTTCACCATCGACTCTGCCTGCGCCTCTCGCGGCAGTGGAGTACAGGAGTTGACAGGAGAGCACTCAGGGGTCAATTTATCGTGTCTAGACTAGACGCGATACATCAACCCCCGCTGGATTGATCGCTGCCCACCGATTCGGTGGGTAGTGTAGACATACCGTTAGACAGCCACAATGTTACAAAATCAACTATCAAGAAAGATGACAACTTTGGCTAAAAGCCCATCCTGGTTCAGTGGTGAAGTGAAGGCGCCAATTAGAAATAGAAAAGTAACATAAAAACTCAGAAAAAGGGGAAATAGATAGTAATTAAATTAGAAGTTATGAAGTGTAGAAAATTGATAAGGGAAGCTAAAAACATCAGGGAACTATCCATGACTGGTAGGGGAAGGAATTTTTGAAAGTATATTAGTAAGAAAAGAAATACTAGCAATGGTATAAGAATCCTAACATTATTAAATGGAGACAGTAAAGCTGTTAATGATGCAGAAAAGACAGAGGTGTTCAAGAATATTTCTGTTCTGTGTTTGGAAAGAAGCAGGATGAAATATTCATATCACATAAGGATGATGAAGTACTTTTCAGTCCATTAGTAACCAAAGGAGGATGTTAAACAACAGCTACTAAGGATAAATATTTTTAAAACCACAGATCTAGACAACTTGCACCTAAAAGGATTGGCTGAGGAGATCTCTAGCCCACTGATGTTAATTTTTAATAAATCTTGGAATATTGGGAAACTTCCAGAGACTGCCAGTATTCAAAAAGAGCAAGCAGGATGACCCAGGAAATTATAGGCTGATTAGCCTGACATTAAGCCCATGCAAAATAATGAAAAAATGGATAGAGGGTTTAACTGATGAAGAACTAAAGGGTAGGAATATAATTAATGTCAGTGAACATGGCTTTATGGAGAACAGTTCTCGTCAAACAAACCTGATTTCATTCTTTGATGAGATTACAACTTTGGTTGGTAAAGGTAATTGCATAGATATAATATATTTAGATTTTCTAAGGCATTTGAGGTAATACTGCATGAGACTCTGATTAAAATTAGCACTATGAGTTATCAATAAAGCACACATTAGATAGATTAAGAACTGGCTAACTGACAGATCTCAAAAATTTGTCATCACTGGGGAATAATCATTGAATGGGAGTGTTTCTAGTGGGGTTGTAGAGGGATTAGTACTAGGTCCAACGCTATTCAACATTTTCTGCAGTGATCTGAAAGCAAATATAAAATTACTGCTGATAAAATTTGTGGGTGACTCAAAGATTGGTGGAGTGCTAAATAATGGTGATGACAGGGCAGTCATATGGAGCAACCTGGATCACTTGGTAAGGTAGGCTCATTCAAACAAAATGAATGTTAATACAGCCAACTGCAAAGTCATACACCTACAACTGCAAGCCTGTCAAATATTATGGGTCTCAAACTCGGGCCAATAAGGTAGCTAACCAGGAGCCTCACCCTCTGTGCCACCAACCTACAAGAGTTGATGAAGAAATTGCTTAACTTAAGCTACACCTGCTAAGTCAGCGAGGTCAGATGACTAACAGCAGACTGGTAACTGGACACCACCAGGTATAAAGCTTCATGTTCCTGTCCTATCACTTGTCTAAGCAACTAGTTGCTAGCTTTGTTGCTGCTCAGATCTCTGAGACCAAGTCCCTGCCTCCTCACCTGGTTCCTTGTCCCTGGAACCATATCTCCTCCTTGTCCGTGACAGCAAGCCTTGTTCCTGGTTCCTACTTCCTCACCCTGACTACTTGCTGACTCCGGCTTTGAATCTTGGCATGACTTCTGCCTCCTGCTTACCCCATGGCATGATTTCTGACTCTGACTTCAGCTTTGGCTCTGGGTGTGCCCCCAACTTTGATTCTATTCCTGGCTCCAACTACTAGGTCAGACAGCCCATGTTACGAGCTCTGACAACTTGCTCAGATCAACCTCTCTCTCCTCCAGGACTTGTTGTTGAACCCCTGGATTGAAAGTGGACACTACTGGGGCTCTTGCCCTGCTGTCCCTGTGGGGCCTGCGAGTTCGCAGAAGCAGATTGCTGCCCTCCAGGCAGAAAACCAGAAACTGACAGACCAAGTGTGACAACTGCAGATGGGCAAGCACTCCTAGTGGGCTCAAGCTATAGCACTCGGAGCGGCTGCTGGTAACTGCTTGGCTTCTCTTATGACAACAGCTCATGTGATAGGCCCCAGTGTTCCTTTCCTGGAGAAATATGATGGCACCTGCAGTAAGTTCTGCAGGTTCATTACCCAGTGCAGAACTTACTGTTCATGCGCCAGCCCCAACAGTACCTCACAGATCAAGGTGGGGCTAGTACTGACTCTGCTTACCAGGGAGGCCCTGGCAGGGGCCTCTCCCTTTTTAGAACAGAATCACCTGGTATTGTCCAACTGGGACTTATTCTCCCAAATGATTGCCACTATTTTCGATGACCCTCACAAAACTTGCACAGCAGAGAGGGCTTTAGGAAAGCTTCAGCTTCCTATTTTGCCCAGTTCAGACATTTGGCCATAGTGGTATGGAATGATGCCATACTTCTCCATCAGTTTTGGCTCAGCCTCTACAAAGAACTAAAAGATGCCTGATGCCATTGGAGATCTTTTCCCGGACATGGTCATGCATAACTTTTGATTATATAGGGGAACTACCTTAATCTAAAGACCACAACACCAAACTGATTGTAGTGGACCAAGTCAACAAAATGGCCCATTTTGTACCATGCACATGTCTCCTGACTGTGGAAACTACTGCAAATCTTCTAGTTCCACATCTTCCACCTTCATGACCTCCCCAACCATTTTAAGACAGACCGTGTCTCCCAATTCTTATCTAGGTTCTGGAAGGAGTTGTTTCATCTCCTAGATGTCCAGCCCCATGCATCAACTGCACATCACCCTTAGATGGATGGTCAGTCAGAAAGGTTCAACCAGGTGCTCGAGCAATACTTGAACTACTTCCTAAACCACTGTCAAAACAACTGGGTTGTGTTATTCCATTTGCTGAATTTGCAATGCAAATCACGTGTCAAACTGAACCAGTCCCTCCCACTCCAACTATGGTTTTCATCCTCATTTCCACCCTTCCTTTCCTCGTCCATAAAAGTTCCTGCTGCCTCTGACCATTCATGAAACCCAAGCCAAACTAAAAGAGCACCTGGAAGCAGCCAAGACAGCATACAAACACCATGCTGACAAACAGGACCAAGACATCTTGCCTCTGAAGGTAGGCCAGAAAGTGTGGCTGACCCCAAAACACCTACACAGAACCAGCTGACCTGTTCACAAATTAGATAATCAGTGTGGAGGCCCTTTCACTATTACTCAGCAGATCAGTTCGGTTGCATTTGAATGACAGCTCCCTCAGTCCTGGAAGATCCACCCAGATCTCCCTCCTGAAACCTTTCCTTGACAATCAGTTCCCAAGCTGGCATATGCCATCTCCCAAATGCATAGAAGTACCCTGTACTATCTGATCAATTGGGAGGGTTATAGGCCTAAGAACACTCTTGGGAGCCAGCTCATCATGTGTATACCCCTGCAAAAGTACGGGCTTCCACAGGAATCATCCTGAGAAGCCTGGCCCCACAGCACCCAGGGAGAGGGGGTGGTGGGTGTCAGGCACCGTGTGTCTCAAGCCCACCCCTGCAGGGGTTCCAAGCAGGAGACTTACCTTCTGCATTACCATGCTTCAAGGACTGATAAGGGAGATACTTGCTGGATGCACTGATCCCTGAAGAGAGGAAGAGTTTATGAGCAAGGGTGTAGCTAAGTTGGGTTGCTGGGTGCACCTCACAGAGTGAAACAGGAGTGCTGGAACTGGAGGCTTAGTCTTAGAAGTGTTGAGGCCATGGGGCCTTCCCTTGTGGAAAAGTGGGACTCCTTGGGGTTCTGACATACTGAAGGATTATCTCCCTATGACTGTTTAAAAGCTGGGGCATAGAGCAGATCCAGTGTATCCGTGACGGGGTCATAGTGGACAGACAATTAAACATGAACTCCCAGTATGATGCTGTGACAAAAAGGGCTAATGTGATCCTTTGATGTATAAGCAGGGGAGTAATGAGGTGATTTTACCTCAGTATATGGCACTTGAGAAGATACTGGAAAACTGCGTACAATTCTGGTGTCCATTTTAAAAAAGGATATTGAAAAACTAAAGGATACAGAAGAGCACCACAAAAATGATTCAAGGGCTGGAGAAAATGCCTTACAGCAAGAGACTGAAGAAGCTCAATCTGTTTAGTTTACAAGAAAGAAGATTGAGAGGTGTATATGTACCTTCACAGGGAAAAAATACCAGGTACTAAAGGGCTTTTTAGTTTAGCAGAAAAAGGCATAACAAGAAACAATGGATGGGGGGAGATCAAGGCAGATAAATTCAAATGAGACATTAGGCAAAAAAATTGAACAATGAGGGTGATTAACCATTGGAACAAATTACCAAGGAAAGGGGTGGATTCTCCATCTCTTGATGTCTATACATCATGAGAGGATGTCTTTCTAAAAAAAATGCTTTAGCCAAACTCAAGTTATTGGGCTCAATACAGGGGTAACTGTGAAATTTAATGGCCTGTGATATACAGGAGATCAGAGTAGATTGCCCCTTTTTGCCTTAAACTCTATGAAACATTTGCTGCTCTCACCTTGTGAGTGGTTGGTGGGTCAAAGGAAGCAGATAGTACCTTATTAAATATGTGTTGTTCTTCTGATGGATTGAATTGGATTTTATTCAGTTTTGTGCCATCTACCACAGGAGGGTGTTGCTGATCTCCAGCTCATCATAACTCCAAAAGGTGTCCACTCCATCAGATAACTCAAATTTCTACTGTCCCATAGAACCTCATGCCCAACCCTAGCCTGAATTCACTTTTCCCCCCTTCTTCTACAATTAGATGTGTATCAGTATGAGATATTTTTTATCAGTACCACTCCCTGTACAGAAAATTGCTGTGATTAACTACACACAATGTAGAGATGCTTTCTCACACACACACACACACACACACAAAAGGGGGGGGGTGGTATTTACTATTTGAAGATTGGATTTGGCCATATATTGAAGTGCTTGCTGCCTTGAGAGCTCAAACTAACTTCAAACTTTCAAGAACAGCTCTTGCTTTTTTGCTTTCTTCTCCAATAAGAGCTTATGCCACTTCTCCAGGCAGTAGCAACTGGAAGGCAGGCACACTAATTTGTATCTGCCCCGTACTCTTTTACAACACCAAAATCCCTCAGCACTTCACACAAAAACACCTGTTTTGCAAGGCCCTTCTGGCAATGTGATAAAACCTTTCTACACAGCAGAAGTGTCCTGCAGTTAATAGAGATGGAAGAGAAGTCTCTCTCTTAGGTTCTTATATGGCCTCCATCACTGTAGTATCTGAGCATCTTACAATCTTTAATGTGTTTATCCCCACAACACTATGAGAGAGGGAAGGGCTATTAGCTCCATTTTACAGCTGGGGAGCTGAAGTGCAAACAGACAAAACAATTTGTCCGCAGTCACAGAGGAATCTGGTGGGGGAAGCAAGGAATCAAATCCAGGTCTCCCAGTTTGTAGGCTAGTGATCAAGCCTCTGGACCAAGCCTTCCATCTACCCAAACCTCACAACCAAAGACCCACAGATCTGAAGGAAAATTTTTTCTACATTTTTGGAACTGCTCCTTCTCTTTATGGTACCATGGGCTAAACAAACCCCCCAGATTCAAACACTTCCCAATTTTGTTGTGAGGATAGGTTCAAAATTCATAGTTTGTGATGTGAGCTCACATCTAACAATTAGTCTTTGTTTCGTAGGTAATTGCTCGGTGATACCTAATAACTTTATAGTCTGTGCAATTTCCTGCAGATTACTGGGTAGCTATTCGTAGTAGCCATGATTTATTGGTAGGCAGAAGCAATGGAATTTCTCTTCCTCTAAACTATCTGGTCCTTGGCTCTAAACATTCATAATGTTCCCAGTCAAGGAATGAATTTTTCCTTTCTGTACATATTTTTTGTGGTCTGCATTATCATCTGTAAAATATAATAAGACACACTGTTCATGTCTGTCTGCAGCTTCCACACCTTTGTGTGGCTTCCCCATGTTACCTCCCCTGCCTAGGAATTTCACAATTAAACCACTGCAAATAATAAATGATTCAATCCTGATCCTGAAAACAAAGCTCCAGGGACAATGCTCATGGAAATTAAGAGGGAATGTGTGGCTGGGTTCTGCATCCCTAGACTCAAATCAAGGTTCAGGCAATGTGCACCTACTGTTTGGCATGGGAGAGTAGTGGAAGTGTCCTCCTGCTTACCTCTTATATGACTATGGTGATGTGGATCTGCATAGTTCATGGACTTACTCACTATGTTATCAGCATATCCCCCCTCTAGTCAGTCAGTTGCAAAGAATCACCATAGAGATCTCTGCATTGCATTGAATGTGCAGTCTTTGTGTGTGTTCCCCATTACTTGTGCTCTTGCCTCCCTGACACACCCATTTCTCTCCTGCACTGAGTTCTGATGCAGGAAACAATCTTGCCCTTTATAAACAATATGCTGGTCCAATACTGTATTGGAAGACCCCGTGATTCCAAGCTGCCTACACTCTGAGCATGGCATTGAAACTAAAAGTGACAAACTGGTGGGCATGGGAACTCAATAGAACGTTCTTTGTCAAGGGGTTTAACAGAGTACACATCCCACCATTGTGCCACTTAGCCCTTCTTTTTTCATTTTATGCCAATCAAAACAGGACCTCTTTTGTCTTTAGTAACACGAGGCTTGTGTCCAAACCCACAGAGAGAAGATAAACATCAAACAGCTTCTCCAACAGGATGTGTTTAATCGTCTCTAGACAAAGGAAACACTAAAAAAAGAAAAAATGAACTAAAAACTCTGATACCCTATTTGCATTTTAAAACCCTCCCTCTCCCCGAAGGGATTCTATTTACTGTACTGATCTCTGCTAATTACTAATTTAAATAAGCATTCATCAAATGTTATATTAGATATTATAGCCTGGCAGAATGTGTCAAAAGACAACAACTTCTTTATTCTGACTGTTTGGACCTGTAGATCAGATAAGGCAAAAAATCTCCTGCTTTCCCTTATGCTGATCTTTTAGAAGACTTTGAATGGGTGAAATGTCTAAAATACAGAATGCCAAAATATGCATATATCTATATCTATATAAATATACACGCCAACCTTAGCATTTTGGGGCAGACCTATGAAAAAGTGTTTTGCGCTTTTCCCCAAATGTAACAGAAATGATAAAGGCTGAAATATTCACAATTTAAAAGTTACTACTGAACATGTCCCCGGTCTAAATTCCCATTCAGATTGAAGCCTATTATCTGCATGTGGTCTGTACTAACAGATAATAGCATCGTAGAAATGTAAGGCTGGAAGGGACCTCGAGATGTCATCAAGTCCAGCTGCAGGTGCTGAGGCAGGACAAAGAAAATCTAGAGCATCCCTGACAGGTGTTTGTCCAACCTGTTCTTAAAACATCCAATGATGGGGATTTCACAACCTCTCTTGAAAGCCCATTCCAGAACTTAACTATCCTTATAGTTAGAACGTATTTCCTAATCTCTAACCTAAATCTCTTTTGCTGCCAATCAAATGTGGTTTGTTGTTTAAATACATAAAATCCCATTGTCACAATCAACTATAAGAGTTACAGAGGAAATCTGTCATGTTTATATTGCATAGATCCTTAAGTATGAATTGACATTATAGACCTTAATGGTCTATCATATCAATGATCCATGGATTAGAGGTCCCAAACAGCATAAAAAAATGACAGAAAAGATAGAGCTGTAATGCTCTATCATGCAAATAATAATCATGGATTAAACACCATTGAGATCACAATACTGTAGTTCCAAGGAAGTTATTTCAATGTAAATGCCATTATCATCCAATACCAATTTAAAAAATATTTAAAATAAAATAGATTAAGCACTAAAATCTGCATTGAAATAATGATGAGGATTTGAATTTATCCCAGATACCAAAACATTCAAAATTTATGATTTCTTATCATCCTTAACGCAAATGATTGTATGAAGACACTGAATGGGTTAATGAACAAGGTGAGGTCTTCTTTCCATGAAATATATTCTTATCTCTATGTACCAGGATTTAAATGTGTAAAAAATGAGGATATGCTGTACTCTTATATGGTTAGGGTGACCATATTTCCTAACAGGGAAAACTGGACACTGCCTGGGGCTAGCCCGAGGCGCCTCTACCTCCCCACATGGGCTGGCCCCTGGACCGAACGCTCCCTCCAGGTGGGGCTGGCCTGAGCCACTCACCCCCCACCTGCATGGGGCCAGCCCACACTGCTCACCCCTCTGGGCCCGCGTGGGGCCAGCTCGAGCTGCTCGGATCATTCCCACACTGCCAGTGCGGGGCTGGCCCAGCCCATGCCACTCACCCAAGACCCTCCTCCCCCATGTTCCTTTGTGCCCCGCTAGGGGTCGCATCCCACTTTTTTTTGCTAAACTGGGCATTTGTCCCATCTGCTCTTGCCAACTGATCATCAGTTGGTAAGATCAAATGGGACAAATGCCCAGTTTTGCCAAAAAAGTCAGGACAGGGCTTAAAAAAGGGACTGTCCCGGCCAAAATGGGACATATGGTCATCCTATATATGGTTCAATTCATCAGGATTAACATGTTAATTACAAATATTAATGTTTTATATAGCACCTTTTATCCGAAAGGATGCCAAAAAAAGACACATTGGGCCAAGTTCACTGCAAATGTAGGTGGATATAGCTTCACTGTCCAGCATCTCTGCACCCAACCCTGGATACCATTTGGAGAAAACATTGGTACTAGATTATATATTGATACCCTGAGTGTGAATACTTCAGATGAATTCCAATATCATGAAACTAACAAAGCAGTGCTGCAAAACACCCAGACCCTAATGTGGGCGGGTACAGAAAACTAGCCTCCCACTGCCCCTTTGGGTTCCTTGAAAGCAGAGGAAGGAGTCCACAGTTCCAAACCTCAGTGTTATGGAACTGAAAGAGAATTTCTAGTGTCTCTCTTCCTCCTTTCACATCACCTTTGCCGGGAAGAGTACAGTCTATAAAATGCATAATTTACAGTGAAGTGCAAATCTTAGTATAAGACTTTGAGACCCTTCTTGTCGAGTGTTGTTCTATTTTGGGATGTCAGGCCCACAGAAAACTGTGAGAGAAGAAGAGGAGGGTATGCTGATGGATCAGCCTAAAGCTGGCTTTATAATATTTGTGTATATAGCTCAGGCATGGAGCGCAGTATGCCCTTAGGCCAAGAATACTGCTTCAACAAAGAGATCAATGACTTTATAGCCTATGCATTCTTTGAAAGTTACTGAAACATTCATTGTATCATGCACTGTAACAGTGATTCTGTGCTGAAAGAAGTCTTGTGGGAACTCCCCACAGTGTCAAGAGGATAATTATTATTTAGTATGAAAGTAAACAAGAGTGTTTTGAGCATTAATTATTTATTTCTAGGGATCCTCATTATCTCCAAAACTGTTCACACATTGAATTGCATAATATCAGATAGTATTTTAGAATAACAACAATTATTTTATGTCTGAAAAATGGTCTATATCTGAATTACATTGTTGGGCCTGATTTTGTTTCAAATGTTCAGGTCTTTTGGGTAACGTAAGACTTACTGGTATCAGTGAAGAAAGGGCAAGTGCCCTGACATAGCACCGCCTGTATGGTAGGGGTGTTCCTCTGCCATTAGTAATAAGAAAAAGGGGCTCCCAATACATTGATGCTATAGGACGAATAATTATACTGGAATTTAAAAAACAGCAGCTGAGTAGAGGAATGCAAAGGTATTTATAGCAGTGACAGTGAGACTTTTCAGTCTAAGGGCTTGATTCTGCCATCACTGAAGAGGATAACAAAACTTACACAATGGCTTCAGAGGTGCAGGATCAGGCCTTAATGCTTGATACTAATTTCCTAGATGTGTGTAACAAAAATAACTATTCAACAAAATCATTAAATTTAATGGTGATCCAACGGTGCTTCCTGACTG